>NC_134691.1:243014031-243614031 GCF_050947455.1 Rhinoderma darwinii
GCAATTGGCAGCATGTTCAGAACCACTGTTTCTGAGACTAATTCTTGAACCGTAAGTCACAGACGCTCGATCTTGGCGGCATTCGTCTCAGCGCCTGGCAATTAGTATAGAAGCACTGTCTTTGACTTCTCTGGATGTTTCCCAGGCGAGCTATTGACAAGTAAATCCTAGACGCTCGATCTGGGATATTTTCACTTTCGCGGCTGGCAGCAAAGTTCAGAACCATGTTTCTGTGAATAACTCTTGAACCGTAAGTCACAGACGCTCGCTCTTGGTTGCATTCGTTTCAGCTCGTGGCAGCCAGTCTAAAAAACACTATCTTGGACTTCTCTGGAGGTTTCCCAGGCGAGATATTGGCAGCATGTTCAGAACCATGTTTCTGTGAATAACTCTTGAACGGTAAGTCACAGACGCTCGCTCTTGGCTGCATTCGTTTCAGCTCGTGGCAGCCAGTCTAAAAAACACTATCTTGGACTTCTCTGGATGTTTCCCAGGCGAGCAATTGGCAGCATGTTCAGAACCATTGTTTCTGAGGCTAATTCTTGAACCGTAAGTCATAGACGCTCGATCTTGGCGGCATTCGTCTCAGCGCCTGGCAATTAGTATAGAAGCACTGTCTTTGACTTCTCTGGATGTTTCCCAGGCGAGCTATTGACAAGAAAATCCTAGACGCTCGATCTTGGTTATTTTCGCTTTCGCGGCTGGCAGCAAAGTTCAGAACCATGTTTCTGTGAATAACTCTTGAACCGTAAGTCACAGACGCTCGCTCTTGGCTGCATTCGTTTCAGCTCGTGGCAGCCAGTCTAAAAAAACACTATCTTGGACTTCTCTGGATGTTTCCCAGGCGAGCTATTGGCAGCACGTTCAGAACCATGTTTCAGTAAATAACTCTTGAACCGTAAGTCACAGACGCTCGCTCTTGGCTGCATTCGTTTCAGCTCGTGGCAGCCAGTCTAAAAAACACTATCTTGGACTTCTCTGGATGTTTCCCAGGCGAGCTATTGGCAGCATGTTCAGAACCACTGTTTCTGAGGCTAATTCTTGAACCGTAAGTCATAGACGCTCGATCTTGGCGGCATTCGTCTCAGCGCCTGGCAATTAGTATAGAAGCACTGTCTTTGACTTCTCTGGATGTTTCCCAGGCGAGCTATTGACAAGATAATCCTAGACGCTCGATCTTGGTTATTTTCGCTTTCGCGGCTGGCAGCAAAGTTCAGAACCATGTTTCTGTGAATAACTCTTGAACCATAAGTCACAGACGCTCGCTCTTGGCTGCATTCGTTTCAGCTCGTGGCAGCCAGTCTAAAAAAACACTATCTTGGACTTCTCTGGATGTTTCCCAGGTGAGCTATTGGCAGCACGTTCAGAACCACTGTTTCTGAGGCTAATTCTTGAACCGTAAGTCATAGACGCTCGATCTTGGCGGCATTCGTCTCAGCGCCTGCTACTTAGTATAGAAGCACTGTCTTTGACTTCTCTAGATGTTTCCCAGGCGAGCTATTGACAAGTAAATCCTAGACGCTCGATCTTGGTTATTTTCGCTTTCGCGGCTGGCAGCAAAGTTCAGAACCATGTTTCTGTGAATAACTCTTGAACCGTAAGTCACAGACGCTCGCTCTTGACTGCATTCGTTTCAGCTCGTGGCAGCCAGTCTAAAAAAAACTATCTTGGACTTCTCTGGATGTTTCCCAGGCGAGCAATTGGCAGCATGTTCAGAACCACTGTTTCTGAGGCTAATTCTTGAACCGTAAGTCATAGACGCTCGATCTTGGCGGCATTCGTCTCAGCGCCTGGCAATTAGTATAGAAGCACTGTCTTTGACTTCTCTGGATGTTTCCCAGGAGAGCTATTGACAAGTAAATCCTAGACACTCGATCTTGGTTATTTTCGCTTTCGCGGCTGGCAGCAAAGTTCAGAACCATGTTTCTGTGAATAACTCTTGAACCGTAAGTCACAGACGCTCGCTCTTGGCTGCATTCGTTTCAGCTCGTGGCAGCCAGTCTAAAAAACACTATCTTGGACTTCTCTGGATGTTTCCCAGGCGAGCTATTGGCAGCATGTTCAGAACCACTGTTTCTGAGGCTAATTCTTGAACCGTAAGTCACAGACGATCGATCTTGGCGGCATTCGTCTCAGCGCCTGGCAATTAGTATAGAACCACTGTCTTTGACTTCTCTAGATGTTTCCCAGGCAAGCTATTGACAAGTAAATCCTAGACGCTCGATCTTGGTTATTTTCGCTTTCGCGGCTGGCAGCAAAGTTCAGAACCATGTTTCTGTGAATAACTCTTGAACCGTAAGTCACAGACGCTCGCTCTTGGTTGCATTCGTATCAGCTCGTGGCAGCCAGTCTAAAAAACACTATCTTGGACTTCTCTGGAGGTTTCCCAGGCGAGATATTGGCAGCATGTTCAGAACCATGTTTCTGTGAATAACTCTTGAACCGTAAGTCACAGACGCTCGCTCTTGGCTGCATTCGTTTCAGCTCGTGGCAGCCAGTCTAAAAAACACTATCTTGGACTTATCTGGATGTTTCCCAGGCGAGCTATTGGCAGCATGTTCAGAACCACTGTTTCTGAGGCTAATTCTTGAACCGTAAGTCTTAGACGCTCGATCTTGGCGGCATTAGTCTCAGCACCTGGCAATTAGTATAGAAGCACTGTCTTTGACTTCTCTGGATGTGTCCCAGGCGAGCTATTGACAAGTAAATCCTAGACGCTCGATCTTGGTTATTTTCGCTTTCGCGGCTGGCAGCAAAGTTCAGAACCATGTTTCTGTGAATAACTCTTGAACCGTAAGTCACAGACGCTCGCTCTTGGCTGCATTCGTTTCAGCTCGTGGCAGCCAGTCTAAAAAACACTATCTTGGACTTCTCTGGATGTTTCCCAGGCGAGCTATTGGCAGCATGTTCAGAACCACTGTTTCTGAGGCTAATTCTTGAACCATAAGTCATAGACGCTCGATCTTGGCGGCATTCGTCTCAGCGCCTGGCAATTAGTATAGAAGCACTGTCTTTGACTTCTCTGGATGTTTCCCAGGCAAGCTATTGACAAGTAAATCCTAGACGCTCGATCTTGGTTATTTTCACTTTCGCGGCTGGCAGCAAAGTTCAGAACCATGTTTCTGTGAATAACTCTTGAACCGTAAGTCACAGACGCTCGCTCTTGGCTGCATTCGTTTCAGCTCGTGGCAGCCAGTCTAAAAAACACTATCTTGGACTTCTCTGGATGTTTCCCAGGCGAGCTATTGGCAGCATGTTCAGAACCACTGTTTCTGAGGCTAATTCTTGAACCGTAAGTCACAGACGTTCGATCTTGGCGGCATTCGTCTCAGCGCCTGGCAATTAGTATAGAAGCACTGTCTTTGACTTCTCTGGATGTTTCCCAGGCGAGCTATTGACAATTAAATCCTAGACGCTCGATCTTGGTTATTTTCGCTTTCGCGGCTGGCAGCAAAGTTCAGAACCATGTTTCTGTGAATAACTCTTGAACCGTAAGTCACAGACGCTCGCTCTTGGCTGCATTCGTTTCAGCTCGTGGCAGCCAGTCTAAAAAACGCTAACTTGGACTTCTCTGGATGTTTCCCAGGCGAGCTATTGGCAGCATGTTCAGAACCACTGTTTCTGAGGCTAATTCTTGAACCGTAAGTCATAGACGCTCGATCTTGGCGGCATTCGTCTCAGCGCCTGGCAATTAGTATAGAAGCACTGTCTTTGACTTCTCTGGATGTTTCCCAGGCGAGCTATTGACAAGTAAATCCTAGACGCTCGATCTTGGATATTTTCACTTTCGCGGCTGGCAGCATGTTCAGAACCATGTTTCTGTGAATAACTCTTGAACCGTAAGTCACAGACGCTCGCTCTTGGTTGCATTCGTTTCAGCTCGTGGCAGCCAGTCTAAAAAACACTATCTTGGACTTATCTGGATGTTTCCCAGGCGAGCTATTGGCAGCATGTTCAGAACCACTGTTTCTGAGGCTAATTCTTGAACCGTAAGTCTTAGACGCTCGATCTTGGCGGCATTCGTCTCAGCACCTGGCAATTAGTATAGAAGCACTGTCTTTGACTTCTCTGGATGTTTCCCAGGCGAGCTATTGACAAGTAAATCCTAGACGCTCGATCTTGGTTATTTTCGCTTTCGCGGCTGGCAGCAAAGTTCAGAAAAATGTTTCTGTGAATAACTCTTGAACCGTAAGTCACAGACGCTCGCTCTTGGCTGCATTCGTTTCAGCTCGTGGCAGCCAGTCTAAAAAACACTATCTTGGACTTCTCTGGATGTTTCCCAGGCGAGCTATTGGCAGCATGTTCAGAACCACTGTTTCTGAGGCTAATTCTTGAACCGTAAGTCACAGACGCTCGATCTTGGCGGCATTCGTCTCAGCGCCTGGCAATTAGTATAGAAGCACTGTCTTTGACTTCTCTGGATGTTTCCCAGGCGAGCTATTGACAAGTAAATCCTAGACGCTCGATCTTGGATATTTTCACTTTTGCGGCTGGCAGCAAAGTTCAGAACCATGTTCCTGTGAATAACTCTTGAACCGTAAGTCACAGACGCTCGCTCTTGGTTGCAATCGTTTCAGCTCGTGGCAGCCAGTCTAAAACACACTATCTTGGACTTCTCTGGATGTTTCTTAGGCGAGCTATTGGCAGCATGTTCAGAACCACTGTTTCTGAGGCTAATTCTTGAACCGTAAGTCACAGACGCTCGATCTTGGCGGCATTCGTCTCAGCGCCTGGCAATTAGTATAGAAGCACTGTCTTTGACTTCTCTAGATGTTTCTCAGGCGCGCTATTGACAAGTAAATCCTAGACGCTCGATCTTGGTTATTTTCGCTTTCGCGGCTGGCAGCAAAGTTCAGAACCATGTTTCTGTGAATAACTCTTGAACCGTAAGTCACAGACGCTCGCTCTTGGCTGCATTCGTTTCAGCTCGTGGCAGCCAGTCTAAAAAACGCTATCTTGGACTTCTCTGGATGTTTCCCAGGCGAGCTATTGGCAGCATGTTCAGAACCACTGTTTCTGAGGCTAATTCTTGAACCGTAAGTCATAGACGCTCGATCTTGGCGGCATTCGTCTCAGCGCCTGGCAATTAGTATAGAAGCACTGTCTTTGACTTCTCTGGATGTTTCCCAGGCGAGCTATTGACAAGTAAATCCTAGACGCTCGATCTTGGATATTTTCACTTTCGCGGCTGGCAGCAAAGTTCAGAACCATGTTTCTGTGAATAACTCTTGAACCGTAAGTCACAGACGCTCGCTCTTGGTTGCATTCGTTTCAGCTCGTGGCAGCCAGTCTAAAAAACACTATCTTGGACTTCTCTGGAGGTTTCCCAGGCGAGATATTGGCAGCATGTTCAGAACCATGTTTCTGTGAATAACTCTTGAACCGTAAGTCACAGACGCTCGCTCTTGGCTGCATTCGTTTCAGCTCGTGGCAGCCAGTCTAAAAAACACTATCTTGGACTTATCTGGATGTTTCCCAGGCGAGCTATTGGCAGCATGTTCAGAACCACTGTTTCTGAGGCTAATTCTTGAACCGTAAGTCTTAGACGCTCGATCTTGGCGGCATTCGTCTCAGCACCTGGCAATTAGTATAGAAGCACTGTCTTTGACTTCTCTGGATGTTTCCCAGGCGAGCTATTGACAAGTAAATCCTAGACGCTCGATCTTGGTTATTTTCGCTTTCGCGGCTGGCAGCAAAGTTCAGAACCATGTTTCTGTGAATAACTCTTGAACCGTAAGTCACAGACGCTCGCTCTTGGCTGCATTCGTTTCAGCTCGTGGCAGCCAGTCTAAAAAACACTATCTTGGACTTCTCTGGATGTTTCCCAGGCGAGCTATTGGCAGCATGTTCAGAACCACTGTTTCTGAGGCTAATTCTTGAACCGTAAGTCATAGACGCTCGATCTTGGCGGCATTCGTCTCAGCGCCTGGCAATTAGTATAGAAGCACTGTCTTTGACTTCTCTGGATGTTTCCCAGGAGAGCTATTGACAAGTAAATCCTAGACACTCGATCTTGGTTATTTTCGCTTTCGCGGCTGGCAGCAAAGTTCAGAACCATGTTTCTGTGAATAACTCTTGAACCGTAAGTCACAGACGCTCGCTCTTGGCTGCATTCGTTTCAGCTCGTGGCAGCCAGTCTAAAAAACACTATCTTGGACTTCTCTGGATGTTTCCCAGGCGAGCTATTGGCAGCATGTTCAGAACCACTGTTTCTGAGGCTAATTCTTGAACCGTAAGTCACAGACGATCGATCTTGGCGGCATTCGTCTCAGCGCCTGGCAATTAGTATAGAACCACTGTCTTTGACTTCTCTAGATGTTTCCCAGGCAAGCTATTGACAAGTAAATCCTAGACGCTCGATCTTGGTTATTTTCGCTTTCGCGGCTGGCAGCAAAGTTCAGAACCATGTTTCTGTGAATAACTCTTGAACCGTAAGTCACAGACGCTCGCTCTTGGTTGCATTCGTATCAGCTCGTGGCAGCCAGTCTAAAAAACACTATCTTGGACTTCTCTGGAGGTTTCCCAGGCGAGATATTGGCAGCATGTTCAGAACCATGTTTCTGTGAATAACTCTTGAACCGTAAGTCACAGACGCTCGCTCTTGGCTGCATTCGTTTCAGCTCGTGGCAGCCAGTCTAAAAAACACTATCTTGGACTTATCTGGATGTTTCCCAGGCGAGCTATTGGCAGCATGTTCAGAACCACTGTTTCTGAGGCTAATTCTTGAACCGTAAGTCTTAGACGCTCGATCTTGGCGGCATTAGTCTCAGCACCTGGCAATTAGTATAGAAGCACTGTCTTTGACTTCTCTGGATGTGTCCCAGGCGAGCTATTGACAAGTAAATCCTAGACGCTCGATCTTGGTTATTTTCGCTTTCGCGGCTGGCAGCAAAGTTCAGAACCATGTTTCTGTGAATAACTCTTGAACCGTAAGTCACAGACGCTCGCTCTTGGCTGCATTCGTTTCAGCTCGTGGCAGCCAGTCTAAAAAACACTATCTTGGACTTCTCTGGATGTTTCCCAGGCGAGCTATTGGCAGCATGTTCAGAACCACTGTTTCTGAGGCTAATTCTTGAACCATAAGTCATAGACGCTCGATCTTGGCGGCATTCGTCTCAGCGCCTGGCAATTAGTATAGAAGCACTGTCTTTGACTTCTCTGGATGTTTCCCAGGCAAGCTATTGACAAGTAAATCCTAGACGCTCGATCTTGGTTATTTTCACTTTCGCGGCTGGCAGCAAAGTTCAGAACCATGTTTCTGTGAATAACTCTTGAACCGTAAGTCACAGACGCTCGCTCTTGGCTGCATTCGTTTCAGCTCGTGGCAGCCAGTCTAAAAAACACTATCTTGGACTTCTCTGGATGTTTCCCAGGCGAGCTATTGGCAGCATGTTCAGAACCACTGTTTCTGAGGCTAATTCTTGAACCGTAAGTCACAGACGCTCGATCTTGGCGGCATTCGTCTCAGCGCCTGGCAATTAGTATAGAAGCACTGTCTTTGACTTCTCTGGATGTTTCCCAGGCGAGCTATTGACAATTAAATCCTAGACGCTCGATCTTGGTTATTTTCGCTTTCGCGGCTGGCAGCAAAGTTCAGAACCATGTTTCTGTGAATAACTCTTGAACCGTAAGTCACAGACGCTCGCTCTTGGCTGCATTCGTTTCAGCTCGTGGCAGCCAGTCTAAAAAACGCTAACTTGGACTTCTCTGGATGTTTCCCAGGCGAGCTATTGGCAGCATGTTCAGAACCACTGTTTCTGAGGCTAATTCTTGAACCGTAAGTCATAGACGCTCGATCTTGGCGGCATTCGTCTCAGCGCCTGGCAATTAGTATAGAAGCACTGTCTTTGACTTCTCTGGATGTTTCCCAGGCGAGCTATTGACAAGTAAATCCTAGACGCTCGATCTTGGATATTTTCACTTTCGCGGCTGGCAGCATGTTCAGAACCATGTTTCTGTGAATAACTCTTGAACCGTAAGTCACAGACGCTCGCTCTTGGTTGCATTCGTTTCAGCTCGTGGCAGCCAGTCTAAAAAACACTATCTTGGACTTATCTGGATGTTTCCCAGGCGAGCTATTGGCAGCATGTTCAGAACCACTGTTTCTGAGGCTAATTCTTGAACCGTAAGTCTTAGACGCTCGATCTTGGCGGCATTCGTCTCAGCACCTGGCAATTAGTATAGAAGCACTGTCTTTGACTTCTCTGGATGTTTCCCAGGCGAGCTATTGACAAGTAAATCCTAGACGCTCGATCTTGGTTATTTTCGCTTTCGCGGCTGGCAGCAAAGTTCAGAAAAATGTTTCTGTGAATAACTCTTGAACCGTAAGTCACAGACGCTCGCTCTTGGCTGCATTCGTTTCAGCTCGTGGCAGCCAGTCTAAAAAACACTATCTTGGACTTCTCTGGATGTTTCCCAGGCGAGCTATTGGCAGCATGTTCAGAACCACTGTTTCTGAGGCTAATTCTTGAACCGTAAGTCATAGACGCTCGATCTTGGCGGCATTCGTCTCAGCGCCTGGCAATTAGTATAGAAGCACTGTCTTTGACTTCTCTGGATGTTTCCCAGGCGAGCTATTGACAAGTAAATCCTAGACGCTCGATCTTGGATATTTTCACTTTCGCGGCTGGCAGCATGTTCAGAACCATGTTTCTGTGAATAACTCTTGAACCGTAAGTCACAGACGCTCGCTCTTGGTTGCATTCGTTTCAGCTCGTGGCAGCCAGTCTAAAAAACACTATCTTGGACTTATCTGGATGTTTCCCAGGCGAGCTATTGGCAGCATGTTCAGAACCACTGTTTCTGAGGCTAATTCTTGAACCGTAAGTCTTAGACGCTCGATCTTGGCGGCATTCGTCTCAGCACCTGGCAATTAGTATAGAAGCACTGTCTTTGACTTCTCTGGATGTTTCCCAGGCGAGCTATTGACAAGTAAATCCTAGACGCTCGATCTTGGTTATTTTCGCTTTCGCGGCTGGCAGCAAAGTTCAGAAAAATGTTTCTGTGAATAACTCTTGAACCGTAAGTCACAGACGCTCGCTCTTGGCTGCATTCGTTTCAGCTCGTGGCAGCCAGTCTAAAAAACACTATCTTGGACTTCTCTGGATGTTTCCCAGGCGAGCTATTGGCAGCATGTTCAGAACCACTGTTTCTGAGGCTAATTCTTGAACCGTAAGTCACAGACGCTCGATCTTGGCGGCATTCGTCTCAGCGCCTGGCAATTAGTATAGAAGCACTGTCTTTGACTTCTCTGGATGTTTCCCAGGCGAGCTATTGACAAGTAAATCCTAGACGCTCGATCTTGGATATTTTCACTTTTGCGGCTGGCAGCAAAGTTCAGAACCATGTTCCTGTGAATAACTCTTGAACCGTAAGTCACAGACGCTCGCTCTTGGTTGCAATCGTTTCAGCTCGTGGCAGCCAGTCTAAAACACACTATCTTGGACTTCTCTGGATGTTTCTTAGGCGAGCTATTGGCAGCATGTTCAGAACCACTGTTTCTGAGGCTAATTCTTGAACCGTAAGTCACAGACGCTCGATCTTGGCGGCATTCGTCTCAGCGCCTGGCAATTAGTATAGAAGCACTGTCTTTGACTTCTCTAGATGTTTCTCAGGCGCGCTATTGACAAGTAAATCCTAGACGCTCGATCTTGGTTATTTTCGCTTTCGCGGCTGGCAGCAAAGTTCAGAACCATGTTTCTGTGAATAACTCTTGAACCGTAAGTCACAGACGCTCGCTCTTGGCTGCATTCGTTTCAGCTCGTGGCAGCCAGTCTAAAAAACGCTATCTTGGACTTCTCTGGATGTTTCCCAGGCGAGCTATTGGCAGCATGTTCAGAACCACTGTTTCTGAGGCTAATTCTTGAACCGTAAGTCATAGACGCTCGATCTTGGCGGCATTCGTCTCAGCGCCTGGCAATTAGTATAGAAGCACTGTCTTTGACTTCTCTGGATGTTTCCCAGGCGAGCTATTGACAAGTAAATCCTAGACGCTCGATCTTGGATATTTTCACTTTCGCGGCTGGCAGCAAAGTTCAGAACCATGTTTCTGTGAATAACTCTTGAACCGTAAGTCACAGACGCTCGCTCTTGGTTGCATTCGTTTCAGCTCGTGGCAGCCAGTCTAAAAAACACTATCTTGGACTTCTCTGGAGGTTTCCCAGGCGAGATATTGGCAGCATGTTCAGAACCATGTTTCTGTGAATAACTCTTGAACCGTAAGTCACAGACGCTCGCTCTTGGCTGCATTCGTTTCAGCTCGTGGCAGCCAGTCTAAAAAACACTATCTTGGACTTATCTGGATGTTTCCCAGGCGAGCTATTGGCAGCATGTTCAGAACCACTGTTTCTGAGGCTAATTCTTGAACCGTAAGTCTTAGACGCTCGATCTTGGCGGCATTCGTCTCAGCACCTGGCAATTAGTATAGAAGCACTGTCTTTGACTTCTCTGGATGTTTCCCAGGCGAGCTATTGACAAGTAAATCCTAGACGCTCGATCTTGGTTATTTTCGCTTTCGCGGCTGGCAGCAAAGTTCAGAACCATGTTTCTGTGAATAACTCTTGAACCGTAAGTCACAGACGCTCGCTCTTGGCTGCATTCGTTTCAGCTCGTGGCAGCCAGTCTAAAAAACACTATCTTGGACTTCTCTGGATGTTTCCCAGGTGAGCTATTGGCAGCATGTTCAGAACCACTGTTTCTGAGGCTAATTCTTGAACCGTAAGTCACAGACGCTCGATCTTGGCGGCATTCGTCTCAGCGCCTGGCAATTAGTATAGAAGCACTGTCTTTGACTTCTCTGGATGTTTCCCAGGCGAGCTATTGACAAGTAAATCCTAGACGCTCGATCTTGGATATTTTCACTTTTGCGGCTGGCAGCAAAGTTCAGAACCATGTTCCTGTGAATAACTCTTGAGCCGTAAGTCACAGACGCTCGCTCTTGGTTGCATTCGTTTCAGCTCGTGGCAGCCAGTCTAAAACACACTATCTTGGACTTCTCTGGGTGTTTCTTAGGCGAGCTATTGGCAGCATGTTCAGAACCACTGTTTCTGAGGCTAATTCTTGAACCGTAAGTCTTAGACTCTCGATCTTGGCGGCATTCGTCTCAGCACCTGGCAATTAGTATAGAAGCACTGTCTTTGACTTATGTGGATGTTTCCCAGGCGAGCTATTAACAAGAAAATCCTAGACGCTCGATCTTGGTTATTTTCGCTTTCGCGGCTGGCAGCAAAGTTCAGAACCATGTTTCTGTGAATAACTCTTGAACCGTAAGTCACAGACGCTCGCTCTTGGCTGCATTCGTTTCAGCTCGTGGCAGCCAGTCTAAAAAACACTATCTTGGACTTCTCTGGAGGTTTCCCAGGCGAGATATTGGCAGCATGTTCAGAACCATGTTTCTGTGAATAACTCTTGAACCGTAAGTCACAGACGCTCGCTCTTGGTTGCATTCGTTTCAGCTCGTGGCAGCCAGTCTAAAAAACACTATCTTGGACTTCTCTGGATGTTTCCCAGGCGAGCAATTGGCAGCATGTTCAGAACCACTGTTTCTGAGGCTAATTCTTTAACCGTAAGTCATAGACGCTCGATCTTGGCGGCATTCGTCTCAGCGCCTGGCAATTAGTATAGAAGCACTGTTTTTGACTTCTCTGGATGTTTCCCAGGCGAGCTATTGACAAGTAAATCCTAGACGCTCGATCTTGGTTATTTTCGCTTTCGCGGCTGGCAGCAAAGTTCAGAACCATGTTTCTGTGAATAACTCTTGAACCGTAAGTCACAGACGCTTGTTCTTGGCTGCATTCATTTCAGCTCGTGGCAGCCAGTCTAAAAAACACTATCTTGGACTTCTCTGGATGTTTCCCAGGCGAGCTATTGGCAGCATGTTCAGAACCACTGTTTCTGAGGCTAATTCTTGAACCGTAAGTCTTAGACGCTCTATCTTGGCGGCATTCGTCTCAGCGCCTGGCAATTAGTATAGAAGCACTGTCTTTGACTTCTCTGGATGTTTCCCAGGCGAGCTATTGACAAGTAAATCCAAGACGCTCGATCTTGGTTATTTTCGCTTTCGCGGCTGGCAGCAAAGTTCAGAACCATGTTTCTGTGAATAACTCTTGAACCGTAAGTCACAGACGCTCGCTCTTGGCTGCATTCGTTTCAGCTCGTGGCAGCCAGTCTAAAAAACACTATCTTGGACTTCTCTGGAGGTTTCCCAGGCGAGATATTGGCAAAATGTTCAGAACCATGTTTCTGTGAATAACTCTTGAACCGTAAGTCACAGACGCTCGCTCTTGGCTGCATTTGTTTCAGCTCGTGGCAGCCAGTCTAAAAACACTATCTTGGACTTCTCTGGATGTTTCCCAGGCGAGCTATTGGCAGCATGTTCAGAACCACTGTTTCTGAGGCTAATTCTTGAACCGTAAGTCACAGACGCTCGATCTTGGCGGCATTCGTCTCAGCGCCTGGCAATTAGTATAGAAGCACTGTTTTTGACTTCTCTAGATGTTTCCCAGGCGAGCTATTGACAAGTAAATCCTAGACGCTCGATCTTGGTTATTTTCGCTTTCGCGGCTGGCAGCAAAGTTCAGAACCATGTTTCTGTGAATAACTCTTGAACCGTAAGTCACAGACGCTCGTTCTTGGCTGCATTCGTTTCAGCTCGTGGCAGCCAGTCTAAAAAACACTATCTTGGACTTCTCTGGAGGTTTCCCAGGCGAGATATTGGCAGCATGTTCAGAACCATGTTTCTGTGAATAACTCTTGAACCGTAAGTCACAAACGCTCGCTCTTGGCTGCATTTGTTTCAGCTCGTGGCAGCCAGTCTAAAAAACACTATCTTGGACTTCTCTGGATGTTTCCCAGGCGAGCTTTTGGCAGCATGTTCAGAACCACTGTTTCTGAGGCTAATTCTTGAACCGTAAGTCTTAGACGCTCGATCTTGGCGGCATTCGTCTCAGCGCCTGGCAATTAGTATAGAAGCCCTGTTTTTGACTTCTCTGGATGTTTCCCAGGCGAGCTATTGACAAGTAAATCCTAGACGCTCGATCTTGGTTATTTTCGCTTTCGCGGCTGGCAGCAAAGTTCAGAACCATGTTTCTGTGAATAACTCTTGAACCGTAAGTCACAGACGCTCGTTCTTGGCTGCATTCATTTCAGCTCGTGGCAGCCAGTCTAAAAAACACTATCTTGGACTTCTCTGGATGTTTCCCAGGCGAGCTATTGGCAGCATGTTCAGAACCACTGTTTCTGAGGCTAATTCTTGAACCGTAAGTCTTAGACGCTCTATCTTGGCGGCATTCGTCTCAGCGCCTGGCAATTAGTATAGAAGCACTGTCTTTGACTTCTCTGGATGTTTCCCAGGCGAGCTATTGACAAGTAAATCCAAGACGCTCGATCTTGGTTATTTTCGCTTTCGCGGCTGGCAGCAAAGTTCAGAACCATGTTTCTGTGAATAACTCTTGAACCGTAAGTCACAGACGCTCGCTCTTGGCTGCATTCGTTTCAGCTCGTGGCAGCCAGTCTAAAAAACACTATCTTGGACTTCTCTGGAGGTTTCCCAGGCGAGATATTGGCAGAATGTTCAGAACCATGTTTCTGTGAATAACTCTTGAACCGTAAGTCACAGACGCTCGCTCTTGGCTGCATTTGTTTCAGCTCGTGGCAGCCAGTCAAAAAAACACTATCTTGGACTTCTCTGGATGTTTCCCAGGCGAGCTATTGGCAGCATGTTCAGAACCACTGTTTTCTGAGGCTAATTCTTGAACCGTAAGTCACAGACGCTCGATCTTGGCGGCATTCGTCTCAGCGCCTGGCAATTAGTATAGAAGCACTGTCTTTGACTTCTCTAGATGTTTCCCAGGCGAGCTATTGACAAGTAAATCCTAGACGCTCGATCTTGGTTATTTTCGCTTTCGCGGCTGGCAGCAAAGTTCAGAACCATGTTTCTGTGAATAACTCTTGAACCGTAAGTCACAGACGCTCGCTCTTGGTTGCATTCGTTTCAGCTCGTGGCAGCCAGTCTAAAAAACACTATCTTGGACTTCTCTGGATGTTTCCCAGGCGAGCTATTGGCAGTATGTTCAGAACCACTGTTTCTGAGGCTAATTCTTGAACCGTAAGTCTTAGACGCTCTATCTTGGCGGCATTCGTCTCAGCGCCTGGCAATTAGTATAGAAGCACTGTCTTTGACTTCTCTGGATGTTTCCCAGGCGAGCTATTGACAAGTAAATCCTAGACGCTCGATCTTGGTTATTTTCGCTTTCGCGGCTGGCAGCAAAGTTCAGAACCATGTTTCTGTGAATAACTCTTGAACCGTAAGTCACAGACGCTCGCTCTTGGCTGCATTCGTTTCAGCTCGTGGCAGCCAGTCTAAAAAACACTATCTTGGACTTCTCTGGAGGTTTCCCAGGCGAGATATTGGCAGCATGTTCAGAACCATGTTTCTGTGAATAACTCTTGAACCGTAAGTCACAGACGCTCGCTCTTGGCTGCATTTGTTTCAGCTCGTGGCAGCCAGTCTAAAAAACACTATCTTGGACTTCTCTGGATGTTTCCCAGGCGAGCTATTGGCAGCATGTTCAGAACCACTGTTTCTGAGGCTAATTCTTGAACCGTAAGTCTTAGACGCTCGATCTTGGCGGCATTCGTTTCAGCGCCTGGCAATTAGTATAGAAGCACTGTCTTGGACTTCTCTGGATGTTTTCCAGGCGAGCTATTGACAAGTAAATCCTAAACGCTCGATCTTGGTTATTTTCGCTTTCGCGGCTGGCAGCAAAGTTCAGAACCATGTTTCTGTGAATAACTCTTGAACCGTAAGTCACAGACGCTCGCTCTTGGCTGCATTCGTTTCAGCTCGTGGCAGCCAGTCAAAAAAACACTATCTTGGACTTCTCTGGATGTTTCCCAGGCGAGCTATTGGCAGCATGTTCAGAACCACTGTTTCTGAGGCTAATTCTTGAACCGTAAGTCACAGACGCTCGATCTTGGCGGCATTCGTCTCAGCGCCTGGCAATTAGTATAGAAGCACTGTCTTTGACTTCTCTAGATGTTTCCCAGGCGAGCTATTGACAAGTAAATCCTAGACGCTCGATCTTGGTTATTTTCGCTTTCGCGGCTGGCAGCAAAGTTCAGAACCATGTTTCTGTGAATAACTCTTGAACCGTAAGTCACAGACGCTCGTTCTTGGCTGCATTCGTTTCAGCTCGTGGCAGCCAGTCTAAAAAACACTATCTTGGACTTCTCTGCATGTTTCCCAAGCGAGCTATTGGCACCATGTTCAGAACCATGTTTCTGAGGCTAATTCTTGAACCGTAAGTCTTAGACGCTCGATCTTGGCGGCATTCGTCTCAGCGCCTGGCAATTAGTATAGAAGCACTGTCTTGGACTTCTCTGGATGTTTCCCATGCGAGCTATTGGCAGCATGTTCAGAACCACTGTTTCTGAGGCTAATTCTTGAACCGTAAGTCTTAGACGCTCGATCTTGGCGGCATTCGTCTCAGCGCCTGGCAATTAGTATAGAAGCACTGTCCTGGACTTCTCTGGATGTTTTCCAGGCGAGTTATTGACAAGTAAATCCTAGACGCTCGATCTTGGTTATTTTCGCTTTCGCGGCTGGCAGCAAAGTTCAGAACCATGTTTCTGTGAATAACTCTTGGACCGTAAGTCACAGACGCTCGCTCTTGGCTGCATTCGTTTCAGCTCGTGGCAGCCAGTCAAAAAAAACACTATCTTGGACTTCTCTGGATGTTTCCCAGGCGAGCTATTGGCAGCATGTTCAGAACCACTGTTTCTGAGGCTAATTCTTGAACCGTAAGTCACAGACGCTCGATCTTGGCGGCATTCGTCTCAGCGCCTGGCAATTAGTATAGAAGCACTGTCTTTGACTTCTCTAGATGTTTCCCAGGCGAGCTATTGGCAAGTAAATCCTAGACGCTCGATCTTGGTTATTTTCGCTTTCGCGGCTGGCAGCATGTTCAGAACCACTGTTTCTGAGGCTAATTCTTGAACCGTAAGTCTTAGACGCTCGATCTTGGCGGCATTCGTCTCAGCGCCTGGCAATTAGTATAGAAGAACTGTCTTGGACTTCTCTGGATGTTTTCCAGGCGAGCTATTGACAAGTAAATCCTAGACGCTCGATCTTGGTTATTTTCGCTTTCGCGGCTGGCAGCAAAGTTCAGAACCATGTTTCTGTGAATAACTCTTGAACCGTAAGTCACAGACGCTCGCTCTTGGCTGCATTCGTTTCAGCTCGTGGCAGCCAGTCTAAAAAACACTATCTTGGACTTCTCTGGATGTTTCCCAGGCGAGCAATTGGCAGAATGTTCAGAACCACTGTTTCTGAGGCTAATTCTTGAACCGTAAGACATAGACGCTCGATTTTGGCGGCATTCGTCTCAGCGCCTGGCAATTAGTATAGAAGCACTGTCTTTGACTTCTCTGGATGTTTCCCAGGCGAGCTATTGACAAGTAAATCCTAGACGCTCGATCTTGGTTATTTTCGCTTTCGCGGCTGGCAGCAAAGTTCAGAACCATGTTTCTGTGAATAACTCTTGAACCGTAAGTCACAGACGCTCGCTCTTGGCTGCATTCGTTTCAGCTCGTGGCAGCCAGTCAAAAAAAACACTATCTTGGACTTCTCTGGATGTTTCCCAGGCGAGCTATTGGCAGCATGTTCAGAACCACTGTTTCTGAGGCTAATTCTTGAACCGTAAGTCACAGACGCTCGATCTTGGCGGCATTCGTCTCAGCGCCTGGCAATTAGTATAGAAGCACTGTCTTTGACTTCTCTAGATGTTTCCCAGGCGAGCTATTGGCAAGTAAATCCTAGACGCTCGATCTTGGTTATTTTCGCTTTCGCGACTGGCAGCAAAGTTCAGAACCATGTTTCTGTGAATAACTCTTGAACCGTAAGTCACAGACGCTCGCTCTTGGCTGCATTCGTTTCAGCTCGTGGCAGCCAGTCAAAAAAAAACACTATCTTGGACTTCTCTGGATGTTTCCCAGGCGAGCTATTGGCAGCATGTTCAGAACCACTGTTTCTGAGGCTAATTCTTGAACCGTAAGTCACAGACGCTCGATCTTGGCGGCATTCGTCTCAGCGCCTGGCAATTAGTATAGAAGCACTGTCTTTGACTTCTCTAGATGTTTCCCAGGCGAGCTATTGGCAAGTAAATCCTAGACGCTCGATCTTGGTTATTTTCGCTTTCGCGGCTGGCAGCATGTTCAGAACCACTGTTTCTGAGGCTAATTCTTGAACCGTAAGTCTTAGACGCTCGATCTTGGCGGCATTCGTCTCAGCGCCTGGCAATTAGTATAAAAGCACTGTCTTGGACTTCTCTGGATGTTTTCCAGGCGAGCTATTGACAAGTAAATCCTAGACGCTCGATCTTGGTTATTTTCGCTTTCGCGGCTGGCAGTAAAGTTCACAACCATGTTTCTGTGAATAACTCTTGAACCGTAAGTCACAGACGCTCGCTCTTGGCTGCATTCGTTTCAGCTCGTGGCAGCCAGTCTAAAAAACACTATCTTAGACTTCTCTGGATGTTTCCCAGGCGAGCTATTGGCAGCATGTTCAGAACCACTGTTTCTGAGGCTAATTCTTGAACCGTAAGTCTTAGACCCTCTATCTTGGCGGCATTCGTCTCAGCGCCTGGCAATTAGTATAGAAGCACTGTCTTTGACTTCTCTAGATGTTTCCCAGGCGAGCTATTGGCAAGTAATTCCTAGACGCTCGATCTTGGTTATTTTCGCTTTCGCGGCTGGCAGCAAAGTTCAGAACCATGTTTCTGTGAATAACTCTTGAACCGTAAGTCACAGAAGCTCGCTCTTGGCTGCATTCGTTTCAGCTCGTGGCAGCCAGTCTAAAAAACACTATCTTAGACTTCTCTGGATGTTTCCCAGGCGAGCTATTGGCAGCATGTTCAGAACCACTGTTTCTGAGGCTAATTCTTGAACCGTAAGTCTTAGACCCTCTATCTTGGCGGCATTCGTCTCAGCGCCTGGCAATTAGTATAGAAGCACTGTCTTTGACTTCTCTAGATGTTTCCCAGGCGAGCTATTGGCAAGTAAATCCTAGACGCTCGATCTTGGTTATTTTCGCTTTCGCGGCTGGCAGCATGTTCAGAACCACTGTTTCTGAGGCAAATTCTTGAACCGTAAGTCTTAGACGCTCGATCTTGGCGGCATTCGTCTCAGCGCCTGGCAATTAGTATAAAAGCACTGTCTTGGACTTCTCTGGATGTTTTCCAGGCGAGCTATTGACAAGTAAATCCTAGACGCTCGATCTTGGTTATTTTCGCTTTCGCGGCTGGCAGTAAAGTTCACAACCATGTTTCTGTGAATAACTCTTGAACCGTAAGTCACAGACGCTCGCTCTTGGCTGCATTCGTTTCAGCTCGTGGCAGCCAGTCTAAAAAACACTATCTTAGACTTCTCTGGATGTTTCCCAGGCGAGCTATTGGCAGCATGTTCAGAACCACTGTTTCTGAGGCTAATTCTTGAACCGTAAGTCTTAGACCCTCTATCTTGGCGGCATTCGTCTCAGCGCCTGGCAATTAGTAAAGAAGCACTGTCTTTGACTTCTCTAGATGTTTCCCAGGCGAGCTATTGGCAAGTAATTCCTAGACGCTCGATCTTGGTTATTTTCGCTTTCGCGGCTGGCAGCAAAGTTCAGAACCATGTTTCTGTGAATAACTCTTGAACCGTAAGTCACAGACGCTCGCTCTTGGCTGCATTCGTTTCAGCTCGTGGCAGCCAGTCAAAAAAAACACTATCTTGGACTTCTCTGGATGTTTCCCAGGCGAGCTATTGGCAGCATGTTCAGAACCACTGTTTCTGAGGCTAATTCTTGAACCGTAAGTCACAGACGCTCGATCTTGGCGGCATTCGTCTCAGCGCCTGGCAATTAGTATAGAAGCACTGTCTTTGACTTCTCTAGATGTTTCCCAGGCGAGCTATTGGCAAGTAAATCCTAGACGCTCGATCTTGGTAATTCTCGCTTTCGCGGCTGGCAGCAAAGTTCAGAACCATGTTTCTGTGAATAACTCTTGAACCGTAAGTCACAGACGCTCACTCTTGGCTGCATTCGTTTCAGCTCGTGGCAGCCAGTCTAAAAAACACTATCTTGGACTTATCTGGATGTTTCCCAGGCGAGCTATTTTCAGCATGTTCAGAACCACTGTTTCTGAGGCTAATTCTTGAACCGTAAGTCTTAAACCCTCTATCTTGGCGGCATTCGTCTCAGCGCCTGGCAATTAGTATAGAAGCACTGTCTTTGACTTCTCTGGATGTTTCCTAGGCGAGCTATTGACAAGTAAATCCTAGACGCTCGATCTTGGTTATTTTCGCTTTCGCGGCTGGCAGCAAAGTTCAGAACCATGTTTCTGTGAACAACTCTTGAACCGTAAGTCACAGACGCTCGCTCTTGGCTGCATTAGTTTCAGCTCGTGGCAGCCAGTATAAAAAACACTATCTTGGACTTCTCTGGATGTTTCCCAGGCGAGCTATTGGCAGCATGTTCAGAACCACTGTTTCTGAGGCTAATTCTTGAACCGTAAGTCTTAGACGCTCGATCTTGGCGGCATTCGTCTCAGCGCCTGGCAATTAGTATAGAAGCACTGTCTTTGACTTCTCTGGATGTTTCCCAGGCGAGCTATTGACAAGTAAATCCTAGACGCTCGATCTTGGTTATTTACGCTTTCACGGCTGGCAGCAAAGTTCAAAACCATGTTTCTGTGAATAACTCTTGAACCGTAAGTCACAGACGCTCGCTCTTGGCTGCATTCGTTTCAGCTCATGGCAGCCAGTCTAAAAAACACTATCTTGGACTTCTCTGGATGTTTCCCAGGCGAGCTATTGGCAGCATGTTCAGAACCACAGTTTCTGAGGCTAATTCTTGAACCGTAAGTCATAGACGCTCGATCTTGGCGGCATTCGTCTCAGCGCCTGGCAATTAGTATAGAAGCACTGTCTTTGACTTCTCTGTATGTTTCCCAGGCGAGCTATTGACAAGTAAATCCTAGACGCTCGATCTTGGTAATTTTCACTTTCGCGGCTGGCAGCAAAGTTCAGAACCATGTTTCTGTGAATAACTCTTGAACCGTAAGTCACAGACGCTCGCTCTTGACTGCATTCGTTTCAGCTCGTGGCAGCCAGTCTAAAAAACGCTATCTTGGACTTCTCTGGATGTTTCCCAGGCGAGCTATTGGCAGCATGTTCAGAACCATGTTTCTGTGAATAACTCTTGAACCGTAAGTCACAGACGCTCGCTCTTGGCTGCATTCGTTTCAGCTCGTGGCAACCAGTCTAAAAAAACACTATCTTGGACTTCTCTGGATGTTTCCCAGGCGAGCTATTGGCAGCATGTTCAGAACCACTGTTTCTGAGGCTAATTCTTGAACCGTAAGTCTTAGACGCTCGATCTTGGCAGCATTCGTCTCAGCGCCTGGCAAATAGTATAGAAGCACTGTCTTTGACTTCTCTGGATGTTTCCCAGGCGAGCTTTTGACAAGTAAATCCTAGACGCTCGATCTTGGTTATTTTCGCTTTCGCGGCTGGCAGCATGTTTAGAACCATGTTTCTGTGAATAACTCTTGAACCGTAAGTCACAGACGCTCGCTCTTGGCTGCATTCGTTTCAGCTCGTGGCAGCCAGTCTAAAAAACACTATCTTTGACTTCTCTGGATGTTTCCCAGGCGAGCTATTGGCAGCATGTTCAGAACCACTGTTTCTGAGGCTAATTCTTGAACCGTAAGTCTTAGATGCTCGATCTTGGCGGCATTCGTCTCAGCGCCTGGCAAATAGTATAGAAGCACTGTCTTTGACTTCTCTGGATGTTTCCCAGGCGAGCTATTGACAAGTAAATCCTAGACGCTCGATCTTGGTTATTTTCGCTTTCGCGGCTGGCAGCAAATTTCAGAACCATGTTTCTGTGAATAACTCTTGAACCGTAAGTCACAGACGCTCGCTCTTGGCTGCATTCGTTTCAGCTCGTGGCAGCCAGTCTAAAAAACACTATCTTGGACTTCTCTGGATGTTTCCCAGGCGAGCTATTGGCAGCATGTTCAGAACCACTGTTTCTGAGGCTAATTCTTGAACCGTAAGTCATAGACGCTCGATCTTGGCGGCATTCGTCTCAGCGCCTGGCAATTAGTATAGAAGCTGTTAGGGATCTGCCAGGTACTACGTCTAGGTATACTCCTGGGATTAATCAATCCACATCTGAGGCTAGACCTGTTCGACTGACACCATCTACCACCAACCAGGGTGGCAGGCTCAGGAGTGGGAGAGCCTATCGCGGCCTGGTCAGTCGGAGTTAGCTCTGCCCCCTGTCCTTTATTACCTGCCGTGTTCTCTTCCTCAGTGCTTGTAATTCTTCTGGATTCCTGGCCTCACTGCTGCTTGCTCCAGCCTGCTTCTGCCGTGCTAATGCCTTGCTGCAGTTCCGCTTAACCTGCTTTGCTTTGCCCCTGGCTTGCTTCCTTCTCCGTGCTCACTTTGGTATACTCCACTGCTTCCTGGTCCTGACTTCTCATTCACCACTCCGTTTCCTCGCGTCGTTCCGTGGCTTCTGCCCCTTCCTTTGCGTGTTCCCTGTTTGTTCTCCCGTGCACTTAGACAGCGTAGGGACTGCCGCCCAGTTGTACCCCGTCGCCTAGGGCGGGTCGTTGCAAGTAGGCAGGGACAGGGCGGTGGGTATATTAGGGCTCACTTTCCCTTCCCCTCCTTCCTGCCATTACATAATTACAAGCCCTTACCTAGTCTACCATTTCTCCTACGCTGACGCTATCATGAACACCCTTGAGACCCTGACCCAGCAGATGCAGGGCCTCTCCCTACAGGTCCAGGCCCTGACCCAGAGGGTCAACCAGGGTGACGCTGCTTTAGTAGTACCCCTCACCTCACCTCTAGAACCCGACCTCAAGTTACCTGACCGGTTCTCAGGGGACCGTAAGACGTTTCTCTCCTTCCGGGAGAGTTGCAGACTGTATTTCTGCCTAAAACCCCTCTCCTCAGGTTCCGAGAACCAGCGGGTGGGTATCATCATATCCCGACTCCAGGAAGGGCCCCAAGAGTGGGCCTTCTCCTTGGCTCCTGACGCCCCTGAACTTTCCTCTGTTGATCGTTTTTTCTCTGCCCTCGGACTCATTTACGACGAGACTGACAGGACTGCTTTAGCCGAGAGTCAGCTGGTGACCTTACGTCAGGGTAGGAGACCGGTTGAGGAATACTGTTCTGATTTTAGAAAGTGGTGCGTAGCTTCTCGGTGGAACGATCCGGCCCTAAGGTGCCAGTTTAGGTTAGGATTAAATGACGCCCTGAAGGATCTGCTGGTTAGCTACCCCTCTTCTGACTCCCTTGACCAGGTTATGGCCCTAGCAGTACGACTTGACCGACGTCTCAGGGAACGTCAGCTTGAACGCTTCAATGTGCTCCCCTCTGACTTTTCTGCGATCCCCCCCGAGGTCCCGTCTCCTCGCCCCTCCACGGAGGACTCGGAGGTACCTATGCAACTCGGGGCCTCCATGTCCCCTCGACAACGTAGGGAGTTTCGCAGAATGAATGGTCTCTGCTTCTACTGTGGGGACGACAAGCATCTACTGAACACCTGTCCCAGGCGCAAGAATAAGAAGCCAGAAAAACTTCCGCGCCTAAGTGATCATCGGGGAGGTCACTTGGGCGCACAGGTATTTCCCGTTAATGTGAAACGCAATAAAATTTTGCTTCCCTTTCAGGTCTCGTTTGCTGGCCGGTCTGCCACGGGCAGTGCTTTCGTGGATTCTGGCTCATCTGCTAATATCATGTCTGTGGAATTTGCTATGTCTCTAAAGATGCCTTTTATTGATTTACCTTATCCTATCCCTGTAGTAGGTATCGACTCAACTCCCCTTGCTAATGGTTACTTTACTCAGCATACTCCTGTTTTTGAACTCCTGGTTGGCTCCATGCATTTGGAGCAGTGCTCTGTACTGGTGATGCAGGGATTATCGTCTGATCTGGTATTAGGTCTTCCCTGGTTGCAGCTGCATAATCCCATGTTTGATTGGAATACTGGGGAGCTTACCAAATGGGGTAGTGAATGCCTGACGTCATGTCTTTCTGTTAACTCTATTTCTCCCAGGGAGGAGGTAAACACGCTACCTGATTTTGTTCAGGACTTCGCCGATGTGTTTTCTAAGGAGGCCTCCGAGGTGTTGCCCCCCCCCCCCATAGAGATTACGATTGCGCCATCGATTTGGTGCCTGGTGCCAAGCTTCCTAAGGGTAGGATATTTAATCTTTCATGTCCTGAACGTGAAGCTATGAGGGTGTATATCCAAGAATGCCTGGCCAAGGGTTTCATTCGCCCCTCTACTTCTCCTGTAGGTGCTGGCTTCTTCTTCGTGGGGAAGAAGGATGGTGGTCTTAGGCCGTGCATTGATTATCGTAACCTGAATAAGGTCACCGTAAGGAACCAGTACCCACTTCCTTTGATTCCGGATCTTTTTAATCAGGTTCAGGGAGCCCAATGGTTTTCTAAGTTCGATCTACGGGGGGCGTATAACCTTATCCGCATCAAAGAGGGGGATGAGTGGAAAACTGCGTTCAACACACCCGAGGGTCATTTCGAATACCTGGTCATGCCCTTTGGGTTGTGTAATGCCCCTGCTGTCTTCCAGAATTTTATTAATGAAATCCTGAGAGATTACCTGGGTAATTTTCTTGTTGTATACCTTGATGACATACTGGTGTTTTCCAAGGACTGGTCCTCCCACGTGGAGCATGTCAGGAAGGTGCTCCAGGTTCTTCGGGAGAATAATCTGTTTGCTAAGACTGAAAAATGTGTCTTTGGGGTACAGGAGATACCATTTTTAGGGCAAATCCTCACTCCTCATGAATTCCGCATGGGCCCTGCCAAGGTTCAGGCTGTGGCGGAATGGGTCCAACCTGCCTCCCTTAAGGCGTTACAGTGTTTTTTAGGGTTCGCCAACTATTACAGGAGATTTATTGCCAACTTCTCGGTCGTCGCTAAGCCTCTTACGGACCTTACTCGCAAGGGTGCTGATGTCCTCCTTTGGCCCCTTGAGGCCGTCCAGGCCTTTGAGACCCTCAAGAAGTGCTTTATCTCGGCCCCCGTGCTGATTCAGCCCAACCAAGAGGAGCCATTTATTGTGGAGGTTGACGCATCCGAGGTGGGAGTGGGGGCCGTCTTGTCCCAGGGTACCAGCACCCTCATCCATCTCCGCCCCTGTGCTTACTTCTCTAGGAAGTTTTCGCCCACGGAGAGTAACTATGATATTGGCAACCGCGAACTTCTAGCCATTAAATGGGCTTTTGAAGAGTGGCGACACTTCCTGGAGGGGGCCAGACACCAGGTAACGGTCCTTACGGATCACAAGAATCTGGTTTTCCTAGAATCGGCCCGGAGGCTTAATCCTAGACAAGCTCGTTGGGCACTATTCTTTACCAGATTTAATTTCTTGGTTACCTATAGGGCTGGGTCCAAAAATATTAAGGCTGATGCTCTGTCACGTAGTTTCATGGCCAATCCTCCTTCCGAGAAGGATCCCGCTTGTATTTTACCCCCTGGTATAATCGTTTCTGCCACGGATTCTGATTTAGCTTCTGATATCGCGGCTGATCAGGGTATCAAACTGTTTGTTCCCCTGCAATACCGGCTAAGGGTACTCAGGGAAAACCATGACTCCGCTCTATCTGGTCATCCTGGCATCTTGGGCACCAAACACCTCATTACCAGAAACTATTGGCGGCCTGGGTTGCCTAAAGACGTTAGGGCTTACGTCGCCGCTTGTGAGGTTTGCGCTAGGTCCAAACACCTAGGTCCCGACCTGTGGGCCTACTACGTTCCTTGCCCATTCCCCAGAGACCTTGGACCCATATCTCCATGGATTTTATCACCAATTTGCCTCCTTCTCAGGGCAAGTCGGTGGTGTGGGTGGTAGTAGACCGCTTCAGCAAGATGTGCCACTTTGTGCCCCTTAAGAAGCTACCTAACGCCAAGACGTTAGCTTCTTTGTTTGTGAAACACATCCTGCGTCTCCATGGGGCCCCAGTCAATATCGTTTCTGACAGAGGGGTACAATTTGTTTCCTTATTTTGGAGAGCTTTTTGTAAAAAGTTGGAGATTGATCTGTCTTTCTCCTCCACCTTCCATCCCGAAACTAATGGCCAAACGGAAAGGACTAATCAATCTCTGGAACAATATTTAAGGTGTTTCATCTCTGACTGTCAATTCGATTGGGTCTCATTCCTTCCCCTTGCTGAATTTTCCCTGAATAACCGGGTCAGTAACTCGTCAGGGGTCTCCCCGTTTTTCTGTAATTTCGGGTTTAACCCAAGGTTCCCCTGGTTGTTCCAATAATCCTGAGGTAGAGGATGTTCATCGGGAACTGTGCACTGTCTGGGCCCAGGTTCAGAAGAACCTAGAGGTGTCCCAGAGCGCACAAAAGATTCAGGCGGATAGTAGACGTTCTGCTAACCCCCGGTTTGTCGTCGGGGATTTGGTCTGGTTGTCGTCCAGGAACTTGCGCCTTAAGGTCCCGTCCAGGAAGTTTGCTCCCCGATTTATTGGACCTTATAAGATCATTGAAGTCCTCAACCCTGTATCCTTCCGTCTTGAGCTGCCCCCATCCTTTCGCATACATGACGTCTTCCATGCCTCCCTCCTTAAACACTGCTCCCCGTCCTGGTCCCCCTTGAGGATACCTCCTGTCCCCGTTCTCACCCCTGAGGGGGTGGAATTCGAGGTGGCCAAGATTATGGACAGTAGGATGGTCCAGGGCTCCCTCCAGTACCTGGTCCATTGGAGAGGATACGGGCCGGAGGAGAGGACTTGAGTACCTGCCCGTGATGTTCACGCTGGGGTATTGATCAGGAGGTTCCACCTTCTCTTCCCTACTAAACCGGGTCCTCTTAGTAAGGGTCCGGTGGCCCCTCATAAAAGGGGGAGTACTGTTAGGGATCTGCCAGGTACTACGTCTAGGTATACTCCTGGGATTAATCAATCCACACCTGAGGCCAGACCTGTTCGACTGACACCATCTCCCACCAACCAGGGTGGCAGGCTCAGGAGTGGGAGAGCCTATCGCGGCTTGGTCAGTCGGAGTTAGCTCCGCCCCCTGTCCTTTATTACCTGCCGTGTTCTCTTCCTCAGTGCTTGTAATTCTTCTGGATTCCTGGCCTCACTGCTGCTTGCTCCAGCCTGCTTCTGCCGTGCTTCTGCCTTGCTGCAGTTCTGCTTGACCTGCTTTGCTTGCCCTGGCTTGCTTCCTTCTCCGTGCTCACTTTGGTATACTCCACTTCTTCCTGGTCCTGACTACTCATTCACCACTCCGTTTCCTCGCGGCGTTCCGTGGCTTCTGCCCCTTCCTTTGCGTGTTCCCTGTTTGTTCTCCCGTGCACTTAGACAGCGTAGGGACCGCCGCCCAGTTGTACCCCGTCGCCTAGGGCGGGTCGTTGCAAGTAGGCAGGGACAGGGCGGTGGGTATATCAGGGCTCACTTTCCCTTCACCTCCTTCCTGCCATTACAGAAGCACTGTCTTTGACTTCTCTGGATGTTTCCCAGGCGAGCTATTGACAAGTAAATCCTAGACGCTCGATCTTGTTTATTTTCGCTTTCGCGGCTGGCAGCAAAGTTCAGAACCATGTTTCTGTGAATAACTCTTGAACCGTAAGTCACAGACGCTCGCTCTTGGCTGCATTCGTTTCAGCTCGTGGCAACCAGTCTAAAAAACACTATCTTGGACTTCTCTGGATGTTTCCCAGGCGAGCTATTGGCAGCATGTTCAGAACCACTGTTTCTGAGGCTAATTCTTGAACCGTAAGTCATAGACGCTCGATCTTGGCGGCATTCGTCTCAGCGCCTGGCAATTAGTATAGAAGCACTGTCTTTGACTTCTCTGGATGTTTCCCAGGCGAACTATTGACAAGTAAATCCTAGACGCTCGATCTTGGTTATTTTCGCTTTCGCGGCTGGCAGCAAAGTTCAGAACCATGTTTCTGTGAATAACTCTTGAACCGTAAGTCACAGACGCTCGCTCTTGGCTGCATTCGTTTCAGCTCGTGGCAACCAGTCTAAAAAACACTATCTTGGACTTCTCTGGATGTTTCCCAGGCGAGCTGTTGGCAGCATGTTCAGAACCACTGTTTCTGAGGCTAATTCTTGAACCGTAAGTCATAGACGCTCGATCTTGGCGGCATTCGTCTCAGCGCCTGGCAATTAGTATAGAAGCACTGTCTTTGACTTCTCTGGATGTTTCCCAGGCGAGCTATTGACAAGTAAATCCTAGACGCTCGATCTTGGTTACTTTCGCTTTCGCGGCTGGCAGCAAAGTTCTGAACCATGTTTCTGTGAATAACTCTTGAACCGTAAGTCACAGACGCTCGCTCTTGGCTGCATCTGTTTCAGCTCGTGGCAGCCAGTCTAAAAAACACTATCTTGGACTTCTCTGCATGTTTCCCAGGCGAGCTATTGGCAGCATGTTCAGAACCACTGTTTCTGAGGCTAATTCTTGAACCGTAAGTCTTAGACGCTCGATCTTGGCGGCATTCGTCTCAGCGCCTGGCAATTAGTATAGAAGCACTGTCTTTGACTTCTCTGGATGTTTCCCAGGCGAGCTATTGACAAGTAAATCCTAGACGCTCGATCTTGGTTATTTTCGCTTTCGCGGCTGGCAGCAAAGTTCAGAACCATGTTTCTGTGAATAACTCTTGAACCGTAAGTCACAGACGCTCGCTCTTGGTTGCATTCGTTTCAGCTCGTGGCAGCCAGTCTAAAAATCACTATCTTGGACTTCTCTGGATGTTTCCCACGCGAGCTATTGGCAGCATGTTCAGAACCATGTTTCTGTGAATAACTCTTGAACCGTAAGTCACAGACGCTCGCTCTTGGCTGCATTCGTTTCAGCTCGTGGCAGCCAGTCTAAAAAACACTATCTTGGACTTCTCTGCATGTTTCCCAGGCGAGGTATTGGCAGCATGTTCAGAACCACTGTTTCTGAGGCTAATTCTTGAACCGTAAGTCTTAGACGCTCGATCTTGGCGGCATTCGTCTCAGCGCCTGGCAATTAGTATAGAAGCACTGTCTTTGACTTCTCTGGATGTTTCCCAGGCGAGCTATTGACAAGTAAATCCTAGACGCTCGATCTTGGTTATTTTCGCTTTCGCGGCTGGCAGCAAAGTTCAGAACCAAGTTTCGTTGCTCTTCTTTGTATTTTTTCCAACTCCAGGGCATCCTTTCTATGAACTGGAGCCCAGAACTGAACTGCATATTCTAGATGAGGCCTCACTAATGCTTTGTAAAGTGGTAATATTACATCCCTGTCCCGTGAGTCCATGCCTCTTTTAATACATGACAATATCTTGCTAGCCTTTGAAGCAGCTAATTGACATTGTGTTATGTCTATGGCCGCGACCCGTCGTTCTAACTTACCCTCCGATGGCCGCGGCCATGGACACGTGAGCGCTCTCCGGCGTCTCCATCCTGTGAGACGCCGGCACTCACTTACTGGGTGTGTGACTGTCTCCCGCAGGGCACGCGCGCGTGCATGGCCTTAAAGGGCCAGTGCACGCATGCAATCAGTCCAGAATGCTGCTGGACTATAAAAAGGGCTCTGCCCTCTTGATCTTCGCCTGAGTGTTGTTTTGTACCTAAAGTTTGTCTTGCAAATGGTCTCCTGTACCCAGTGTTACCCGTTCCTGCTGCCTGTACCCTGTATCCCATGCTACCGTGCCTCTGTGCTGTCTAGAGTTGAAGTCGAGTTGCGTCTTTCACTGCATCTACTGTGTCACACCCCGCCGGGTGCTCGTCTACTGCCGGAGCCTTATCTTCAGCCTGTATCAGCGGTCCTGTCTACATTGCCTCAGGTACCATTTCTGGACTATAGACTTTGTACTGTACCTGTTTGGCCAGCTGCTATTCCGCTATGCGGTACGGCCCAGTGGGTCCACACCCCGCGTCGTGACACATTGCATGCTATTATTTAGTTTATGATCTACTCGTACACCCAGAATCTTCTCAACAAGTGACTCTCCCAGTGTAGCTCCCCCTAGGACATATGATGCATGCAGATTGTTGGTACCCAGATGCATAACTTTACATTTATCTACATTAAACCTCATTTGCCAAGCGGATGCCCAAACCCTCAGTGTGTCCAAATCAGCTAACAATTTACAAACATCTTCTATAGACTGAACAATACTACATAGCTTGGTGTCATCTGCAAAAATAGAAATAGTGCTATTAATCCCATCCTCAATATTATTAATAAATAAATTGAATAAAAGTGGTCCCAGCACGGAACCCTGGGGTACACCACTTGTAACCGAGAACCATTCAGAGTAGGAATCATTGACCACAACTATCTGGATATGATCCTTGAGCCAATTCTCAATCCAATTACAAACTACACTTTCTAACCCTATAATCTTTAATTTACCCATTAGACGTGTATAAGGGACAATGTCAAATGCCTTTGCAAAGTCCAAAAACACTATATCCACAGCGGCCCCTCTCTCTAGGCTACTGCTCACCTCTTCAAAAAAACAAATCAGGTTGGTTTGACAACTTCTGTGCTTAGTAAAACTGTGCTGGCTGTCACTTCTGATACTATATTTTGTCACACAATCCTGTATATAGTCCCTCAAACATTTTCCCCCGTGGATTGAGTGGAGGTGAAATACACAAATTTCCGTTTTTTCCCCAAAATTAATTTGTAATACATGTTTTTTTGTAACACAGAAGGTTTTACCAGAGAAACACAACTCAATATTTATTGCCCAGATTCCGCAGTTTTTGGAAAACTCCCAAATATGGCTCTAGTGTGCAAATGGACTGAAACACAGGACTCTGAAGCAAAAGAGCACCTGGTGGATTTTCAGGCGTCCTTTCTATTAGAACATATGGCACCATGTCAGGTTTGAAATGGTCTTGTGGTACCAATACACAGGAAAAACCCTCAAAAAGACACAATTTTGGAAACTACACCCCCAAGGAATTAATTTAGGGAAATAGTGAGCATTTTAATCCGAAAGTTTTTTGCTACATTTCTTTGAATTAAGACATAAAAATTAAAATGTAAATTTTTTCCAATACAACATACATTTTCAAAAACAACATTTGTAACCAATTACTCCCAATTACAGAAATACTCCATATGTTGTCATAAACTTTTATGTTTGAACACAAGGCAACCCTCAGAAAGGAAGGAGCGTCTTTTGGAGTTCAAATTTTGCTGGATGGTTTTCGGTGCCATTTCGCATTTACAAAGCCCCTGAGGGACAAAAACTGTGGAAAACTCCCAAAAGTGATCCCATTCTGGAAACGACACCCCTAATGGAATTTATGTAGGGGTATAGTGAACATTTTGACCTCACAGATTTTTTTGCAGATTTAATTGGAAGTAGACAGTGAAAACAAAAATCTAATTTTTTTCCCATAAAATGTACTTTTAGATTAGATTTTTTCATTTTCACAACGGCTAAAGGAGAAAAAGCACCCTAATAATTGTAAAGCAATTTCTCCGGAGCACAGCAATACCCAATATGTAGACATAAATTGCTTTTCGTACCAACGACAGGGCTTAAAAGGGAGGGAGCGTTATGTGGCTTTTAAAGCTCAAATTTTGCTGGAATGGTTTGCGGCGCTATGTCACATTTACAAAGTCCTGAGGAACCAAATAAGTGGAAACCCTCCATTTTGGAAACTATACCCTGAAGGAATTTATTGAGGGGTATAGTGAGAATTTTGACCCACAGGTTTTTTCTTGCAGAATTTAGTGTTAGGGTATGTGCACACATAGTGTTTTCAGCCGTTTTTCGGTCCGTAAACGTCCCAAAAAATGGCAAAAAAATTGGAAGCAGAATGCCTACAAACATCTACCCATTGATTTCAATAGGAAATACGGCGTTCAGTTCCGACGGGGCGTTTTTACGCAGCCGTTTTTCCAAAGAAGTGCATGTCAAGCCATTTTTGGAGCCGTTTTTCATTGAATCTATAGAAAAACAGCTTCAAAAACACTGCGAAAAACGCGAGTTTGAATAAAAAACTTCTGGAAATCAGGAGCTGTTTTCCCTTGAAAACAGCTCCGTATTTTCAGGCGTTTTTTGCTAATCGTGTGAACATACCCTAATTATGTAGTGAAATTGAAAATTATTTTTTTTCTAAATAAAATTTCCATTTTTAATTTCTACAAAGAATAAAGAAGAAAATGCACCACAATATTTCAAAAGCAATATCTTCCGATTACGCCAATACCCCATATGTGGTAATAAACTGCTGTTTGGAAACATGGCAGGGCTCAGGAGGGAAAGAACACCATTTGGCGTTTGAAGTTCAAGTTTTGTTGGAATTGTTTTTGGGTGTCATGTCGCATTTGCAAAGCCCCTGAGGGACCAAAGTAGTGAAAACCCCTCAAAAAGGACCCAATTTGGGAAACTAAAGCCCTCAAGGAATTCATGGAGGGCCAGGGGCAGATTGGCCATGCACTACACTGGGAATTTTCTCGGTGGGTAAGCCGCCCCACTGCTCTCCTGTAGAGGGCCGCACCGTCCATGAGGCGAGATGAGCCTGAGATGAGCTCATCTCGCCTCAGCCGGTGGGAACGGTATCATGTGAGTATGTGACTCGTCCCGCAAAAATCAAGCCCTCATAGGACTATATCGACAGAAAAATAAAAAAGTTATGGTTTTTGGAACGTGGGGAGGAAAAAATGAAAATGAAAATCTGAAAAATGGCTGCGGCGGGAAGGGCTTAATTACTATTAATGTGAGGCACATGGAGGTTCAAAATTCATCACACCACGTGCCTCACATCAGAAAATAGAAGGATTTTTTTAATTTTTTTATTATTGTTGGCAAAGTATCGTTTTGGTATCGAACATCATGAAGTATCGTTATCGCAGTTTGGTGCTGGTGTTGTATATATGTACTGAGCTTTATTCTGATGCTGTATATATGTACTGAGTTTGGTTTTGGGGCTGTATGTATGTACTGAGCTTGGTTCTGGGGCTGTATATATGTACTGAGCTTTGTTCTGGGGCTGTATATATGTGCTGAGCTTGGTTCTGGGGCTGTATATATGTACTGAGTGTCACAAAGCGGGTTAGTGGACCCACTAGGCCGTACCGCCGTAGCGGGAAGGCAGCTGGCCAAACCACAGGAAACCCCAGAAATACAATGTCCCGCACAAGGGTACCTGGATAGTCCAGACGGTGGCCACAGCTCTGGCACAGATGAGATGGGTGCAGCTGATGGCGCCAAAAGTGGCGGATGACACAGGAGCCGCAAGTTGTGCCAGACGTGGCGGATTCCTCTGGATGTGGCAGATGCCACTGGACGTGGCACATGCCACAGGACGTGGCAGATAACACAGGACGTGGCAGATGACACAGGACGTGGCAGATGACAGGACGTGGCAGATTCCTCTGGACGTGGCAGATGACACAGGACGTGGCACGACTTGATACTAAGGCAAAGCACTGGAAACAGGAACGGGGAACAAGACACGGGTAACAACAGGAACGGGAAACACTAAGGGAATATTTGCAAGACAGACTGGGAAAATTAACAACGCTCAGGCAAGGATTAGAAGGCCAGGGGCCTTCTTATAGACCAGGAAATCGTGGCAGTTGATGATGATGATTTCCTAATTGCGCGCGCTGGCCCTTTAAGGCCGGGCGCGAGCGTGCACGCGCACCCTACGGGACAAAGCCGAACGGAGCGGAAGTGAGCACTGGCGTCTCATAGGAGGGAGACGGGGACCAGCACTCACAGATCCATGGCTGTGGGCGTCGGGAGGTGAGTAAACCCGACGGCCCGCGGCCATGGAGGCTACACTGAGCTTGGTTCTGGGGCTGTATATATGTACTGTGCTTTGGTATGGTGTTGTATATATGTACTGAGCTTGGGTCTGGGGCTGTATATTTGTACTGAGCTTGGTTCTGGGGCTGTAAATATGTACTGAGCTTGGTTATGGGACTGTATATATGTACTGAGCTTGATTCTGGTACTGTATATATGTCATAGCTTGGTTTTGGTGCTGTAATTATATAGGATATATTTATAATAACAAAATTGCAAGGCAGATGGAATTGTTTTCAAATCATTGTACATTTAATGGGAAACTGTCTGGTAGTTTTAACCCCTTGAACCGCCACCATGCAGTAATACATGACCTGACAATATTTCCAAACATTCCCCTGTATGTTTTTTTAAAATGCAACAAAATCTATAAAATCAACTTTTTAAACGGCGCACACTATATGCTATCTACTCATTAAAGGGTCATGGTGCGGTGCCGCTGTCCTGAAGAGACACATAGTCCTGCCTCCAAACCCAACATTCCATGTTTGATTGACATCCCCTGGCTGATACAACTTTCTCGGATGCGCCATTGCCTTGTACTACTTAGGCACGCACCGAGCAGTGAGGTATACTCTGCCCAGGTTCATCAATGTACCGCGCATGCCAGCGGAGTACAAGGCAATGGCGCATCCGCAAGAGTTTGAGGCTGCTGCTAGTGATGTAGAACAGCCACGGGGTTATCAATCAAAATTTGGGGGGCACCATTTCAATTTTCACCCCAGGCAGCAGAAAAGCTAGAATCGGCACTGTGTACGCATTTGTGTATTTGGAGACTAAACTGTGATATAAAGAAATCCCCAGATATACAGGTGTATACAGGAGATTCATTGCAGCTTCAAGACTCTGGACACAAGAGAGAAGAAATCCTGAGAAAGGTACTGTAAGTGTTAAATAAAGTGTGTGTGTGTGTGTGTGTGTGTGTGTGTGTGTGCGCGCGCGTGTGTGTGTGTATATATATATATATATATACACACAAGTGTGTATATGTGTGTGTGTATATATATATATATATATATATATATATATATATATATATATATAAGAGTTATGTATACAGTGAAGTAAATAAGTATTTGATCCCTTGCTGATTTTGTAAGTTTGCCCACTGTCAAAGACATGAACAGTCTCGAACTTTTAGGCTAGGTTAATTTTACCAGTGAGAGATAGATTATATTTAAAAAAAAAACAGAAAATCACATTGTCAAAATTATATATATTTATTTGCATTGTGCACAGAGAAATAAGTATTTGATCCCTTTGGCAAACAAGACGTAATACTTGGTGGCACAACCCTTGTTGGCAAGCACAGCAGTCAAACTTTTTTATAGTTGATGATGAGGTTTGCACACATGTTAGATGGAATTTTGGCCCACTCCTCTTTGCAGATCATCTGTAAATCATTAAGATTTCGAGGCTGTTGCTTGGCAACTCGGATCTTCAGCTCTCTCCATAAGTTCTCCATGACCTTAATGTGCTTCTTTTTTAGCCATTCCTTTGTTGCCTTGACTGTATGTTTCGGGTCATTGTCGTGCTGGAAGACCCAGCCACGAGCCATTTTTAATTTCCTGGTGGAGGGAAGGAGGTTGTCACTCAGGATTAGACGGTACATGGCTCCATCCATTCTCCCATTGATACAGTGACACATTTGTATGTATATGTTTTGATGGTATTATACATTTAATTATGTGATTGCCAATTTATGTATACCCTTCCTATAAATACCTGACACTTTGTTTAGTTTGTTATGGCTTGAGAAAGGTTCTTGTTGAACCGAAACGTTGCTTATACTGAGGTGAATAAATCCACTTTTTGCTTTCATCTACTCTGAAGTCCTGGTGCCGTTGCTGTGTTCTATGCTTCTTTCTATTTGGATGTTGGGGAATTGATTCACCCCCAGGTAACGAGCACATGGCCTGATTTTTTGGAAACCATTGGAGTGCTGTGTTCATCTACCATTGGACTGTGTTTGTTTGAATCGAACGCGTGCACCCAGTGCTAATCATGTCTACTGAAGATGAGCAGGACATAGGTGTGATGACACCTCAAGTTTTCACTTACACCAGAGAGGACGCCGACCGTATCCTACAGGGTCTATCGGGGGATGTGGCCTTCCTAAGTGTCCCTACCGTTGAAAACGTAAGGAGAAAATGGGAGGCAGATTCTAAAAGATGCATTTCCCTTGAGCTACATCTGTCAACACTTGGCGAGTATTATCGGTGTACCCGTATACCGCGTGGCATGCGTTCTCATCTGAGACCCAACCTCTTCCCTGCAAATACAGCATTTAAAGAGAGGTTTGAGGCTATCTCGAATAAATATTCACAAGATCTTCTGTTACTGAACCTGGAGTTCTTACAGAAAGAGATTGACCTGGTTAAAGCACGCCTGAGCGAAAGAGAGGCTCAGCTGAAAGAGATGATGTCTACACAAGATTTCTCAATTCTGAAGGAAAAAGTTGTTTTATTTCTACAAAAATTTCGTAGTGACATCGAGAAGACCAAACGCCAGAAATGGCAGCGAGATTTGGATGACTACGCTACTGGTAAAATCTATTGCTGGCAGGGAGAAGATGCTGACCCAAGGGGTTCCAGGAGGATCGAAAAGGGACCCAGGAGAAGATATAGAGGAGCTGAACCATACGCCACTGATTCGGAATTCTCGGATGATCAATATAATGTTCCTTTTTTAGGGGACAACATGGACACCCCTACTATGGGAGAAAGCGAACCCGCAGGGGCGGGAGGAAATATAGGAGGAAGAACGAATGCCAACAGAACCAGAGGCAGATCGACTCCAGCACGGGGGATACGGCAATACCCGACCAGGAAGAAAAACCCCCAGACCTAGTGGTGAATATTTCGTCATGTATATTATCTGACCCACAGGTCAAAGTGCTTAATCGTGGTCTGTCTTTTTGTCCAAATAACCCTATAGATTGGTTTAAATTAAATTTAGATCTTGAATGTTTTTTTAGGTCATTGAGACTTAAGGTACATTTTTCTGAACAGTTTCCACCTGACAATGATATCTCTATAATTCAAGGTAGTGATATGTTTCATCTTAGGGATTATGGGTTGTATAATAAAAGTAAATTTCAACCTCCCCAAAATATACATGCTGTTGAAACATATATCTCACTTGTTAAAGAACAGATTAAATCATTACGGGAAGTGCAGAGGGGTAGTTTCAGTCAGAAAAATTTGACACGTATAGAACACATGGCACTTAAAGAACTAATGGATAATAAGGATCTTACTATCAAACCGGCAGATAAGGGGGGTGCCATAGTAGTTATGGACACCTCCCTTTATCTGGAAGAAATGACAAGACAACTGAATGACATTAATGTTTATGCTGTTCTGTTGGGTGATCCTAAGTTCGCGTATTTACGTGAATTGGATAACCTAATAGATAATGCATTTAAGAGCAAAATCATTGATAGAAATCTGCATGATTTTTTACAGGTGAAATTCCCTGTAACTCCTGTCCTTTATTTATTGCCCAAAATTCACAAGGATCCCATTCGGCCCCCTGGACGTCCGATTGTTTCAGGGAGCGATTCCCTATTTGTCCCAGCAGCAGTATTCTTAGATAAAATTCTTAGGCAGTTTGCCATTGGTGCATACTCCCACATCAGGGATACCTCGGACTTCCTGGTCAGAATCCAGGATCTTTTGATCCCTGACCGGTCGGTTCTGGTTACCCTTGATGTGGGTAGTCTGTACACCTCAATTGCCCATCAGGAGGGGATTGATGCCTCGCTTTTCTATTTGGAAAAATCTGGCTTTTCTAAGGATAAAATTGGTTTTGTACGATCATTACTGAAATTCATTTTGGAAAAAAATTATTTTCTGGTGGGTGATACATTTTACCTACAGAAGAGAGGAACGGCAATGGGGTCCAATATGGCCCCCACATATGCCAATATTTTCATGCGGCGGATTGAGGAGGATCTTGTCTATGTGTCCCACCACTTCAGTCATGTACTGCGGTGGTGGAGATACATAGACGATGTCTTCCTCATCTGGACTGGCTCAATAAGTCAACTACAGGAATTTGTCACATTTCTTAACGGTTTGAATTCCACTATTCAATTTACGATGTCATTTTCTACATGTTCTGTTGAATTTTTGGATACTCGAATTTCCATTGTCAATAATAGATTGATTTCGGATCTGTTCTCTAAGAAAACGGACAGAAACAATCTCTTGCACTTCACCAGCAGCCATCCAAGCACGCTGCTAAAATCACTGCCATACAGTCAGTTAATTAGAGTTAAGAGGGTGGTTAGTCAGGAGGATGAATTATCGCCAAGACTTGACCAAATGTGCAAAAAATTTTCTGATCGGGGTTATCCGGACCATGTGTTGGATTTTATTAGACGGAAGGTTGAACTACTGAATAGACAGGATCTCCTCGCCGGCCGGGTGGCTGTGAACAAGAATGTTCGCTTACCCTTCATCTCCACTTTCTCCTCATTAAGCCCACAAATTGGTGGGATTCTGAGGAGAGATTGGAAGATGTTAGAGAGGGCCTTTCCAAAGGTTACTGAATTTCAGGAGGGGCCAATGATGGCGTATAGGAGAGGCAATACCATCAAAAATAGTATAGTCAAAGCCGATATTGGGTCACATCGCAAAAAGCAGATGCTTTTGGCACCTCCGAAACATGGATGTTTTCCATGTCTTGGTTGTAACATCTGTGACAATATGATTAAGGGGGGTATGTTTAATCACCCACAAACGGGTCGACAAATTACCATAAAAGGTTTTTTTACGTGTCAGTCTTCATATGTCATTTATTTGTTAACCTGCCCATGTGGGCTCCACTATGTGGGTGAAACCACTACAGAAGTACGTCTCAGGTTGAGAAACCATAAATCAAACATCAAAACTAAAAGGCAGGATTTACCAGTGTCGAGACACTTTGTTGAGAAGGGACATAGTCTGTCACAGTTGAGATTCAGAGTCATTGACTCTGTGCCTCAGCTGAGACGTGGCGGTGATAGGGGCCGGATGCTTAAAAGAAAAGAGCTCGAGTGGATCTTTAAATTAGAGACTATGTCTCCTAAGGGATTGAATATAGAATATCCTTGTGGTCCACATATATAAGGATGGGCCACTTATTCTCTCCCTAAGATCGATAGAGATATGATTGGTTAACGTTCCCAAAGGTGTAATTGTTTGTTTTTGATGTATGTTTTTTGAGGTCCTATTTTGACCTTTTTCTAGCATGCATTTTTAAATTTGTTTTTATATGTCATATACATTGTGTTTTTTCTTCTTGTATATTTCAGATACACAATCACATGTCAAGCAATTTTTGAGAGATATTGGAAAGCGGCAGAAGTCTTCTTGTTTCTATTTTACAAAAAAGACAAATTCATGTTCGGATTATATATATGTACTGAGCCATATGAGATAGCTTATTAAAAATAACATGGGTCATGGAGAATTTTATATTTAGATTTTTTGGTCCTTATACTGTGGACGTTCGTATCTGCACTTTGGGTATTTGTATCTATGTCTTATATTTTTTTCAAAATGTGGGCGTATCATTAATATTTAACGCATACTGTCTTATTCAGACAGATGCGTTTCTTCCTGAAGGTGACACTCACGTGGGAATATGTTTTATCCCTGTTGGAGTACCAACCTTCCTTATAGTATAATATCTCTATTTTATTTCTTATTTTTTGCCCCATTGGTGATCATAGTTTACAACAGTGATCCATTATGACATACAATTTTTCGTTTCTATCAGCAGGGGGCGCCAGAGTACACTATCATTAGTGTCCTTTCAGCTCCCTTTATCCAAAATCTCCCGATGTGTGGAAATTTTGTTCAAAACCCATACAACTTTGTGGGGGTTGAACCTGATTATCCACGATATCATGTGTATCATGACAAATAACAGTCTTGTTCTTATCACTAAGTTATCTCTGCTCTGCGTTTTTTATAAATTCCAGCTGGCGCATGCGCAATAGAGGTGGAACGCATGTTCCGATGTGGCGCATGCGCAGTGGTGATTTATTGCCAGATGCGTTCCACCGGACTTAATATCCGGTTTGGGCGCCATCTTGGGACATGCGCAGTTTACACACGTGTGTGTCGGCGGCAATCCCCTAGTCTCGGCATGGATTAACGTCTGTACAGTAAGTACACTTCTATTTAGATTCAATGAGTCTCTGCCTGCTTCCAATCACCCATAATTGCCCCTAATCATAACACTTTGTTTATTTACCACTACACTGTTGCATGTATTTCACGATATTTATATGCTTTACAGTGGGAGAACTATGCACATGTTTCATATGTCTTTTTTTATATAACTGACACATTTGTATGTATATGTTTTGATGGTATTATACATTTAATTATGTGATTGCCAATTTATGTATACCCTTCCTATAAATACCTGACACTTTGTTTAGTTTGTTATGGCTTGAGAAAGGTTCTTGTTGAACCGAAACGTTGCTTATACTGAGGTGAATAAATCCACTTTTTGCTTTCATCTACTCTGAAGTCCTGGTGCCGTTGCTGTGTTCTATGCTTCTTTCTATTTGGATGTTGGGGAATTGATTCACCCCCAGGTAACGAGCACATGGCCTGATTTTTTGGAAACCATTGGAGTGCTGTGTTCATCTACCATTGGACTGTGTTTGTTTGAATCGAACGCGTGCACCCAGTGCTAATCATGTCTACTGAAGATGAGCAGGACATAGGTGTGATGACACCTCAAGTTTTCACTTACACCAGGGAGGACGCCGACCGTATCCTACAGGGTCTATCGGGGGATGTGGCCTTCCTAAGTGTCCCTACCGTTGAAAACGTAAGGAGAAAATGGGAGGCAGATTCTAAAAGATGCATTTCCCTTGAGCTACATCTGTCAACACTTGGCGAGTATTATCGGTGTACCCGTATACCGCGTGGCATGCGTTCTCATCTGAGACCCAACCTCTTCCCTGCAAATACAGCATTTAAAGAGAGGTTTGAGGCTATCTCGAATAAATATTCACAAGATCTTCTGTTACTGAACCTGGAGTTCTTACAGAAAGAGATTGACCTGGTTAAAGCACGCCTGAGCGAAAGAGAGGCTCAGCTGAAAGAGATGATGTCTACACAAGATTTCTCAATTCTGAAGGAAAAAGTTGTTTTATTTCTACAAAAATTTCGTAGTGACATCGAGAAGACCAAACGCCAGAAATGGCAGCGAGATTTGGATGACTACGCTACTGGTAAAATCTATTGCTGGCAGGGAGAAGATGCTGACCCAAGGGGTTCCAGGAGGATCGAAAAGGGACCCAGGAGAAGATATAGAGGAGCTGAACCATACGCCACTGATTCGGAATTCTCGGATGATCAATATAATGTTCCTTTTTTAGGGGACAACATGGACACACCTACTATGGGAGAAAGCGAACCCGCAGGGGCGGGAGGAAATATAGGAGGAAGAACGAATGCCAACAGAACCAGAGGCAGATCGACTCCAGCACGGGGGATACGGCAATACCCGACCAGGAAGAAAAACCCCCAGACCTAGTGGTGAATATTTCGTCATGTATATTATCTGACCCACAGGTCAAAGTGCTTAATCGTGGTCTGTCTTTTTGTCCAAATAACCCTATAGATTGGTTTAAATTAAATTTAGATCTTGAATGTTTTTTTAGGTCATTGAGACTTAAGGTACATTTTTCTGAACAGTTTCCACCTGACAATGATATCTCTATAATTCCAGGTAGTGATATGTTTCATCTTAGGGATTATGGGTTGTATAATAAAAGTAAATTTCAACCTCCCCAAAATATACATGCTGTTGAAACATATATCTCACTTGTTAAAGAACAGATTAAATCATTACGGGAAGTGCAGAGGGGTAGTTTCAGTCAGAAAAATTTGACACGTATAGAACACATGGCACTTAAAGAACTAATGGATAATAAGGATCTTACTATCAAACCGGCAGATAAGGGGGGTGCCATAGTAGTTATGGACACCTCCCTTTATCTGGAAGAAATGACAAGACAACTGAATGACATTAATGTTTATGCTGTTCTGTTGGGTGATCCTAAGTTCGCGTATTTACGTGAATTGGATAACCTAATAGATAATGCATTTAAGAGCAAAATCATTGATAGAAATCTGCATGATTTTTTACAGGTGAAATTCCCTGTAACTCCTGTCCTTTATTTATTGCCCAAAATTCACAAGGATCCCATTCGGCCCCCTGGACGTCCGATTGTTTCAGGGAGCGATTCCCTATTTGTCCCAGCAGCAGTATTCTTAGATAAAATTCTTAGGCAGTTTGCCATTGGTGCAGACTCCCACATCAGGGATACCTCGGACTTCCTGGTCAGAATCCAGGATCTTTTGATCCCTGACCGGTCGGTTCTGGTTACCCTTGATGTGGGTAGTCTGTACACCTCAATTGCCCATCAGGAGGGGATTGATGCCTCGCTTTTCTATTTGGAAAAATCTGGCTTTTCTAAGGATAAAATTGGTTTTGTACGATCATTACTGAAATTCATTTTGGAAAAAAATTATTTTCTGGTGGGTGATACATTTTACCTACAGAAGAGAGGAACGGCAATGGGGCCCAATATGGCCCCCACATATGCCAATATTTTCATGCGGCGGATTGAGGAGGATCTTGTCTATGTGTCCCACCACTTCAGTCATGTACTGCGGTGGTGGAGATACATAGACGATGTCTTCCTCATCTGGACTGGCTCAATAAGTCAACTACAGGAATTTGTCACATTTCTTAACGGTTTGAATTCCACTATTCAATTTACGATGTCATTTTCTACATGTTCTGTTGAATTTTTGGATACTCGAATTTCCATTGTCAATAATAGATTGATTTCGGATCTGTTCTCTAAGAAAACGGACAGAAACAATCTCTTGCACTTCACCAGCAGCCATCCAAGCACGCTGCTAAAATCACTGCCATACAGTCAGTTAATTAGAGTTAAGAGGGTGGTTAGTCAGGAGGATGAATTATCGCCAAGACTTGACCAAATGTGCAAAAAATTTTCTGATCGGGGTTATCCGGACCATGTGTTGGATTTTAATAGACGGAAGGTTGAACTACTGAATAGACAGGATCTCCTCGCCGGCCGGGTGGCTGTGAACAAGAATGTTCGCTTACCCTTCATCTCCACTTTCTCCTCATTAAGCCCACAAATTGGTGGGATTCTGAGGAGAGATTGGAAGATGTTAGAGAGGGCCTTTCCAAAGGTTACTGAATTTCAGGAGGGGCCAATGATGGCGTATAGGAGAGGCAATACCATCAAAAATAGTATAGTCAAAGCCGATATTGGGTCACATCGCAAAAAGCAGATGCTTTTGGCACCTCCGAAACATGGATGTTTTCCATGTCTTGGTTGTAACATCTGTGACAATATGATTAAGGGGGGTATGTTTAATCACCCACAAACGGGTCGACAAATTACCATAAAAGGTTTTTTTACGTGTCAGTCTTCATATGTCATTTATTTGTTAACCTGCCCATGTGGGCTCCACTATGTGGGTGAAACCACTACAGAAGTACGTCTCAGGTTGAGAAACCATAAATCAAACATCAAAACTAAAAGGCAGGATTTACCAGTGTCGAGACACTTTGTTGAGAAGGGACATAGTCTGTCACAGTTGAGATTCAGAGTCATTGACTCTGTGCCTCAGCTGAGACGTGGCGGTGATAGGGGCCGGATGCTTAAAAGAAAAGAGCTCGAGTGGATCTTTAAATTAGAGACTATGTCTCCTAAGGGATTGAATATAGAATATCCTTGTGGTCCACATATATAAGGATGGGCCACTTATTCTCTCCCTAAGATCGATAGAGATATGATTGGTTAACGTTCCCAAAGGTGTAATTGTTTGTTTTTGATGTATGTTTTTTGAGGTCCTATTTTGACCTTTTTCTAGCATGCATTTTTAAATTTGTTTTTATATGTCATATACATTGTGTTTTTTCTTCTTGTATATTTCAGATACACAATCACATGTCAAGCAATTTTTGAGAGATATTGGAAAGCGGCAGAAGTCTTCTTGTTTCTATTTTACAAAAAAGACAAATTCATGTTCGGATTATATATATGTACTGAGCCATATGAGATAGCTTATTAAAAATAACATGGGTCATGGAGAATTTTATATTTAGATTTTTTGGTCCTTATACTGTGGACGTTCGTATCTGCACTTTGGGTATTTGTATCTATGTCTTATATTTTTTTCAAAATGTGGGCGTATCATTAATATTTAACGCATACTGTCTTATTCAGACAGATGCGTTTCTTCCTGAAGGTGACACTCACGTGGGAATATGTTTTATCCCTGTTGGAGTACCAACCTTCCTTATAGTATAATATCTCTATTTTATTTCTTATTTTTTGCCCCATTGGTGATCATAGTTTACAACAGTGATCCATTATGACATACAATTTTTCGTTTCTATCAGCAGGGGGCGCCAGAGTACACTATCATTAGTGTCCTTTCAGCTCCCTTTATCCAAAATCTCCCGATGTGTGGAAATTTTGTTCAAAACCCATACAACTTTGTGGGGGTTGAACCTGATTATCCACGATATCATGTGTATCATGACAAATAACAGTCTTGTTCTTATCACTAAGTTATCTCTGCTCTGCGTTTTTTATAAATTCCAGCTGGCGCATGCGCAATAGAGGTGGAACGCATGTTCCGATGTGGCGCATGCGCAGTGGTGATTTATTGCCAGATGCGTTCCACCGGACTTAATATCCGGTTTGGGCGCCATCTTGGGACATGCGCAGTTTACACACGTGTGTGTCGGCGGCAATCCCCTAGTCTCGGCATGGATTAACGTCTGTACAGTAAGTACACTTCTATTTAGATTTAATGAGTCTCTGCCTGCTTCCAATCACCCATAATTGCCCCTAATCATAACACTTTGTTTATTTACCACTACACTGTTGCATGTATTTCACGATATTTATATGCTTTACAGTGGGAGAACTATGCACATGTTTCATATGTCTTTTTTTATATAACTGACACATTTGTATGTATATGTTTTGATGGTATTATACATTTAATTATGTGATTGCCAATTTATGTATACCCTTCCTATAAATACCTGACACTTTGTTTAGTTTGTTATGGCTTGAGAAAGGTTCTTGTTGAACCGAAACGTTGCTTATACTGAGGTGAATAAATCCACTTTTTGCTTTCATCTACTCTGAAGTCCTGGTGCCGTTGCTGTGTTCTATGCTTCTTTATATATATATATATATATATATATATATATATATATAAGAGTTATGTATACAGTGAAGTAAATAAGTATTTGATCCCTTGCTGATTTTGTAAGTTTGCCCACTGTCAAAGACATGAACAGTCTCGAACTTTTAGGCTAGGTTAATTTTACCAGTAAGAGATAGATTATATTTAAAAAAAAAACAGAAAATCACATTGTCAAAATTATATATATTTATTTGCATTGTGCACAGAGAAATAAGTATTTGATCCCTTTGGCAAACAAGACGTAATACTTGGTGGCACAACCCTTGTTGGCAAGCACAGCAGTCAAACTTTTTTATAGTTGATGATGAGGTTTGCACACATGTTAGATGGAATTTTGGCCCACTCCTCTTTGCAGATCATCTGTAAATCATTAAGATTTCGAGGCTGTTGCTTGGCAACTCGGATCTTCAGCTCTCTCCATAAGTTCTCCATGACCTTAATGTGCTTCTTTTTTAGCCATTCCTTTGTTGCCTTGACTGTATGTTTCGGGTCATTGTCGTGCTGGAAGACCCAGCCACGAGCCATTTTTAATTTCCTGGTGGAGGGAAGGAGGTTGTCACTCAGGATTAGACGGTACATGGCTCCATCCATTCTCCCATTGATACAGTGAAGTACTCCTGTGCCCTTAGCAGAGAAACACCCCCAAAACATAATATTTCCACCTCCATGCTTGACAGTGGGGACGGTGTTCTTTGAGTCATAGGCAGCATTTCTCTTCCTCCAAACACGGCAAGTTGAGTTAATGTCAAAGAGCTCAATTTTAGTCTCATCTAACCACAGCACCTTCTCCCAATCACTCTCAGAATCATCCAGATGTTCATTTGCAAACTTCAGACGGGCCTGTACATGTGCCTTCTTGAGCAGGGGGACCTTGCGGGCACTGAAGGATTTTATTCCATTACGGCGTAATGTGTTACCAATGGTTTTCTTGGTGACTGTGGTCCCAGCTGCCTTGAGATCATTAACAAGTTCCCCCCGTGTAGTTTTCGGCTGAGCTCTCACCTTCCTCAGGATCAAGGATACCCCACGAGGTGAGATTTTGCATGGAGCCCCAGATCGATGTCGATTGACAGTAATTTTGTATGTCTTCCATTTTCTTACTATTGCACCAACAGTTGTCTCCTTCTCACCCAGCGTCTTACTTCTGGTTTTGTAGCCCATTCCAGCCTTGTGCAGGTCTATGATCTTGTCCCTGACATCCTTAGAAAGCTCTTTGGTCTTGCCCATGTTGTAGAGGTTAGAGTCAGACTGATTAATTGAGTCTGTGGACAGGAGTCTTTTATACAGGTGATCATTTAAGACAGCTGTCTTTAATACAGACACCAAGTTGATTTGGAGCGTGTAACTGGTCTGGAGGAGGCTGAACTCTTAATGGTTGGTAGTGGATCAAATACTTATTTCTCTGTGCACAATGCAAATAAATATATATAATTTTGATTATGTGATTTTCTTTTTTTTTTAAATATATAATCTATCTCTCACAGGTAAAATTAACCTAGCCTAAAAATTCTAGACTGTTCAAGACTTTGACAGTGGGCAAACTTACAAAATCAGCAAGGGATCAAATACTTATTTCCTTCACTGTATGTGCATATATAATAGTTTGTGTGTGTGTGTGTGTGTGTGTGTGTGTGTGTGTGTGTGTGTGTGTGTGTGTGTATGTGTAAATATGAGTGTGTGTGTGTGTATATATATATATATATATATATATATAGAGTTTGTATATGAGTGTGTGTGTGCGTAAATATATGGGTATGTTCACACGCTAGCTGGCTTTTACGGCTGAAATGACAGCCTGTTTTCAGAAGAAAACAGCTGCGTCGTTTCAGCCGTAAATGCTCCTCCTCGTAATATACGAGGCGTCTGTGACACTCGTATATCTTGAGCTGCTCTTCATTGAGTTCAATGAAGAACGGCTCAAATTACGTTGCAAAGAAGTGCCCTGCACTTCTTTGCCGAGGCAGTCAATTTATGACGACGCGTAAATTACAGGTCTTCTGCACAATACGTCGGCAAGCCCATTCAAATGAATGGGCAGATGTTTGCCGACGTATTGTAGCCCTATTTTTAGACGTAAAACGACGCATAATACGCCTCGTTTACGTCTGAAAATAGGTCGTGTGAACCCAGCCTAAGGGTATGTGCACACGCTAGCTGTCATTTACGTGTGAAAAGACAGACTGTTTTCAGGAGAAAACAGCTGCCTCGTTTCACACGTAAATGCTCCTCCTCGCATTTTGCAAGCCGTCTGAGACGCTCGTAAATCTTGAGCTGTGCTTCATTGAGTTCAATGAAGAACAGCTCAAATTACGTGGCAAAGAAGTGTCCTGCACTTCTTTGCCGAGGCAGTCCATTTACGCGTCGTCGTTTGACAGCTGTCAAACGACGACGCGTTAATTACAGGTCGTCTGCACAATACGTCAGCAAACCCGTTTGCCGACGTATTGGAGCCCTATTTTCTGACGTAAAACGAGGCATAATACGCCTCGTTTACGTCTGAAAATAGGTCGTGTGAACCCAGCCTAAGAGTGTGTATATGTGTGCATATATATGAGTGGGTATGTATATATATATTAGTGTGTGTATATGTGAGTGTGTGTAAATATGTGTGTGTGTGTGTGTGTGTGTGTGTGTGTGTGTGTGTGTGTGTGTGTACATATGTATGTGTGTATATATATAAGATTGTGTATATGAGTAAATATATATATGTATATATGTAATGACAGGGGTAGGGAAACGGACAAGTGAGCCCTAATCTACCCGCCACTCTGTCCCTGCCTACTTGCAACGACCCGCCCTAGGCGACGAGGTACAACTGGGCGGCGGTCCCTACGCTCAGTAAGTGCACGAGACAAACATACAAGGGAATATAAAGCAAAGGGAAAGGGGCAGTTGCCCACGACAACACCGTGAGCAACAGAGTGGTGAACGAGCCAAGTCAAACCAGGAAAGCACGAGGTACCAAACGCAGAGCAGAAGAGTAGTCAGAAATCCAGGGTCAGAATGGAGCAGGATCATATTGTTAGGAGCTGTAGCTGGGCCAGGAAACCACACGGAAAGAATCACAAGCAAGGAGGAACAGGAAAGGCAGGTATAAATAGACAGAGGGCGGGAGCTAGCGGAGTCTGGCCAGGCTGCGATAGGCTCTCCCACTCCTAAGCCTGCCAGCCTGAGTGGTGGAAGCTGGAGTCCGTCTCAGAGAGATAGACTCAGGTGAAGACTGATTACCTATGGAAGTTAACCCCGAAGCTGTGCCTGGCAGATCCTTTACAGTACCCCCCCCCCCCCTTTTAAGAGGGGCCACCGGACCGGACTGGGGAAACGAAGGTGGAACTTCCTGACCAATACCCCAGCGTGAACATCCCGGGCGGGTACCCAAGTCCTCTCCTCCGGCCCGTATCCTCTCCAATGGACCAGGTACTGTAGGGAGCCTTGGACCATCTTGCTGTCCACAATCTTGGCCACCTCGAATTCCACCCCCTCAGAGGTGAGAACGGGAACAGGAGGTTTCCTCGAGGGAGCCAAGGACGGGGAGCAGCGTTTAAGGAGGGAGGCATGAAACACGTCGTCTATACGAAAAGATGGGGGTAACTCCAGCCGGAAGGAGACAGGATTGAGGACTTCAATGACCTTATAAGGCCCAATAAACCGGGGAGCAAACTTCTTGGACGGGACCTTAAGACGCAAGTTCCTAGATGATAACCACACCAGATCCCCGACCATAAACAAGGGGTTAGCAGAACGTCTTCTATCAGCCTGAGTTTTTAGTACGCTGTGCACAGTTCCCGATGAACGACCTCTACCTCGGGATTGTTGGAACTACCAGGTGAAACGGAGGAGAACCGTGGATTAAACCCAAAATTACAGAAAAAGGGGGAGACCCCTGACGAGTTACTGACCCGGTTATTAAGGGAAAATTCAGCGAGGGGAATGAATGAGACCCAATCATATTGACAGTCAGAGATAAAACACATTAAATATTGTTCTAGAGATTGATTAGTCCTCTCAGTTTGGCCATTGGTTTCAGGATGGAAAGCAGAGGAGAAGGACAGATCAATCTCCAACTTCTAACAGAAGGCTCTCCAAAACAAAGAAACAAATTGTACCCCTCTGTCCGAAACAATATTGACAGGGACCCCATGGAGACGCAGGATGTGTTTGACAAACAAGGTAGCTAACGTCTTGGCGTTGGGTAGTTTCTTGAGGGGCACAAAGTGGCACATCTTACTGAAGCGGTCTACTACCACCCACACCACCGACTTGCCTTGGGATGGAGGCAAATCGGTGATAAAATCCATGGAGATATGTGTCCAAGGTCTCTGGGGAATGGGCAACAAACGTAGTAAGCCCGCTGGTCGGGACCTGGGAGTCTTGGACCTAGCACAAACCTCACAAGCGGTGACGTAGGCCTTAACGTCTTTAGGCAACCCAGGCCACCAATAGTTTCTGGCAATGAGGTGTTTGGTACCCAGGATGCCTGGATGACCAGATAGTGCGGAGTCATGATTTTCCCTAAGTACCCTTAGCCGGTATTGCAGGGGAACAAACAGCTTGTCCTCAGGAAGGTTCCCGGGAGCTGAACCTTGATCAGCAGCAATTTCAGAGACAAAATCAGAATCAATAGAAGAAATTATTATACCGGGAGGCAAAATACAAGCAGGATCTTCCTCCGAAGGAGGGCTGGCCATGAAACTACGCGACAGTGCATCGGCCTTAATATTTTTAGACCCAGCCCTATAGGTAACCAAAAAGTTGAATCTGGTAAAAAATAGCGCCCATCGAGCTTGTCTCGGGTTTAGCCTCCGGGCAGATTCTAGGAAAACCAGATTCTTGTGGTCGGTAAGTACCGTTACCTGGTGCCTAGCCCTCTCCAGGAAGTGGCGCCACTCTTCAAATGCCCATTTAATGGCTAAGAGTTCGCGGTTGCCAATATCATAGTTACTCTCAGTGGGCGAAAACTTCCTGGAGAAGTAGGCACATGGGCGGAGATGGGTGAGGGACCTGGTACCCTGGGACAAGACAGCCCCCACTCCCACCTCGGATGCGTCAACTTCCACGATAAATGGCTCCATTTGGTTGGGCTGAACCAGCACCGGGGCCGAGATAAAGCACTTCTTAAGGACCTCAAAAGCCTGGACAGCCTCTGGAGACCAGTGGAGGAGATCGGCACCTTTGCGAGTGAGGTCCGTAAGAGGCTTAGCGATGACCGAGAAGTTAGCAATGAATCTCCTGTAATAATTAGCGAACCCCAAAAAACACTAACGCCTTCAGGGAAGCAGGTTGGACCCATTCCGCCGCAGCCTGAACCTTGGCGGGGTCCATGCGGAATTCATGAGGAGTGAGGATTTTACCCAAAAATGGTATCTCCTGTACCCCAAACACACATTTTTCGGTTTTTGCAAACAGTTTGTTTTCCCGAAGGACCTGGAGCACCTTCCTGACATGCTCAATGTGGGAGAGCCAGTCCTTGGAAAACACCAGTATGTCATCAAGGTACACTACAAGAAATATTCCCAGGTAATCTCTCAAAATTTCATTTATGAAATTCTGGAAGACCGCCGGCGCATTACACAACCCAAAGGGCATGACGAGGTATTCGAAATGACCTTCGGGCGTGTTAAACGCAGTCTTCCACTCATCCCCCTCTTTGATGCGGATAAGGTTATACGCCCCCCGTAGATCAAACTTAGAGAACCATTGGGCCCCCTGAACCTGATTAAAGAGATCAGGAATCAAAGAAAGGGGAAACTGGTTCCTTACAGTGACCTTATTCAGGTTACGGTAGTCAATGCATGGCCTAAGACCACCATCCTTCTTCCCTACGAAGAAGAAGCCAGCACCTACCGGAGAAGTAGAGGGGCGAATGTAACCCTTGGCCAGGCATTCCTGGATATACTCTCTCATGGCTTCACGTTCGGGACAAGAAATATGAAATATCCTACCCTTAGGAAGCTTAGCTCCTGGTACCAATTCGATAGCGCAATCGTATTCTCTATGAGGAGGTAACACTTCGGAGGCCTCCTTAGAGAAAACATCAGCGAAGTCCCGAACAAACTCAGGTAGCGTGTTCACCTCCTCAGGGGGAGAAATAGAATTAACAGAAAAACATGACGTCAAACATTCATTACCCCATTTGGTAAGCTCCCCAGTATTCCAGTCAAACGTGGGATTATGCAACTGCAACCAGGGAAGGCCTAAAACCAAATCGGACGATAATCCCTGCATCAACAGTACAGAGCACTGCTCCAAATGCATGGAGCCAACAAAGAGTTAAAAAACAGGGGTATGCTGTGTAAAATAACCATTAGCAAGAGGAGTGGAGTCGATACCCACTACCGGGACAGGTTTAGGCAAATCAATCAAAGGCATAGCAAGCGACATAGCAAATTCCACAGACATGATATTAGTAGAAGACCCTGAATCCACGAAGGCACTGCCGGTAACAGACCTACCACCAAAAGAGACCTGAAAGGGAAGCAAGATCTTATTACGTTTCATATTTACGGGAAATACCTGTGCGCCCAAGTGACCTCCCCGATGATCACTTAGGCGCGGAAGTTCTCCGGCTGCATTCTTACGCTTAGGACAGTTGTTCACTTGATGCTTGTCATCCCCACAGTAGAAGCAGAGACCATTCTTCCTGCGGAAATCTCTACGTTGTTGGGGGGACACGAAGGCCCCGAGTTGCATAGGTACCTCTGAGTCTTCCGGGGAAGAACAAAGCAACGGAACCTCGGGAGGCATCATGGGGGAGTCGGAGGAGAAAACACATAAACGTTCGCGTTGTCATTCCCTGAGACGTCGGTCAAGTTGTACCGCTAAAGCCATAACCTGGTCTAGGGAGTCAGAAGTGGGATAGCTAACTAGCAGGTCTTTCAGGGCATTCGACAGACCCAACCTAAACTGGCACCTTAAGGCAGGGTCATTCCACCGAGAAGCTACGCACCACTTCCTAAAGTCAGAACAATACTCCTCAACAGGTCTCTTACCCTGACGTAAGGTCACCAGCTGACTCTCGGCAAAGGCAGTCTTGTCAGTCTCGTCATAAATGAGTCCGAGAGCAGAAAATAAAAGATCAACGGAGGAAAGTTCAGGGGCGTCAGGAGCCAAGGAGAAGGCCCATTCTTGGGGCCCGTCCTGGAGCCGGGACATAATTATAGCCACTCGCTGGCTCTCAGAACCTGAGGAGTGGGGCTTTAAGCGAAAGTAAAGCCTGCAACTCTCCCGAAAGGAGAGAAAAGCCCTCCTGTCCCCTGAGAACCGGTCAGGCAACTTGAGGTGGGGTTCAGGAGTTGAGGTGAGGGGAACTACCAAGGTAGCATCAGGCTGGTTGACCTTCTGAGCCAGGGCCTGGACCTGTATGGAGAGACCCTGCATTTTCTGAGCCAGGGTCTCAAGGGGGTCCATAGTAGAGTCAGGGACCAGGGTAGACTAGGTATATGGGCTTGTGATTATGTAATGATAGGGGTAGGGAAACGGACAAGTGAGCCCTAATCTACCCGCCACTCTGTCCCTGCCTACTTGCAACAACCCGCCCTAGGCGACGGGGTACAACTGGGCGGCGGTCCCTACGCTCAGTAAGTGCACGAGACAAACATACAAGGGAATATAAAGCAAAGGGAAAGGGGCAGTTGCCCACGGCAACACCGTGAGCAACAGAGTGGTGAACGAGCCAAGTCAAACCAGGAGAGCACGAGGTACCAAACGCAGAGCAGAAGAGTAGTCAGTAAGCCAGGGTCAGTATGGAGCAGGATCAAATAGTTAGGAGCTGTAGCTGGGCCAGGAAACCACACGGAAAGAATCACAAGCAAGGAGAAACAGGAAAGGCAGGTATAAATAGACAGAGGGCGGGAGCTAGCTGAGTCTGGCCAGGCTGCGATAGGCTCTCCCACTCCTAAGCCTGCCAGCCTGAGTGGTGGAAGCTGGAGTCAGTCTCAGAGAGATAGACTCAGGTGAAGACTGATTACCTATGGAAGTTAACCCCGAAGCTGTGCCTGGCAGATCCTTTACAATATATATATATATATATATATATATATATATATATATATATATGTATGTGTGTGTGTGTGTGTATATATGTAGAAATATGTGTGTGTGTATATATATATATATATATATATATATATATATATGTGTGTGTGTGTGTGTGTGTTGTGAGACTGAGTGCTGTATGTGTGTGTGTGTGTGTGTGTTACGCAGGGGAGTAGCTGGGAGGGGACTTTAGGGGCTTTCAGAGACTAGGCTCCATGCAAACAGTGGGGACAGGCAGTTAGTCCAAAACATCTAATATTTTTCAGTGCACCCTTAAGGCCCTGTTTTTTTTCTTACGGCCGTCACATGGCTGCATTAAAATCCAATGCGGCTATTCACGCGGACTGAAGTCCCTGAGAAGAGCATCAGCTAGAGCTCTGCCCGGGGACTCCAGCACTGCTCTGCTACTGACGTCGCTGTCCATATATCAACAGTGATGTCAGGAGTTTTCCAAGGACCACAATCCTGGGGCAGAGCCTCTATTAGGGTATGTTCACACGGGCTATCTTTGGCTGTTTTTGGTGCCGTAAACGGCCCTAAAAACGGCTGTAAATTCGGAAGCAGAACGCCTCCAAACATCTGCCCATTGATTTCAAAGGGAAAAACGGCATTCTGTTCCGACGGGGCGTTTTTTACAGTCAAAACAGTCGCGTAAAAAAAAAACGGCCCCAAAAAAGAAGTGCATGTCGCTTCAGCCGTTTTTCGAGCCGTTTTTCATGGAGTATATAGAAAAACAGCTGCAAAAACAGCCGTTAAAAATGCACCGGAAAAATGCGACTTTTAATAAAAAAACTTCTGAAAATTAAGAGCTGTTTTCCCTTGAAAACAGCTCCGTATTTTCAGATGTTTTTGACTTTTTGTGTGCACATACCCTTAGTGTTATGCACGGAGACTCTGACTCAGGGGAAGTCTTTGACATCACTGTCCATACATGGATAGTGACATCAGGAGCATTCCCTGGACTGTAGTCCTGGGTCAGAGCCTCTACTAATGCTCTTCTTGGGGACTCCAGCAGTGTTCCTGACTTCACTATCCATATATGGGCAATATCGTCAGGAGTTTCCCATCGCTCCAACGCTAGACCCAGGAAAGGGAAGTATAATAATTGTTTTGCTTTTTTATGTGTTATTGATTATTTATTTTTTGGTGTTTTTTTACAAGTTTGGTCATTGGACTACGTCGGATTCGAGGATTACTTCGAAGACAGTGTTTTCATTATTCTTGTAAAGGATCTGCCAGGCACAGCTTCGGGGTTAACTCCCATAGGTAATCAGTCTACACCTGAATCTACGTCTCTGAGACTGACTCGTTCTTCCACCACTCAGGATGGCAGGCTTAGGAGTGGGAGAGCCTATCGTAGCCTGGCCAGACGGAGCTAGCTCCCGCCCTCTGTCTATTTATACCTGCCTTTCCTGTTTCTCCCTTGCTTGTGATTCTTTCCGTGTGGTTTCCTGGCCCAGCTACAGCTCCTAAATATTTGATCCTGCTCCATACTGACCCTGGCTTACTGACTACTCTTCTGCTCTGCGTTTGGTACCTCGTGCTCTCCTGGTTTGACTTGGCTCGTTCACCACTCTGTTGCTCACGGTGTTGCCGTGGGCAACTACCCCTTTCCCTTTGCTTTGTATTCCCTTGTATGTTTGTCTCGTGCACTTACTGAGCATAGGGACCGCCGCCCAGTTGTACCCCGTCGCCTAGGGCGGGTCGTTGCAAGTAGGCAGGGACAGAGTGGCGGGTAGATTAGGGCTCACTTGTTCGTTTCCCTACCCCCGTCATTACAATTCTCAATAAAATGGTTAATGAGGGCTGTGTGGTTTTTTTAAACTTTATTACTACTGCCTTAGTAATGGCCAATGTGTGATTGACAGCGTCCATTACTAAGGAAGGGCTTAGTGTTAGCCGGTGAAAAGTCTAACACTACCGCTCCATTATTCCCCCGGTACGCACCGCTAACAGGGGTATCGGGAAGAGCCGGGTACGATACAGTACCCGACCTCTGGTAGTGATGGTGGGGCAATGGGGCGGTCACAACGTAATGTTACGAGGCATGTCGCCAAGGGGTAAAGGGTAATACTTTATAATAAACACAAGTTGGGAGGGGCTAGATGTCCTTATGTAGGGAGGGGCTCTATCTAATTGATGTTTGATTTGATTGAATTAAATATTCCATCTGTCCTACTAGTGAACAGGGGCAGAAATACCCCATTATTGTGCTGCTGTCAAGACAAAGGCCTCATGATTTTCAGCTCGGACGGCCGCGGAGTGTCACCCGCGGGCCGTGCACATGGCCGCGTGGATTAATTTGTATGAGCCTGGACCGCAAAACACGGCCGTAATAAGACATGTCCTTTCTTTTTGCGGTCCAGGCTCCTGGGCAATGCACGGACCGTGGAAACCACGGTCGTGTGCATTGGCCCATAGAAATGAATGGGATCGCAATTCACCCACAGATTTGCGGGTGAGTTGCGGCTACAAAAACACGTTCGTGTGCATGGGGCCTAAGGGAAAACAGATTAACGTTAGAGATTTGGACTTGCCAACAACTAACCCATTAGCCTATACTGACTTCATACCTGTATGACTTAAACACAGAAAACAAAAAGGCAAAATGAAAAAATGTTGCTTTCAAATATCTTCTTAATATATATTTTGAATTATTTAGGCATTTCTCTTTGAACTTAAGTGCGATTATCTTTTCTTTTTTCATTGTTTGCAATATGCTTTGTCTCCTTTTGAAATTTTAATTTGCAAAGAATAAAATGTCCAGCACAACATAGCTGCTTGGTTATTCCACAGCAATGAATTAACTTCCAGCTGTGCCAGAAGGGAAAATTGGCATTGTAGCCTGCATCCAAACAAACTCACCATATAGATGAAATGTAGATTGCTTTCCTGTATAATAAAGCTATCTGTTAATTTTTTATACAGCCAAAATAAAATATTTGTGACATGCTCGCTATACATTCTACAATTTATGCAGACTTATTTTATTTTACTTATTTTGCAGGAGAGCATTACAATTTACTGCTTTTATTCAGCAATGATTTTTCATGTTTATAGAGAGCATAAAATAAAGATAATAATAAACATTTAATTTAAACATCTACATGATACATTGTAATACAAATATAACAGATCAGAGTTTATTTGAGCAGACTGACTACAGTGGCTGATAGGCTGCCCTATTAAACCCAAATAAAACATCTGATAGAATTGTGATAGTGGCCAAGAACAACGTACTGGATGTTTCTCAATCTGATTATCCATTTTTTTTTTCATTATTTATTTGATGTGTTTTAAGTTATGGTCCTATTTTTTTTTTTTTAAATGATTTTAATGTGTTCCCTAATGTACCTTTATTTATGTTTGTGTTTTTACTCTCGTGGGGGCAGCCACCTTTATTAGCCTCTGTGTATGTGTCTCTTCATGACAAACACAGGTGCTGTATGGCATACCCAGAGCATAGGAGACTAGGGTCGCCTCCCGTTCCTATCTCCTATGCTGGTGCCCGTCTACCTATCGACTGTGCATGCTCTTTGGCATGCGCAGACAGTACACAGCGACCCTCATATGCAAGAGGGAAGTGCGCCATTTTATTGAAAAACGGCAGTCCCTACTGTCATTGCAGGAACTGCCGCTAATTCAAATGAATTGCTGGGCCCTGTCTGCTGTGAATGCAGGACTCCTGGCAATTACTGTTTTGAAGGAACAGCGGCGCTAATACGACGCTGCACCTTCAGTCCCCACTCCTACTGTGAATCGCCGTGTAGAGGCGGTTCACAGTATTACAAGCCTTCTCCCATTCACTTGAATGGGAAAAGGCTGTAATACTGTGAACTGCCGCAGCACAGCGATTCACAGCAGGAGCGGGGATTGAAGGGTTCAGAGGCTTAGGACTCCCAATAAGTATGGGAACATTTGTCTAATTTTACGTGGCAAAGAATTGACTTGACACCTCTTTTTTTACACAACGCGTTTTTAAAAAAAAAGCACGTATGTACTAACGTCGCTCTTTCCCATTGATGTAAACGGGAAGCTTAATCAAGCATTTTCTGACGCGTCTTTTGTGGGCTTTTTTACTAGTTTTTGCACGTTTTTGGCATGTAATTAGGACTCCTATTAACTATGGGAACATTTGGCGTGTTTTACATGCCAAAGAATTGACACGACACTCCTTTCTTTCCGCAGCGCGTTTTTTTAAACGCTCACGGAAAAAAGCGTGACGTATGTACTAACAGTGCGCTTTCCCTTTGATGTAAATAAGAAGGTCAATCAAGCGTTTTTTGCCGTGTTTTTCGGGGCCAAAAGGCACGTCAAATACATGCCGTGTAAACCTGTAAACTGAAAAGTCATTCACCAAGTCATTCTTCCCTCTTGACTTTCATTATTCTTAGTCTTTTGGTGTGTCCTGTAGCTGCTGCCAGCTAGCATTGTACAATCACATCCAAAATGGAGACAATGCTTGGCAATTTGAGGAACCTCTTCCTGGCTTGTAGCCAAAAATAGGGAGGGGTTGAGTCTCCCTCCCATATTTACAGCAGTTGTGAGTCAGGATGCTTTGCCGGATTCACCTTGCTGTAATTTTGGGAAGAACTCCCTCTGGTGGCCAACATAGGAAAGCATGTAAAATTATTATTTCATTTTTAAAAACACCAAGAAAACCCCCAAACCCCCAAAAAAACAAAAAAAAATAAGTTACTAAAAAAATGTTTTTTATTTTGCAACACATTCCCTTTAGGAAAGTTAATGTCACTAAAATAAAGACACCATAATGTGATGGGAAAGACATGGGGACATTCAATTGTGTGTTTTTATCGAAGAGTAAAAGCCCTTTTACATGGGCCAATGATCGGGTGAATGAGCATTCATATGAACACTAATTCCCAAACATTGCCCTATATAACCAAAGCCACGATTAGCCAATGAATAAGCAAACGCTCGTTCGTCAGCTGAATAGATATTTTAAACGACCATAAAAATGTCCGCTAGCTGGCAGCACATCTCCCTGTGTAATCAGTGGATGTGCTGCCGACAAGATGCAATGATAGTTTATCACCATACTCCCGGTCATTGCCCCTTTTGAATGGAGCATACAAGCGCCGATCGACAAGCTGTTTTGACAATTGTCGCTTGTTAGAGGTGGTAAACAAGGGCGTAACTAGGAAAGACTGGGCCCCATAGCAAACTTTTGACTGGGCCCGTCCCCTTAAAGATCGTGCCTTTTTATCTACAGAGGGGGCTGTATGGTGTTATCTACAGAGGGGGCTATATGGCGTTATCTACAGGGGGGCTGTATGGCGTTATCTACAGGGGGGCTGTATGGCGTTATCTACAGGGGGGCTGTATGTCGTTATCTACAGGGGGCTGTATGGCGTTATCTACAGGGGGCTGTATGGCGTTATCTACAGGGGTGGCTCTATGGCGTTCTCTACAGAGGGGGCTGTATGGCGTTCTCTACAGGGGTGGGGGGCTGTATGGTGTTCCCTACAGGGGGGGCTGTATGGCGTTCTCTACAGGGGGGGCTGTATGGCGTTCTCTACAGGGGGGGCTGTATGGCGTTATCTACAGGGGACTGTATGGCGCTATCTACAGGGGGGCTGTATGGCGTTATCTACAGGGGGGGCTGTATGGCGTTCTCTACAGAGGGGGCTGTATGGCGCTCTCTACAGGGGGGGCTGTATGGCGTTCTCTACAGAGGGGGCTGTATGGTGTTCCCTACAGGGGTGGGGGGCTGTATGGTGTTCCCTACAGGGGTGGGGGGCTGTATGGTGTTCCCTACAAGGGGGGCTGTATGGCGTTCTCTACAGGGGGGGCTGTATGGCGTTCTCTACAGGGGGGGCTGTATGGCGCCATCTACAGGGGGGCTGTATGGCGTTCTCTACAGGGGGGCTGTATGGCGTTCTCTACAGGGGGGCTGTATGGCGTTCTCTACAGGGGGGGCTGTATGGCGTTATCTACAGGGGGCTGTATGGCGCTATCTACAGGGGGGCTGTATGGCGTTATCTACAGGGGGGGCTGTATGGCGTTCTCTACAGAGGGGGCTGTATGGCGCTCTCTACAGGGGGGGCTGTATGGCGTTCTCTACAGAGGGGGCTGCATGGCATTCCCTACAGGGGTGGGGGGCTGTATGGTGTTCCCTACAGGGGTGGGGGGCTGTATGGTGTTCCCTACAGGGGGGCCTGTATGGCGTTCTCTACAGGGGGGGCTGTATGGCGTTCTCTACAGGGGGGGCTGTATGGCGCCATCTACAGGGGGGGCTGTATGGCGTTCTCTACAGGGGGGCTGTATGGCGTTCTCTACAGGGGGGCTGTATGGCGTTCTCTACAGGGGGGCTGTATGGCGTTCTCTACAGGGGGGCTGTATGGCGTTATCTACAGGGGGCTGTATGGCGCTATCTACAGGGGGGCTGTATGGCGTTATCTACAGGGGGGCTGTATGGCGTTCTCTACAGAGGGGGCTGTATGGTGTTATCTACAGAGGGGGCTATATGGCGTTATCTACAGGGGGGCTGTATGGCGTTATCTACAGGGGGCTGTATGGCGTTATCTACAGGGGGCTGTATGGCGTTATCTACAGGGGGCTGTATGGCGTTATCTACAGGGGGCTGTATGGCGTTATCTACAGGGGTGGCTCTATGGCGTTCTCTACAGAGGGGGCTGTATGGCGTTCTCTACAGGGGTGGGGGGCTGTATGGTGTTCCCTACAAGGGGGGGGGCTGTATGGCGTTCTCTACAGAGGGGGCTGTATGGCGTTATCTACAGGGGGGCTGTATGGCGTTCTCTACAGGGGGGGCTGTATGGCGTTATCTACAGGGGGCTGTATGGCGCTATCTACAGGGGGGCTGTATGGCGTTATCTACAGGGGGGCTGTATGGCGTTCTCTACAGGGGTGGGGGGCTGTATGGTGTTCCCTACAAGGGGGGGGCTGTATGGCGTTCTCTACAGAGGGGGCTGTATGGCGTTATCTACAGGGGGGGCTGTATGGCGTTCTCTACAGGGGGGGCTGTATGGCGTTATCTACAGGGGGCTGTATGGCGCTATCTACAGGGGGGCTGTATGGCGTTATCTACAGGGGGGGCTGTATGGCGTTCTCTACAGAGGGGGCTGTATGGCGCTCTCTACAGGGGGGCTGTATGGCGTTCTCTACAGAGGGGGCTGTATGGTGTTCCCTACAGGGGTGGGGGGCTGTATGGTGTTCCCTACAGGGGTGGGGGGCTGTATGGTGTTCCCTACAGGGGGGGCTGTATGGCGTTCTCTACAGGGGGGGCTGTATGGCGTTCTCTACAGGGGGGGCTGTATGGCGCCATCTACAGGGGGGCTGTATGGCGTTCTCTACAGGGGGGCTGTATGGTGTTCTCTACAGGGGGGCTGTATGGCGTTCTCTACAGGGGGGCTGTATGGCGTTATCTACAGGGGGCTGTATGGCGCTATCTACAGGGGGGCTGCATGGCGTTATCTACAGGGGGGGCTGTATGGCGTTCTCTACAGAGGGGGCTGTATGGCGCTCTCTACAGGGGGGGCTGTATGGCGTTCTCTACAGAGGGGGCTGTATGGTATTCCCTACAGGGGTGGGGGGCTGTATGGTGTTCCCTACAGGGGTGGGGGGCTGTATGGTGTTCCCTACAGGGGGGCTGTATGGCGTTCTCTACAGGGGGGGCTGTATGGCGTTCTCTACAGGGGGGCTGTATGGCGCCATCTACAGGGGGGCTGTATGGCGTTCTCTACAGGGGGGCTGTATGGCGTTCTCTACAGGGGGGCTGTATGGCGTTATCTACAGGGGGTTGTATGGCGTTATCTACAGGGGGGGCTGTATGGTGCTAACATCATACAGCCCCCCTTGTAGAGAACGCCATACAGCCTCCCCTGTAGGGAACGCCATACAGCCCCCCTGTAGGGAATGCCATACAGCACCCCCTGTAGGGAACGCCATACAGCCCCCCCTGCAGGGAACGCCATACAGCCCCCTCGCCTGTAGGGAACGCCATACAGCCCCCCCTGTAGAGAAAGCCATACAGCGTCCCCTTTCCCAAAAAAATCCGACCTACAGTGTGTCCTACTAAAAGACATGTATCCCCTATCCACTTGACAGGGGATACATGTGTGATCGCTGGCAGCGATAGGGAGAACGGGGGACCGAAAGTCCCCCGAAGTTCTCCATGACTAACCTCTGACTTCCGGCGTCTGCGCAGCTCAGTTAAAATTGAAAGGAGCGCTGGTCGCGCATGCGCACAAGCGCGACCGGCGCTCCATTCATTTCTACGGAGCTACCGACACAGACCCCCGAAGTCCGAGGTTTGTGATGGAGAACTTCAGGGGACTTTGAGTCCCCCGTTCTCCCTATCAATGCCAGCGATCACACATGTATCCCCTATCCTGTGGATAGGGGATACATGTCTTTTGTTTAATGGCAGAGCGGGGAGATACCTCCCTGCTCTGCCGTAGTCTTCAGTGGTGTCTCGCTGTAGCAGCCATAGCGGCTGGTAGCGGAGCCTCCGGCCATGGTGGGGGCCCGTGCCGGCGGGCGGCACGGGCCCCCTCATGCCGCGGGCCCCGTAGCAGCCGCTACGGCTGCTAAGGCGGTAGTTACGCCACTGGTGTATAAACATGGGTGAACATATGGCCGTGTAAAACCACCTTAGCATTTATGTTTTAATGAGTATAATAAAAAGCTTCCATCTTAGGCCCTTCGAATATCACATTTGTGTTTACGTTCAGAGTGTACGTCGGGAAGGCTCCAAGACATCCTCTCCCTCTCATCCCTCTAAGGGTATGTTCACATGGCTTAGCAAAATATGTCTTAAAATACGGAGATATTTTCAGGCGAAAACAGCTCCTGATTTTCAGACGTTTTTGTAGCAACTCACATATTTCGCGACGTATTTTACGGACGTTATTGGAGATGTTTTTCAATGGAGTCAATGTAAAACGGCTCCAAAAACGTCCCAAGAAGTGACATGCACTTCTTTTTCGCGGGCGTCTTTTTACGCGCCGTATTTTGACAGCGACGCGTAAAATAACACCTCCTGGGAACAGAACATCGTAAAACCCATTAAAAGCAATGGGCAGATATTTGTAGGCGTAATGGAGCCATTTTTCAGGCGTAATTTGAGGCGCAAAATGCCCAAATTACGTCTGAAAACACTGCGTGTTAACATACCCTTAGGGTATGTGCACACACAAAATCAAATAAAAAACATCTGAAAATACAGAGCTGTTTTAAGGGAAAACAGCTACTGAATTTCAGCCATTTTTTAAGCAAACTCACATTTTTCGCAGCATTTTTTACGCCCGTTTTTGGAGCTGTTTTTCTATAGAGTCAATGAAAAATGGCTCCAAAAACGGCTCAAGAGGTGAAATGCACTTCTTTTTCGCAGGCGTCTTTTTACGTGGCCGTTTTTAAGAACAGAACGCTGTATTTCCCATTGAAATCAACGGACATATGTTTGGAGGCGTTCTGCTTCCGATTTTTTTTGCTGTTTTTCGGCCGAAAAAACTGTCGAAAATAAGCCATGTGCACATACCCTAACTAAACATATAGCTTCCCTAGCTATCTCAGGGTGAAAGGCCTTCTGCCCAGCATCTCACAACAAACATGTTCTTACCAAAACTTTTGACTCCCACAGGCTGGCAATGCCTGTCTTTCTCAGGCTGGGAGCATTGTGTGAATAGATCACACCTTTCTTAACCCGTTCCCACTTTTGGGCGTGACTGTACGTCCAAATTCAAAGTGCGTTCCCGCAATAAGACGTTTAGTCACGCCCTGTAGATTAAGCGTGCCCAGGATCTGTGTTATACACAGCTGGCATGCCACTGCAATGGCTGCTGTTAGGGATCTGCCAGGTACTTCATCTAGCTATACTCCTGGGATTAATCAATCCACACCTGAGGCCAGACCTGTTCGACTGACACCATCTCCCACCAACCACGGTGGCAGGCTCAGGAGTGGGAGAGCCTATCGCGGCCTGGTCTCTCGGAGTTAGCTCCGCCCCCTGCCCTTTATTACCTGCCCTGTGCTCTCCCTCAGTGCTTGTAATTCTTTTGGATTCCTGGCCCCACTGCTGCTTGCTCCAGCCTGCTTCTGTCGTGCTTCTGCCTTGCTGCAGTTCTGCTTGACCTGCTTTGCTTGCCCTGGCTTGCTTCTGTCTCCGTGCCCGCTCGGGTGTACTCACTTCGTCCTGGTCCTGACTGTTCGTTCGCCGCCCCGTTTCCTCGTGGCGTTCCGTGGCTACTGCCCCTTCCCTTGCGTGTTCCCTGTTTGTCTTCCTGTGCACTTAGCCAGCGTAGGGACCGCCGCCCAGTTGTACCTCGTCGCCTAGGGCGGGTCGTTGCAAGTAGGCAGGGACAGGGCGGTGGGTAGATTAGGGCTCACTTTCCCTTCACCTCCTTCCTGCCATTACATAATTACAAGCCCTTACCTAGTCTACCATTTCTCCTACGCTGACGCTATCATGGACCCCCTTGAGACCCTGACCCAGCAGATGCAGGGCCTCTCCCTACAGGTCCAGGCCCTGGCCCAAAGGGTCAATCAGGGTGACGCTGCTTTAGTAGTACCCCTCACCTCACCTCTAGAACCCGACCTCAAGTTACCTGACCGGTTTTCAGGGGACCGTAAGACGTTTCTCTCCTTCCGGGAGAGTTGCAGACTGTATTTCCGCCTAAAGCCCCACTCCTCAGGTTCCGAGAACCAGCGGGTGGGTATCATCATATCCCGACTCCAGGAAGGGCCCCAAGAGTGGGCCTTCTCCTTGGCTCCTGACGCCCCTGAACTTTCCTCTGTTGATCGTTTTTTCTCTGCCCTCGGACTCATTTACGACGAGACTGACAGGACTGCTTTAGCCGAGAGTCAGCTGGTGACCTTACGTCAGGGTAGGAGACCGGTTGAGGAATACTGTTCTGATTTTAGGAAGTGGTGCGTAGCTTCTCAGTGGAACGATCCGGCCCTAAGGTGCCAGTTTAGGTTAGGATTATCTGACGCCCTGAAGGATCTGCTGGTTAGCTACCCCTCACCTGACTCCCTTGACCAGGTTATGGCCCTAGCAGTACGACTTGACCGACGTCTCAGGGAACGTCAGCTAGAACGCTTCAGTGTGCTCCCCTCTGACTTTTCTGCGATTCCCCCCGAGGTCCCGTCTCCTCGCCCCTCCACGGAGGACTCGGAGGTACCTATGCAACTCGGGGCCTCCATGTCCCCTCGACAACGTAGGGAGTTTCGCAGAATGAATGGTCTCTGCTTCTACTGTGGGGACGACAAGCATCTACTGAACACCTGTCCCAGGCGCAAGAATAAGAAGCCGGAAAACTTCCGCGCCTAAGTGATCATCGGGGAGGTCACTTGGGCGCACAGGTATTTCCCGTTAATGTGAAACGCAATAAAATTTTGCTTCCCTTTCAGGTCTCGTTTGCTGGCCGGTCTGCCACGGGCAGTGCTTTCGTGGATTCTGGCTCATCTGCTAATATCATGTCTGTGGAATTTGCTATGTCTCTAAAGATGCCTTGTATTGATTTACCTTATCCTATCCCTGTAGTAGGAATCGACTCAACCCCCCTTGCTAATGGTTATTTTACTCAGCATACTCCTGTTTTTGAACTCCTTGTTGGCTCCATGCATTTGGAGCAGTGCTCTGTACTGGTGATGCAGGGATTATCGTCCGATCTGGTATTAGGTCTTCCCTGGTTGCAGTTGCATAATCCCACATTTGATTGGAATACTGGGGATCTCACCAAATGGGGTAATGAATGTCTTATGTCATGTCTTTCTGTTAACTCTATTTCTCCCCGGGAGGAGGTAAACACGCTTCCTGAGTTTGTTCAGGACTTCGCCGATGTGTTTTCTAAGGAGGCCTCCGAGGTGTTGCCCCCCCATAGAGATTACGATTGCGCTATCGATTTGGTGCCTGGTGCCAAGCTTCCTAAGGGTAGGATATTTAATCTTTCATGTCCTGAACGTGAAGCGATGAGGGTGTATATCCAAGAATGCCTGGCCAAGGGTTTCATTCGCCCCTCGACTTCTCCTGTAGGTGCTGGCTTCTTCTTCGTGGGGAAGAAGGATGGTGGTCTTAGGCCGTGCATTGATTATCGTAACCTGAATAAGGTCACCGTAAGGAACCAGTACCCACTTCCTTTGATTCCGGATCTTTTTAATCAGGTTCAGGGAGCCCAATGGTTTTCTAAGTTCGATCTACGGGGGGCATATAACCTTATCCGCATCAAAGAGGGGGATGAGTGGAAAACTGCGTTCAACACACCCGAGGGTCATTTCGAATACCTGGTCATGCCCTTTGGGTTGTGTAATGCCCCTGCTGTCTTCCAGAATTTTATTAATGAAATCCTGAGAGAGTACCTGGGTAATTTTCTTGTTGTGTACCTTGATGACATACTGGTGTTTTCCAAGGACTGGTCCTCCCACGTGGAGCATGTCAGGAAGGTGCTCCAGGTCCTTCGGGAGAATAATCTGTTTGCTAAGACTGAAAAATGTGTCTTTGGGGTACAGGAGATACAATTTTTAGGGCAAATCCTCACTCCTCATGAATTCCGCATGGACCCTGCCAAGGTTCAAGCTGTGGCGGAATGGGTCCAACCTGCCTCCCTTAAGGCGTTACAGTGTTTTTTAGGGTTCGCCAACTATTACAGGAGATTTATTGCCAACTTCTCGGTCGTCGCTAAGCCTCTTACGGACCTTACCCGCAAGGGTGCCGATGTCCTCCATTGGCCCCCTGAGGCCGTCCAGGCCTTTGAGACTCTCAAGAAGTGCTTTATCTCGGCCCCCGTGCTGATTCAGCCCAACCAAGAGGAGCCATTTATTGTGGAGGTTGACGCTTCCGAGGTGGGAGTGGGGGCCGTCTTGTCCCAGGGTACCAGCTCCCTCACCCATCTCCGCCCCTGTGCTTACTTCTCTAGGAAGTTTTCGCCCACGGAGAGTAACTATGATATTGGCAACCGCGAACTTCTAGCCATTAAATGGGCTTTTGAGGAGTGGCGGCACTTCCTGGAGGGGGCCAGACACCAGGTAACGGTCCTTACGGATCACAAGAATCTGGTTTTCCTAGAATCGGCCCGGAGGCTTAATCCTAGACAAGCTCGGTGGGCACTATTCTTTACCAGATTTAATTTCTTGGTTACCTATAGGGCTGGGTCCAAGAATATTAAGGCTGACGCTCTGTCACGTAGTTTCATGGCCAATCCTCCTTCCGAGAAGGATCCCGCTTGTATTTTACCCCCTGGTATAATCGTCTCTGCCACGGATTCTGATTTAGCTTCTGATATCGCGGCTGATCAGGGTGCAGCTCCCGGGAACGTCCCTGGGGACAAACTGTTTGTTCCCCTGCAATACCGGCTGAGGGTACTCAGGGAAAACCATGACTCCGCTCTATCTGGTCATCCTGGCATCTTGGGCACCAAACACCTCATTACCAGAAATTATTGGTGGCCTGGGTTGCCTAAAGATGTTAGGGCTTACGTCGCCGCTTGTGAGGTTTGCGCTAGGTCCAAAACCCCTAGGTCCCGACCTGCGGGCCTACTACGTTCCTTGCCCATTCCCCAGAGACCTTGGACCCATATCTCCATGGATTTTATCACCGATTTGCCTCCATCTCAGGGCAAGTCGGTGGTGTGGGTGGTAGTCGACCGCTTCAGCAAGATGTGCCACTTTGTGCCCCTTAAGAAGCTACCTAACGCCAAGACGTTAGCTTCTTTGTTTGTGAAACACATCCTGCGTCTCCATGGGGCCCCAGTCAATATCGTTTCTGACAGAGGGGTACAATTTGTTTCCTTATTTTGGAGAGCTTTTTGTAAAAAGTTGGAGATTGATCTGTCCTTCTCCTCCGCCTTCCATCCCGAAACTAACGGCCAAACGGAAAGGACCAACCAATCCCTGGAACAATATTTAAGGTGTTTCATCTCTGACTGTCAATTCGATTGGGTCTCATTCCTTCCCCTTGCTGAATTTTCCCTGAATAACCGGGTCAGTAACTCGTCAGGGGTCTCCCCGTTTTTCTGTAATTTCGGGTTTAACCCAAGGTTCTCCTCCGTCTCCCCTGGTTGTTCCAATAATCCTGAGGTAGAGGAGGTTCATCGGGAACTGTGCACTGTCTGGGCCCAGGTTCAGAAGAACCTAGAGGCGTCCCAGAGCGCACAAAAGATTCAGGCGGATAGTAGACGTTCTGCTAACCCCCGGTTTGTCGTCGGGGATTTGGTCTGGTTGTCGTCCAGGAACTTGCGCCTTAAGGTCCCGTCCAGGAAGTTTGCTCCCCGATTTATTGGACCTTATAAGATCATTGAAGTCCTCAACCCTGTATCCTTCCGTCTGGAGCTCCCCCCATCCTTTCGCATACATGACGTCTTCCATGCCTCCCTCCTTAAACGCTGCTCCCCGTCCTGGTCCCCCTCGAGGATACCTCCTGTTCCCGTTCTCACCCCTGAGGGGGTGGAATTCGAGGTGGCCAAGATTATGGACAGTAGGATGGTCCAGGGCTCCCTCCAGTACCTGGTCCATTGGAGAGGATACGGGCCGGAGGAGAGGACTTGGGTACCTGCCCGTGATGTTCACGCTGGGGTATTGATCAGGAGGTTCCACCTCCTCTTCCCCACTAAACCGGGTCCCCTTAGTAAGGGTCCGGTGGCCCCTCATAAAAGGGGGAGTACTGTTAGGGATCTGCCAGGTACTTCATCTATCTATACTCCTGGGATTAATCAATCCACACCTGAGGCCAGACCTGTTCGACTGACACCATCTCCCACCAACCACGGTGGCAGGCTCAGGAGTGGGAGAGCCTATCGCGGCCTGGTCTCTCGGAGTTAGCTCCGCCCCCTGCCCTTTATTACCTGCCCTGTGCTCTCCCTCAGTGCTTGTAATTCTTTTGGATTCCTGGCCCCACTGCTGCTTGCTCCAGCCTGCTTCTGCCATGCTTCGGCCTTGCTGCAGTTCTGCTTGACCTGCTTTGCTTGCCCTGGCTTGCTTCTGTCTCCGTGCCCGCTCGGGTGTACTCACTTCGTCCTGGTCCTGACTGTTCGTTCGCCGCCCCGTTTCCTCGTGGCGTTCCGTGGCTACTGCCCCTTCCCTTGCGTGTTCCCTGTTTGTCTTCCTGTGCACTTAGCCAGCGTAGGGACCGCCGCCCAGTTGTACCTCGTCGCCTAGGGCGGGTCGTTGCAAGTAGGCAGGGACAGGGCGGTGGGTAGATTAGGGCTCACTTTCCCTTCACCTCCTTCCTGCCATTACAGCTGCGATGGCTGTTACCGCCGATCGCAGCCATTTATCCCCTTCAATGCGGCTGTCAATGACGTCCGCCGCATTGAAGTGATTGACAAAGGGAGGGAGCTCCCTCTGTATCCCCAAAGCCCCCCCGCGATGGATCGCGGGTGGCGATGGTTGCTATGGCAACCAGGAAGCCGTTACTAGGCTTCCTGGTTGCCCAGGTATGGTAGCCTATTAGGTCCTGCCCGAAGCAGGACGTAATAGGCTAACTGTCAAATGAAGAATGACAGTTACGATACATAAGTAGTGCAGTGCATCGTACCGGGGATCAGAAGACCAGATCTTCAAGTCCCCAGGTCAGTGTAATAAAAAAAGTGAAAAAAGTAAAAAAAAAAGTTAAAGAAAAATAAATAAATAAAAGTTAATAAATAAATTATAAAAACAACACTGCCCTGTTTTCCTGATCAACTCCTTTATTATTAGAAAAAAAATTTAAATATGGAAAAAAAACTATACATAATTGGTATCGCCGCGTTCGGAACGGCCTGATCTATAAAAATATCACATTATTTTTACCGCATGGTGAACACCGTAAAAAATTTTAATTAAAAACAGTGACAGCATTTTATTTTTTTTGTCATCTTGTCTCAAAAAAAATGTAATAAGTGATCAAAAAGTTGCGACACTAAAACATGATTTTTTTTTAGAAAAGAGTATTTTTATTATGGGAACGTAGTGAAACGTAAAAAAACAATATAAATTTGGTGTCGCTGTAATCGTATCGCCCCGCAGAATAAGGTTAACATGTTGTTTATACAGCATGGTGAACATTGGAAAAAAAACAAAAAAACTAAATGTGCTAGAATGGCTGTTTTTTAGTTTCCTCATCTCCCAAAAAATTGAATAAATAGTGATAAATAAAAATCGCATGTACACCAAAATAGAACCAATAAAAATTATAGCTCGTTCCACAAAAAACATGCCCTCACACAGCTCCGTCAACGGAAAAATAACACGTTATGACTCTCAAAACGCAATGATGCAAAATGACGGCCCAGACTCATTTTTAAGTCCAGTAGAATTTCACTAAATACCCCACATCATCATTTGCTGGACCCCACAGGTGGACCCTGTAGATGCAGCGGTGATGAGGAAACTTGTGTGGCTTATAGGGCTAGTGAAGAAGTCAAATATAAGGCAATACTGGAGCACAGATATTTTGTATAATACCCAATAAACCCGGCCTGTGTATAAAGGATTGGTTTAAAGCGTACCACACCAATCCATGGATTATTCATTCACCCCATTATTACATCATCCTATTATGACCTGATGCACTCCGCCCAGTTTACATATGCCCTGATGTACTCCGCCCAGCTTACATATACCCTGATGTACTCCGCCCAGATTACATATACCCTGATGTACTCCGCCCAGCTCACATATGCCCCCACATTATAAACTGAAATACCAGTAAAACACCAAGCAAAATCTGCGCTTCAAAAGCCAAATGGTGGTCCAACTGAGCCTGGCAGTGTACCCAAACGCCAATTTATGACCACATATGGGGTATTACTGTATTCTGGAGAACCTGCTTAACAATTTATGGGATGTGTGTCTACGGTGGTACAAGCTGGGCACAACACATTGGGCACTGAAATGGCATATCTGTGGAAAACAGCAATTTTCAATCTGCAACATCTATTGTTTACTCATTTTTGCAAAACACTTGTGCGGTCAAAATGCTCACTACACCCCTAGATCAATTCTTTGAGGGATCTAGTTTCCAAAATGGGGTAATTTTTCTGTAGTACCACTGTACTGATACTATAGCTCAATGCAACATGGTGTCAAAAAACGAATCTTGTAAAATCTCCACTGCAAATACTAAATGGCGCTCCTTCCCTTTAGAGCCTTGCTGTTTGTACAAATAGCAGTTTATGACCACATGTGGGGTATTTCCGTACTCCGGAGAAGTTGATTTACAAATTTTGGGGTGCTTTTTCTCTTTTATTTGTTGAAATTTTGAACTAATGCTACGTCTTATTGGAAAATAATATAATTTTTCATTTTCACTGCCCATTTGTAATAAAATCTATGAGACACCTGTGGGGTCAAAATGCTCACTACCCCCCTAGATGAATTCCTCAATGGGTGTAGTTTGCCAAATGGAGTCACTTTTGGGTAGTTTCCACTGTACTGGTACCCAAGGGGCTTTGCAAAAGCGACATGGTGAAGAAAAACCAATCCAGCAAAATCTGCTCGCCAAATGGCGCTCCTTCCCTTCTGAGCCCTGATGTGTATTCATACAGTGGTTTATTACCACATATGGGGTATTGCCGTACTCTGGACAAGTTGCTTTGCAAATGTTATGGTGCTTTTTCTCCTTTATTTGATGAGAAAATTAAACATTTTGACCGAAAGCTACGTCTAAGGCTGGGTTCACACACCCTACTTACGGACGTAATTCGGGCGTTTTAACCTCGAATTACGTTCGAAAATACGGCTCCAAAGCGTCGGCAAACATCTGCCCATTCATTTGAATGGGTTTTACGATGTTCTGTGCCGACGGTCATTTTTTTTACGCGCCGCTGTCAAAAGACGGCGCGTAAAAAAGGCACCCGCGTCAAAGAAGGGCCTGTCACTTCTTGAGACGTAATTGGAGCAGTTTTCCATTGACTCCATGGAAAAACAGCTCCAATTACGTCCGTAATGGACGCAGCGAAAAGCGCCTGCACATGCCTTTACGGCTGAAATTACGGAGCTGTTTTCTCCTGAAAACAGCTCCGTAATTTCAGCCATATCGGACGCTGCCGTGTGAATATACCCTAAGTGGGAAAAAAAATTAATTTTTACTGCACAATTCTAATGAAATCTATGAAACACCTGGGGGGTCAAAATGCTCACTACACCCATAGTTGAATTCCTCCAGGGATGTAGTTTCCCAAATGCAGTCACTTTTGGGGGGGGGTTACCACTGTATTGGTACCTTAGGAGCTTTACAAATGACACATGGTGCCGAGAAATTAATCCAGCAAAATCTGTACTCCTAAAGCTAAATGGCGTGCCTTCCCTTCTTGTGCATTCATACAGTGGTTTATTACCACGTATGGGGTATTTCCGTACTCTGGAGAAGTTGCTTTACAAATGTTGGGGTGCTTTTCCTCATTTATTTGTTGAACAAAATTAAAATTCGGAGGTAAAGCTACATCTTATTGAAAAATAATGTCATTTTTCATTTTCACTGCCCAATTCTAATGAAATCTATGAAATACCAGTTTAGTCAAAATGATCACTACACCCCTAGATGAATTCCTCTAGGGTGTAGTTTCCCAAATGGAGTCACTTTTGGGGGGTTTCCTTTGTTTTTGCACCACAAGACCTCTTCTAACCTGACATGGTGCCTGAAATATAATTTAAGAAAAGGAAGGCCGAAAAATCCACTAGGTGCTCCTGTGCTTCAGGGGCCTTTGTTTCAGTCCAGTAGTGCACTAGGGCCACATGTGGGATATTTCTAAAAACTGCAGAATCAGGGCAATAAATATTCTGTTGTGTTTCTCTTGTAAAAACCTTCGGTATTACAGGAAAAATGGATTAAAATGGAATTTCTGCAAAAAAAATGAAATTTGCACATTTCCCTTCCACTTTGCTTTAGATCCTGTGACACGCATAAAGGTTTAAGAAACTTTCTAAATGCTGTTTTGAATACTTTAAGGGGTGCAGTTTTTAAAATGGGGTGATTTGTGGGGGTTCCTAATATATAAGGCCCTCAAAGCTACTTCAGATCTGAACTGTTCCCTAAAAAAAATAGCCTTTCAAATTTTCTTGAAAATATGAGAAATTGCTGCTAAATTATAAGCCTTGTAACGTCCTAGAAAAATAAAAGGATGTTCAAAAAATGATGCAAACATAAAGTAGACATATGGGAAATGTTAACTAGTCACTATTTTGTGTGGTATAACTATCTGTCTTGCAAGCAGATACATTTGAATTAAGAAAAATGCAAATTTTTGCAAATTTTCTTTAAATGTTGGTGTTTTTTACAAATAAATATTGAATTTATTGACCAAATTTTTTCACTAACATAAAGTACAATATGTCACGAGAAAACAATCTCAGAATTGCTTGGATAGGTAAAAGCATTCCAGAGTTATTACCACATAAAGTGACACGTCAGATTTAAAAAATGAGGCTGTGTCATATGGGCCAAAAGTGGCTGCGTCCTTAAGGGGTTAAAGGAGTCCTCATAGCTGGCATCTAAAAGAGACTCATAAGGAAGCCCAAACCCTGGACTGTACTGAAGATGGAGTGGAACTTTTACTTTTCTCTTCCACTCCAGCAACCGAGACCTTTTTCCAGGTTTCCTGCCTAATAAATAAGGAGAAAGGACACTTTTTCTTGTAACTTTCCTTTTAAATATATCATTCTGGGCCCAAATCCTGCCTTTTAGTAGCAACACTGTAAAACTTTTTTTTTTTTTTTTACAACCACAGTTTCATGAGAAATAACTGTTGAATCTTTAACATATTTTGTTATTATCTTCAGGGCCTCTTGCTTCAGTGTTCTGTAACTGTTGACGAAAACTGCACTTCAAAGACTTCCTGCTCTGTCCACCACCTGCATCTACTCTGCACATAAGGCTATGTTCACATTTGCATCAGGGCTCCGTTCCAACGTTCCGTCTGAGCTTTCCGTTGGAACGGAGCACTGACTGACAGAAACCGAATCCAGCACCGGATCAGTCACCATTGAAATCAATGGTGATGGAAACGGAAGCCTGTTGTTTGAGTTTCTGTCAGTTAGGGCTCCGTTCCGATGGAAAGCTCAGACGGAACATCGGAATGGAGCCCTGACACAGATGTGAACGAAGCCTAAGGCCAGATTCACACGAGCGTGTGCGTTTTGCATGCGCAAAAACCGCTGCGTTTTGCGTGCGCAAAAGGTACTTAACAGCTCCGTGTGTCAGCCCCGTATGATGCGCGGCTGCGTGATTTTCGCGCAGCCACCATCATTATGACACCCTGTTTGGATGTTTGTAAACAGAAAAGCACGTGGTGCTTTTCTGTTTACATTCATAGCTTTACAGCTGTTGTGCGAATCACGCGCGTCCCACGGAAGTGCTTCCGTGTGGTGCGCGTGATTTTAACGCACCCATTGACTTCAATGGGTGAGTGATGCGCGAAATACGCACAAAGAATGGACATGTCGTGAGTTTTACGCAGCGGACTCACGCTGCGCAAAAATCACTGACAATCTGCACTGCCCCATAGACTAATATAGGTCCGTGCGAGGCGCGTGAAAATCACGCGCGTTGCACGGACGTATATCACGTTCGTCTGAATAAGCCCTAACACTGGTAATATTGAGAGCTCTCTGCTCCCTTTAGAATAACTATGGTCTTAATCCTAAGGGCATCAGCTAAAATTGAGCACAGAATTCTCAGTATTAGTGCAGAGCGCATACAAAGGGTAGGTAGGGTAGAACGTCTGTGAGATACAACTTCAAACAATATCTACAGAGGTTGGTTGAAACCGACAATAGGAGGCAGACTGACAGCGGGCAGTTGGATGAAAGCTGATAAGATAAAGGCAGATAACGGACAGGTGGATACAGGCAGCTAGCTGGACACTGGCAGACAGCGGATAACTGGATACTGGCTGACAACAGACAGCATTAGTGGACTGGATACAGGCTGGTAGCGGATAACGGCATACAGGCTGATAACAGACAGCAATAGTGGACTGGATACAGGCTGACAATAGATAGCAATAATGGACTGGACACAGGCTGGTAGCGGATAACTGGATACAGGCTGACAACAGACAGCAATAGCGGACTGGATATAGGATAACCGCTAAAATTGGATATAAAATGGTTGCAATTTATTACAGGGTTTAGTTCATAAAAAATATTTTATATTAAAGAATAACTCCACTTTAAAAATTTCATAGTTTAAATCAACATATAAAATTTATACCTTTGAAAGTACTTTGCTTTGCTGTTTTTTTAATGATTTTCTACAATTCTGCTGTTGTCATGGAAACGGATAGTGGTTTATTATCACTCTGCTGACAGACCTGTGACCTAAGGGTATGTTCACACGGCCTATTTACGGACGTAATTCGGGCGTTTTTGCCCCGAATTACGTCTGAAAATAGCGCCTCAATAGCGCTGACAAACATCTGCCCATTGAAAGCAATGGGCAGACGTTTGTCTGTTCACACGAGGCGTATATTTACGCGCCGCTGTCAAATGACGGCGCGTAAATAGACGCCCGCGTCAAAGAAGTGACCTGTCACTTCTTTGGCCGTAATTGGAGCCGCTATTCATTGACTCCAATGAATAGCAGCGCTAATTACGGCCGTAATTGACGCGGCGTTCAAGCGCCTGCACATGCCGGTACGGCTGAAATTACGGGGATGTTTTCAGGCTGAAACATCCCCGTAATTTCAGCCGTTACGGACCCCCGCCGTGTGAACATACCCTAACAGCTTAGATCAAACTAGATATTTTTAATGTGTACTAATAATGTATTCTCCTATAATAGAAATCCATCAGAATACTGAATTTTGCTTTAGACATAAATATTTAACTAGACAAATTGCTACAAGAGTTAGGCCTCATGCACACGACCATATTGGTTTGGGGGTGCGGAAAACCACGGGTCCATTGCGGTCCATCAGATCACAAATAACCCTTGTTGTGCATCTGTGTGTCATCCAGACTCACGGATCCACACAAATAAATCCGCAAACCTGGACTGTAAAATGACTGGTCCGTGTAAATCATGGTCGTGCGCATGGTGCCATAGAAAAGTATGGGTCTGCAATTTATCCGCAAAAATGTGGATAAATTGTGCCCACAAAATTACGGTCGTGTGCATAAGGCCTAAATGTCAAGTAAAATACTAATAATTGTTGCTCAGTATTTTATGTTCAGTAGATGGTAAAATGTTGTATATTCTTGTTCATATGTCAATTTGCAACAAATCTGCCACATGTGAATATTCCCTTATGCTCCAGGATGTTTCTGCCTAAAGTGGGAAGGATTAAAAAAAACATGTAGTTGGAATTGCAATGTAATACTATTAGTAAAATTTATATTTGCATAATAATTATGTCACAAATTGCCCAAGAAAATATATTACATGTTGTGCACCAAATTTATTTTGTGTTTTAGACACCTTTTAGGGTATGTTCACACAGCCTATTTTCAAATCTGACGTGTTACTTTATTTGGTAATAACTTTGGAATGCTTTTACCTATCTGAGCGATTCTGATATTGTTTTCTTGTGACATATTGTACTTTATGTTAGTGGAAATAAATGGTCGTTCCTTCAAAACAGCTGATTGGCGGCTGTTTTGAAGGATCAGCGGGAAGCAGTGCTGCTCTGTCGTTCCTTGCTCCTACTGTGAACCGCCGTGTAGCTACATGGCGATTCACAGTAGGAGCAATGAATGAAGTACAGCGGCATATTACTAACTTTTATTTTTTTTGTTTTGCAGGTTCCACTGGACTGTTTGGACTACGTCGTAGATTTGTTTCACTACTTCGATGATCTACTTTTTTTTATTATTATTTTAAATAAAATGGTGAAAGAGGGATGTTTGGGGGAGTTTTTATTAAAGTAAAAAATATTTTCTTATGTCTTTTTTTAATACTTTATTAGCGCCTCAGTAATGGCAGTTGTCTGTTTGACAACATCTACTACTAAGGCAGGGCTTAGTGTTAGCCAGTAAAAAAGCTAGCACTAACCCCCCATTATTACCTCGGTACCCACCACCAACACGGCTAGGCTGCTTTATTGCATCTGGCTGGTTATAAAAATGGGGGGTGACAACACATAGTTTTTTAATAAAAAAATAAAATAATAAATTGACGAAAATGACGTGGGGCCCCCCATTTTCATAACCAGCCAGATACAATAAAGCAGACGCAGCCTAGTATTACCAGGGTGGGAAGGTCACTGTTTTTGGCTCTTCCCAACGGCTGCCCAGTGCCCGACCATTACTACAAATGGTCAGGTACTGGATCGTACCCGGTTCTTCCCGATACCCATGGTGGCGGTGGGTACTGGGGTAACAATGGGGGGTTAGTTGTAGCCTTTTTACTGGCTAACACTAAGCCTGCCTTAGTAATGGATGTTGTCAAACAGACAACTGCCATTACTAAGGTGGTAATAAAGCAATAAAAAAACAGAGATATAACTCCCTGTTCACACAGAGCTTGCTGGCGCTGATTTTGATGCAGAAATCGCGTCAGAATCAGCACTATAAACACCCCGAAATCTCCCCACATTGATTTCAATGGGAGGCAGAGGCGTTTTTTTCCCCGGGTGGCTTTTGACTCACGGGGAAGAAAAAGCGATGTTTCCTTTCTTGCGGCTTCCGCCTCTGACCTCCCATTGAAATCTTTTTGGAAGCGTTTTTCGTGGCGTTTTTGCCCATGGTTCTTGCATTAGCTTCAATGGCCGTGGGCAAAACTGCCACGAAAACAGTGGAAAAAAAAGTGCAGGCAGTTTAAAATCGGCTTCAAAATTCCTGAGGGAATTCTGAGGGACATTTTTTTTCTGCCTGCAATCAAACTCTGTGTAAACAGGGCCTAAAGGTGTATTCACACAGTGCAGTTTCGCCGCGTCTTTCCTGTGTGGCCGAAAATCACATCGAATAGCGCATGCGTTTTAACCCCAATTTTTTCTATGTGGTTTTTGGCTGTGTGGCGAAAATTCGGCAAAACCTCACTGTTTGAATACACGCTAAGAAAATATTTTTTTATTTAAATATAAACTCCCCCCGCACAACCCTCATTAACCATTTAAAAAAAAACCTAGATCGAAGTAGTCCAGCGTACCTACGACGTAGTCCAAACGGTCGAGCATAACCTGCAAAATAAAAAAATAAAGTTAGTAATATAAAAAATAAAAAATCTCACCTACAGCGACTTCTGTCTTCTCCCTGCACCGCAATGTAAACTACAGGCCAATGAAAAATAATTCCCTTAGGGTATGTTCACATGGCGTTCAAAAAACAAAAAACAATGTGTAGATGTGTAAAATATACATCTTGAATTTCTTGTGAAGCGCCTTTTAAAATACAGGCGTCTCCTACGTGTTTTTCACGTGTTTTTTTACGCGCTTTGCGTCATTAGGAGTCCCATTGACTATGGGACCATTTTGCACTCTTTACGTGACAAAGAATTGACAAGACGCTTCTTTTTTTCCGCAACGCGTTTTTTAAAAACGCTTGCGTAAAAAATTCATGTTGCATGTACTAATGGCGCGCTTTCCTATTGTTGTAAATGGAAAGCTTAAACAAGTGTTTTTTGACGCGTCTTTCAAAGGGCTTTTTACACATTTGTGCGTCCTTTCTGCACATTTTTGGGCGTTTCATTTTTAGTCCCATAGACTACTGGAACATTTGGCGCGCTTTACGGGCCAAAGAATTTAAAAGATGCTTCTTTCTTTCCGCAACGCATATATAATAATATATAATTGTATATATATATATATATATATATAAATATATATACATATATATAATATATAATTGTGTTATATGTACTAACAGCGAACTTTCCCATTGATGTAAATGGGAAGCTTAATCAAGTGTTTGACGTAAAAAAAGCGAGTCAAATACACGCTGTGTGAATCTGTCAACAGAAAAGTCATTTATCACAGGGGCCTTCCCTCTTGACTTTCATCATTCTAAGGCTACATTCACCTGCCACGCCATTTTCAGGACAATGAGGTCCCATGGGTGTATTCACACAGCCTTTTTTTTAAATTGCCTGTGAATATTGGCTGTCAAAAAATAGGACATGTCCTATTTTTGTCCGTTTCCACGGCCAGACGGCCCCCATAGAAGTCAATGGATCAGTTTTTAACGGCTGTCCATACATGTAACAATCGTTAAAAATGGATCTGTGACATGGGGATTGGCAAGGGAACTACTAGTTCTCTTGCTGGCTATCAGCGGCATACTCACCGATGCAGCGCCGCCTTCTTCAGGTATGGTCTCTCGTCTTCACGGGTTCTGCGAAGGCGATGCAATGACGTAATCGCGCCGCCTTAGCAGATCCCGTGCAGATGAGAGACCACACGTGAAGAAAACGAGAAACGGTGCTGCATCAGTGAGTATGTAGGGCAGTCGAAAGTTAAATGTAGTGTATTGTTGCACTCACTACAAGGTGTGGCGCTAGTAAAGGGGGCATTGTACATAGTGGTCAACTATAGTGAATTTTCCAGGACTGTCCAGAATTTACAGAAAGAGTCCCTGAAAATTCCTATCGGGAAGGGGGTGTGTGTCATCATCTACATCGGGGCTGTGTAGCATCATCTACATCGGGGTTGTGTGGCATATACAGGGGGTCTGTATGGCATCATCTACAGGGAAGCTGTGTGGCATCATCTACAAGAGGGCTGTGTGGCGTCATCTACAGGGAGGTGTGTGGCATCATCTACAGGGGGCTGTGTGGCATCATCTACAGGGGGTCTGTGTGGCATTATCTTCAGAGAGGCTGTGGGGCATCTACAGGGAAGCTGTAAATAGTGTCTAGGTCATTATGTGACCTTCCTTTGGGTGTTTTCAGGGGGCTGGGACAAAAAAAGCCTAAGGGCCTGTTCACATCAGCGTTGGCTTTCCGTTCCGGGGTTCCGTCAGAGGTTTCCGTCGGGTGGACCCCGCAACGGAGAGTCAAACTGAAACCACAGCTTCCATTTCAGTCACCATTGATATCAATGGTGACAGAAACATTGCTAATGGTTTCCGTTCATCACCATTCCGGCAGGTTTCCGTTTCAACGACGGAATCAATAACGGTTGTTACATGTATTGACAGCTGTGGCTTGGACATGGCACTGACTAGACGTGCTGCTTGAGAGCTCCGTCCCGGCACTTCCCTAACCCAATCATAAGCACAGTTAGAATCTGAAATACTCATACCTGATGGTGAGGAAATCAAAGGCAACCTCTGGGACCCCATATCAGATGAGACAGATGTCGTCGACCGGCTCAATTCAGCGTTTCCGCACAGACACGGCCGCTGGAGCTTCTACTAAGATGGCGCTGCCGGAGGGGAGACATGATGGTGTGGGGACTCCGCTCGTGCAGGGGCTTTCATCTGCGACCGCCGCTGCTGCTCTAGGTACCCTCTCCTCTCCCTGTGGTCCTGTGGGTCAGTTTCCATCCATGTTGGCTGGCGATGAGTAATGTTCTATGGGGACTGTCATGGCGTTTCCCGCTCTGGAGCGCTCGCCACGTGGTGCCTGTCATGGCAGCCAGGTCTCAACTGCTTTCTCCTCTTCTATGCCGGGGCCTTCATCATTACCCCCCATCTCCTTCAGCAATACTGCAGGCCACTCGTCTCACAGTCTCACCGCACCAGGGGATGATTTCGAGGGGTTGCGGCAACAGTTATCTGCCCTACCTACTAAGCAGGACATGGAGCGTTATATTAATCGCCTGGAGACCACTTATAAATCTGAGATTCTGTGAAGGATGGAGTGGACAGAAGTTAATGTTTATAATAATTTTCTCTCTTTAATAAAATATAGACTATAGAGTTGTGTACATAATTGTGATGAAGCAATAGTAGGATTAGATAAGTATACGTGGCAAGATGGCCCCTGAACAGGGACTACGCACTAATAAAATAACAAGTCACTTCCTGGTATGAACGAACTATGAACTATGAAGACATAACATTAACGTAGATAATTCCTGTACAATGGTGTGATAAATGATTGCAGATACGTATGTTGTTTTGCCGGCATTGAAAGTGTTAAGATTGTGAGAAGTTGTGAGAAATGAGTGTGTGACCTCCCTCCCTCCCTCCCCCCTAAAGTGTGCTGTGTTTGGGAGGAGGAGGAGGGGGGCTGACTGGGTGCAGTCTGCAGGGCTGATGAGACAAAGGGATTTCAATATGCACTGCTGAGATATATATATATCAGTAATGTCTACAAACCTAAATACATTTCTTCTCTTTTGCGCATGCGCTGTTGGTTATAAAAGTTCCGATATTTATGTGTTATGATGTGATCAGATTTCATGTGTTTTGATGTTAATTCAGATGTATTAAACTACAGATACTGTGAGACACGGGGGTTTGAAAATGTATGTGCCCCCACCGTTCCCTATTTTTATATACTGTTTATTGGTTTGCAGTAATTAATGTGATCAGAGATAATATTTTCTGTTTTATTGAATAACTAACTACAATTGTTCTATTTTTGATTTCATATAGAAATTATGTCATTGTAAAGATCAAATGTATTTTGTCAGGAAAAAGTCATTTTTGTTTCAGGCTGTTGTACATTACAAAGGGTTAAATTAGTGTTATGTTGAGATGTAGTTTTGAACTCTGCTACATCACTCTCGCAGAGTCCACAAAGGGGGGAAGGGTGAAGGAACTGATCAGGTACAATTTTGGTTTATGTGTAAGAGACCATCCCCCTCCAGCAAAGTTACACAGGAGGATGTGACATCACTCACACGAGTCTTTATGGATTTAGATGAGGGAGAAGGCAAAACAAAACTTGTCTGGACATTGTTAATTTGATGTAAAGTTTTTAGGGATGTTTTATTTTTATTTGTTTTTGTATTAATCAAGTATTTGCAGAACCTGATAAAAGTGAGATTCTCAAAGTATTCTGGATTATCAGCTGAATGAGGAGGAGTTGTGTTTGGTAGCGGCTCGTGACACCAATCCATGGAGTACCTCTACGCAAGCATATACTTTGTACTGTACTGAACAAAATGGACATGCCACTGCAGTTCTCACACAAAGTCATGGACCACAGCAGCGCCCGGTAGCATATTATTCAGCTAGACTAGACCCTGTGGCCCGAGGTTCCCCATCATGTGTGAGAGCTATCATTGCTGTAAATTCAATGTTAAACAAGGCCTCAGTTTTGGTCTTGGCATTTCCAGTCCAAGTTTTTGTACCACATGATATATATATTACTGCTATTCTTACTCAAGTACAACCGAAGCATTTGTCCACAGCAAGATATTTGAGATTAATTTGTGCACTTCTTTTTTCTGAGCAGGTTACTTTACACCGCTGTACTACATTGAACCCAGCTACCTTACTGCCTTTGGAGCAAGGGGGAGAAGACGTAGGTAAAGTATGGTCACAATTTTTGTCTGAAACTGATGAACATGATTGTATGGCCCTTATGGCCCAGGAAACAGTGGGGTTCGCACATGTAAAAGATACCCCACTCCAAAACCCAGACCTAAATACTCTTTGTGGATGGTTCAAGGTATTTTGTAGAAGGATCTTTTCTTACAGGATATGCAGTAACCACCGAAGATGTAGTCCTAGAAGCAGCCTCCTTACCAGCGTCCCGCTCAGCACAAGAAGCGGAGCTTAAGGCCCTGGCAGCAGCATGCCAACATGCAGAAGGAAAGACAGCAAATATATACACTGACTCTCGAAGTAGCAGTAGTAAACATTAAAAGCTCACACCAAGGTGAGTTCACCAGAGACAAAAGGAAATGCTTTGGCAGACCAAGCCGCAAAAGCAAGCAGCACAGAAGCTACCCGTGTTAGCAGCCGTATGTCAGATAAAAGATCCAGAGGAAACAAGACCAGCTGTAAGCCCGGAACTACGGCAAAAACTTCAAGGACAAGCAACAAAAGAAGAAAAAGACAAGTGGACGGCCCAAGGAGCAACGCTACGAAAAGATGGCCTCTGGCAATGCCAGAATAAACTGTGCCTGCCTAAGACAATGTTCCCAATGATGGCCCAAATAACACATGGAGCGACTCACCAATCAAAAACGGCAATGATGGACTTGGTAAACAAGGTGTGGTATGCCCCAGGGTTTAGTGTGACGGCCAGCAGTTTTACACAAGGATGCATGATCTGTGCAACACATAATATTGGAAGAACTGTAAAAGTACCACAGAAGCACACACCCAGACCTATATATCCGTTCCAGAGACTGCAGATAGACTATATTCAACTACCCAAAGTTGGTACCTAGGAGTATGTGCTTGTTTGTATTGATCTCTTTTCAGGATGGCCAGAAGCTTTTCCAGTAACCAAAGCTACAGCTGTAGCCACAGCAAAGAAACTGATCAACGAGGTGGTGTGCAGATATGGAGTTCGAGATGTGTTCGAGAGCGACAGAGGAACTTATTTTACGGGTGAAATCATGAACCATGTGTTGTCAGCTCTAGGCATAAGTCAAGCCCTACATACACCATACCATCCACAAAGCAGTGGGAAGGTTGAGAGACTAAATGGGACTCTCAAATTGAAAATCCAAAAAGCAATGGTAGAAACCGGGAAACCATGGACCGAGTGTCTACCATTAGCCTTGTTCTCAGTAAGATACACGCCCACAAAAAGAACAGGTCTCAGCCCATATGAGATCTTATTTGGGTCGGCTCCCAGATTAGGATATTATTTTCCACAGGTGCTCCAAATGCAGTATGGTAGACTAACAGATTATGTATCAACGCTTGACAAACAATTGACCAAGGTGCATGCACAAGTCTTTGCTTCCATTCCAGGTCCTGATTCAGTTGAAGGGACGTATAAGCTAGAACCAGGAGATTGGGTCATTGTCAAAAGACACGTGAGGAAGAGCCTTGAGCCACGGTTTGATGGTCCTTTTCAAGTTTTGCTCGTTACAAGCACCTCAGTGAAGCTCGAAGGAAAGGCAAGCTGGATTCACGCCAGTCATTGTAAAAAGGTTCTTCAGCCAGAAGAATGAAGATCTTTGCGGTTGTTGCGGCGGTTGTTGCGTGTGCTCTTATACAAAAAGGCAGAACTGCTACTCCTGTACACGTAATCAGTACAGAATCACTGGAACAGTTCAGGACAGGGTGGGCGAATGCCACAGTGATAGAAAGCAGGGTAACTACACCTGTAAGGCCAATGCCCCGTGTTATACTACAAATGTGACTACAACCGAAGGGACTTGGAAAAAAGGACCACATGGAGGGACTGTGTACCTTCACATAGACAAAACAGCCAACATTAGCATACAAGAAGAGACGCCGGGGCTGTTGCTTTGTTGTTATGAACCAGATTTACAGTATCGACAGAAATATACAACCAGTAAAAATAGAAACGAAATTATAAATAAGACTTATGAAAGATGCAACAAGGAGAGGCTCAACTCTACGATTGTAATAAAAGAAACTGATGGGATGATATTATGTATGAATAATAGCCAAATAAGAAATAGAAGATATTTTGTATTCTTGATAACAATTTGAAGAGGTAGTTTTAAGCCACATATAACAGTACAAAGTCTGGAAAGAATCCCACACACTTGTGAGAGCGCTGTAACCCAACAGCAGAAAAAGAATGTACACTTCAATATTTCCTTCCCTGAATCCCCCAGCTGTCATAGACAAAAAAGAGAATGGTATGACCCGCTATTAGGAGGGGTAGGAACGGGATTAGGAGTATTGAATGGTATACAGTTAGAAACAGTTCGGCGGATCGAAGGGAACTGGAAGGGAGAATGCACCCTGGCGAAAGCGATCATGCCTTTTCATATACTCTCTGAGACCCAAGAGACCACCTCTCAAAATAGTCACATATTTACAAGGGAAAAAAGAGATCTGAAAGGAAGTTTTGACCCCCATGTGTATATAGATGCTATAGGAGTCCCAAGGGGGGTCCCAGATGAATTCAAGGCCCGGGATCAGGTAGCAGCTGGATTTGAATCATTAATCCCTATGATCACAGTTAACAAAAATGTAGATTGGATAAATTATATCTATTACAACCAGCAACGGTTTGTTAACTATACTAGGGACGCTTTACAAGGTCTAGCTGACCAGTTAGGACCCACATCTACTATGACTTTCCAGAACCGTATGGCCCTTGATATGATACTAGCAGAAAAAGGAGGCGTTTGTGCCATGATAGGTACTACCTGTTGTACTTTTATTCCAGATAACACAGGACCAAACGGCAAAGTAACCATGGCAATCAAACAGATTGTTTCTTTATCCGAGGAATTAAAACGAAATTCAGGTTTCACAGACCCATGGAATCAGTATTTCTCATGGTTAACCGGATGGCAGAAAATTCTGGCCCAAATTGGGATTGTAATCTTAATTTTTCTAGTGCTTTTCGCAGTTATTGCTTGTTGTGTATTACCATGTATAAAGAAATTAATGACTAAAACTATAACTGAAGTAACTCCCACTTTTATGTTTTCTTCAGAAATTGAAGGACTTTTACCAACTCCATCCATGAAAACAACCACCCTTTATCGAGACTATTGTTCTGAAGATGAATAGATAGTGTAGGGTGTGCACCGACTCTTTAAGTCCAGCTACAAAGGGGGGTCTCCTAATAGGGGAGGCTCGTCTCAAACTGGTGAAAAAATCCTTTTACTCCCCTTTCCCAGAGCACGGACACACTTAGGTTAAGAAATGAAGAAAATAATGATAAAAGGGGGGACTGTGAAGGATGGAGTGGACAGAAGTTAATGTTTATAATAATTTTCTCTCTTTAATAAAATATAGACTATAGAGTTGTGTACATAATTGTGATGAAGCAATAGTAGGATTAGATAAGTATACGTGGCAAGATGGCCCCTGAACAGGGACTACGCACTAATAAAATAACAAGTCACTTCCTGGTATGAACGAACTATGAACTATGAAGACATATCTAAAGGACCAGATAAGGGTGAACCTATCCAAGGATGACACAAGTATCAAGAGGCTTACAGTGATACGTGCTTTTATAAAAGTGTGATAACATGTACCCACCCCCAGGAGAAAGGAGATATAGAACAAATGTGTCTAATAAAGCAGTGATGCCTCTCCTGATGCTGAGTGAGGAGCTTTGTACCAGACTCTGTGTGGTGTGATTCCTTTCGTACGAACTCAGCGTATTATCCCTGCCGGTTGAGACTGATTAGTACCCGAACAATTCAATCGCTCACTAATAATCTTTCTCACTTGTCTGATCAAGTACAGCACATGGAAGGCGATATCTCCTCTGTTCTAGTACAACAGGCCTCACACGCTGATCGTTTGGAGCAACACTCGCACCAGATTCACAAGCTTTTTAATCTGTCGGAAGACCATGAAAACCGGAACCGTCGTAACAATATTCGTCTCCGGGGTATTCCTGAAGATGTCTCCCCTGGGCAACTTATACCCACTCTGCAGTCTATGTTTAACTCCTTACTGGAGCGCTCCGCTGATGATCCTCTGGAGCTGGATAGAGCTCACAGAACTCTCGGTCCTCGTAATCCGGATCCTGACAGACCTAGAGATGTCTTATGCCGAGTTCACTTCTTCGCCCTCAAAGAACGGATTATGAGGAAGGCCCGTGACAAAGGCGACGTTTTATTGAATGGTGTCAAGATCCAATTCATGTCTGATCTAGGATGACTCTAGACAAGCGAAGAGTGCTGCGTCCTCTGTTGGATGTGCTAAGAGAGCATGAAATTTCCTACTAGTGGGGATACCCCTTTCAGTTATCGGTTCGGAAAGATGGCGGGTTGCTGATTGTTCGGGATCCCGGGGATATCCCGTTTTTTTGTGCTTCTCTTCATTTGCCGCGAGTCTCTATCCCTGAGTGGCCTTATGTTCCCCAGCCGCACTCGCGTCCACGATTCCGAAGACGTGGCCGCTCCCCTGCTTCTCCAGTGAGGCATAATGGTGGTCGGGATGCTGCTCCATTATGAGTCCTTTCTGAGATATATTGTGAAATTTGCTGTTGGTTCATCAATGCGGCCTACGCCCTGCGAGGCGGTTGTCTGCTGATACACCTGTTGCCTGCTTAATTTTCTTTTTCTTTTAGGTGGACTTTGTTATTTGCCATTTCTTGCTAATTCACAGCTCCTGCTGGATTATTGATCCCATACGAATGTTTACTTCATATTTGAATACCTAAATGTACATATATGCTGTCGATACCTGTATGGTGGGTGGATCGTTATAGGGGTTCTCTGACTGTCTTTGACTAGGTCATGTGCCTTCGGCTATATACTCTCTGTCCTTGGTCTTTGGCCCTAATATTTCGTCACCTGGCTTCTCTTCCTTTTCCTTGTCTTTTTTTATTTCCTTCATTATTTCTTTCTTATCCATTCAGCTATGTTTTATATTACTACTGGGTTGGGGGGTGCAGGGCGCTGGCTAGACCTTGTCCTGACACTTGTTTCTCCTTGATTAGTTCAGGGAGTGGGTGATCATTTCACCCGGTTTGTTTGTCTTTGTTGTCGTGTTATACCTTCCTGGTTTGTCTTGTCTTTGTCCTTGGTACGATAGTACACAGTATTGGCTTGCTCATTCTGGTTACGGCGATATGGCACAGTTGAAAGTCTGTACCCTTAATGTCAGAGGGTTTAATGTCCCTGAAAAACGCACAAAGAGAGGATTCTGTTCCTACAGGAAACCCATTTTCAGGTGGGCCATACCCCTCAGTTTACTAACCGGTATTATCACCTGATGGAAAGGGTTTATCTGTTGCAGTACTTCGAAAGGACCGAGGAACCTGGTAGCGAATTTGTGAGAAGGCATCTTGAGTCGATTGTTTCTCGAGGATAGCCAGACTTTGACTCCAGGGGAGAATTTAGGAGGAACTTGTCTTCTTTTATCGGCATGCTTTTTCATCCGGTCCACTGCTTGAAGAATCGCAGCCTTCTTTTGCTGCCAGATGCGAATGAAAGACCCAAAAGAAGAGTTAGCTGCCAGTACATGAGTCATGTCTGGCAAGAAAGAGGGACTCGAGGATGCTGGCTGTACACAATGTAGAAAGGAGGCGGGGCAGTAGGCTCACTTGTGTGATTGTGTAAGAGAATTCTGCCCAAGGCAGGAGTTGTAACCAATTGTCGTGTTGGGTTAAAACTAAAGGACGAAGATAATTTGAAAATTTGATTGGTCCTTTCCACTTGACCATTGGACTGTGGATGATAGGCAGAAGAGAAGTGCAGTTTTACATCTAGCAGGATGCACTGGGCTCTCCAGAACTGGGATGTAAACTGTACACCCCGGTCCGAGACAATATGCAGAGGAAGTCCATGTAGTCGGAATATGTGCAGAATAAACAGACTTTCCAGGCGAGGAGTAGATGGGAGACCAGTCAACGGAATAAAAAGTGCCATTTTAGAGAATCGATCCACTACTACACACATCGCCGTACATCCAGCTGAGGGAGGAATGTCAGTGATAAAGTCCATAGCGATATGCTGCCAAAGAGGCATCAGGAACAGGCAGGGGAAGGAGCAGACCAGCAGATTTGGAGTGGATAGAATTGTTCGAGGCACAGTTCATACATGAAGAGACATAGTCCACAACATCTCCAGGTAGAATGGGCCACCAATAGTGATGAGCTATCAAGTTGTAACGTTGGATTCGTGGACCCACTGGGCTGTACCGCCTTGGCGGTATGGCAGCTGGCAAACAGGGCGCAGGTAAAAGTCTATAGTAGGGTACCTGTGGCAGCTCGGACAGTAGCGAGGCAGGCTCGGCTGGGACAAGGCAGCAGGCAGACGTCAGGCGAGGTGAAGCAGGACAGGCGCGGTATACAGCACAGCACGGCAACAGCTCAACACAGCACTAGATCAGGATACAGGTTACAGGATACAGGAACAGGGAACACTGGGAGCAGGAAACACTAGAGGACCATTTGCAAGACAAACTTAGGATACGACAACAACGCTCAGGCGTGTGAGGAAGGGGCTGAGACCTTCTTATAGCTCAGGGTGATCTGGAAGCAATCAGCTAAATCTCCCACATGCCTGCGCTCTGGCTTCTTGAGTCTGGACTGAGCTCGCGAGCGCACCCTGGTGGTCACTGTGTAACAGGATGGCCGTATGGGCAGACATCTCTGGAGAGAAGGGCATCGACTGGATGGAAGTAGTTCGTGGTCAGCGACTACGGATGTTACACAAGTCCTGTGTCTTACGGACACTAGAGTGCCCAGCTAGCTTAGAGTTGTGTCCCAGGCAAAGAATTCTATTCCTGTCAGCAAGACGAACAAAAGTTTTTCCAGGAGGAATGTCTCCAATTTGCAGAGGGTTAGCAGCAATAATCCTAGAAGGATCTGTTATGTATTGAGGAGTTTCCTCAGAGTCATTGGTTTCAAAGGAGTGAGACAGGGCGTCAGCCTTCACATTCTTGGTAAACTGGTTATCCACGGCACTCACTTGGTCGGAATGCAAATTCCAAGTCCAGAGATCCCTTCTGGACAATGAATTGATGCAAAAAACATGAGAACAGCATTCATATGGCAAAGTTGTAAAAGTGTTTTATTAACACATCCCAATAACAAAGTGCTACGTTTCGACTCCACATTCTTGTCAGCCTTCACATCCTTGTCAGCAGGACAGAAGTGAAGCAAAAACTGAAATCTGGCAAAGAACAACGACCATCTGGTTTGGCGTGGATTTAATCATTGAGGTAGGTACGTGCATTATCAAATCAGAAGAGTAGATCAGGATGTCGTACATCACCACACAGACATACAACAAGTCCCAGAAAATGTAATATACAAACTCCTGGAACACAGCTGGAGCATTACATAGACCAAAGGGCATCACGAGATATTCGTAGTGACCGTTTTGGGTGTTAAATGCGGTTTTCCACTCATCACCTTTGCAGGTACGAAGCAAGTTATATGGTCCGCGTACATCCAGCTTTGTGAACACCTTGGCCCCACAAATTCTACAAAAAGTTCTGAAATGTGCGACAGGAGATACTTATTTTTGACCGTAATTTTGTTCAGACCCGAGTAGTCGATACATGGACGAAGCGATCCGTCCTTCTTCTTCACGAAGAAGAATACGGCTCCGGCCAGGGAGGAAGACTTCTGGATGAACCCTCTTTCGAGGTTCTCCTTAACGTAGGTGGACATGGCTAGAGTCTTTGGCAGGGAAAGAGGATAAACATGCTCTCGAGGTGGTGAGGCGTCAGGAAGTAACTCAACAGGGCAGTCGTAGATGCAATGAAGGGGAAGAGTCTTTGCTTCCTTCTTACTGAAGACGTCGGCAAAACTAGAATAATGTGAAGGTAGATTTGAGAGTGACTGAAGCAGTGGAGGCAAAACAGGACGAACTTGTGGCAGGCAATGGCTAAGGCATCTGAGTCCCCATTGGAGGACTTCTCCAGCACTCCAGTCAAGAACCGGAGCGTGTAGACAAATCCAAGGCAGGCCCAGCAGAACAGGGTTGATAGCTCTACATAGAACGAGGAAGGTAATTTGTTCCGAGTGAAGAACTCCGATTTGCAGTGTCGGTGGTTTAGTGACAGACGCAATAAAATCGGGCAATGGTAGTCCATTCACAGAGGCAACAGCCAGGGGTCTCTCCAGAAGAACTATCGGTAGATGTAGGCGATCCACTAAATCCTGCTGGATCAAATTTGCAGCTGCTCCAGAATCCAGATAGGCAGATGATGGTCACAGGAATAGATAGCTTGGGAGAAGCTTTGACGTTTGGCGCCGTCCCACCTAGGGTTGTCTCTCCTAGGCACTGGAGTTTCCCGGCTTTTGGGGACATAGGTGCAAAAAATGGCCTTTAAGGCCGCAATACAGACACAGACCTGAAGAGCGCATTCTGTCTACCTGCATAGGTTCTTCTGGTAGAGCAACAGAAGGATGCAATAGTGGTCTCTGGAACCAGGGTGCCAGTCTGTGGAAACGTCTCTCCCGCCAAACCTCCTGAGCACATTCCTGGATCCTCATGTCAACCCGGGGATCCAATAGGACAAGAGCATCCAGGGTAGAAGGAAGATTGCAGGCTGCTAACTCGTCTTTGATGTGCGAGGACAGCTACAGAAAAAATATCACCACCAATGCCCCATTGTTCCAAGCCAAGTCGCTGTCAGTGTACGGAAGGAGATAGAATACACTCCTACCGTGGACTCTCCTTTCTTGAGAGTTAGAAGAGTGGCTGCTGCAGAAGATGTTCGACCCGGCTCCTCGAACGCAGTACAAAAAGTTCCTAGGAATAACACCAGGTCCGAGAATTCAGGGGCCTCTCGTTCCAAGATGATAGAGTTTACTGCCATGAGGAGTTGATCCTGGAGTGCACGCAGGTTACGCATATCCGATTGCATCACCTGAACCGCGGTCTTAGGTCGGGTTCCATGGCCTGAGCGTACTGTCACGATCTAGGGGTATGTGGACCCACTAGGCTGCTCCGCCATAGCAGAGTGGCAGCTGGCCAAGTCACAATCTATGCAAAGTTCGTAGCCCAAGGGTACCTGAGATAGTCCAGACATTCGCAGAGGCTTTGGCACAGATCCCCATCTGACGTGGCAGGTAGCGCCAGACATGGTGGATGATACCAGGAGTGGTAGGTGACAGCAGACGTGGTGTATAATGGCAGGTGTAGCAGATGACACCAGGCGTGGTGTATAACAGCAGGCATGGCAGATGACACAACGCAGCTCCAACACTAGAAAGGCTCAGGAACAAATACAGCACGGGATACCGGATACAGGTAGCAGGGCACTGGAAAACTGGGAGCAGGATACAACTGAGGGACCATTTGTAATACGAAGATGGGTAGACAACAGCAACACTCAGGCAAGGAGTAGAAGGGCGGAGTCCTTGACATACCATCGATGCGATTCCAGTGGGTCAATTTTTACGCGTCAAAAAGATTTGTTCTACTGAAGAAGATCTCAAATTTCGTTTCGATGAATTGGGAGATAGGTTCACCCAGAGGGGTTACAGCCAACGCAGTATGCATAAAGCTCGCTATCGAGCATCAAAAGTTAATCGGCAACAACTACTTCAGGTCACTCCAAAAGATCGTAAAGAAACAAAGGTGAGATTTGTTACAACTTTTAACTCACGTTGGGTGGAAATGCGTGATGTCCTGAACAAATTTTGGCCTATTTTGTTGACTGACCCCATTTTGCAGAGGGTGCTCCCACCTTATCCTGCCATGGCACCACGCAGAGTTCCCAATCTGCGTGACGCCATGGTACATAGTTACCTCTCTCCAACCAAACCTGGAAAGGCTTTTGGCACTAAGGGGCCTAAATGGGGCTGCAAACCTTGCGGCGATTGCATAAGCTGCCCCAGTATTGAGCGCTCTGACAATTTTGTGGACTCTAGCGGGAATAACGATTTCAAGATTTGCTGGCCCATATCCTGCAACACTAAAGGGGTCATTTATTATGCCACCTGCCCATGTTCAAAGATATATATATATAGGCATGACTACCCGCGAGTTGCGAGTCAGGGAGCATGTCAGGGACAGTGACAATGCGAAAACCGCAGATGATGTTGAACAACTTAAAACAATCCCTAGACATTTCCGACTTCACCATGCTTGCAGCTCCAAAATGTTGAAGGTAAAAGGCATTGACCATATCAATCTCGACATGCGTGGAGGTGACCTCAAAAAACGCTTATTGCAGAGGGAGTGCAAATGGTTTGGAGGTTACATGGTAACATATTTATTTGAACTAATATCTCACTTTGTTTCAGTCACTTTCCACATGTCAATATTTTATTTTGCCATGCACCACATCATATTTTCCTCATATGGTCTCACATTGCACTTCACTGTACGGAGGGTCATTTTTACAATATCTCCCTCCTTTCTCAGCTTTCACATCATTGTTGTTTTCCCCGCACTTATCATTCTTCACACATGTAATCTTCCTCACACAATCATATCATCATTCATTTTGCTTTTTGCATCAATCCTTCACGGACACATTTTATTTCACCCATACATGCATTTTACTTGTTATAATAACTTTAGTAACTTATGATCACTGTGTTTACGTTTCTCAATTTATTTTTGGGACCTTTGATATATTGTGTACCATTCACCAATGTTCTCTCACAATTTATTATATATACTTATGTTATCATGTTTATTACCGGTGTTCAATGACTGACCAAGAAACATGGTCAAGCTAATAAACATCATCCTATTGTCGTATGAGCCAGACCATCTAGGTTTCTGTTGTATCCAGGGTTACCTGTTGAGGATCTGCCAGGCATAGCTTCTGTATCCACGCCCATAGGTAATCAGTCTGCACCTGCTTCTATGTCTGTGAGACTGACTCCATCTTCCACCACTCAGGATGGCAGGCTTAGGAGTGGGAGAGCCTATCACAGCCAGGCCAGACGGAGCTAGCTCCCGCCCTCTGTCTATTTATACCTGCCTTTCCTGTTCCTCCTTTGCTTGTGATTCTTCTCTGCTGGTTTCCTGGCCCTGCTGCAGCTTCTGTACTATTTGACCCTGCTTCATATGACCCTGGCTTACTGACCACTCTTCTGCTCTGCGTTTGGTACCTCGTACACTCTTGCTTTGACTCGGCTTGTTCACTACTCTCCTGCTCTGCGTTTGGCACCTCGTACTCTCCTGGTTTGACTCGGCTCGTTTACTTCTCTTGTTGCTAACGGTGTTGCCGTGGGTAACTGCCCTGTTTCCCTTTGTTCTGTGTTTCCTTGTCTGGTTGTCTGTCGTGCACTTACTGAGTGTAGGGACCGTCGCCCAGTTGTACCCCGTCGCCTAGGGCGGGTCGTTGCAAGTAGGCAGGGACTGAGTGGCGGGTAGATTAGGGCTCACTTGTCTGTTTCCCTATCCCTCTCATTACATTACCTTTCTCTCACTGTCGCTCCCTTTGATTGGTGGACGAACGACCGGCCTCCGCTCCGCCGCTTGTGACGTGCAGGACTTCGGATTCACGGGACCGTGTCAGCTGACGCGGTGACGTGCATCCGGCTCCTGGCCCCTCATGACCGGCGTTTCCGGCAGAACGGCCATCTTGGTTCACCTCGAGGCAGCGACCTGTAAGTAAACAGCGAGTCATACTGTTAGAGGAATTTTATATTCTTATCAAGGAAGAGTCAAGAAGTCACCTGAATAGAGATGATGTGTGTCTTTATTCTTATCGATAAGGAGACAGTATGGCAAAATGTCTGCCTCCATCCTGAATGACAGAGTTTTTATACATATTCTGAGAATAACATGTCTGGACTAGTTCTTGTTACATTTTACTTCATATATCACAATTGACAACTAATTAAAAGTTAAACCTTTGTCCGGAAATTCTAATCTCCCTTTTTAGGAATTCCGCTACCCCCTCCTCATATATAATATCAGTTATCTTAACAATAAAACATACTAGACATTTTGTTAGTCAAGGTTTTACAGATACAGTTTTAGTCTTCATTAGATAATGTAATCATAAATGTAAAACTTTTCTATCACATACACACATTTTTTACATCCGGGATCCCGGTTTTAGGATACCTTACAACGATTGGCTGGCTCCCCCTTAAAAGTGGCTTATTCAGTGTCCAACGCCACCCCCAGACAAAGGCATTTGCGCCGAAACGCGCGTTGGGGTGGACTTCATGCTGTGCACTCAGCTCTAGCACCTATCATGGGTATGCTCAATCATTGCAATTTGCGTTAAACATCGTTCTATTTGTCAGCACTGTCTATTTCCTGCTGTTACCTTAATATGTATTTTGTTATTTACCTGTACACCATTTTATATGGTAGATATACATTTAACTTTGTGTAACTTTTGCGGGCAGTATACAGCTTGCAGACGCATACAGTGTTAGGTAATGCCACTAAACATTGTTTATTCACATATACTATTTGCTTACATGGTATATTCATTTTGTGAGTTGCATGGCTTGTATGTCCTTTTTAACCTGTTGGTTTGTGGATTCTTTTTAATCATTGTATACTTATGTGTCATCTTGAATAAAGTATTTTTCTATTTTCGTACACCTTTTGTCTATTGCCATCTTTTTCTTTAGGTTATATATATATATATATATATATATATATATATATGTTTTGGCTGCTTTGTGGGTACACGCCCCAGGATCTAGCTCACACTTGACCATATGTTTGCTGACGGCTGCATTGTATTTTTCTTGGGCTGACCAGATCCATGCTGTTTTTTTCGGTTATATCCTTTTTTATAGTCCAGGGTGATCTGGGGATAGGTTAGGGAAACTTTAGTGAGTGCGTGCTCTGCCCTTTAAGACTCGGGACGAGCGCGCACACCATATTACACAGTCCCGGATGGGAAGGCTGCACAAGCTGGACTCTCTGGGGAGGAAGACGCTGGAAGATGGCCAGGAGGCTGTCATTGTTACACAATTTTTCACATTCAGTATGAGAAATGTGATTATTTTACATTTTGTGTCTATTTTTATCTTTAATGTTGTTTTGTAACAAAAGGATTTCCTTATCCTGTTGCTTAATCCTCTCCCCACAGTCTATTTCTCCCCCCACCAATATAATCTGACCCCTCTCTAACCTAAGTACCCCTTTATTTTCTATATTGACCTCCCTCCTTAACCCTAGTTTAAATACTCTGCCACGCCAGATAGGTTCTCTACCCAATCCCAGCAGACCCCCTTCCATTCAGGTTCAAATCATCTGCAGAATACAGTTTGTACCCCAATGAATAGTCAGCTCAGTGCTCCAGGAACCTAAAGATGACACGCAGCCTGACCGGTTTGGTTTTCGGGTGAGACACAATATACATAAACATAAAACTTACTGGGCCGTGGCAGATTACCAGAAATGGCACCACCCCCTGTCCCAGTGAACCTATAACCTCTCCAGATTACTCTAGCGTCATCACTTAACTTGATGTACATATGTACACCGTCTGATGAAGACCTTGGTGCAAGGTTGAAACGCGTTGCAGTAATTTCAAATATGCATAAATTAAGCTTTGTGAAGCTTGATTTACCGAGGTTCACACTGGATCCATCGCCAACACAGGGGCGCCAAGGAAGTAGTCTTTTTTCTTACAATATTGTATCATTCTGTACATTGGGAAAACTGTGCAAAGCCAGAACCCGATGTCAACTCTGAAGTAGGGATGCACAATGCATCGAAACTTCGATACTGTTTCGATACTGTGCATCCCTAAACGGTTCGATACTGCTATTTCCTGTATTTCGATACTGAGCTGCGCAGCCGCACAGCTCAGTATTGTAACACATGAATGTATGAGAGCGCGGCTGCAGCTGTGTAATTCAGCCACAACCCCGCTCCTGAGTCATGATAAGTGCGCGGGGTCAGGATGATGCGATGCGGCCGGTGCTGCACTAATGAGCGGCGGCACTCCAAAACACCCCCACATTCTGTCTTCTGTGCCTGCGCCACCGCTCGTTAGTGCAGCGCCGGCCGCATCTCCTCATGCTGACCGCGCGTGCACTTCCTGTCAGGAGCGGGGCAATGGTTGTATTACACAGCCGCAGCCCCGCTCTATAACGGCAGAGATCAGAGAAACCTCTCATCTCCGCCGCTATTCCCCTGAATGCTGCGATCACAGCTGACTGCAGCATTCGGGAGAAAATGAGAAGGGGGGATGCCCCTGGATCGCGTCACAGGGAATTCCTGTGACGCGATCGAGGGCCATACCATATATGGGCAGACAGCCCAGGGTCTATTGACGGACCCCAGGACTGTCTTACCATATTTCTTGTTGTTAGGACATACCCAAGTATGTTCTAACAACTGCCTGTGTGCTATCTGTCCACAGGCTAATGTACTGGCACATATCTGATATATGTCAGTACATTAAAGTTGAAAAATAAAGTAAAAACAAAGTATTGTTAAATTTAAAAAAAAATACACATTCACCTTTTTTACAATAAACATTAAAATAAGTCTCAATACATAAAATATACACATTCAATAATGGCGCGCACAACAATTTTTTTGCATCATTTATGATGTGTACGCTGTAAAAAACTGAAATAAACACTGCTTTCATTCACTTATTGTGAGGCGCGAGGTGCGATGAATTTTACCTCCATGTTCCTCACATTAATAGCAATTAACCCCATCATGTACCTCACACATTAAGGCTTCATGCACACGACCGTGCTCGTAATTACGACTCGTAATTACGAGCACGGCCGGCCACGGGCAGCCGGCCGCTTTTGCGAGCCGTGCTGTCATTATAAAGTATAGCAGCACGGCCCGTAAAATAGAAAAATAGAACATGTTCTATTTTTTTAACGGCACGGGCACCTTCCTGTGAGAAAACGGGAAGGTACCCGTGGCTAACAAAAGTCTATGAGCCCGTTATTGCGGGTCGTAATTACGACCCGCAATAACGGGTGTTTTTACGGTCGTGTGCATGAGGCCTACCCATTATAACTGAGAAACATGATGGGATTAATTACTATTAATGTGAGGCGCATTCAAAATTCATCACACGTCGCGCCTCATTAGAAAACGGAAGAATTTTTTTTTATTATTACTGTTGGCAAAGTATCGAAATTGGTATCGAAATCGCAATACTAAACGAAGTATCGGTATCGAAGTCCAAATTCTGGTATCGTGACATCCCTACTCTGAAGGCAAGCAAATTGTGAACCACCGAGACTGGGACTTAAAGGGACAGTGTCATGATTTTTTTTTTATTATTAATTTATGTGTTTTTATTTAATAAAATATTATATTGACTTTATTTATTTTTTCCCACACAATGTTTTTTTTAATTAAATCTCTCTTACTATACTGAGGGCTGCCATGTTTTATTTCATCTGTGTATGTGTCTCATTTCATCTGTGTATGTGTCTCTTAACAACACATACACAGTTGGAATACGGCAGCACAGGGCACATCTCCCGTTCATTGCATCTGCCATCTGGCTCTGTACAGCGCAGGCGCAGTTCAGAGTGACCCAGCAGAGAAGCTGGTTTGTAGGGAGATAGCAGGTGCCATTATGAAGACCGGCCACACTGAAGGTAAGGTGTGTGTGTCTCTGTCTATCTCTCTCTCACAGCCCCCCTCTCGTGTCCCCTCTCACGACGTCCCACCTCCGCGGCCACACCCTTGCCACCCCCCCTCTCGCAACACCTCCCGCTGCCCCCCTTGCGACCCCCCCGCACTCCCCCCTCGCGCCCCCCCCGCACACCTGCTGTAACTGTGTGTGTGTCTGTGCGTAGCAGAGCTTTGTGTGTGCACGTGTAGCAGAGCTGTGTGTGCGGGCACAGTGGAGCTGTGTGCGTGTGTGTGTGTGTGTGTGTGTGTGTGTGTGTGCTTGCGCAGCAGAGCTGTGTGTGCTTGCGCAGCAGAGCTGTGTTTGGGTGCGCGCGCAGCAAAGCTGTGTGTGCACGCACAGCAGAGCTGTGTGTGTGTGTGTGTGTGTTCGCGCAGCAGATCTATGTGTGTGCTCGCGCAGCAGAGCTGTGTGTGCACGCGCGCAGCAGAGCTATGTGTGTGTGTAGTGTGCGCAGCAGAGCTGTGTCCTACTTTTGTGCAGCGGAGTATGCACGGGTGCCACTGATCCTTCCAAGCCGCTTATCAGCTGTTTTGAAGAATCAGCGGCGAACACACACCCCCACACGCACACAAATCCCCCCAAACATGCAACTGCGCCACACACAAACCCACCACACTGTTCTTTTTTTACGCAACCTGTTTTTTAAAAACGCTTGCGGAAAAAACGAATGGCTCGCTTTCCCATTGATGTAAATGAAGTGTTTGAGACTTTTTTCACGTGTTTTTTGACACATTTTGTGTGTGCTTTTTGACGCATAGTTAGGACTCCTATTGAATATGGGAACATTTGGCTCGTTTTATGTGCAAAGGAATTGACTCAACACCCCTATTTATTTACACAATGCGTTTTTTTTAAAAACGCATGTTTAAAAAAGTGCGCTGTGGGGGGGGGGGCGTGGCCTGGCTGAGCAAGGAGACATATGTGCATTAGGGAGCTCTGCATGGAGAAGTTACATCCAGCTCCATCCACGGAAAACAAAGACTAATATAGTCGAACCACCTTCACAGAAGGACTCACCATAGCCAGAGGAGGAGAAAGCAGGCCTCATTTATTAATTTGAAACACGGCGACATCCGCGGCCTATTGAGGCCTAGTACACACGCTGGATCCCCGGTCTTTCCTGCAGGCAGAGTCCCGGACGCGGCACCCGACCACCCCAGAACAGCCCGAAAAACGGCCTGTCACACACCGCTTGGGAGGAAAGATCTCATGGACAAAAGAATGCTGACAAGAAGGAGGATTCTGCCAGTTTAGGAGGAAGAAACAGGAGAAAAATTGTGCCGGCGGCCATTTTACACTATTGCACAGCTATCTGGACAACAGGGAAAGTCCCAATAAGAGGTTAGTGGCAAGATTTATAGCAACCATTGACCTCTACAGAGACTGTCTTGACCCTCCAGTAGGGAATATAACAGTGGTGAACAAGAAGAAAACATATATAACTCCCTATATATAACTTCCTATTAGCACTGTGTGATATAAGCACCCAGCAAAACTACAGTCTCTGATAATAAAGTGTATCTGCACATAAACAGAACAGGGACGCAGCACTAATTTGCACTGACTTCTCTCATAATATACCAAGCTAAGCCCCCTTCTATTATTCTATTACTCTATATATCCTGTTGCAGAGCGACCTGGACAGGCTTGCATCTATACTGAAATAAATGATAATGTAATAAGGATAAACATTACACCTCCCAGCGAAATTACAACAAGACAGGCAATCATGGGAAAAATCCCAGGGAAAACTACAGAAGACAAGAGTAGTAAAACCCCTAAAAAGGGACCTGAAAGCGAGAAAGCAAGTAAAAAACTATCCTATGACACTAGTACCAAACCCAAGACAGGAGATAGATCGCACGATCTCTTCCAAGCATCAAATTGGACAGATAGTGAGGAGGAAGAAGGATCCTTACAGGAACCGATAGAGTTGAGAGAATATATAAAATCACTACCTACTACTGAATGCATTAGAAATCTCTTCAAAGAGTTCACTCAAACGGTTAAAGACGACATCTCAGAACTGCGAAGTGATGTTAGACAAGTTTTTACCAGGATAAATACATTGGAGGAGACGTGTTCTCAAATAATTCAACACTCAGAGAAAGTGTCAGGAATACTTGTGGAGAAACAAAAGGAAGCATACCTACAAAAAATCCATATAGATGATTTAGAAAACAGATCACGCCGTAACAATATCCGTGTAAGGGGCGTCCCTGAAAATATTCCGGATAAAGATATATCATCTGTTTTGACTCAAATCTTCTCTGAATTGCTCCATAAAGGGGAACCTTGTGATATGGGCCTAGAGAGAGCACACAGGGTCTATAGACCTAAATCAACAAGTAACGACAAACCTAGAGACATTTTATGCTGCCTCCAGAGTTTTCGGCTGAAGGAAGAAATTCTAACAAATTCAAGAATTGCAAAAAAAATTGAGTACGAGAACAACGATATCCAGATCTATCAGGATCTATCCAGATTTACACTGGATCTAAGAAGACAACTACAGCCTCTTACTAGGGCCCTCCGAGAAAAAAACATCCCGTACAGATGCATGTTTCCATTTGGAATTACAATTTCTTTGGCTAATAAGTCATTAATAATCAAAACCCCAGATGATCTACCTTTCGTTCTGAATAAGCTGGATCTCAATCACTTACAAATTCCGGACTGGATTACTTCAGAAGAGAAACTGGACCTTCCGCCATTACCCAGTCTGGGAAACTGGGAAAGCATCACTCCACAAAAGACCAAGAGAATGAAAAAATCTGATACAGACTTCACCAAAAACCCCAAGGGGAAAAGACAAGTCCACTCACAACTAAACCTCATGTCATACTTCATGGACTTCAAATTTCTCATTCCTTTTATCAAGGACCATTCGAACACCTCATCCGTTACGCACGAGGACTTCTGTTTGTTCTTACAGGACCAAGAAGATGTCCTTTGATATATCCTTTTTAAACATGGGTCTATATATGTTTAAATAATAAATGTTTAGTTACGTGTTTGATACATTAGAAATAGGTAGAATGCTTATTTGGCCTAGGGATAGGACTACTATGCTGTAAAATGGTGTCTGTTCTTATAGGTGAGCATATCTACCTTGTGGAAAATGTTCTTCCAAAAATTGCAACTCTGCATGGACAGATTGATTTTGTATACCTTTATGTTCATACCATAATTGAGGTAAACTTTTGTACTTATACCACTTACTTGCCTGTTAACCATACTCTATGTTTGTAGAGATTTTGCTGGGAGGAGCACTGGATCTCCTCAAAGCCTAATTGTGAGGGAATACTCACTATACCTGGCCCCCCCGGGAATGTTAATTAATGCAATCTACTCTGGTGTGGAATGGGGTCGTCCCCCCCCCACTATTTCCACCCAGCTGCATAACACGATAATTGTTGTTTCCTTTGGAAAATGTTTACATTATAATTTGTTTTTCTCCCTTTCCAACCTTCTTTCCTTCCTTCCACACTCACTCTTGCTACCTAAATCAAGATGCATCTCACTGCATAAAGGCATTCTAAATATAATTTCCATCAATTTGGTTTTAAATGGCTGAACTTAAACTAGCCACTTATAACGTGAAAGGTATTAATGTCCCTCAGAAGAGATTGCAAATTCTCAAATTTCTGGAGAAACAGAAAATAGACGTAGTCTTCCTACAGGAGACCCACTTTAAGAAATCTTATACTCCTATCACAAAGAATAAAAATTACACCCAATGGTACAACTCAGCCTCACCCCTTAAAAGGCATAAAGGAGTTTCCATTATAATACACAAAAAATTACCCTTTACTATGACGGCTTGTAAAACAGACAGAGATGGACGGTATGTTTTTGTTAAAGGCTCAATCCATGATAAATTATTCACTTTCGCAAACATCTACACGCCCAACGTAGGTCAGGACAAATTTTTCAAACACATATTTGAGTTATTAGAGGAATTCAAGGAAGGCTCACTGATATTAGGAGGAGACTTCAATACTCCTCTACAACCATCCTTAGACACGTCCAACAAATCCTCAACTATGTCATTTAAAACACTTAAATCTATTAAAAAATTATTCTCTGAATCTCAACTAATGGATCCCTGGAGATTAAAATTCCCATCCACCAAGGAATACTCTTTCTACTCGGCAGTACATAAAAAATACTCAAGGATAGATTATCTACTAATCCCACATAGTTTATTAAGCTCAGTGAGAGAAGTGAACTATGGATTAATCACTCATTCTGATCATGCCCCGCACTTTTTGACCCTAGAATTGAGCCCCAAACCTAAGTCCACCTTTAACTGGAAACTTAACGAAAATCTGTTAACCCCTTAATGACCGCCGATAAGCCTTTTCACGGCGGTCATTAATGGGCTTTATTCTACAGCGCCGCCATTCTACGGCGCTGCTGTAGAATAAAGTAAACAGAGCAGGGAGCCGTCACATCTCCCTGCTCTCAGCTGCCAGAGGTAGCTGAGGGCTGGGGGCGTCCCTGCTCTGCCGGGTGAGATCGATATTAGTATCGATCTCACCCGTTTAACCCTTCAGATGCGGTGCACAATAGCGTGCACCGCATCTGAATGGTTTTGGAGAGAGGGACGGAGCTCCCTCTCTCTCCCACCGACACCCGGCGATAAAATCGCCGAGTGTCTGTGTCTTCTATGGCAGCCGGGGGTCTAATAAAGGCCCCCAGGTCTGCCTGGAGCGAATGCCTGCTAGATCATGCCGCAGGCATGACCTAGCAGATGCCTGTCCGTTTTAAACGGACAGACAGTAATACACTGCAATACAAAAGTATTGCAGTGTATTATAATTGCAACGACCCGCCCTAGGTGACGGGGTACAACTGGGCGGCGGTCCCTACGCTCAGTAAGTGCACGAGACAAACAGACAAGGGTACACAAAGCTAAGGGAAATGGGGCAGTTGCCCACGGCAACACCGTGAGAAACAAGAGTGGTGAACGAGCCGAGTCAAACCAGGAGTGCACGAGGTAACAAACGCAGAGCAGGAGAGTAGTTAGTAAGCCGGGGTCAGTATGGAGCAGGATCAAATAGTCAGAAGCTGTAGCTGGGCCAGGAAACCACACGAGAAGAATCACAAGCAAAGGAGGAACAGGAAAGGCAGGTATAAATAGACAGAGGGCGGGAGCTAGCTCCGTCTGGCCAGGCTGCGATAGGCTCTCCCACTCCTAAGCCTGCCATCCTGAGTAGTGGAAGATGGAGTCAGTCTCAGAGACATAGACTCAGATGCAGACTGATTACCTATGGGCGTATACACAGAAGTTGTGCCTGGCAGATCCTTTACAATGGGATACAGGATAAAGGTAGCAGGGCAGGGGAACACTGGGAGCAGGATACAACAAAGGGACCATTTGCAATACGAAGATAGGTAGACAACAACGTTCAGGCAAGGAGTGGAAGGGCGGAGTCCTTTTTATAGTCCAGGTATGGGTTAGGGAAACTTTAGAGAGTGAGTTGGCCCTTCAACACTGGGGACGAGCGCACGCGCACCCTATTATACAGTCCCGGGCTGGAAGGTCGCACAAGCTGGCCTCTCCAGGGAGGGAGACACTGGCAGACAGTTGTTGCGGCCATTTGCCGATGGGGAGCGGCGGCGGTCCGTGTGCACAGTCGTTACAGTACCCCACCTTACGCCCCCTCTTCTTGGGTCCGGAGCCTAAGAGGAATTTTTTAATGAGGGTAGGTGCATTAAAGGGAATGTGTTGCCAGCAAAACATGTTTTTTTTTTTTTTTTAATTAAACATTTAGTGTGTAGGTGATTAAACATTGTTCAATTTTTTTTTATTTTCTTCACGAGTCAGGAAATATTATAAATTAGATTCTAATTTATAATATTTCCCATTGCTGGTCACTAGATGGAGCTATTCCCAAAATTGCAGCATTGCATGTGGTAAAGCAACCACATTGCTTTTTGCTGCAAAATTTGGAAAAAAGCACTCGCTCTAGTGAGCTCTGAGAATCCCCCCCTCCTTTATCCTGGCTAGTGCCGGGATAAACGAGGGGTTTGAACGGTCTTACCTCCTACACTGTGTGTCGCCATTTTTTGAGCTAACACACAGTGTAGAAGGTTTACATACAGTAGTAAACACACACAAACACGAACATACATAGAAATCTCTTACCTGCTCCTGCCGCCGCGGCTCCCACCGGCCCGTCCGCTCCGTCTGCTGCCGCTGGTCCAAGTGCACAAGTCCGGAAGCCGCGACCGGAAGTAGTAATCTTACTGTCCGGCCGCGACTTCCGGTCCACAGGAAAATGGCGCCGGACGGCGCCCATTTCAAATTGGACTGTGTGGGAGCGGCGCATGCGCAGTTCCCACACAGACGGCGTACACAGAATTGGATGGGACGGGAGCCGTTCGCAGTCCCTATGGGACTGTGGCTGCCGTATTCCATATCTGTATGTGTCGTTAATCGACACATAAAGAAATGGACAAAAAAATGGCAGCCCCCATAGGGAAGAAAAAGTGTAAAAATAAGAAAAAGTAAAACACAAACACACAAATAAATATAAACGTTTTTAATAAAGCACTAACATCTTTAACATATTAAAAAAAAAATTGTGATGACACTGTTCCTTTAAGGTTCTCTTCTGGCTCCCAAGACCTCTCCTCGGGACCAAACCCTTTTAGGTTCACCTGATGTAAAGTCTTTCCTCCTACACTCTTGTAGTCCAGAATTTCCTTCACCTTGAACACATCAGAAGAACCGCTGGGAGCAACTACAGAACTAAGAGCTTTACTTTAGCAGTTCAGGACCACAGGCTTAAGGAGGAATACATTGAATGAGATGGGAAACTTGAAAGTAGGAGGCGACTGAAGTTTATAGGATACAGGGTTTATCTGTTGCAGTACTTCGAAAGGACCGAGGAACCTGGTAGCGAATTTGTGAGAAGGCATCTTGAGTCGATTGTTTCTCGAGGATAGCCAGACTTTGACTCCAGGGGAGAATTTAGGAGGAACTTGTCTTCTTTTATCGGCATGCTTTTTCATCCGGTCCACTGCTTGAAGAATCGCAGCCTTCTTTTGCTGCCAGATGTGAATGAAAGACCCAAAAGAAGAGTTAGCTGCCAGTACATGAGTCATGTCTGGCAAGAAAGAGGGACTCGAGGATGCTGGCTGTACACAATGTAGAAAGGAGGCGGGGCAGTAGGCTCACTTGTGTGAGGAGTTGTAACCAATTGTCGTGTTGGGTTAAAACTAAAGGACAAAGATAATTTGAAAATTTGATTGGTCCTCTCCACTTGACCATTGGACTGTGGATGATAGGCAGAAGAGAGGTGCAGTTTTACATCTAGCAGGATGCACTGGGCTCTCCAGAACTGGGATGTAAACTGTACACCCCGGTCCGAGACAATATGCAGAGGAAGTCCATGTAGTCGGAATATGTGCAGAATAAACAGACTTTCCAGGCGAGGAGTAGACGGGAGACCAGTCAACGGAATAAAATGTGCCATTTTAGAGAATCGATCCACTACTATACACATTGCCGTACATCCAGCTGAGGGAGGAATGTCAGTGATAAAGTCCATAGCGATATGCTGCCAAAGAGGCATCAGGAACAGGCAGGGGTAGGAGCAGACCAGCAGATTTGGAGTGGATAGAATTGTTCGAGGCACAGTTCATACATGAAGAGACATAGTCCGCAACATCTCCAGGTAGAATGGGCCACCAATAGTGATGAGCTATCAAGTTGTAACGTTGGATTCGTGGACCCACTGGGCTGTACCGCCTTGGCGGTATGGCAGCTGGCAAACAGGGCGCAGGTAAAAGTCTATAGTACGTTTAGGGTACCTGTGGCAGCTCGGACAGTAGCAAGGCAAGCTCGGCTGGGACAAGGCAGCAGGCAGACGTCAGGCGAGGTGAAGCTGGACAGGCGTGGTATACAGCACAGCATGACAACAGCTCAACACGGCACAAGATCAGGATACAGGTTACAGGATACCGGAACAGGGAACACTGGGAGCAGGAAACTCTAGAGGACCATTTGCAAGACAAACTTAGGATACGACAACAACGCTCAGGCGTGGGAGGAAGGGGCTGAGACCTTCTTATAGCTCAGGGTGATCTGGAAGCAATCAGCTAAATCTCCCACATGCCTGCTCTCTGGCTTCTTGAGTCTGGACTGAGCTCGCGAGCGCACCCTGGTGGTCACTGTGGAACAGGATGGCCGTATGGGCAGACATCTCTGGAGAGAAGGGCGTCGACTGGATGGAAGGAGTTCGTGGTCAGCGACTACGGATGTTACACAAGTCCTGTGTCTTACAGACACTAGAGTGCCCAGCTAGCTTAGAGTTGTGTCCCAGGCAAAGAATTCTCTTCCTGTCAGCAAGAGGAACAAAAGTTTTTCCAGGAGGAATGTCTCCAATTTGCAGAGGGTTAGCAGCAATAATCCTAGAAGGATCTATTATGTATTGAGGAGTTTCCTCAGAGTCATTGGTTTCAAAGGAGTGAGACAGGGCGTCAGCCTTCACATTCTTGGTAAACTGGTTATCCACGGCACTCACTTGGTCGGAATGCAAATTCCAAGTCCAGAGATCCCTTCTAGACAATGAATTGATGCAAAAAACATGAGAACAGCATTCATATGGCAAAGTTGTAAAAGTGTTTTATTAACACATCCCAATAACAAAGTGCTACGTTTCGACTCCGCATTCTTGTCAGCCTTCACATCCTTGTCAGCAGGACAGAAGTGAGGCAAAAACTGAAATCTGGCAAAGAACAACGACCATCTGGTTTGGCGTGGATTTAATCATTGAGGTAGGTACGTGCATTATCAAATCAGAAGAGTAGATCAGGATGTCGTACATCACCACACAGACATACAACAAGTCCCAGAAAATGTAATATACAAACTCCTGGAGCACAGCTGGAGCATTGCATAGACCAAAGGGCATCACAAGATATTCGTAGTGACCGTTTTGGGTGTTAAATGCGGTTTTCCATTCATCACACACACACACAGCTATGCTGTGCGGACTCACACACACACAGCTCTGCTGTGCGTGCACAAACACACACACGCACACAGCTCCACTGTGCCCGCACACACAGCTCTGATACACGTGCACACACAAAGCTCTGCTACGCACAGACACACACACAGTTACAGCAGGTGTGCGGGTGGGCGCGAGGGGGGAGTGCGCGGGGGTCGCAAGGGTGTGGCCGCGGGGGGGGGGACGTCGTAAGAGGGGACACGAGAGGGGGGCTGTGAGAGAGAGAGAGGGATAGACAGAGACACACACACACCTTGCTTGCAGTGTGGCCGGTCTTCATAATGGTTTTTGGCACGTAAAATGGGCCAAAAAAACGTGTTAAATACACGCTGTGTGAACCTGTCAACTGAAAAGTCATTCACTTAACTTTCATCATTCTTAGGGTATGTTCACACACAAAATCAAAAACGTCTGAAAATATGGAGCTGTTTTCAAGGGAAAACTGCTACTGATTTTCAGATTTTTTTTAGCAACTCCATGTCGGAACAGATCGCCGTATTTCCCATTGAAATCTATGTGCAGATGTTTGGAGGCATTCTGCTTCCGATTTTTACGGCCCAAAAAACGGCCTAAAATAAGCCATGTGAACATACCGTTAGGATATGTGCACACGTAGTGTTTTCAGCCATTTTTCGGGCTGTAAAGGTCCCGAAAAATGGCTGAAAAATCAAAAGCAGAACACCTACAAACATCTGTCCATTGATTTCAATGGAAAATATGGCGTTTTGTTCCGACAAGCCGTTTTTTTACACCTTATTTTAAAAAAACGGCACGTAAAAAGACGCCCGCGAAAAAGAAGTGCATGTCACTTCTTGGGACGTTTTTGGAACCGTTTTTCATTCATTCTATAGAAAAACAGCTCCAAAAACGGCCGTAAAAAAACGGCATGAAAAACGGCTGAAAATCAGGTGCTATTTTCCCTTGAAAACAGCTCTTTATTTTCAGACGTTTTTTTTATTCTTAGCCTTTTGGTGTGTCCTATAGCTTCTGCCAGCTGCATTGTACAATCACTCCCAAAATAGCAGCCGGACAATGCTTAGCAATTTGAAGACAACTTTTCCTGGCTTGTAGCCAAAAATAGGGAGGGGGTGAGATTCCCTCCCACATTTACGGCAGCTGTGAGTCAGGTTGCTTTGCATTATTCACCTTGCTGTAATTCTGGGAAGTGCTCCCTCGGGTGGCCTACATAGGAAAACATGTCACATTATTATTTCATTTTTAATACTTTCCTCCATGTGGAAGAAAAAAAAAATACAGCAAAAAAACTTATGAAAATTTAATAGCAATAAGTAACTGACTTAAAAAAAAGTTTAATTTGCGACGCATTCCCTTTAACACGAATCAAAATTTAGCTGTGGTGATGAACCAGCACAACCCAAAAAGGTGAGCAAACTGAATGTTTAGTTTAAGAAAAAATATTGTCTTACGTTATTATCTTAGAGGAGCGCCGCTTCTTTTCTTTTTTCTTACTTACTTGCAAGCATAAATAATCTTTTAAATGTCACATTTTCATTTGATTTTAGAGTAAACTTTATATTGTTTCTTAAATTTTAGTTGTTCATGAACATTTAAATAAAACCTGTCATCACATATACAGTTGTTAAAGAACCACCATAGCATGATATAGGATAGTAAAAGGTTTCTAACCATGTAAATCTTTGAAATGTCTCTTTCAGAATATAGGACAAAGAGTCATGGGGTTGGTCTCCAGGAGTCATGCAGTGCTGGCTAGATTGATGCTCCACAGCCCAAGATTCATACAAGCCAGCTCCAGCAGCATCTGGCACATGCGCAGAGGCTAGTACACCTCACTTCACTATGCATGCGCTGGAGTGTTATGAAGCATAACACTTTTGTTAGTCCAGAAAAGTTTAAGGTCTCATTTACACGAACGTGATATACGTCCGTGCGACGCGTGTGCTTTTCACGCGGGTCGCACGGACCTATACAAGTCTATGGGGGCATGCAGACAGTCCGTGAGTTTTGCTCAGCGTGAGTGCGCTGAAAAAAACTCACGACATGTTCTAAATTTTTGCGTTTTTCAATGGGTGCGTGAAAACCACGCAGGTCGCACGGAAGCACTTCCGTGCGAACTGCGTGATTCGCGCAAGAGCTGTCAAACTCTGTATGTAAACATAAAAGCACCACGTGCTTTTCTGTTTACAAACATCCAAACGGAGTGTCTTAGAGATGAGCGAACCGTCCGAACCGAACTTCACCGGGTTCGGCCGAACTCGTTTTGACCGAACCCGGCAAAAAAAATTCCGGTACGCGACGTCAGGAGACAGTCACTGTCCAGGGTGCTGAAAGAGTTCAACTGGTTCAGCACCCTGGACAGTGACTTCCGATCACAATATACATGAACGTGTAAAAAAAAAAAAGAAGTTCTGACTTACCGATAACTCCCGGCTTCTTCCTCCAGTCTGACCTCCCGGGATGACGATTCAGTCCAAGTGACAGCTGCAGCCAATCACAGGCCAAGCACAGGCTGCAGCCAATCACAGGCTGCAGCGGTCACATGGACTGCCGCGTCATCCAGGGAGGTGGGGCCGGATGTCGAGAGGGACGCGTCACCAAGGCAACGGCCGGGAGACCGGACTGGAGGAAGCAGGACGTTCTTGGTAAGTATGAACGTCTTTTTTTTATTCACAGGTTGATGTATATTGTGATCGGAATTCACTGTCGAGGGTGCTGAAAGAGTAAGGGTATGTTCACACGCTAGCTGTCATTTACGGCTGAAATGACAGCCTGTTTTCAGAAGAAAACAGCTGCGTCGTTTCAGCCGTAAATGCTCCTCCTCGTAATATACGAGGCGTCTGTGACGCTCGTATATCTTGAGCTGCTCTTCATTGAGTTCAATGAAGAACGGCTCAAATTACGTGGCAAAGAAGTGCCCTGCACTTCTTTGCCGAGGCAGTCAATTTACGCGTCGTCGTTTGACAGCTGTCAAACGACGACGCGTAAATTACAGGTCGTCTGCACAATACGTCGGCAAACCCATTCAAATGAATGGGCAGATGTTTGCCGACGTATTGTAGCCCTATTTTCAGGCGTAAAACGAGGCATAATACGCCTCGTTTACGCCTGAAAATAGGTCGTGTGAACCCAGCCTTACTGACGATCAGTTAACTCTTTCAGCACCCTGGGCAGTGACTGACGTCGCCTAGCCTCATCTCTATGATGGCGGCTGCGCAAAAATCACGCAGCCGCGCATCATACACTGATGACACACGGAGCTGTCAAGTGCCTTTTGCGCATGCAAAACGCTGCGTTTTTTTGCGTGCACAAAACTCACACGCTCGTGTAAATGAGGCCTAAGTTTAACTTAAAGCCCTATGAAATTGCAATTGCCCTAATATTAGAGGGAAATATTCCTTGCCGACTCAAAATATGGCGTAGTTAGAATAAATCTCTGAATCAATGACCCATCTCCAGAAATCTAGTACATGTAACTTATGATATTACTTTCTTCCAAAAATGACATACAGGCCTCTTTTGAATGCCTTCAATGAATCAACTGTTACAACATCCTGTAGTAAAGAGTTCCATAATTTCACTGCTTTTACAGTAAAGATTCCCTGTCTATGATGATGGAGAAAGATACATAGTGATTAGGCTATGTTCACATCACATTTTCTATATTTGATGTATATGCTGGGAAAAGCTCATGACATACACGTATAATTAAGTCTGTGACTGATACCTAACAGTGGCATCCATCATAGGCTATAATGGTATCGGTTTTACAGATATGTCATGAACTCTCATTACCCTTTTCATGACCTATCTATTAGTCTACTGTATGAATAAGGGATGCCACTGTCAGGTATCCGTTTAATGCATCTTACTTAGTTACATAGTTTGTACGGTTGAAAAAAGACACATGTCCATCAAGTTCAACCAAGGGATGGGAAAGGGGAAGTAAAAATTGTGTACACATAGGAGCTAATATTTTTTTGTTCTAGGAAATTATCTAAGCCTTTTTTAAAGTCATCTACTGTCCCTGCTGTGACCAGCTCCTGTGGTAGACTATTCCATAGATTCATAGTTCTCACAGTAAAGAAGGCTTGTCGCCTCTGCAGGTTGAACCTTATTTTTCCAAATGGAGGGAGTGCCCCCTTGTTTTTTGAGGGGGTTTTACATGGAACAGGATTTCACCATATTTTTTGTATGTGCCATTAATATATTTATAATATATTTATATAAGTTAATCATGTCCCCTTCAGTCGTCTTTTTTCTAAATAGGTTTAGTTTTTTTAATCTTTCCTCATAACTTAGATTCTCCATGCTACTTATTAGCTTAGTTTCTCTTCTTTGTATTTTTTCTAACTCCAGGGCATCCTTTCTGGAGCCCAGAACTGAACTCAACAAGTGACTCCCCCAATGTAGGTCCCCTAGGACATATGATGCATGCAGGTTGTTCGTACCCAGGTGCATAACTATACATTTATCTACATTCAACTTAATTTGCCAAGTGGACGCCCAAACACTTAGTTTGTTTAAATCCGCTTGCAATTCACGAACATCTTCCATAGACTGAACTATATTACATAGCTTGGTGTCATCTGCAAAAATAGAAATAGTGCTATTAATCCCATCCTCTATATCATTAATAAATAAGTTGAATAATAGTGATCCCAGCACTGAACCCTGTGGTACACCACTTATAACCGGGGACCATTCAGAGTAAGAGTCATTTACCACAACTCTCTGGATACGGTCCTTGAGCCAATTCTCAATCCAATTACAAACGACACTTTCTAAACCTATAGTCCTTATTTTACCCATTAGACATCTATGAGGGACAGTGTCGAATGCCTTTGCAAAGTCCTAAAACACTATATCCACAGCGGCCCCTCTGTCTAGGCTTCTGCTCACCTCTTCATAAAAACAAATCGGGTTGGTTTGACAGCTTCTGTCCTTAGTAAAACCGTGCTGGCTGTCACTTATAATACAATTTATTGTCACATAATACTGTGAATCGCGCTACATCCATGTCGACGATTCACAGTGAGCAAGTAGAAATTAAGAGGAAGCAGCGCTCGGACCTACCCATAAATCATTGGTGGCCTATCCTGAGGAAAGGCCATCAATTTTTAGGGACTGGAAAACCCCTTTAAAAGGAACCTTTTAGCACACTCATGCTGCCCTGACAATAGACACAAGCCAGTGCTAAAGCTATGACTTCTCTAAAATGACGCAGCACTTTAGAGTAACACATAGTTTCGTTTAATCACCTGTCACTATATCATACTGCCTGCAGTTAGGGCAACATTAACCCGTTAGTGACCGCCAATACGCCTTTTCACGGCGACCACTAACGGGCTTTATTCTGATGCATAGGCCTTTTCACGCACTGCATCAGAATAAAATTGCGGCGCCGTGAAAAGAGATAGCTCCCTGCTCTCAGCTACCGGAGGTAGCTGAGGGCTTGGAGCACACTCTGGGGACCGTTGTTTGCGGTCCCCAAACCAGCGATCGCCGGTATTCAACGAATACCGGCGACCGCCGTTACAATTAACGCAGCGGTGGAAAATCGACATTTTTATCTCCTCTCACCATGAATGTTTGGTGAGAGGAGATAAAAAACTAACCTGAAGGGCCTCCGATGCCCGCGATCGTGCCCCCCTTCTCTTCTCCTCCCGCAGCTGCCGTGAAGTGAAAAAAAATGAAGTGAAATCTAATTAAGATTGCGGCGCCGTGCAGAGTGATAGCTCCCTGCCCTCAGCTACCAGAGGTAGCTTAGGGCTCGGAGCACAGTCTGGGGACCGTCGTTTGCGGTCCCAAAACCGGCGATCGCCGGTATTCAACGAATACCGGCGATCGCCGTTACAATTAATGCAGCATTGAAATCTAACTTTTTATCTCCTCTCACCAAGAATGTTTGGTGAGAGGAGATAAAAAACTACTTGTTAGGCCTCCGATTGTGCCCCCCCCCCACTCCCCCCCTCCCCCCAACCGCTGGGAAAATAAATAAAAAATGGCGCACGCATGCGCTGTCAGTTGAAAGGCAGCTATTCTGCCTGTAAATAGAAACTGATCAGGGACCGTTATAATTGGTCCCTGATCAGATGGTCACTGTGATATACCTATCACAGTGACCATAGTCCCAGATTTTCAAAATACAGCACAAGATTTGTGCTCTTTCCCTCCCTCCTCTCACTGTAGTTGATCTGTGAGAGGAGAGAGAGAGATACTATACAAATCTTGTGCTGTATTATACTGTAAAATACACCACATACTTACTCGCTAGTGTTCCGATATTATCCGAATATTGTCCGTAATTTACCCCAGATTACCCGTAATTACCCCAGATTACCCGTAATTACCCCAGATTACCCGTAATTAACCCAGATTACCCGTAATTAACCCAGATTACCAGTAATCACTCCAGATTACCAGTAATCACCCCCGTTTTTTTGTTTGTATTCTAAAACAAAAAACAAAAAAACAATTATTAGTGTGGTGAACATGAACCGCAGAAGCCGCAGAATGTTCTCTGCAGAGCAGGCATACGCCATGCTATGCTCTAGCGGTTCCGGCAGTGATACGGACACTGCGTCAGAAGCAGAACTTGGGTCAGAAAGCGACACAAGTTCTGCTTCTGCCACTGGACCCCCCAGCCCTATGGTGGTGGACGCAGCGGTCAGCGGTGAAGCGTCAGGAGACGGGCCTAGTACTGCAGTCCCTTCCGCAATTTGGGATCCTGCAATTGCTTTCTCCCCCCAAGTTTTGCCATTTACAGCGACTCCAGGCATCAATGCAGATGTCTCAAATTTTAGTCCCTATAATTTTTTTCATTTGTTTATAGGCGATCAGGTCCTGGAAATAATCGTCCAGCAGATGAATTTATACGCAAGGCAATTTGGCACCCAAAATCCCAGGTCTTGCTATGCCAGAGGATGGATCCCCACAACAGTTTCTGAAATAAAAAAATTTGGGGGAATTACCCTAAACATGGGGATAGTAAAAAAAACCTCTATCCGCTCCTATTGGGCTACCAGCGCTATCCATAGCACGCCTGTATTTGCAGCCGTTATGGCCCGAACGCGCTATGAGACTCTAATGCGTTTCATGCATTTTTCTGACAATACACAAATCCCCCCAAGAAGTGACCCAGCCTATGATCGCCTCAACAAACTGAGACCCCTAATCTCCCTCCTAAGTGACTCATTTTTCAATTTATACACCCCAGGCCAAAAACTAGCGGTAGATGAGTCCCTTAAGTCCTTCAAGGGCCGTCTATCGTTTCGACAATACATCCCCTCCAAAAGAGCCTGATACGGAGTGAAACTCTATAAGGTGTGCGAGAGCACAACGGGCTACACCTGTGGCTTTTTCATTTATGAGGGCAGGGACCGCGACCTTAATCCCCCAGGATGCCCAGAGGATATTGGCATTAGTGGGAAAATTGTCTGGGAACTCATGGTGCCATTCCTACAAAAAGGGTACCATGTGTACACCGACAATTACTACACCAGTGTCCCCCTGTATAAGTCCCTCCATGCTGCGAATACAGGGGCCTGTGGGATGGTACGAAAAAATAGTCGGCTTCCCTCAACGACTGGTGTCCAGGCGACTAGTAAGGGGTGCGTCACTCTCATTTGCAAGTGACCAGTTGCTCGCTGTCAAATGGAGTGACAAAAAGGACGTGTACATGCTCTCCACCGTGCACGAGGACACCACAGTGGCAGTAAGAGAGAGGGGCGCTACCTCTGATAAGAGGAAACCGGTCTGCGTGGTGGACTATAACAAGTTCATGGGGGGAGTCGATCTATCTGACCAGGTCCTACAACCGTACCTGGTCAAGCGCAAAACTAGGGCCTGGTATAAAAAGGCAGCGATCTACCTTATCCAAATGGCCACTTACAACAGCTATGTGCTCTACAAGACCCAGGGAACGCTCAGTTTCCTCCAGTATCAGGAGAAAATTATAGAGCACCTCCTGTTTGACTTCCCCGCACCTAGAGACTCCTTCGAGTCAGAGGATGTCACAGGGCTCACTGAGCGCCACTTCCTTCACCCCGCCCCTGCCTCTGTGAACCAAAGATACCCCCAAAAGAGATGCCGGGTGTGCAGTAAACACGGAAGGAGGAGCGATTCCCGGTTTTACTGCCCCATGTGCCCTTCAAATCCAGGCCTGTGCAACTACCCCTGTTTTGAGACCTACCACACCGTTTCTAATTATTAATTTTATCTATAATTTAGGGAAAACCAAAAAGGGTGGGGTGGGGGGGGGATTCTTTTTAGGGAGTCAATTTCATTTATGCATATTTTTTGGTTTAGTTTCTGGGCTTTCCAAGGGAGGGAGGGATTCTCATGGGGAGGTTTATTTATTTCAGACTGTAAAACTAAATTTCCCCTTTATGATTTTTTTTATACAATTCTTGGACAATTAAATCCAGGACTTGATCACTCACAAATAAATACAGTTTATTGTGCAGGAGCCCACATCTGTCTATTCAGAACATGGACCCCACAAGTGTTCTTGAAATAAAAAATAAATTTGGGCATTGCATTTATTAGTAGATAAATCCAACACCTGCGGCCCGTGCCGCCCCTGAATTAGTGGAAGTCGTGCATTTTATCAATAGTTACAAGAATAAATTGGGGATGTATTTCCTTTTTCTTATGACTATGTCCTGCCACATACAGCTGTTACATTCCTAATTCTGTACAGTGATACGGGCATGATATTTTTTTTTTGGAGGATCTCTAATAATCGAGCTGTTCCTTATCAATACACCATGGGCTTTGTTACGGTTCTTATGGAAATACTGACATCATTTTGGTAATTAGTGATCCTTTACTGTTCCTGTAGATGGTTTTGGACACTGTCCCTTTATATATTCTGTAGGTGATTGGTTGTTTTGTGCACATAGCGGTTCCTACCTTGCCGGGCAGGGGCCTGTTATGGTGTACCGCGTCACTTGGCACATTCGTCCCTCATAAGGATTGATGGAGCTAAAGAGACGTTGTACAACCAGTCACTGGAAAAAAAAAACCTTGTCTTGACAGCCCTGCAGGTGTTCTTCTATCTAGTGAACAGACTCCAGTTTGCAACATAGTTGGATACATTTTCCTCCATTTGTTTGAAGATATTGCCCGTCACTCCAGTACAGTTTATTTTTTCCTCTCTGACTGATTTTATATTAGGACAGAATTCTGTCCACAATGACATCATAATGGCACCAACTGCTTCTTCAGCAAGACATAGTCATAAGTACAGGCAAATACGTCTATAGCGACATGTATCCATTATGAATACATGGCTTCACTTCTATTCTGTGCCGCACAAATTTATTAATGTGGCATATTTCTAACAAAATAACCTTCTACCACGTCTCCTCTATTTCATGTGGAAACGTAATAAGAGTTTGAAGAAAACATTATATACCCATAGTGTCTGAAATGATACCCATTATTTCCTCCTTTAAAAAATTTTTGGTCCGCATGCCCACTACACCACTAGATGAATACCTTGAGGGGTTTAGTTTTTAAAATGGGGTCATTTCTGCGTGGTTTTTTTTTTTGTTCAGGCAGCTCAATGCATCTAAATACATGATATGGGGCCTAGAATTTATTCAATTGTGCCCTGAAAGCCAAAGGGTGCTCCCTCTCTTTTTGGCCCAGCCACACGTCTAATAAGCAGATTGGGGCAACAATGAGAGTATTTTTGAAAACAGGAGAAACGGGGTGATAGATTTTGGGGTGTGTTTCTTCATTTTCATGTTCGCTTTACAAAGAAATCGGTCTTCAAAGTGATACTTTTATGAAAAAAGTGAAGTTTAATTTTTTTTCACCTGCTATGTTCTAAATTTATCAAAAAACTGTGGGGTCAAAATACTCACTACACCCCTAGTTAAATACCTTAAGGGGTCTAGTTTTCTAAATGGGGTAGTTTATGGGGAGTTTCTATCGTTCTGGCAGCTCAAAACCTCTCCAAATGCACATTGGGGCCTAAAACATTTTCAAGCAAAATAGGAGTCCTGAAAGCCTCCGGGTGTTCCCTTCCTTTGGGGCCCTGCTGTGTGTCCAGGCAATGCATTAGGGTCACAATGGGGGCATTTTTGAAAACAGGAGAAACAGGGTGATAGATTTTGGGGTGTGTTTCTTCATTCTTATGGTCGCTTTACACAGAAATCTGTCTTCAAAGTGATACTTTTATGAAAAAAGTGATTTTTTATTTTTTTCACCTGCTATGCATTAAATTTAGCAAAAAACTGTGGGGTCAAAATACTCACTACACCCCTAGATAAATACCTTAAGGAGTCTAGTTTTCTAAATGGGGTCGTTTATGGGGAGTTTCTATCGTTCTGGTAGTTCAAAACCTCTCCAAATATACAGTGGGGCCTAAAACATTTTCAAGCAAAATATGAGTTCTGAAAGCCTCCGGGTGCTCCCTTCCTTTCAAGCCCTGCTGTGTGTCCAGGCAATGCATTAGAGTCACAATGGGGGCATTTTTGAAAACAGGAGAAACAGGGTGATAGATTTTGGGGTGTTTTTCTTCATTCTTATGGTCGCTTTACACAGAAATCGGTCTTCAAAGTGATATTTTTATGGAAAAAGTGATTTTTTATTTTTTTTCACCTGCTATGCATTAAATTTAGCAAAAAACTGTGGGGTCAAAATACTCACTACACCCCTAGATAAATACCTTAAGGGGTCTAGTTTTCTAAATGGGGTCGTTTATGGGGAGTTTCTATCGTTCTGGTAGTTCAAAACCTCTCCAAATATACAGTGGGGCCTAAAACATTTTCAAGCAAAATATGAGTTCTGAAAGCCTCCGGGTGCTCCCTTCGTTTCAAGCCCTGCTGTGTGTCCAGGCAATGCATTAGAGTCACAATGGGGGCATTTTTGAAAACAGGAGAAACAGGGTGATAGATTTTGGGGTGTGTTTCTTCATTCTTATGGTCGCTTTACACAGAAATCGGTCTTCAAAGTGATATTTTTATGGAAAAAGTGATTTTTTATTTTTCTTCACCTGCTATGCATTAAATTTAGAAAAAAACTGTGGGGTCAAAATACTCACTACACCCCTAGATAAATACCTTAAGGGGTCTAGTTTTCTAAATGGGGTCGTTTATGGGGAGTTTCTATCGTTCTGGTAGTTCAAAACCTCTCCAAATATACAGTGGGGCCTAAAACATTTTCAAGCAAAATATGAGACCTGAAAGTCTCCGGGTGTTCCCTTCCTTTCGGGCCCTGCCGTGTGTCCAGGCAATGCATTAGAGTCACAATGGGGGCATTTTTGAAAACAGGAGAAACAGGGTGATAGATTTTGTGGTGTGTTTCTTCATTCTCATGGTCGCTTTACAAAGAAATCGGTCTTCAAAGTTATACTTTTATGAAAAAAGTGAGATTATATTTTTTTACGCCTGCTTTGCATGTATTCTTACAAAAAAACTGTGGGGTCAAAATACTTACAACACCCCTTAATAAATACCTTAAGGGGTGTAGTTTGCAAAATGGGGTCACTTGTGAGGGTTTCCACCATTCTGACACCTATGAGCCTCTGAAAACCTGGCTTGGTGCAGGAAAACCAAATGTACTTCAAAATGTATAAAATTATTACTAAACTTGTAAGTCTTCTAAATTGCTCCAAAAAAAATTTTTTTTTTCAAAAGTGCTGCCAAAATAGAGTAAAGAGATGGAAATATATATTTAATAAAAAAAATTGTACTGTATGTATGTACATATGTGACATATTGCCGTTAAAAATAGGGAAAAATTATCATTTTTACAACATTTCTTCATTTTTTCTATTTTTTTATTAATTTACGTAAATCGTATCAGTCTACTTTTACCACTAAAATAAAGTACAACATGTGACAAAAAAACAATGTCAGAATTACTTGGATATTCAAAACTTTCGCTGAGTTATTCTCTGATAAAGTCAGACATACCAGATTTAACAAATCTGGCTTGGTCATTAAGGCCCAAACAGGCCCGGTCATTAAGGGGTTAACAGGCCGACAGGTTTACATAAACAAAATAGAAGATACAGGATTTGTTTTGGTACAATCTTAAAACCCCATTTATGATCGAAAATAGATGCATAAGAGCAAAGGAGAAAAAGGTTGTTAAAACAGTGGCATAACAATTGCGGTCAGAGGGGGGTGGGTCGACCTGGAATGGGCGAGCCCCATTAAAACTGCATCCTCGTATTTAACAAAGCGTTAGGACGGTGTATGCAGCATCTTATATAATTTCCTGATGCTGCCCGGCCGGATGTGGCAATGGGCTTTGAGTACCAGGCCATGAAGGCAAGAGGAGCGAATAGTGGGGAGTAAATTTTATTACATTTTTATGTCGGTTCTAGGGTCCATGCTTAAGGTGGACGAGGCTATTCAAAAGTGTGGCGTGTGGCGCAGCACAATGTAGTTACACCCCTGTGTGTAAATATTATTCTAGTTCTATATGTGCTTACCACACACTGAAGCTAAGCCGCTCCCTCTGCCCTTTCCAGACACAGCAGTTAGCGTTGCTGGGATTGCTCTTGGGTGCTTTTGACCTTTAGCAATAGTAACAATTATTAAGTGAAAGAAAAAATAAATATATATAAACATTGTAAAGAGCTTCGTCATTAGTTCTACAGAGCTTTAAACGTTAGGGTTAACGCTTATGACGTTGAGCGTGACATCAAGATGTGCTAGATTGCAGCATGAGACTGCTGAGCAACTTAAATACACCCCATTTAGACGCACATTGGAGCTGCTGCTTACTGGTTAAAAAGCAAACATTCAGTCCAAAAAAACAAACAAATTAAAAACTGCAAAATTATTGTTAACTTACCTGCTGGCCTCACTTGCTTCTGGTTCTGCTCCCTCATTCCGGTTCCCGTTTTCCAGAATCCAAGATGGCTGCTACTGTCTCAGACTTGCATATAGAAAGCATTGCCTGCCAGTCTGAGACATGCCCCCACCTCCTTCACTGCTCTCAGAAGGACAAGCACTGATGATGGCAGTGCTGTGTCCATCTCTTCTGACACGTCTCCTGCTGGGTTCTTGACAGGGGTTCCGGCTGCAAGAACAGCACGTCAGTGGAGGACGGAGGAAGACAGCCCCAGGGTTGGCATGAATCATCTTCTGTATGTAAGTATATCATTGTATGCTTGTAACAGTCTTTTATGTTTTACTGTCTGTGTTTTGTTTAAAGGTTTCTGTGTCTTGGCCTATGTTGGATTGTCGTGGGATCTAATTTTTACCAATAAAATGGTCAAAGCAGGCTGTAGGGGGGGCAGTTTATTTCAATAAAGTGTTTTTTTATATTTTTTTCAACTGTGTAACAGCACTAGTAATCGAGGTGTCTGACTGACACCACTCCATTACAATCGCTAGTGCTTCGTGTCAGTCAGTGATGTGCTATGTTCACCTTTTGCAGAAATTACTACAGTACCCAACGCACCAGGGGTACTTGGAAGAGATGAGAACCATCAGGAGCGGCCCAACCAACATAATGGGCAGACGCAGGCTGGTGTTTTTAGGATGGGAGGGGACCAATAGCCATGGACCGTCCCATCCGGATGACTTCAATGGGTGCGTGATGCGCGAAAAACGCACAAATATGGGACATGTCATGGGTTTTACGCAGCGGACTCACTCTGCGCAAAAATCACGGACTGTCTGCACGGCCCCATAGACTAACATAGGTCCGTGCGATGCGCATGAAAATCATGCGCGTTGCACGGACGTATTACACGTTCATGTAAATCCGCCCTTACAATAAGGCCCAGTTCACAGAGTTTTTGGGCCTTGATACTGACTCGGACACTGCATCAGAATCAGCACCAAAAAACTTCCAAAACCGCCTCCCATTCATTTAATCTGAAATCAATGGGAGCCAGTCGCGGAAAAAATAAAAAGCAGCATGTCCTTTCTTGCCGCGGTTCCGCCTCTGACCTCCCATCGAAATCAATGGGAGGCAGAAAATGCATTTTCGCTGCGTTTTTTGTCTGCTGTCCTCAATCGCCACGGGCAAAAAAACGCAGCAAAAAAACGCGGCAAGACAGCGTGGGCAGGTAAAAATCTGCCTCAAAATTCTTTAAGGAATTTTGAGGCTGATTTTTTCTGCCTGCAAAATACTCTGTGTGAACAGGGCCATACATAATCAGCACTTTGAGACACTTTACTCACTGTGTCAGAAGAGCTGCTTGCTCCCACTCCTGTCTTTGTTGTCAGGCGATGTCTTCGGTCCTGACGTCCAGTCCTTCACCTCCAGCCAGGCTCCATAAAATGGCGGGGGTGCGCGCGAGCGGGCGCTGTTTGACGGCGCCCACAACGAGAGGGGGGGCCCGCAACTCTTAGGTGAAAAGAACGGGCCTCATTGCAGGGGCCTGTTTTTTTCTACCAAAGGCAAGTCGCGGCAGTTGCCGGGCCCCCCTTTCAATTAGGTTTGGCCGGACCCCTTACAGCAGTACCCCTAACACCCCCCTGATGGTGGCCCTCTTCGCACTCACCTTCATATCGCTTCCCACATACAGACATACACCACCACCTTTCCTATTCGCCCTATCTTTCCGAAACAGTGTAGAACACTGTAGATTTACAGCCCAGTCATGTGAAGAGTCCAGCTATGTTTCAGCAACACCAACTATATCTATATTTTCTTCCAGTACCAAGGCCTCCAGCTCCCCCATTTTGCTTGCTAGACTTCTGGCATTTGTGAACATACACTTTAACTTGTCATTAAATGTTTCACTTTCAGTATCAGAAATGTGATTATTTTAAATTATTTGGGCATTTTCACTGCTGTTTTGTAATGAAAGGATCTCCTTATCTTGTTGCCTAGTCCTCTCCCCACAGTCTGTTTCTCCCCTACCAATATAGTCTGACCCCTCTCTAACCTAACTACCCATTTATTTTCTACATTGACCTCCCTCCTCAGCCCTAGTTTAAATACTCCGCCACCCCAGCTAGAATTCTCTCCCCCAACACAGCGGACCCCCTTCCATTTAGGTGCAAATCATCTGCAGAATACAGTTTGTACCCCAATGAAAAGTCAGCCCAGTGCTCTAGGAACCCAAAGCCTTCTCCTCTACACCAAGACTTAAGACATGCATTTAACTCTCTGAGCTCCCACTGTCTTTCCTGTGATGTGCATGGCACAGGCAGTATACCTGAGAATACTACCTTGGAGGTCCTTCCCTTCAGCTTGTAGCCTAGTTCTTTAAATTTATTCTTAAGGCTCCTCCACCTACCATTTATTCTGTCGTTGGTACCGACATGGACCATGACAGCTGGATCATCACCAGCCCCTCCCAGTAATTTGTCCACCCGTTCCACCACATGCCGAACCCTGGCACCAGGGAGACTACAAACCATTCGGTTGAGACGGTCTTGGCGACAAATTATTCTATCCTCTTCCTGATTATAGAATCCCCTACAACTATCAATTGTCTTGCCTTACCTGCATTACCATCCCGCCGACTACTAGCTGGGCTGTTCTCCCGGCTGTTAGGAAGATCAGTATCCACTAGGGCTGCCATTTCTGAGACCGACACCCTCGCATCATCACCCAACTTGGCAATTTTGCTTGGAATATCAGAAACAGGATTGGCCTTCCTTTTCTTTGACCCCTTTCTACATTAACCCAGCTACTTGCCTGATCCTGCTCACACATGTCATCACCCTCCAGTTCTACCCCACTAACTGCGTGCTCTGTGAGCAGCAAGCTCCGCTCAGGATTGTCTATCGTCCTCAGTGTTGCATTCTGCTCCTCCAGATCTCTAATGCGAGCTTCCAGGTGACCAACATGTTCACATCTGCCACAGAGGTATTCACCCTGGAACTCCGGCTCCAGTCGTGCATACATATGGCAGACTGTGCACTGAAGAAAACCTCCAATCTTGCTGTCCATTATCCCAGTTACAAAAAAACAGTGAACCATTGTCAAAGTAAAAGAAAAGAAGAGTACTTACTGGGAATTTAACTTCTCTTTTTACCTCTGTTACCCATAGGCTTTAATGACATTTGTTTAACTGATACGATATGAAAAGTTATTGAAAGTTCATGACGAATACATTTAAGGGATGCCTTTGATGAATGCCATATATTGGCATTTGCCACCCATAGGCTCCCATGTAAAAATCAAAAACATACATTTAAAGTACCGTATTTTTCAGACTATAAGACACACTTTTTAGAAATAATAAATCTGGCTAAAAAGTTTCTGCATCTTATAGTCAGCAGTCAAGGGGCCCAGCTGTGCCAGACCTATTAACCTCACCGCGGCACATCATGGAGCGGGGCAGGGGTGATGTTTCGAATGGGCTCAAGTGCAGAGCCCGCTCGATACACTGCAGATGTCAGCTGTGTTTTACAGCTGACACACTGCTCTAACGGCCAGGAACAGTGATCGCGCTGTTCCTGGCCATTTAACTAGTTAAAGGGGTTTTCCCATGAGGAACATTTATGACATATCCACAGGACATGCCTTTGCAGTGATCTTTTGCCATTGATTTCAATGGAGCTGACCGTCCTTCGTGCGCACTGCGCGTGTGCCTGGGCCGCCACCAGGTGCACATGGTGTCGGCTCTGGCGCATGCGCACGAACGGAGGACTGTTTGTTCATTGCATTTTCTTGCTCTAATCAGGAGGGAGGGTCCATGCGACCTAGAGTGCACAACTGTGCACTAACTAATATCCTATTATCCCTCTATATAACTGACAGTACATGCTCAGTTGTTAGCTAACCCCTGAGGAAGCCACTTGTTGGCGATACGTGTGGGGCTTTTTCTCTTCCTCCCTCTCCCCTAAAACGGTTCTCACACAGGACATGCTGATCTCATGTTAATTTTGATGCAACATTTTTGTCCTTGTTCCTTTATCTTTGGCATTCGAACATCTGCTCTAGGGGTTTAGGTGAGTGAGTGGGAGTTACTACTTTGTTTGCCACTTATCATGGTGGTCTGTCTCCCCTTCCCATTGACTTGTATATGGCATTCTCTATGCCGTTTTTAAATGTTTTTAACCTCTGCATAGCATACTGAGTTCTAATCAAATAAAATATATTTTGGATATTCACATAGCTATTCCATGACTTATTGGTTTTTGCCTTATACATACCCATTCTTTGGTTTCGAGTTAGGCTGGGTTCACACGACCTATTTTCAGGCGTAAACGAGGCGTAGTATGCCTCGTTTTACGCCTGAAAATAGGGCTACAATACGTCGGCAAACATCTGCCCATTCATTTGAATGGGTTTGCCGACGTATTGTGCAGACGACCTGTAATTTACGCGTCGTCGTTTGACAGCTGTCAAACGACGACGCGTAAATGGACTGCCTCGGCAAAGAAGTGCAGGGCACTTCTTTGCCACGTAATTTTAGCTGTTCTTCATTGAACTCAGTGAAGCACAGCTCAAGATTTACGAGCGTCTCAGACGGCTCGCAAAATGCGAGGAGGAGCAGTTACGTGTGAAACGAGGCAGCTGTTAACAGTCTGTCTTTTCACACGTAAATGCCTCTCATCGTGTGAACATACCCTTACTGTGTTTCACAGGGTATGTGGCAGTATAAATGCAGTGCCTGCCTTAGACATTTTTGAAGTTGTGTAATAGGACACACACTTGTGTCACCAGGTTCACATTGTCTGCATCCATCTGTATGGCGGACATCAGCACTCTCCATTTACGGCTTAAAATCCTAAAGGCTACAAACCGACATGCACGTGTTAGGCGGTAATTGAAAATGCGCCTCCTGTTGTCCAAACCTCGACGAGGAAATGGACGCATGACGTGGGAAGAAAGTGCAAATCCTTCGTCAGCCACAATTACAAATGGGTCTGGTGGTCCAGATGATCTCGGTAGTGGTCTGGGTTCTGGGAGGGAGAGCTGATTGGATTGGAGCCGTTCACCCATTCTGGAAGCCCTGAAAATGCGAGCATCTGCAGTGCTCCCATAGGCCCCAATATCTACTATTATAAACCTGTAGTTGCTGTCAGCCAAGGCCAACAGTACTACAGAGAAATACTGCTTATAATTGTAGTATTGGGACCCTGAGTGAGGCGGCTTCCACACACGAATGTGCTTCCCATCAAGCGCCCCAATGCAGTTTGGAAATTGTGTGGTTTCCAGGAAACCATCGGCAATTCGTAGCCAATCTTCTGCTGTTGGCTGTGGCATCACCGTCTCTCTGAGTAGACACCAGATTGCCTCACATGTCACCCGGATAATACGTGATATGGTGGTGTTGCCCAGCAGAAACTTGTAGTGAAGCGAGGCAATGGAGTTGCCAGTTGCCAGAAATCTGAAAAACAATAACAGTGAAAAAAGGTTTACTTTAAAATAAGAGACATGTATCAGGGGGACATGGCGGCTCTTTTGAAAGGGGGCTTTCACGTTACCTTAAGGTGATGATCAGTCGTTCCTCAGGAGAAATACAGCGCCTCATATATGTGCCTTGCAGAGTGATTCCTGGACGCACGGCCTCCCTCAGACAATCAAATGTGCTGATTGACATGCGACAGAAATGCACAAATTTTTCAGGGTGCTGTCGCAGGTCATGGTAGAGGGTATGGAAATGACTTTAGAAGTCCATTGGGAGACAATGAGATGAACCCAATACCTCCTTCTCCTCCTCGGTTCTTCCAGCCTAGCAGATTGCTGTCCAAAGCACCGATAAAGAAGCCATGCTAAAAGGACATGGTCAACCAATCAATCCAAAGCAACCCAAGCAGAGGAATCTCAAACTGTTCTCTATTATCTGAAAGCTTGAAAAAACAGCACCAAAAACTTCATGTGACCTTCCTATGGGTGTTTCCTGGGACATGCGACAAGTTCAAATTAAGTTTACCTTCCGTTTGAAAAGGAAACACGGAACGGACACGGAGTACACACGGAAACCACACGGATACCAAAACGGACAAAGGATCCGTCAAAAACGGCCGAGAAAACGGTGATGGACGTGTGCATGAGGCCTAAGGCTGCGTTTCCACATAGCGGAATTGCTGAAGATTTTCTGTTCAGATTTGTGGGCGAAGAATCCGTAGAATATTGAAGTAGCAGCAAAGGTGATATTTTTATGAATCTCATCCACACGCTGCAGAACATTTTTGCATAAGATATTTCATTTTCAATCCCGTCTGCTGCTTCCGCAGTGGCAAATCTGGCTGAAGATCTGCACCAAATTAAAACACCATTTAGTACAGACTTCTAGCCAACATTCCCTGTGGAATCTGGATCAGATTTTCTGTGGAATTTTCCACTGCGAATATGACATATGTGCACATACTCTTAAAGGGGTTATCAAGGATTTTAATTGATGGTTGATCAGCGGTTTGAAGGGGTTGTGGCGATTAGGGTATGTTCACACGCAGTGACCAAAAACGTCTGAAAATACGGAGCTGTTTTCTGGCGAAAATAGCTCCTGATTTTCAGACGTATTTGTAGCAACTCGCGGCGTATTTTATGGCTGTTTTTGGAGCTGTTTTTCAATGGAGTCAATGAAAAACGCCCCCAAAAACGTCCCAAGAAATTACATGCACTTCTTTTTTGCGTGCATATTTTTACGCGCTGTATTTTGACAGCGACGCGTAAAATTAAGGCTCATGGAAACAGAACACCGTAAAACCCATTGAAAGCAATAGGCAGATGTTTGTAGGCGTATTAGGGGCGTTTTTTCAGGCGTAATTCGAGGCGTAAAACGCCTGAATTACGTCTGAAAACACTGCGTGTGAACATACCCTTAAGTGGGCGCTGCAGCCTCTTCCTTGTTTAGGGTATGGCCACACGGAGCGTCCCTGACACGGTCGCAATGCGGCCAACAACTGTGCCGGCATCATTTAGGAGCGCCTGACAAATACCTCGTTAAGCGCACTGCCGCTCCATTTATTCTATATGGGAGGGCTGGAGATAGCCGAGTGCAGTGGTCGGCTTTTTTCGGCGCTGCCATAGAGAATGAATAGGTGGTAAGTTGTTGTAATTTGCAAAATCGTGCGGCCATAAAGGGTATATTAATTCATGGTCGCACGATTTTGCAGAAAAAGGGAAAGTTTACCAGGGTTAACATGCGGCCACTAACAGGCTGTTTGACAGCCGCACCGAACATGGTGCCGTCGCGGTTGTTAGCCGCGTTGCGACCGTGTCAGGGCTTGTCCGTGTGGCCTTACCCTTAGGGCTCGTTTACACGAGCGTGTTATACGTCCGTGTGAAGCGCGTGATTTTCACGCGTGTCCTACGGACCTATGGTAGTCTATGGGGCAGTGCAGACTGTCAGTGATTTTTGTGCAACGTGAGTCCGTTGCGTAAAACTCACGACAGGTCCTATTTTCTGCGTTGTTCGCGCATCACGCACCCATTGAAGTCAATGGGTGCGTGAAAATCACACATGCCACACGGAAGCACTGATTCACGCAACAGCTGTCAAACTCTGAATGTAAACAGAAAAGCACCCGTGCTTTTCTGTTTACAAACATCCAAAAGGAGTGGCATAATGATGGCGGCTGCGAGAAAATCACGCAGCCGCGCATCATACGGGGCTGACACACGGAGCTGTTAAGTGCCTTTTGCGCACGCAAAATGCAGCATTTTTGCGTGCGCAAAACGCACACGCTCGTGTAAACCCGACCTTACATAGGTTTAATTCCTGTTCGAATTTACACACGCCGTTACTTTAGTAGTGGCTGTGCAAGGTTTTGCAGCGCTGTCCCATTTACTACGAAAGTAACACAAATACGAACAGCCTGAAACCCAAGCTAAAGGATGAATAGGCTGCAGTCTTGGCCCATTCAAAGCTGATTGGCAGTGAAGCCGAGAGTCGGACCCCCACGAGCCAATATTTGATGGCCTATCCTAAAGATAGACCATCAATTTTGAAATCCTGGATAACCCCTTTAAGATTGTAAAAATGTATCCTGGCCTGACAAATTTTGATGTGTGCCCAGCAGGCAGTTGGGTATAGTTTGCAAAAGTTTCCATGAATCCATCAGTCCTTGTTTTAACAGTTCAATCTGGTGGTAGTTGTATAATGGGGTCAAGGAATGTTCTCTAACAACTCATAGGACCTGTAGTACAAATTGAGCATTACTTAAATGCCACAATCTATCTGAGTTTTATTGCTGATCATGTGCATCCATATGTGGCCACAGTCTGCTCTTCTTCTTCTAATAACTTCTTCCAGCAGTACAACATGCTATGTCAGGGGTCTCAAACTCGGCCGGGTAAGTGGGCCACATATATTAAAAATGGGAAGTTGACGGGCCGCATAACTTTCAAATTTGATACAATACAAAATTATTTGAACTACTATAACACTATATTACTATAATAATACCGCTAGGTTTAAAGGATGGGTGTCGCAAAATATATATTTTTTTATATCATATTGTTTTTAGTATGTTATTAAAATACATTTTATTTATTTGTGTGTTTGTGTTTTACTTTTTTCTTTTTTCTAACTTTTACTTCACTATGGGGGCTGCCATTTTGTTTTTCATCTCTGTATGTGTCGATTAACAGAGATGGAATACGGCAGCTACAGTGCATAGGAGTCAATGAACGGGAGCCGTTCCATTCACTTTGCTCTCTGGCTCTGTACTGCGCAGACGCAGGTCAGAGTCACACAGAGCAGAGCAGCTGTTTGCAGGGAGAGAGCAGGCGCCATCTTGAAGACCAGCTGCACTGCAGGTAAGGTCTGTGTCTCTGCATGTCCCACTCTCTATCTCACAGACCGCCATTCTCGTGACCCCCGACCGACGCTCCCCTAACGGCCTCCTCCCCTTGTATGAAGGACACATGATGCAACTGTACTGGGAAAGCCCTGAACGATAAATCTCTAGTTGTGCTGAGACTGTTTGAGATGTGAATAATGAACCTCTCAGTCTCAGCACAATTAGAGAGATTTATCGTTCAGGGGTCTGGGAAAGCTGGGTGACCACCATTACCCCTCCTACTGGAGTGTGAGAGGTTCATTAGTCACATCCCCAAACACACTCCAGTAGGAGGGGTAATGGTGGTCACCCAGCTTTCCCAGACCCCTGAACGATAAATCTCTCTAGTTGTGCTGAGGCTGAGAGGTTCATTAGTCACATTCCCAAACAGTCTCAGCACAACTAGAGAGATTTATCGTTCAGGGGTCTGGGAAAGCTGGGTGACCACCATTACCCCTCCTACTGGAGTGTGAGATTCATTAGTCACATCCCCAAACACACTCCAGTAGGAGTAATGGTGGTCACCCAGCTTTCCCAGACCCCTGAACGATAAATCTCTCTAGTTGTGCTGAGACTGAGAGGTTCATTAGTCACATTCCCAAACAGTCTCAGCACAACTAGAGAGATTTATCGTTCAGGGGTCTGGGAAAGCTGGGTGACCACCATTACCCCTCCCACTGGAGTGTGAGAGGTTCATTAGTCACATCCCTAAACACTCCAGTATGAGGGGTAATGGTGGTCACCCAGCTTTCCCAGACGCAGATATAACCAGGAAAGGGCTGGATGGACGGGCTGAGGGTGCACAGGGTTTTTGGTGATCCCCCTCTGTCATGTGATCGGACCTAGGTTACCGATTCATCAGACGGAGTTCATGTGACTATAAATCTGTCCATAACAAGAGACAGTGCACTCAGGACAAGCCCTGCCCTCATGCCGTAGTTGTGTGGTTCTGTCTGCAGTGATGGCGGTGAGTGGCTCAGGACAGAAGGGGTGTCCGGATTGGAGAGACAGCGCCGCACCTGTCCTCAGGTTGTGTCTGGTATTGCAGTTCACCTCCATTGAAGTGAATAGGACAGAGCTGTAATACCAGACACGACCTGAGGACAGGTGCCGCGCCATGTTTTCCTGGACGACCCCTTTAAGACTTTACCCGTGTGTGTGTGTGTGGCAGAGCGGAGTGTGAACGGGAGCCGCTGATACTTCATAGCCGGTTATCAGCTGTTTTGAAGAATCAGCGGCGAGCACCCCCCCCCCCCCAGACACACACACAAATCCACCAAACACGCAAAATCAAGTGTAATCAAGCGTTTTTTTATGTGTTTTTTTTGCACGTAAAATGTGAAACCGGTCAACTGAAAAGTCATTCACTTCACTTTCATCATTCTAAGGCTGGGTTCACATGACCTATTTTCAGGCGTAAACGAGGCGTTTTACGCCTCGATTTACGCTTGAAAAGATGGCTCCAATACGTCGGCAAACATCTGCCCATTCATTCGAATGGGTTTGCCGACGTACTGTGCCGACGACCTCTAATTTTACGCGTCGCTGTCAAAAGACGGCGCGTAAAATAACAGCCTCGGCAAAGAAGTGCAGGACACTTCTTGGGAAGTAATTTAAGCCGTTTTTCATTGAATTCAATGAAGAACAGCTCCAAATTACGGCCGTAATTGACGCCTCGCAAAACGCGAGTACGACCAATTACGACTGAAATGACGGAGCTGTTTTCTCCTGAAAACAGCTCCGTCATTTCAGACGTAAATGCAGTTAGCGTGTGCACATACCCTAAGGGTATGTTCACACACAATGTTTTCAGCTGAAAAATCGGAAGCAGAACGCCTACAAGCATCTGCCCATTGGTTTCAATGGGAAATACGGCGTTCTGTTCCGACAGGGCGTTTCTTACGTGGTAGTTCTCCAAAAACGGCATGTAAAAAGACGCCCGACCAAAATGAAGTGCACATCACCACTTGGGACGTTTTTGGAGTCGTTTTTCATTTATAGAAAAACAGCTCCAAAAACTGCCGTTAAAAAACGCGAGTTTGATTAAAAAATGGCTGAAAATCAGGAGCTGTTTTCCCTTTGTTTAGTAAGCGTGTGAACATACACTTAGCTGCAGAATCACACCCAATATGGCTGCCGGACACTGCTTAGCAATGTGAAGACACATTTTCCTGGCTTGTGAAAGGGGGGGTGAGGTTCCCTCCCACATTTACAGCAGCTGTGAGTCAGGTTGCTTTGCCTTATTCACCTTGCTGTAATTCTGGGAAGTGCTCCTCCTGGTGGCCAACATTGGAAAACATGTCAAATTATTATTTAATTTTTAATACTTTCCACCATACGGAAAAAAATAAAAAATACAGCAAAAAACTTAAAAAATATAATAGAAATAAGTAACGACACTTAAAAAAAAAAGGTTTAATTTGCGACACGTTCCCTTTAAAATTTGAGAGAATTCTCCACGTGCTTATTTCAACAATCTAGTTTTCCAGTTTAAGTGTCGCTACATGCAGTCCGGCAGCTCAGTTGGCAGTGTTTGGCAGACACACATGTCAAGATTGGGCAGCCCCTTTTTAGATAGTGCCACAGAGTACTCTGTAGATAATGCCACAGTACCCTCCGCAGATGCTGCCACAGTGCCCTCCGCAAATGCTGCCACAGTGCCCTCCGCAGACGCTGCCACAGTGCCCTCCGCAGACGCTGCCAGAGTGCCCTCCACAAATGCTGCCACAGTGCCCTCCGCAGACGCTACCACAGTGCCCTCTGCAGACGCTGCCACAGAGCCCTATGCAGATAATGCCACACACACCCCAAGTAGATAGCTCCATTGGAGCTCCATCTAGGAGTGGAATCCCCAGCCAGAGATTTGCCGATGCTTTGGCTGGGGATTCCTCTGCTGTTGGAGCCCCTGACATCACTGTCCTTACACAGTGACGTCAGGGGATCCTTCTGGAACGGAATGTGATATCAGGGGCAACCCCAGAGCCGGTGTCTCTAGTATAGACTCTGCCCTGGAACTCTGGGGAAGCCACTGACATCAGTGTCCATATATGGACAGTGATGTCAGGGGCTTCCACAGAGCTGGAGTCCCGGAACAGAGCCGCTTCTACCACTCTACCTGGGATTTCAGCTCTGCTTCTGACATCACTGTCCATATATGGACATGGATGTCAGGGACAACCCCAGAGCTGGAGTCCTGGGTAGTCTCCAGCTGTGCTCCTGACATCACTGGGACTCCTGCTCTGGGGAAGCCCCTGACATCACTGTCGATGAATGGACAGCGATGTCAGAGGCTTCCCCAGAGTCCCGGAGCAGAGCCTATACTAGCACTCTGCCCGGGACTCCAGCTCTGGGGAATAATAATAATAATAATCTTTATTTATATAACGCCAACATATTACGAAGCACTTTACAATTTAGAGGGAACATGAAACAAACAATATCAGACATTACATAGTGACAAAGTTAATTTACAATTCAAACCTGAGAAGTGAGGACCCTGATCGCAAGAGCTTACAGTCTATGAGGAAATAAGGGAGACACAAAGTGTAACAGTGTTTGTTCTGTACAATAGTCCAGCCATTTTTATACACATGGGGTGAACAGCGATGTCAGTAGATTCCACAGAGTCCCAGAGCAGAGCCTGTACTAGTGCTCTGCCCGGGACTCCACTCTGGGGTAGACCCTGACAACACTGTCCATATGTGGACAGCGATGTCCATATGTGGACAGCGATGTCAGGGGATTCCACAGAGTCCTGGAGCAGAGCCTATACTAGCGCTCTGCCCGGGCCTACGCTCTGGGGAAGACCCTGACAAAACTGTCCATATATGGACAGCGATATCAGGGAATTCCACAGAGTCCCGGAAAAGAGCCGATACTAGCGCTCTGCCCGGGACTGCGCTCTGGCGAAGCACAAGACATCGTTGTCCATATGTGGACAGCGATGTCAGGGAATTCCAGAGAGTCCCGGAGCAGAGCCTGCACTGGTGGCTCTGTGTCCCGCAGGCCGCAGATGACAGCCCCAGGGGCCGCATGCGGCCCGTGGGCCCCGTGCTTGAGACCCTTGTGCTATGTGCAAAAGTGGAGGCCGCAAAAGTGGAGGCCGCAGAAGTGGAGGCCACAGAAGTGGAGGCCGCAGAAATGGAGGAAAGCGTGGAGGTATAGAGGACGCCAACCCGGGAGGAGACGGAGACGGGCTCGGAGGACCCCTGGGAAGGTAGTAACGGAGGGGCAAGTGGGGAACTTTCCTGCAGCCAAGGTGTGCAACACTTTGAATCGGGCAGTGAGCACCCCCCGGGGTTGCTCACGCAAATACAGCTACAGGAGTCCCCAGTGTCCCTCCAGAACTTTTGTTTTGGAGCTGAATTGCCACCGGAGGAGGAGAAAACAAAAAAGAAAAAACTATGGAAGATGAGGCGGAAAAAGGCAAAGGTGAAGACAGGTAGAGTATCTTACAAATATTCCTACCTGTCTTCCTTGTGTTCCGGACCGGGTGAGAGCTCGGTTCGGGACGCAAACCCCGCAAATCCCCCAGCTCCGGCCTCTGCAGTGGGGTCGTGGCGGGTATGTGGGCAGAAAGATATGGTGCTGGTTTTGAGCAATGTGGCCAAGATGGCGCCAGACGCCGTCTCCTGTAAAGGAGGTGGTGTCGATGGCCACGTGGCGCTAGGGGGCGTGTACCCGAGTCTGGCGGATGGGGAAACTCAGAAGCCGGTCTCTGGCGCAAGCCGGAGGCCGGGGGGAACCGGAAACCGGATGTGGCGCCGGAAAACCGGAAGTCCGCTGGTCATGTGACTCGGCCAGCGGACGCACCAAAAAGTGTTGCGGCAGCGAGTGGGGCGGTAGGATAGGCTCCAGCACTGCTGGCCAACCCCCGACGGGAGGGGGGGGTGGTTTGGTGCCGGGAGCGGCTCTAGCGGTGCCTGCGGCTCCTCCATCTGCATCGCCGCAAGGCGGTGGGAGGGGTTTAGCGGGCACGGGGGGTGGCGGTACCCCTCCTCCCAAACATCAGATCCATGATGCAGCAGATATGGAGGTCGGTGAAGCGGAGGGTGCAGAGGGAACACCGCCTGTGACATCTGGCGGCACCCCAGATATAGCGGCACCTGATGATGCGGAGACCCCAAAGACAACAAGACTGTATATCAAACCTACAGACAAAAGAAAGAACTCTGTAACCAGCCTGGCCGGAATGAAAGCTGTGGGGAGTAGTGTGAGTAAAAATGTAAATACAAATATCTCTGGTGAAGGTAATGTTAATAATGATGGTAATGTTGATGGTGGCGGTGGTATTGTTGGGGATGTTAATGTGGGTCATAATAATGTGGGGGGAGTGTCAACCAGTGGCGGGCCGGTTTCTCCTTCCACCAGAGCGCCCGGCAGGTTGTATGCGGGCGTTGTGGTGGGGGGACCGTCGGCCCACCCATCCTCATCTTCTGGGCCCGGGGATGGCAGTTTGCAACAGCGCCTCCTAGAAGCCTTAAGGGAGGGGAAGCAAACAATAACAGTAGGGGGAGTGCAGAAGGACCTATCCTTTTGGATAAATAGGTATGGTCTGGATGCCTTCCGAGAGAGACGGGGAGATCAGTGGTGGCTCCCAACAACCGGGCCGGCCGTGGCCAGGAGGAATGTGGTCCGTCTCCAGTGGCGTGGCAATGATGCGTGCCCTCCTCGTAAGAGGGTGGTGGAGCTGCTGCTGGAGATGGGCTTCAAGACGAGTGACATCTACGCCTTGATACATCCTCATGGTACGGCTGAGTTTGACATAAGCTTTGTTCAGCCGGGGGGTCTTGAGGTCTTCTGGGGGAACTATGAGCTGGTGAAGAGCGAGCCCGGCTGGCGAGGGTTTGCTGCGCAAGCAATCTCTCGCCAGAATGGTCTCAGGAAAGTGACCGTTCTTACCCGTAACGAGTCGCTTTCCTGTGTGGACATCATGACCTGGTTGGAAAGATACGGTGAGGTAGCAGAGATGCCACGGAAGAACTGCGATGAGTTTGGCATCTGGTCGGGAGCCTGGACGTTTATGGTTAAGCTTAAGCGTCTGGGGCAGACGGTGTCCCACATACCATCATCTGCTTTCTTGGGAAGAGATCGAATCCTTGTCTTCTACCAGGGGCAGCCGTAGCGGTGTCACCGGTGTGGCGACCCCTCACACTTGAGCGCAAGCAGCACTGTGCAGAAGTGCGCTCATTGTGGGGGGGTAGGCCATCTGGCCGCATCATGTGACCAGATTAGGTGTAACCTGTGTGGTGACCTAGGTCACCCTTTCAGTCGGTGTCCGCGCTCAGTCGTCAATGTCTGCTCCAACCCTACGGAGAATGTAAGGAGGGAGGTCTCCGTGGGCGAGGGGGTAGGCAGAGACGATAGAGCCCAAGAGCAAAGGACGAACGCCAGGAGGGGACCCCATTCTCGTCAGAGAAGGGCGGAAAAACGCAGAAGGGAATGAGAGCTGAGGAGGACCCAGGAAACTGGGGACTCCTCTGGCTCGGACCTGGATGCCCCCCAGGATACTGATGCTCTTGGGGAGGCCGTACTGGACGAGGAGATAAGGAGGATAGAGAGAGAGCAGAGGGCTGAGAACTCCCAGTCCTCCCACTATGAAAGTGTGGAAGAGGAAAGGAGGTCACAGCCTAAAACAAAACAGGGGACACCGGGTAACATCAAAACAGGGCTAAAAACATCTGGCCCTGCCCCGGCCACGGAAGGCAAAACCTGCACCCCCCTGGTGTGCTCCCCCAACCGATACCGTGTTCTCATGGATATTCCAGACCCCCAGGCCGGGGGGAGAGCACGGTAGGAAGTCTAGGAGTCGTTGAGCCTCCTCTTCTGCGGGGACCACTGTCCCCGGGGGAGGGGGTCGGCCCGGACCCAGGCAATGAGAATGGGAGGGGGGTGGTGGAGGTTATGGACTCCTCAACAACAAAAAAAACAGGTAAAGAGGGTGAGGGGTCCTCCTCAGAGGAGAAAGCAAGGGGTGGGAAGAAGAAAACCGTCTAACTCAATCATTTATGATGGCGGCACCCACTCAGATGACGCTGGCATCGATTAACGTTGCCAGCATTAAGTCGAATATGGCTAGATTTGCAGCCTTTGATTTTCTCGGCCGGGTTGAAGCTGACATTTTGTTTTTGCAGGAGACTAGACTGTCACTTTTGGCAGAGGTCGTGAAAGCTAGGAGGGAGTGGCGACAAGGGCCCTCCTACTGGTCTCTTGCGGCTGAGCCATATAGCGGGGTGGCGGTACTTTTTACCGCACCGGTCACATGCCGGCGGATGATCGAGTTAGAAATGGGGCGGTGCTTGATCTTAGATGTTCTCATGAGGGGACAAGAACTAAGACTTATCAACATCTACGGTCCCCAGACAAAGTGGGACCGGAAAAGTCTCTTCATGAGGATTAAGCCCTTCCTTTTTACAGGCCAACAAGTCATTTTTGGAGGGGACTTTAACACTGTCGTTAGGCCCCAAGACAGAGGAGGTTCCAGAAATGTACTGGCCTATGATAGTGTCGAGTTGAATAGAATAGCTAGTGATGCTCGCCTGGAGGACATCCACATTCGGTATACCCCAGGCCACTCGGGGTTCACCTATCATAGTGGTAGTTGTAGGTCCAGAATAGACAGGTTTTTTTTAAAGGAGGACGCGATCTCTTCGGCAGTGTCCGTCGTTGAGGTGGAGTTCTCCGATCACTGTATAATTATGTTTTCTTTGAATGTTGCAGAGTCCCTCCAGATGGGAAGAGATATATGGAGGCCGAATTCTACTGTCCTGGAAGAAGCATAGATAAGACAGGCCTTCGAGGATTTTCTTCAGAGCTAGGTACCTTTATTGGATCTAGGTGGTACTAAGTCTGAGTGGTGGGAGGTGTTCAAAGGACTGATGGCTGAGTTTTTCCGCCAGATCTCGTGCCTCAGGTCTATGAGCAGGTATCGCCTGTATCAAGACATGAGGAGGAAATTCGAACATCTAGTCTCAACCGGAGCTAGCCGTGAGGAAATCTCCGGGGTGAAAGCTTTGCTCAAAAGATGCCAATATGATAGGCACACGTCTTTGGTTCTTGAACGGGATTTCGGGAGGTACCGCTCGCCCGACCCTTACAAGAACTGCAAGATGTCAGGGAGTCGTAAGGTGGTGACAGGACTGGTAGATAGTATAGGCTCCCTGATGAGATCCAAATCAGGGATCCTGGAGGTCATCAGATCCTTTTATTCGCAGCTTTTGGGTGAGCAGGATCTAAACCGAGACGAAATGTTGGCTTTCCTGGCTGAAATCATCCCTGAGCCAGGAGCAGACCCCTCGCTTGGTGTTTTGACAGAGTCGATCAAGGAAGAGGAAGTGATGCTGGCGATTGATGGGTTGGCCATCAAAAAGTCGCCAGGCTCAGATGGCTTAACATCTGAGTTTTATAAGGCTTTTAAGGGAACCTTAGTTCCCCTCTTGACTGCGGTTTTTAATGAGTGCCACTCCTCGGGCACTCTGCCAAAGTCAATGGGCAAGTCGGCCTTGATCATTCTGTCAAAGGGTAAGGATTCGACCCGTATTGAGAACTGGCGTCCTATAGCGCTCCTCAATACGGACAGAAAGGTTCTCGCAAAAGTACTGTTTAATCAGCTGGTGAAGTTTGCACCCCGGCTCCTTTCGTCGGCCCAGCATTGCTCTGTTCCAGGCCGCAGCACCTTTAGTGCTGTCCTCAGTGTCAGAGAGGCAGTGGAGCAGGGACATTCTGGCCGATGGGAGGGGTACATGTTGTCCTTGGATCAGGCCAAAGCTTTTGACCGGGTGAATCACAAGTACCTTTGGTCAGTCCTTCTGAGGTATGGCCTACCGGGTGAGTTCGTTAATTGGCTCCAGACCCTATACGCTGGGGCTGAGTCTTTTGCACTGGTGAACGGTTGGACTGGAACCCCCTTTGAGGTTGGGTCTGGAGTCCGCCAGGGTTGTCCCTTAAGCCCCTTGCTGTATGCTTTCGCGATCGACCCCTTTCTTAGGCGGCTCGATCGTCGGCCATTGGCGGGGTTGGGGATGGACTTGGAGGGGCCGGAAGCCACTCAGGGGGTGGTTGTGTACGCGGATGACGTCACTATCTTTGTCTCCTCGAGAGGGGAGGCAGAGTGGGTGATGTCAGAAGTTGAGCGCTACTCACGGGCATCTGGGTCCAGGATCAACCGGGACAAGTGTGAAAGTCTCTGGCTGGGCGGGGGGGGGTCCCAGTTTTGATCTCCCGGACACCCTCCCAGAGCCCAAAGGGTCTGCTAAAATCTTAGGCGTTGAATTTGGTCCGGGGTGATTACCCCATGAAAAACTGGGAAGGTAGGCTATCAATAGCTGCCCAGAAGGTTGGCCAATGGAAAGGATGGTCTTTGTCCCTTAGGGAAAGGGTTCCCCTGGCCAAGGCTTACCTGATGCCCATGTTGCTCTACCTTGGCAGCGTGTGCATGTTGCCAGAACCTCTCTGGACTCGGGTCTATAGCCTGTTCTTCCAACTGTTATGGGGAAACAGGCTTAACCTAATCAAGAGGGAGGTTACTTACCTACCGAGGAAACTAGGTGGGTTAGGTATGGTTAACCCAGTAGTGTTTCTAGTAAACACCTTCATTAAAATTAATTTGACGAACCTCTTTGAAAGAGAAAGGGCTCCTCTGTGAATATCCTCCTGCAGGGGATGGTTTCGGCCTTTCTTCCAGGAATGGGAGACAGGAGGCCAATCGAAAGACCTGCGTGCACCCCATGGGCACCTCCCGGCTTATGCCGCCCCGGTTCTGAAGGTTGTTCGTCGGTGGGGTCTGGAGGCGAGGGAGATCAAGACCATGTCGAGAAAATTTCTTGACAGAAAGGTCTTTTAGACCTGCTTCCAGAAGCCCCTGGCGCTCAGGGACTGCCCAAGTAGAGACCTTGGGTGGGATTAAAACTTTTAAACTCTGTGAGGATTCCCCAGAAGTTTTGGGATCTGGCTTGGCGCTGCTTCCATGTGGGGCTGTATGTAAGGGGCAATCTAAAGTTCAGAAACTCAGATGAAAGAGGTTGTCCTCGGGAGGAGTGCGGTGACACGCTGGAAAGCATGGACCATTTCTTGCTTCAGTGTCCCTTCAATGCAGAGGTTTACAAACGGGTGGGTGCCTCCATCGGTTGGCCCGGTCTGACCAACCTCTCCTACGCTGGTTGGGCCTATGGGGCATTCGGAGACCTGGGTGGAAGGGATCATTGCACTTCTTTTTTAGTTAGTTTAGTGATCAGGTATTTCACGTGGAACGCACGGTGCTTAGTATCGACTCAGTGTAAAATCCTCCTGGAGGACGAGGTGTGTAGGAATATCATGGGTGACCTGGTGAAAGTCCGGTCTCTGGAGGTTGAGAAACTGGGTGCATCCAAGGCCTCTCGACTTTGGAGGGGCTTTAATTTTAGGGTGCCCCAGGTCGAACCAACCTTCAGGGGGAGGGGAGGGGGTGCCCCTGGGTATTAGACTGGAGGTGGGGCTCTACACCTGGCCATGACACCGGGAAATAGCGATAGGGACAGAATGAGAGACAGCAGGAGGGAAAGATTAGTTTATGAAGTAATAAGGGATAGAGATAGGGCAAGCAGGATAGGTTTAGCGATAGGGACCGGGGTGGTGGGTTGGGGGTGGCTTTGGCCTCTGGGCTGGTGCTCTAGGGGGGCTTTCCTCTCTCTCTCCTCTGGTGATGGGCTGAGTAAGCACAAGTAGGTTTTTGTTTTGAGCTTTTTGGCGACAGAAAAAGGGCTTACAAGGAGCCAAACTAAGGTGTTCGGGTTTATGTATATAGTATGGTATTTGGTTATAGTTATGTGTCGGTAAGATTATATGGTGTTTTGGTGTATGCATGGATTTGTGTGAATGTTTAAGTAAGATGGGCAGTAGATAGGTGGGGTGGGGGGCCTGGGGGTGTGCCCAGCCCGATTCTGTACTACGTGGACGTGAGGAGGACATGAGACGTGGGTTCGGGCTGGGTGGGTGATGTGTTGGGTGGTGGGGGCCAGCATCTGAACTATGCGGACATGGAAGGACATGAAGCGTGATGCTGGTTGGGGGAGGTGATGGGTGGTGATGGATAAGTTAGTATGTACAGGGTTAGGTATGAATGTGGATAAGAAAATAATAAATTTGATTAAAAAAAACAACTTTTTTTTGGGGGTTTATTTTTTTTAATTTTGCGTGTTTTGTTCTTTTCTTTTCATTTACATGGTGCACTGAAGTAAGTGCACCATGGGATGGTAACTTTTATTTTTTAGAGTTTATTATTATTATTTTGTTTATATTTTTATTGTGATTATTATTTATCTTGTTTTATATATGTGGTGGTTTTTTTTAGGGGGCCATTGGTTGGCACATGGTATTTAAGAGTATGTTAGAATAAGTATGTTGTAAATAGTGTTATAGTTATGTTTTCGTGGTTTTGGGTGGTATAGGTGTGTGTGTATGAATGACTATGGGATTATAGTTATGTATGCATGGGGATTTATGTAAGAAGGGCCAGGCTGGGTAAATTGTGATATACAGAAATGTACATAAGTTTTGTTTTGTTGTGTTTGTTTTTTAAGTGCCGTTTATTTTGTCATGTTTTATATTTTTCTATTAAAAGAGTACCAGAGAAACGCCACATCAGCAGTGACTAGCAAGGAGGGAGGTTGTGTGTGAGAGAGCTGCTGTGTGAGTGCTGTGTCTGTGCTGTGTGGACCACACCCGGGATCCAGGGAGTTTCCTTTTTTTTCACCAGCCCAGGTTCCTATCACCTGCCTGGGCTAAGGAAACTTCCCTGAAGGAGCTCCATTCATACATGGAGCCTCAGACCTCTACCCCCTGGAGCATGCAGGCGGGGGGTAGAGGGTCTTCCCAACCTGCTGGGAAGGTGCAGCCAGCATCAGGGGTGAGAAGATCATCCCGTGGAAAGATCTATGCGGCCCCCCATGATGCTGGGGCTCTGGAAGGAGCAAGGAGGAGAGACATGGAGGATCATTCAGGTGGAGGACCAGAAGGCCCAGCAAGGCCAGATGCCCGACCCAGGGACCAGAGCACGGTAGAGGAATGGGGGCTACTGCGGTCGGGAGAGTCTGTGGAGACCTTCAGCTCCCACCTAGCTGCCCGGCTGGAAGAATACCGGGACCTCGGTAAGTCCTTACGGCGGCTGCGGGAAGATCTGGCGGTCGCCAGGGGACGAGCCGCGAAAACATCAGGCGCCAAGAGGTCCCGGTATAGTTTACAAGTTAAAGAAATTCTGGAAGAAATTAAGATGGTGGAGGAGAGGAAGATGGAGATCGTGGCAGGTGGGGGAGCCTTCGGGGAGAAGCTGGAAAATGACGAGAGGTTTTCCCTGATGGCGTCCCCCACGCAAGGTAACGAAACCCCCTGCAAAGGGGAAGGAAGAAAAAAATGGAGAGGCTGCTAAAAGTGCAGAGGCAGTGGAGGCCGCAAAAATGGAGGCCGCAAAAGTGGAGGCCGCAGAAGTGGAGGCCACAGAAATGGAGGAAAGCGTGGAGGTGGAGAGGACGCCAACCCGGGAGGAGACGGAGACGGGCTCGGAGGACCCCTGGGAAGGCAGTAACGGAGGGGCAAGTGGGGAAGTTTCCTGCAGCCAAGGTGTGCAAAACTTTGAATCGGGCAGTGAGCACCCCCCGGGGTTGCTCAAGCAAATACAGCTGCAGGAGTCCCCAGTGTCCCTCCAGAACTTTTGTTTTGAAGCTGAATTGCCACCGGAGGAGGAGAAAACAAAAAAGAAAAAAAAACTATGGAAGATGAGGCGGAAAAAGGCAAAGGTGAAGACAGGTGGAGTATCTTACAAATATTCCTACCTGTCTTCCTTGCGTTCCGGACCGGGTGAGAGCTCGGTTCGGGACGCAAACCCCGCAAATCCCCCAGCTCCGGCCTCTGCAGTGGGGTCGTGGCGGGTATGTGGGCTGGTTTTGAGCAATGTGGCCAAGATGGCGCCAGACGCCGTCTCCTGTAAAGGAGGTGGTGTCGATGGCCACGTGGCACTAGGGGGCGTGTCCGGCGGATGGGGAACCTCAGAAGCCGGCCTCTGGCGCAAGCCAGAGGCCGGGGGAACCGGAAACTGGATGTGGCGCCGGAAAACCGGAAGTCCGCTGGTCATGTGACTCGGCCAGCGGACGCACCAAAAAGTGTTGCGGCAGCGAGTGGTGGCGGTAGGAGAGGCTCCGGCACTGCTGGCCACCCCCCGACGGGAGGGGGGGTGGTTTGGTGCCGGGAGCGATTCTAGAGGTGCCTGCGGCCCCTCCATCTGCATCGCCGCAAGGCGGTGGGAGGGGTTTAGCGGGCACGGGGGGTGGCGGTACACCTCCTCCCAAACATCAGATCCATGATGCAGCAGATATGGAGGTCGGTGAAGCGGAGGGTGCAGAGGGAACGCCGCCTGTGACATCTGGCGGCACCCCAGATATAGCGGCACCTGATGATGCGGAGACCCCAAAGACAACAAGACTGTATATCAAACCTACAGACAAAAGAAAGAACTCTGTAACCAGCCTGGCCGGAATGAAAGCTGTGGGGAGTAGTGTGAGTAAAAATGTAAATACAAATATCTCTGGTGATGTTAATGTTAATAATGTTGATGGTGGCGGTGGTATTGTTGGGGATGTTAATGTGGGTCGTAATAATGTGGGGGGAGTGTCAACCAGTGGCGGGCCAGTTTCTCCTTCCACCAGAGCGCCCGGCAGGTCGTATGCGGGAGTTGTGGTGGGGGGACCGTCGGCCCACACATCCTCATCTTCTGGGCCCGGGGACGGCAGTTTGCAACAGCGCCTCCTACAAGCCTTAAGGGAGGGGAAGCAAACTATAAGAGTAGGGGGAGTGCAGAAGGACCTATCCTTTTGGATAAATAGGTATGGTCTGGATGCCTTCCGAGAGAGACGGGGAGATCAGTGGTCGCTCCCAAAGACCGGGCCGGCCGTGGCCAGGAGGAATGTGGTCCGTCTCCAGTGGCGTGGCAATGATGCGTGCCCTCCTCGTAAGAGGGTGGTGGAGCTGCTGCTGGAGATGGGCTTCAAGACGAGTGACATCTACGCATTGATACATCCTCATGGTACGGCTGAGTTTGACATAAGCTTTGTTCAGCCGGGGGGCCTTGAGGTCTTCTGCGGGAACTATGAGCTGGTGAAGAGCGAGCCCGGCTGGCGAGGGTTTGCTGCACAAGCAATCTCTCGCCAGAATGGTCTCAGGAAAGTGACTGTTCTTACCCGTAATGAGTCGCTTTCCTGTGTGGACATCATGACCTGGTTGGGAAGATACGGTGAGGTAGCAGAGATGCCACGGAAGAACTGCGATGAGCTTGGCATCTGGTCGGGAGCCTGGACGTTTATGGTTAAACTTAAGCGTCTGGGGCAGACTGTGTCCCACATACCATCATCTGCTTTCTTGGGAAGAGATCGAATCCTTGTCTTCTAAGAGGGGCAGCCAAAGCTGTGTCTAGACAGCTGTGAGCAGAAGTCTAGACAGAGGGGCCGCTGTGGATTTAGTGTTTTTGGACTTTGCAAAGGCATTTGACACTGTCCCCCATAGACGCCTAATGGGTAAATTAAGGACTATAGGTTTAGAAAATATAGTTTGTAATTGGATTGAGAATTGGCTCAAGGACCGTATCCAGAGAGTTGTGGTCAATGATTCCTTCTCTGAATGGTCACCGGTTATAAGTGGTGTACCCCAGGGCTCAGTGCTGGGACCACTATTATTCAACTTATTTATTAATGATATAGAGGAAGGGATTAATAGCACTATTTCTATTTTTGCAGATGACACCAAGCTATGTAATATAGTTCAGACTATGGAAGATGTTCATGAATTACAGGCAGATTTAAACAAACTAAGTGTTTGGGCGTCCACTTGGCAGATGAAGTTTAATGTAGATAAATGTAAAGTTATGCATCTGGGTACCAACAACCTGCATGCATCATATGTCCTAGGGGGCGCTACACTGGCGGATTCACTTGTTGAGAAGGATCTGGGTGTACTTGTAAATCATAAACTCAATAACAGCATGCAGTGTCAATCAGCTGCTTCAAAGGCCAGCAGGATATTGTCGTGTATTAAAAGAGGCATGGACTCGCGGGACAGGGATGTAATAATGCCACTTTACAAAGCATTAGTGAGGCCTCATCTAGAATATGCAGTTCAGTTCTGGGCTCCAGTTCATAGAAAGGATGCCCTGGAGTTGGAAAAAATACAAAGAAGAGCAACGAAGCTAATAAGGGGCATGGAGAATTTAAGTTATGACGAAAGATTGAAAGAATTAAACCTATTTAGCCTTGAAAAAAGACGACTAAGGGGGGACATGATTAACTTATATAAATATATTAATGGCACATACAAAAAATATGGTGATATCCTGTTCCTTGTAAAACCCGCTCAAAAAACAAGGGGGCACTCCCTCCGTCTGGAGAAAAAAAGGTTCAAGCTGCAGAGGCGACAAGGCTTCTTTACAGTAAGAACGGTGAATTTATGGAATAGCCTACCGCAGGAGCTGGTCACAGCAGGGACAGTAGATGGCTTTAAAAAAGGGTTAGATAATTTCCTAGAACAAAAAAATATTAGCTCCTATGTGTAGAAATTTTTCCTTCCCTTTTCCCTTCCCTTGGTTGAACTTGATGGACATGTGTCTTTTTTCAGCCGTACTAACTATGTAACTATGTAACTATGTAACTATGTAACCTGTGTGGCGACCCCTCACACTTGAGCGCAAGCTGCACTGTGCAGAAGTGCGCTCATTGTGGGGGGGTAGGCCATCTGGCCGCATCGTGTGACCAGATTAGGTGTAACCTGTGTGGTGACCTAGGTCATCCTTTCAGTCGGTGTCCGCACTCAGTCGTCAATGTCTGTTTCAACCCTACGGAGAATGTAAGGAGGGAGGTCTCCGTGGGCGAGGGGGTAGGCAGAGACGATAGAGCCCAAGAGCAAAGGACGAACGCCAGGAGGGGACCCCCTTCTCGTCAGAGAAGGGCGGAAAAACGCAGAAGGGAACGAGAGCTGAGGAGGACCCAGGAAACTGGGGACTCCTCTGGCTCGGACCTGGATGCCCCCCAGGATACTGATGCTCTTGGGGAGGCCGTACTGGACGAGGAGATAAGGAGGATAGAGAGAGAGCAGAGGGCAGAGGACTCCCAGTCCTCTCACTATGAAAGTGTAACATCAAAACAGGGCTAAAAACATCTGGCCCTGCCCCGGCCACGGAAGGCAAAACCTGCACCCCCCTGGTGTGCTCCCCCAACCGATATTGTGTTCTCATGGATATTCCAGACCCCCAGGCCGGGGGGGGGGGGGAGAGCACGGTAGGGAGTCTAGGAGTCGTTGAGCCTCCTCTTCTGCGGGGGCCACTGTCCCCGGGGGAGGGGGTCGGCCCGGACCCAGGAGATGAGAATGGGAGAGGGGTGGTGGAGGTTATGGACTCCTCAACATCAAAAAAAAGAGGTAAAGAGGGAGAGGGGTCCTCCTCAGAGGAGAAAGCAAGGGGTGGGAAGAAGAAAACCGTCTAACTCAATCATTTATGATGGCGGCACCCACTCAGTTGACACTGGCATCGATTAACGTTGCCAGCATTAAGTCGAATATGGCTAGATTTGCAGCCTTTGATTTTCTCGGCCGGGTTGAAGCTGACATTTTGTTTTTGCAGGAGACCAGACTGTCACTTTTGGCAGAGGTCGTGAAAGCTAGGAGGGAGTGGCGACGTGCGCCCTCCTACTGGTCTCTTGCGGCTGAGCCATATAGCGGGGTGGCGGTACTTTTTACCGCACCGGTCACATGCCGGCAGATGATCGAGTTAGAAATGGGGCGGTGCTTGATCTTAGATGTTCTCATGAGGGGACAAGAACTAAGACTTATCAACATCTACGGTCCCCAGACAAAGTGGGACCGGAAAATAGCAATTAGACCTACCGGTAATTGTATTTCCAGGAATCCATCATGACAGCACTACAGGAGGTTGCCCTATTGACCTCTGTAGGGACACGAAGACAGAGAGGTTAAAAGGCCCCTCCCACCACCCACTTGCCAGTGTTTTTCAATTACTACACCAGGATGGATGGAACCCTATTTTATTTCTAGGGATAATAACTGACATGTTAAATGCACAAATCAGAATTCAATAAGGGAGGGATGTAAGGGTGCTGTCATGATGGATTCCTGGAAATACAATTACCGGTAGGTCTAATTGCTATTTTCCAGTACATCCCTCATGACAGCACTACAGGAGCAATACCAGATTATAATGCTCAGGGCGGGACTATGGATTGAAGGACTTTCCGTCCAAAACTTAAATCCGTCTCGGACAGAACATCGAGCCTATAATGTTTGCAAAACGTATGATGGCTTGAACAAGTGGCAGCTCTGCAGATTTGGTCCATAGAGGCTTCTCTTCTTTCTGCCCAGGATGCCGAAACTGCCCTCGTTGAATGGGCTCTGATGCCTTGTGGGGCACATAGTCCTTGGGACTTGTAGGCTTCTTGTATGGTGGTTTTTACCCATCTCGCTAGAGAGCCTTTTGAGGCTTTCTTTCCTCTATTCTTTCCCCCAAACAGGACAATTAGATCTTTATCTCGTCTCCAGGAGGAGGTTCTATCCAGATACTGAAGAATTGTTCGCCTGACATCCAGGCAATGGAAAATTTCTTCTTGTTGGTTTTTTGGATCTGGATAAAAGGAAGGTAGAATTATTTCTTGTTCTCTATGGAAAGCAGTAGATACCTTTGGAATAAAGGAAGGGTCCAGCTTTAGGATGATCTTATCCTCTTGTACTTTTAGGTACGGTTCTATGACTGACAGAGATTGGATTTCTCCAATCCTTCTTGCTGAAGTAATAGCGACTAAGAATGCAGCTTTTAGAGTTAAAAAATGCATACTAATTTGTGTCGAGCAGCTCAAAGGGGGGCTCACAAAGAGTCGTTAACACCACATTCAAATCCCAGGTAGGAACTGATTTCTTTAGGGAAGGTTTCAGTTTAGAGACCGCTTGAGTGAATCTTCTGATCCACCGATGTTTAGCCAGAGGAGTGTTAAAAAAATTACCTAAGGCTGAAATCTGTACTTTTAAGGTACTAGGGCTAAGCCCTTTCTTGAATCCCGATTGTAAAAAATCTAGGATTTTCGCAATGTTGGGAGAAAAGGGGTCTGGTCCTGGGTTTCCATGCCAGGAACAGAATTTCTTCCAAATTTTTTGATAGATTTTAGAGGTAACTTCTTTATGACTTGATAAGATAGTTGAAATTACCTAATCTGACAGACCGTGGTTCCTCAAGATCTGCCTTTCAGGATCCAGGCTGACAATTTCAGAGTTTCTATTCCCTGAAAGAATAAGGGACCCTGGGAGAGAAGATTCTCCTTGACTGGGAGCATGATAGGGTCTTCCAACGCTAGGTATTTTACGATTGGAAACCAACTTCTTTTTGGCCAATAGGGAAGAATAATGATGAGCTTTGTCAAATCTTCCTGGATTTTTCTTAATACCATTGGTATTAGAGGAAACGGAGGAAAGGCATAGGCCAGATCCATGTCCCAGGGTTGGGACAATGCATCTACTCCCAATGGGTTGTCTCTGAGATTTAGGGAGAAGAATGTCTCTACTTGAGAGTTTTTCCTCGTGGCAAACAGGTCTATTTGTGGATAACCCCAATTTCGGGTTAGGGACAGAAAGACTTCCCTGTTTAGGGACCATTCTCCAGGGTTTATTTTTTCCCGACTCAGGAAATCTGCTGATAGGTTCTCTGAGCCTTTTAGGTGGACTGCAGAGACTGATAGGACATTTTCTTCTGCCCAACTGAAAATTTGTGTAGAGAGGGCCTGAAGAAGAGTGTGTCTTGTTCCCCCTTGATGGTGAAGAAAGGACACTGTTGTCGTGTTGTCCGATAAAATTCTTATATGCTTCCCTTTTATGGTGGGTGAAGCTCTTATAAGTGTCTCCCATACGGCTCTTAGTTCTTTGAAGTTTGAGGACATCATCTTCATTTGAACAGGCCATGTGCCCTGAAAGTGCTGGTCTTGGATTACCGACCCCCAGCCGTGTTTGCTGGCATCTGTGGTAATCACTACATAAGGAGAAGTTCTCCAGGGGACTCCCTTGTCTGTTGTTTGTGCAGAGCCACCACAGGAGGGGTGATTTCACCGTCTCGGAAATTTGAATTTTTGAATTCAGGGAGTTTTGTTTTCGATCCCACTGGGACAAGATCAGATTCTGTAAGGGTCTGGAGTGAAATTGGCTCCATGGAATAGATTGGATGCAAGACGTCATCATTCCCAACATCCGCATACATTCCCTTATGGAACAGGCGTCTTTCCCCCAAAATTTCCTTACTTCTGCCAGTAGGAGTATTTGTTTCTCTCTTGGGAGGAAGGAATGTTGAAGGGAGGAGTCCAGCAGTACTCCTAAGAAGACCTTCTGTTTCTGGGGAGGAAGACTCGACTTCTGAAAGTTGATTATCCATCCCAATTCCTGTAGTAGGGAAAGAACCTGTGACCGATGACTGACTAAGATAGCCGGAGTATCTGCTGTCAACAAGAAGTCGTCTAGATATGGGATAATAACTATACCTTGACTTCTTATGAATGCCATGATCTCTGCCATAATTTTTGTAAAAATTCTGGGGGCGGAGGAAATGCCGAAGGGGAGGCAGACAAACTGGAAGTGGAGAATGGAAGGACCGTCCTGAACTGCGAATCTGAGGAATCTCTGGTATGCGGGGTGGATCGGAACGTGATAATACGCATCCTTTAAATCGATCGTACACATTGATGCCTCTTGTCTTATTAGAGGAATCGTTGATCTGATGGACTCCATCTTGAATTTTCGATATTTCACCCATTTGTTTAGGACCTTCAGGTTAATTATTATTGTCCTGTAGGAACCGTTTGGTTTTTTGACTAAGAAGATCTTTGAATAGTGGCCTTTGCATATTTCGTTGTGGGGAACTGGAGAAATGGCTCTCAATTTGAGTAGTTTCTGGACGTCCTGGATAAGAATCTGATGAAGGTCTTTTGCTTGGTACTGGGTTATTAGAAATTTCTCCGGAGGAATGGAGGAAAATTCTATTTTGTACCCTTCTTCTATGATCTTTAGAACCCAGGGGTTCTGGGTTATTCTCGACCATTTGGGATAAAATTGTAGGAGTCTTCCTCCTATGCTCTTGGTGTCATTGCTTTGAGGGCTGGAATGAATTGTTTGGGTTAAGGAGATATCCACGACCCCTTTTTCCTTTGGGGTAACTCCAGCGACCGGACTTCCCTTTCCCGCTGTAGTTCTGTAAGGTAGGATCCCTCTGTTGGCGAAATCTTCCAAACTGAGGGGTTTTTTTTGGTTTCTCTTCAGGAAACCCCTTTTTCCTATCTGTTGCACTCTCCAGCATGTTATCTAGGAGAGGACCGAACATCAGAGACCCTGTAAACGGGATAGAACACAATTTGTTCTTGGACTTCGTATCTCCTGACCACATTTTGAGCCATAATGCTCTTCTAGCAGCATTTGAGAGAGCCCCATTCCTGGCAGCAAATCTAATAGATTCCGCTGAAGCGTCTACCAAGAATCCGGTTGCCATTTTTAGTAAAGGTAGAGATTCTAATAGATCTTGTCGTGATGTCTTCATCATCAAATGGGTCTCTAGCTGGTTTAGCCATATAAACATTGCTCTTGCTACTGATGTGGCCGCGATATTAGTTGAGATCAAGGCAGAGGAAGATTCCCACGCTCTTTTCAGTAATCCGTCTGCCTTTCGGTCCATGGCGTCCCTCAACTGCGAGGAATCTTCAAATGGGATTGTGGTTTATTTAGCAACCCTGGCTACTGGGACATCTACTTTTGGGATCTCATCCCAAGGCTTAGTGTCCTCTGGATCAAAGAGAAGTCTGTTTTTGAAATCTCTTGAAATGAAGAGCCTTTTTTCTGAATCTTCCCATTCAGTTGTCACCATTCTTTTGAGATTTTCGTTTACCGGAAAAACCCTTGTTTTCTTTTCCGTTAGACCTCCAAACATCTCATCCTGGATGGTATGTGGTTGGTCTTCTTCGGGAAAATCCATGGTTTCCCGTATTGCTTGAATTAAGGTATCCGACATCTCGGAAGAGAAGAAGAATTTTTTCTCTTGAGTGGAAAAAGTTGAAGGCAAGAATTCCTCTCCTTCTTCTAACTCACCCTCCGATAGGTAATAACACTCCTGCTCAGAGTCAGACCCCTGAGAAGGAGGACAATATTTTTGATCCACTTCAATCCGTGGTCTTTTTGCCCGGGAGTGTGAGGGAGTTTCTTGCGGAGGGGCGAGGGAGGCTACTGACTGACCCACTTCTTCACGAATCATAGCCCTAAGTTCAGACATGAACGTTGGTTGTTCCTCCTTTAGTATTTTTGCAATACAATCCTGACACAATTGTTTCCTATGGGATTCTGGCAATTTTTTTGCACAAGTCGCACATTTTTTTAACCTTCTTTTTGTCAGTTTGTCTCTGAGAGGAATCTTTTTCCTAGAGAAAACAGAAGGTAGGTAAAGTATGGTGTACATACATAAGGGGTCATACCCTTCCCCAAGGGTGAGACTCACGTGACCCTGGGACATATCTGGAGTTCCATCAGGACGAGGAAGTTCCATACCGCGACAGGTAACAGGCAATGCAATATGCAATCCCAAAAAATAATCCAAGTTAGAGTTATCAGCTCTAACTACATACCTGTGCGTGTCCCTTTAAATGCGGGCGTTTTGAAATTCCCGCCTTCTAAGATGGCCGCGGACTGGAAGTAGCCCGACGTCATTTCCGGTCGGCTATTCGTCTCCAGCGTGTTTCCTTTGGAGTGCAGCCGCCATAGCCGGCGACTGAGGCTTGCTATGCGGTGCAGCGAGGATCCCCTGCCGGTGCGTCCACGTTTATGGAGCTGCCGGTCCCCGCCTGGTCGGCGGCCCGGCCGAAGCCTGCTTGGGAAAACCCAGCCCCCACACACTACCAGAACCCTGCCTAGGATTCCTCCGGTAGGTGTCTCAGGGTGGGAGCTAAGGGACCCCTCGTTCGAGGGGTGTTAGCCTGGGCTTTAGGGGGAAGAGAAGGGGGAGTGCACGGACTCCCCGATCTTGCCCCCTGCCCGAGTTTCTTTCCTGCACTAACACAGGAGCGACGCTCTCTGCTCCTGACCCTGTGGGGACAGGAAGAACACTGGCAAGTGGGTGGTGGGAGGGGCCTTTTAACCTCTCTGTCTTCCTGTCCCTACAGAGGTCAATAGGGCAACCTCCTGTAGTGCTGTCATGAGGGATGTACTGGAAAAGTCTCTTCATGAGGATTAAGCCCTTCCTTTTTACAGGCCGACAAGTCATTTTTGGAGGGGACTTTAACACTGTCGTTAGGCCCCAAGACAGAGGAGGTTCCAGAAATGTACTGGCCTATGATAGTGTCGGGTTGAATAGAATAGCTAGTAATGCTCGCCTGGAGGACATCCACATTCGGTATACCCCAGGCCACTCGGGGTTCACCTATCATAGTGGTGGTCGTAGGTCCAGAATAGACAGGTTTGTTTTAAAGGAGGACACCATCTCTTTGGCAGTGTCCGTCGTTGAGGTGGAGTTCTCCGATCACTGTATGATTATGTTTTCTTTGAATGTTGCAGAGTCCCTCCAGATGGGAAGAGGTATATGGAGGCTGAATTCTACTGTCCTGGAAGAAGCAGAGATAAGACAGGCCTTCGAGGATTTTCTTCAGAGCTAGGTACCTTTATTGGATCTAGGTGGTACTAAGTCTGAGTGATGGGAGGTGTTCAAAGGACTGGTGGCTGAGTTTTTCCGCCAGATCTCGTGCCTCAGGTCTATGAGCAGGTATCGCCTGTATCAAGACATGAGGAGGAAACTCGAACATCTAGTCTCAACCGGAGGTAGCCGTGAGGAAATCTCCGGGTGAAAGCTCTGCTCAAAAGATGCCAATATGATGGGCACACGTCTTTGGTTCTTGAACGGGATTTCTGGAGGTACCGCTCGCCCGACCCTTACAAGAACTGAAAGATGTCAGTGAGTCGTAAGGTGGTGACAGGACTGGTAGATAGTATAGGCTCCCTGATGAGATCCAAATCAGGGATCCTGGAGGTCATCAGATCCTTTTATTCACAGCTTTTGGGTGAGCAGGATCTAAACCGAGACGAAATGTCGGCTTTCCTGGCTGAAACCATCCCTGAGCCAGGAGTAGACCCCTCGCTTGGTGTTTTGACAGAGTCGATCAAGGAAGAGGAAGCGATGCTGGCGATTGATGGGTTGGCCATCAAAAAGTCGCCAGGCCAGGCTTTTAAGGGTACCTTAGTTCCCCTCTTGACTGCGGTTTTTAATGAGTGTCTCTCCTCGTGCACTCTGCCAAAGTCAATGGGCAAGTCGGCCTTGATCATTCTGTCAAAGGGTAAGGATTCGACCCGTATTGAGAACTGGCGTCCCATAGCACTCCTCAATACGGACAGAAAGGTTCTCGCAAAAGTACTGTTTAATCGGCTGGTGAAGTTTGCACCACGGCTCCTTTCGTCGGCCCAGCATTGCTCTGTTCCAGGCCGCAGCACCTTTAGTGCTGTCCTCAGTGTCAGAGAGGCAGTGGAGCAGGGACATTCTGGCCGATGGGAGGGGTACATGCTGTCCTTGGACCAGGCCAAAGCTTTTGACCGGGTGAATCACAAGTACCTTTGGTCAGTCCTTCTGAGGTATGGCCTACCGGGTGAGTTCGTTAATTGGCTCCAGACCCTATACGCTGGGGCTGAGTCTCTTGCACTGGTGAACGGTTGGACTGGAACCCCCTTTGAGGTTGGGTCTGGTGTCCACCAGGGTTGTCCCTTAAGCCCCTTGCTGTATGTTTTCGCGATCGACACCTTTCTTAGGCGGCTCGATCGTGGGCCATTGGCGGGGGTGGGAATGGACTTGGAGGGGCCGGAGGCCACTCAGAAGGTGGTTACTTACCTACCGAGGAAACTAGGTGGGTTAGGTATGGTTAACCCAGTGGTGTTTCTAGTAAACACGTTCATTAAAATTAATTTGGCGAACCTCTTTGAAAGAGAAAGGGCTTCTCTGTGGATATCCTCCTGCAGGGGATGGTTTCGGTCTTTCTTCCAGGAATGGGAGACAGGAGGCCAAGCGAAAGACCTGCGTGCACCCCATGGGTACCTCCCGGCTTATGCCGCCACGGTTCTGAAGGTTGTTCGTCGGTGGGGTCTGGAGGCGAGGGAGATCAAGACCATGTCGAGAAAATTTCTTGACTGAAAGGTCTTTTAGATCTGCTTCCAGAAGCCCCTGCCGCTCACGGACTGCCCAAGTAGAGACTTCGGGGTGGGATTAAAACTTTTAAACTCTGTGAGGATTCCCCAGAAGTTTTGGGATCTGGCTTGGCGCTGCTTCCATGGGAGGCTGTATGTAATGGGCAATCTGAAGTTCAGAAACTCTGATGAAAGAGGTTGTCCTCGTGAGGAGTGCGGTGACACGCTGGAAAGCATGGACCATTTCTTGCTTCAGTGTCCCTTCAATGCAGAGGTTTACAAACGGGTGGGTGCCTCCATCGGTTGGTCCGGTCTGACCAACCTCTCCTACGCTGGTTGGGCCTATGGGGCATTTGGAGACCTGGGTGTAAGGGATCATTGCACTTCTTTTTTAGTTAGTTTAGTGATCAGGTATTTCACGTGGAACGCACGGTGCTTAGTATCGACTCAGTGTAAAGTCCTCCTGGAGGACGAGGTGTGTAGGAATATCATGGGTGACCTGGTGAAGGTCCGGTCTCTGGAGGTTGAGAAACTGGGTGCATCCAAGGCCTCTCGACTTTGGAGGGGCTTTAATTTTAGGGTGCCCTACGTGGAACCAACCTTCAGGGGGAGGGGAGGGGGCGCCCCTGTGTATTAGACTGGAGGTGGGGGTCTACACCTGGCCATGACACCGGGAAATAGCGATAGGGACAGAATGAGAGACAGCAGTAGGAACAGATTAGTTTATAAAATAATAAGGGATAGGGATAGGGCAAGCAGGATAGGTTTAGCGATAGGGACCGGGGTGGTGGTTGGGGGTGGCTTTGGCCTCTGGGCTGGTGCTCTAGGGGGGCTTTCCTCTCTCTCTCCTCTGGTGATGGGCTGAGTAAGCACAAGTAGGTTTTTGTTTTGAGCTTTTTGGAGACAGAAAAAGGGCTTACAAGCAGCCAAACTTAGGTTTTCGGGTTTATGTATATAGTATGATATTTTGTTATAGTTGTGTGTCGGTATGATTATATGGTGTATAGGTGTATGCATGGGTTTGTGTGAATGTTTAGGCAAGATGGGCAGTAGATAGGTGGGGTGGGGGGCCTGGGGGTGTGCCCAGCCCGATTCTGTACTACGTGGACGTGAGGAGGACATGAGACGTGGGATCGGGCTGGGTGGGTGATGTGTTGGGTGGTGGGGGCCAGCATCTGAACTATGCGGACATGGAAGGACATGATGCGTGATGCTGGTTGGGGGAGGTGATGGGTGGTGATGGATAAGTTAGTATGTACAAGGTTAGGTATGAATGTGGATAAGTTAATAAAAAAAAAAAAACATTAAAAAAAAATTGTTTGGTTCTTTTTTTTTCATTTACATGGTGCACTGAAGTAAGTGCACCATGGGATGGTAACTTTCATTTTTAGAGTTTATTATTATTATTATTTTGTTTCTATTATTATTGTGATTATTATTTATTTTGTTTTATATATGTGGTGATTTTTTCTATGGGGCCATTGGTTGGCACATGGTTTTCAAGAGTATGTTATAATAAGTATGTTGTATATAGTGTAAGGGTATGTGCACACGATAGCAGGCATTTACGTGTGAAAAGACAGACTGTTTTCAAGAGAAAACAGCTGCCTTGTTTCACACGTAAATGCTCCTCCTCGTAATATACGAGGCGTCTGTGACGCTCGTAAATCTTGAGCTGCTCTTCATTGAGTTCAATGAAGAACGGCTCAAATTACGTTGCAAAGAAGTGCCCTGCACTTCTTTGCCGAGGCAGTCAATTTACGCGTCGTTTGACAGCTGTCAAACGACGACGCGTAAATTACAGGTCGTCTGCACAGTACGTCGGCAACCCATTCAAATAAATGGGCAGATGTTTGCCGACGTATTGTAGCCCTATTTTCAGGCATAAAACGAGGCATAATACGCCTCGTTTACGGCTGAAAATAGGTCGTGTGAACCCAGCCTTATAGTTATGTTTTCTTGGGATTGGGGGTTATAGGTGTGTGTATGAATGAGTATGGGATTATAGTTATGTATGCGTGGGGATGTATGCAAGAAAGGCCAGGCTGGGTAAATTGTGATGCACAGAAATGTACATAAGTTTTGTTGTGTTTGTTTTGTAAGTACCGTTTATTTTGTAATGTTTTATATTTTTCTATTAAAAGAGTACCAGAGAAACGCAACTCAATATTTATTGCTCAGATTCTGCAGTTTTAGGAAATATCCCACATGTGGCCCTAATATGCTTGTGGACTGAAGCACCGGCCTCAGAGGCAAAGGAGTACCTAGTGAATTTTGGGGCCTCCTTTTTATTGGAATATATTTTAGACACCATGTCAGGTTTGAAGAGCTCTTGAGGTGCCAAAACAGTGAAAATCCCCCAAAATGGACCCCATTTGGGAAACTACACGCCTCAAGGAATTTATCTAGGGGTATATTAAGCATTTTGACTCCACAGTTTTTTTGCAGAAATTATTGGAAATAGGCCGTGAAAATCAAAATCTAAATTTTTTCAAAAAAAGTATAGGTTTAGCTATTTTTTTAAATTTCCACAAGGGCTAAAGGAGAAAAAGCACCCCAACATTTGTAAAGCAATTTCTCCCGAGTAAAACAATACCCCATATGTGGTCATAAACGGCTCTTTGGACATACGGCAGGGCTTAGAAGGGAAAGAGCGCCATTTGGCATTTGGAGCTAAAATTTAGCAGGATTGGTTTGCGGGGGCCATGTCAAATTTGCAAAGCCCTTAAGAGGACAAAACAGTGGAAACCCCAATAAAGTGACCTCATTTTGTAAACTACACCCCTTGAGGACCGCAAACAAGTGACCCCATTTTGTAAACTACACCCCTTGAGGACCGCAAACAAGTGACCCCATTTTGTAAATTACACGCCTTGAGGAAATTATCTAGGGGTATAGCGAGCATTTTGACCCAACAGGATTTTTGAAGAAATTATTGGAAGTCGGCCGTGAAAATTAAAATCTAAATTTTTTCAAACAAAAGGTAGGTTCAGCTAATTTTTTTTCCAAGTAAAACAATACCCCATATGTGGTCATAAACAGCTTTTTGGACACACGGCAGGGCTCAGAAGGGAAATAGCGCCATCTGGCTTTTGGAGCTCAAATTTAGCAGGAATTGTTTGCAGAGGCCATGTCGAAATTGCAAAGCCCCTGAGGGGACAAAACAGAGGAAACCCCAAACAAGTGACCCCATTTTGGAAACTACACCCCTTGAGGAAATGATCTAGGGGTATAGTGAGCAGTTTGACCAAAAAAGTTTCTTGCAGAAATGATTGGAAGTAGGCCGTGAATATGAAAATCGAAATTTTTTCAAAGAAAATGTAGGTTTACCTATTTTTTTTTTTTCATTTCCACAAGGAATAAAGTAGAAAAAGCACCACAACACTTGTGAAGTAAAACAGTGCACCATATGTGGTCATAAACCGCTGTTTGGACACACGGCAGGGCTGAGAAAGGAAAGAGCGCCATTTGGCTTTTGGAGTTGCAATGCCCCTGAGGGGACAAAACAGTGGAAACTCCCCACGAGTGACATCATTTTGGAAACTACACCCCTTCAGGAAATTATTTAGCGGTATAGTGAGCATTTTGACACCACAGTTTTTTTGCAGAAAATATTGGAACAGGCCATGAAAATGAAAATCTACATTTTTTCAAAGAAAACGTAGGTATAGCTAATTTTTTTATTTTCACAAGGACTTAAAGGAGCAACAGCAGACCAACATTTGTACAGCATTTTCTCCAAAACAAAAAAATACCCCATATGTGGTCATAACTGGCTGTTTGGACACATGGCAGGGCTCAGAAGGTAAAGAGAACAATCTGGATATTGGAGCTCAAATTTAGCAGGAATGGTTTGCAGAGGCCATGTCGCATTTGCAATGCCCTTGAGGGTAAAAAACAGTGAAAACCACCCCACAAGTGACCCCATTTTGGAAACTACACCCCTTTAGGAATATATCTGGGGGTACAGTGAGCATTTTGACCCCACAGTTTGTTTGCAGAAATTATTGGAGGTTGGCCATGAAAACTTACATTTTTGTAAAAAGAAAATATAGGTTTAGCAAATTTTTTTTCATTTCCACAAGGACTAAAGAAGAAAAAGCACCTTAACATTTGTAAAGCCATTTCTCCCGAGTAAAACATTACCCGATATGTGGTCATAAATGGCTGTTTGGACACACGGCAGGACTCAGAAGGGAAAGAGCGCAATTGCAATGCCCCTGAGGGGACACAACAGTAAAAAAAAAAAACACAAGTGACCCCATTTTAGAAACTACACCCCTTTAGGAAATTATTTAGGGCTATACTGAGCTTTTTGACTTCACTGTTTGTTTGCAGAAATTATTGGAAGTAGGCCGTGAAAATGAAAATCTAAATTTTTTTCTTACAAAATGTAGGTTTAGCTAATTTTTTTTCATCTGCACAATGACTAAAGGACAAAAAGCACCCCAAAATTTGTAAAGCAATTTCTCCCGAGTAAAACAATACCGCATACGTCATCATAAACTACTGTTTGTACACACGGCAGGGCTCAGAAGAAAGAGTGCAATTTGGCTTTTGGAACTCAAATTTAGCAGGAATGGTTTGCGGAGGCCATGTAGCATTTGCAAAGCCCCTGAGGGGACAAAACGGTGGAAATCCCCCATAAGTGAACCTATTTTGGAAACTACACCCCTTTAGGAATATATCTGGTGGTATAGTGAGCATTTTGACCCCACAGTTTTTTTGCGGAAATTATTGGAAGTAGGCCGTGAATATTAAAATCTAAATTTTTTAAAGAAAATGTAGGTTTAGCTAATTTTTTCTATTTTCCAAAAGGACTAAAGGAGAAAAAACACCACAACATTTGTAAAGCATTTTCTCCCAAGTAAAACATTACCCCATATATGGTCATAAACGGTTGTTTAGACACACGGTAGGTATCAGACGGGAAAGAGCGTCATTTGGCTTTTGGATCTCAAATTTAGCAGGAATGGTTTGTAGAGCAGTTGTAAAGCTCCTGAGGGGACAAAACAGTGGAAACTCCCCACAAGTGACCCCATTTTGGAAACTACACCCCTTCAGGAAATTATTTAGTGGTATAGTGAGCATTTTGACGCCACAGGTTTTTTGCAGAAATTATTGGAAGTTGGCCATGCAAATTTATATTTTTTAAAAAGAAAATGTAGGATTAGCTAATTGTATTTTAATTTCCACAAGGACTAAAGAAGAAAAAGCACCTTAACATTTGTAAATCTATTTCTCCCGAATAAAACATTACCCCATATGTGGTCATAAATGGCTTTTTGGACACACGGCAGGGATCAGAAGGGAAATAGCGCCATCTGGCTTTTGGAGCTCAAATTTAGCAGGAATTGTTTGCAGAGGCCATGTCGAATTTGCAAAGCCCCTGAGGGGACAAAACAGAGGAAACCCCAAACAAGTGACCCCATTTTGGAAACTACACCCTTTGGAGGAAATTGTCTAGGGGTATAGTGAACAGTTTGACCCAAAAGGTTTTTTGCAGAAATTACCGAAAATAGGCTGTGAATATGAAAATCTAAATTTTTTCACAGAAAATGTAGGTTTAGCTCATTTTTTTTTTCCATTTCCACAAGGATGAATAGAGAAAAAGCACCACAACACTTGTGAAGTAAAACAGTACACCATATGTGGTCATAAACGGGTGTTTGGACACACGGCAGGGCTCAGACGGGAAAAAGCGCCATTTGACTTTTGGAAATCAAATTTAGCAGGAATGGTTTGCAGAGACCATGTCGCAGTTGCAAAGTCCCTGAGGGGACAAAACAGTGGAAACTACAGCAGTTTGGAAATTATCTAGTGGTATATTGAGCATTTTGACCCTACAGGTTTTTTGCAGAAACTATTGGGAGTATGCCGTGAAAATTAAAATCTTTTTTTAAAGAAAATGTAGATTTAACAACTTTTTTTAATCTCCAAACGGGCTAAAGGAGAAAAAGCACCTCAGCATTTAAGCAATTTTTCCCGAGTAAAACAATACCACATATTTGGTCATAAATGGCTGTTTGGACACACAGCAGGGCTCAGAAGCGAAAGAGCGCCATTTGGCTTTTGGAGCTCAAATTTAGCAGGAATTGTTGGCGGAGGCCATGTCACATTTGCAAAGCCCCTGAGGGGACAAAATAGAGGAAACCCCAAATATGTGACCCCATTTTTGAAACTACACCCCTTGATGAAATTATCTAGGGGTATATTGAGCAGTTTGATCCAAAAGGTTTTTTGCAGAAATTATTGGAAGTAGGGTGTGAAAATTAAAATCTACATTTTTTTTTAAAGAAAATGTAGATTTAACAATTATTTTTGAACTCCAAAAGGGCTAAAGGAGAAAAAGCACCCCAACATTTGTAAAGCTATTTTTCCCGAGTAAAACAATACCATATATTTAGTCATAAATGGCTGTTTGGACACACAGCAGGGCTCAGAAGCGAAAGAGCGCCATTTGGCTTTTGGAGCTCAAATTTAGCAGGAATGGTTTGCGGAGGCTATGTCGCATTTGCAAAGCCCCTGAGGGGACAAAACAGTAGAAACCCCACACAATTGACCCCATTTTGGAAATTAAACCCCTTGAGGAAATTATCAAGGGCTGTAGTGAGCATTTTGAGCCCACAGGCTTTTTGCAGAAATTATTGGAAATAGGACGTGAAAATGAAAATCTAAATTTTTTCAAAGAAAATGTAGGTTTAGCTACATTTTTTTCATTTCCACAAGGACTAATAAAGAAAAAGCATTCCAACATAATTACATTTTTTCTGAGTAAAGCAGTGCCCCATATGTGGTTATAAATGGCTGTTTGGACACGTCAGGGCTCAGAATGGAAAGAGCACCATTTGGAGTTCAGATTTAGCAGGAACGGTTTGCGGTGCCATGTCGCGTTTGCAAAGCCCCTGAGTGGCCAAAACAGTAGAAACCCCCCAAAAGTGATTCCATTTTGGAAACTACACTACTCAAGGAACTTATCTACAAAAACCGAAGGAGAGAAAGCACCCCAATATTTGTAGATTAGTTTTTCCCAAGTACAACAAACCACATATGTGGTCATAAATGGCTGTTTGGTCACACGGCAGGGCTCAGAAGGGAAAGAGCGCCATGTGGAGATAAAATTCAGCAAAAACAGTTTGCAGAGGCCGTGTCAAATTTGCAGAGCCCCTGAGTGGCTAAAACAGTGGAAACTTCCCAAAAGTGACTTTATTTGGAAAACAACACCCCACAAGGAATTTATCTAGGGGTATAGTGAGCTTTTTGACCCCACAGTTTTTTTTGCAGAAAATATTGGAACTAGGCCGTGAGAATTAAAATCTAAATTTTTTTGCAGTAAAATGTAGGTTTAGCTAAAAAAATTTAATTGCCACAAAAACTGAAGAAGAAAAAGCAACCCAACATTTGTATATCAGTTTTTCCCGAGTATAACAATACCCCATATCTGGTCATAAACTGCTGTTTGGACATACAGCAGGGCTCCGAATGGAAGGAGCACCATTTAGAGTCCAAATTTAGCTGGAATGGTTTGCGGAGTCCATGTCGCATTTGCAAAGCCCCTGAGTGACCAAGGCAGCGGCAACCCCCCAAAAGTGACTCCATTTGGGAAATTACACCCCTCAAGAAATTTATCTAGCAGTATAATGAGCATTCAAAAAAAATTATTAAATTCTTGATGACAAACCTGGAGATCTAGCATTTTATGTTCATTATTCTATTAAACATTCAATGTACGGTGACATACTGTTTTGTGCGGGTCTTAGACCTTATTCACACAACATAAAACGGCCGTCACACGGCTGCAGTAGGAACTATAGACCCCTAATGGGGCTACTCACACGACCGATTTTTGGATGGCCGTCAAAAAATGGGACGTGCCCTATTTTCGGCCGTTCGCCCGGCCACCCGACTCCCATAGAAGTCTATAGGGCCGGATAATGCACGGCCATCACTTGAATGTGATCCAAGTGACGGCCGTGTCTTCCGTCGCTCGCTCTCTCTCCTTCTCCTCCTCACAGTGCGAAGTGCATGTGAGGAGGAGGAGGGTATTTTTTTGCTCCCTGTAGAAGCGGAATCCCCAATCCCCGGCCACAGCTTCTGCAATGCTGTGGCCGGGGATTGGGGATTCCGCTCCAGGCGAAGTCCGTGACTTCACTGTGTCCATATATGGACACAGTGACGTCATATGCACAGTGACATCACAGACTTCTGAAGCGGAATCCCCGTCGATGTGGCCGGGGATTCCGATCCCGGAGAAGTCCCTGCCTTCACTGTTCATATATGGACACAGTGACGCCAGGGACTTCTGAAGCGGAATCCCCACCACTGGGGCCGGGGATTCCGATCCAGGAGAAGTCCCTCACTTCACTGTCCATATATGGACAGTGAAGTGAGGGACTTATCCTGGAGCCGTCCCCTACAGTTAAGTAGGGGGTGCCACCTATGGGGGGAGACTATGTAGAAGGGGGGTGACTACCTACAAGAGGGTCTTGTGTGGCACTACCTACAAGGGGGGGGCTGTGTGGCATTGCTAACAGGAGGGCTGTGTGGCATTACCTACAGGGGGCTGTGAGGCACTACCTACAAGGGGGTCTGTGTGGCACTACCTACAAGGGGGTCTGTGTGGAATTACCTACAAGGGGGGCTGTGTGACACTACCTACAGGAGGGCTGTGACAGAATCTACAGAGGGCAGTGTGTGGCATTATCTACAGAGGGAAGTGTGTGGCAAAAAATGTACAAATGAAATTCATCCGATTTTAAAATGGTCAGGGAAAAAAAACGGATGGAGAACGGGTCAAAATCTGCCGTTAAAAACGGCAACACAGCCCGGAACGGAATCGGAGCGGATGTAAACGGCCGGGAAAAATGGCCCAAAACCTCCGGTTTTATCGGCCAACACTCGGACCCTGTCGTGTGATTAAGGCCTTACATGTGTGATGTTACTGTTTTGTTTCACTTTGGTTAAGCCCTTTACAACGAAGGACGGATATATCCGTCCTATGCAGGTGTTAGTTCCCACAAAAGGACGGATATATCGGTCCTCTGATCGTGCGTGTACTGCGAGTTTACCCCCCGCGATCAGCGGAAGGAGCACGGCTGTTATACACAGCCTGGCTCCTGCCGCAACTGCCGGAATCGAAGCACACTCCGATTCCAGCAGTTTAACCCATTTAACCCGTCAATAGCGACAGCGACATCTAATGTGTTTGACAAAGGGAGGGAGCTCCCTCTGTCACCCCATCGGCGGCCCCGAAAACAAATCGAGGGGCGCAATCGGGTGTCCATGGCAGCCGAGGGCCTAACAAAGGCCCCCAGGTCTGCCTTCAGCAAATGCCTGTTAGGCCATGCCAAAGACAATGGCCTAATAGATTGCCTGTCAGTTTTATTTACACTGATAGTATACCAAAGCATTATTGCCTAAGTGTAACAAAGCATTATATATGCGATCAGCAGATCGCATAGTGAAGTCCCCTGGTAGGGCAAAAAAAAAGTAAAGTAGTTAAATAAAGTTTGTGGAAAAAAAAATTACAGTCGAAATAAAATAAAACCAAAAAGTCCTATGTACCACAAAATAGTACTGATGAAAACTACACCTTGGCCCACAAAAATCAAGCCCACATACGGCCACATTGACGGAATAATAGTGAAAACATATAAAACCTCTACAGATCTGATATCCCCGTAATCATGCAGACCCATAGAATAAAGTTAACATGTTATTTACGCTCCATAGTAAACGGCGTAAATTTATAACATGAAAATCAATGCTGGAATAGTTGCTTATTTTCAATTCTCTCCTAAGTAAAGGTTAATAAAAGTTAATCGATATATTATATGAATCTAAAAATGGTGCAATTACAAAATACAACTCGTCCCTCAAAAAACAAGCCCTTGTACGGCTATGTCGACGGAATAAAAAAAGTTACGACTCTTGGAATGCGACCATGAAAAAACAAAAAATAATCCTTGGTCATTAACCCCTTAAGGACGCAGCCTTGTTTTGGCCTTAAGGCTCAGAGCCCATTTTTCAAATCTGATATATTTCACTTTATGTGGTAATAACGTCGGAATGCTTAAACCTATACAAGCGATTCTGAGATTATTTTCTCGTGACACATTGGGCTTTATGTTAGTGGTAAAATTTGGACAATATATTCAGTGTTTATTGGTGAAAAATCGCAAAATTTAGAGAAAATTTTTAAAAAAATAGCATTTTTCAGAATTGAAATGCATCTGCTTGTAAAACAGACGGTTATACGACTCAAAATATTTACTAGTTCACATTTCCCATATGTCTACTTTAGATTGGCATTGTTTTTTGAACATTGTTTTATTTTTCTTGGACGTTACAAGGCTTAGAACATAAACAGCAATTTCTCATATTTTTTTAAGAAAAATTCAAAAGCCTTTTTTTAAGGTATCTGTTCAGTTCCGAAGTGGCTTTGAGGGGCCTATGTATTAGAACCCCCATAAAACACCCCATTTTGAAAACTAGACCCCCTCAAAGTATTCAAAACAGCATTTAGAAAGTTTATTTAACCCTTTAGGCATTTTCGCAAATTAAATTTTTCTTGCTGAATTTCAATTGTATTAAAAAAAATTCTGTAACACAGAAGATTTTACCAGAGTAACACTACTAAATATGTATTGCCCAGATTCTGCAGTTTTTAGAAATGTCCCACTTGTGGCTCTAGTGCGCCTGTGGACTAAAACACAAGCCCCAGAAGCAAAGAAGGACCTAGTACAGGTCAAGGGATGTATGATACATTTTGAAGCACTCTTTCATATGGAGACTTAGTTTTTCGGGACACGTGTCACATTGATATATTGTGTTCTCCCTTATCCCCCTCTTATAGCAGACTTTGTACCTCTTTTGACTTTTTCCTTTCTTGCCAGTTTGGGGAGCTTCTCCTGGAAAGTGTTGTCCTGGTACGATGCGTGTGGCCCCGCTTCCAGAAGTACTGGGTCCCCCCTTCTTGGTCCCTAAAGATTAGGTTCTTGATAATCACCTCATGAAATTCCAGGAAAGTTCCCCTCTGGCCTGTACATCGACGTAGCACGTACGCATTGTACAATGCCATCTGTATGATGTGCGCGGTCAGCTTCTTATACCACACCGCATGGCGCTGTAGGGCTTCAGGACTTGATCTGACAAGTCCACCCCTCCCGTGTACCTATTGTAGTCCAGGATGCAGTCTGATTTGGGGGGTCTCTGTACTGGTACATGGGTACTGGTGTGACATCTCTCTTGTCCTTGTACGTGACACACAATATGTTGCTGCTAGATTGTGCCCTGCTCTCACCCCTTCTGGATGTTTGACAAGCAGAGTCTTAGGGAGGCCTCTCAGATTTCTTCTAGCAGTGCCGCATGCCGCTGGACTTCTGGTAGCGAGGCAGTTGAAGAGTGGGACGCTGGTATAAAAATTATCCAGGTAGAGTTGGTAACCCTGGTCCAGCAGTGGGTGCACCAAATCCCACACAATTTTTGCATTAACTCCCAGTAAGGGGGGCATTCAGGGGGCTGAGCACTGGTGTCCTTTCCTTCATATATCCTAAATTTGTAGGTATACCCTGATCCACTCTCGCACAGCTTATACATCTTCACGCCATACCTTGCCCTCCTACCCGGCAGGTACTGGCGGAATTGAAGCCTCCCTTAAAAATGTACCAAGGACTCATCAATAGAAATACAATTCTCGGGGGTATATGCTTGGGAAAACCGGTCACTGAAACGATCTAATAGGGGTCTCCGTTTATACAAACGGTCAAAACTGGGGTCGTCTTGGAGTAGGCAATGCTGATTAGGAGAAGCGAAGTATTGCCTCATTTTTTTTATTTTTAGGTTCCAGTTCAGTTCTGAAGTTGCTTTGAAGGGCCTATATATTAGACGCCCCAATAAAACACCCCATTTTAGAAACTAGACCCCTCAAAGTATTCACAACAGCATTTAGAAAGTTTATGAACTCTTTAGGTGTTTCACAGGAATTTAGAGCAAAGTAGAGGTGAAATTTACATATTTATTTTTGTCAGAAAATCCTTTTTATACCATTTTTTTCAGTAACACAAGGTTTTACCAGAGAAACGCAACTTAATACTTCTTGCCCAGATTCTGCAGTTTTGAGAAATATCCCACATGTGGCCCTAGTGCGGTAATGGACTGAAGCACCGGCCTCCGACACAAAGGAGCACCTAGTGGATTATGAGGCCTCTTTTTTTATTAGGCACCATGTCTGGTTTGAAGAGGTCTTGTGGTGCCAAAACAGGGGAAACCCCCCAAAAGTGACCCCATTTTGGAAACTAGACCCCTTGAGGAATTCATTGTAGTTTTCTTGGGGTGAATGCGGCTTTTTGATCAGTTTTTATTCTATTTTTAGGTGGCGTGGTGACTAAAAAACAGCAATTCTACTATTGTTTTTTTATTCTATTTTTTTTACAGCGTTTACCGTGCGCTATAAATGACATATTCACTTTATTCTGCGGGGCGATACGATTACGGCGATACCAGATGTTTATAGTTGTTTTTCAAAATTGTTTTTATTAACATTTTCCAATAAGGGGTACAAAAAGTAGAAAGGGGAGGATGGGGGCTGAGAAATATACAAGACATTGAAAAAGATCAAATAATGGGATAAAACAATAAATAAAAAAGGGAGAAAAATAAAAAAAATAAAAAAATATATATATTAATTAAAATTAAAGAGAAGTAAACAAAAATAGGGGGGGGGAACAAAAACATAACAGTCATAACCGTTACTATTAGGCTCATTATATCCATAATTCCAATAAGTCAGGTGAGGGGATCTACATATCAAGCAAATGCAGGGTCTCCCCTTCTCGTCGATAGCGTGACGATAGCATGGGCATGGAACCAGCCAAATACCCTGTGCCAGTCTCACCGATATGTTATCCAAAAGCTTTCTCCGAGAAGCGAAATCGCCAATAAGCAGATCAGAGGCGTGACCACCGCAGGCATCATAAGAATCTGAATCCCCGACAACTCATCATCTCGCAGTGAACACATGTTACATTATAGGTGCGTCCCCCATAAGTAGCTGCTCGTTAAACCATATAGTGGAGTCAAAGCAGTGTTTTATTTTCATTTGCACGTTCCGCGGGAGGAGTGAGATAAAGGATTCCCAAGTATTGAAAAATTGCTTGACCTTTTGCTCTTTGTGGAGAGAGGCCTCCATCCAATCCATCTTCATCAGATAGGAAAGATTGTCAAGAAACATTTTGAGCGGTGGGGCCTGATCATGAAGCCAGGTTTGTAGGATAGCCTTTACCCCCGCTGCCGCCACGTAGTGAAATAGTCTGTGCGCCCCGGGGGAACAGTGGTGTGTATCAGGGTCCAGGTACCTAAAGATTGCCCATAACGCTGTGTTAGGAACAAAGTTTGTGAGGTGTTCAGAGGTGAATACTTGTATTCTGGACCAGAAAGTTTGGATATTTGGGCAGGACCATAGACAATGATAGAGGTTAGCCTCCGGTGTGTGGCATTTGAAGCACTGCGATGTGGGATAGACGCCTATTTTGTGCCCTATATGCGGTGTTAGGTATGACCTATGGGAGACTTTCAATCTCATCTCCAGGAAACGAGCCGAAGGGAGAAATTTATGTGCCTGTGTCAAGGCCGCTAAAATGGTTGTGTAGGTGAGCGTGTGGTCATCTGTTTGCCATTTGGTTAGGGGGGTTTGAGTTTGAGAATAATCTAAGGGAACGTGGATAAATTGATAATTACGAGTGATTTGACCCCTGAGGTAGTTTTGTTTTGAAAAATGATGTCGCAGGCATGGGTTCCATTCTTGGTCAGGTATCGGTGGTAGTATCTTTGTTAAGTAGCTTTTGACTTGCATATAGCTAAAGAGATCAATCGGGTGATCCGGAAACTTAGAACATAGCTCTGTAAAGGAGAACATCCTACGCTCTTCTATGTTCACAAATTGCCCCACAGAATTGAGCCCCAGCCTGTACAATCTGTGGAAGACGGCAGCAGGGTTACCACTCTGAAAGTCAGGGTTACATACCAAGGGCATATGGAGAGATAGCAGAGGAGAAAGATGAAAGAGAGATCTTATCTTCTGCCATGCCTTCCATGTAGTAAATAGTAAGGGGTTGGCCCTTGTTTCCTTCGTCAGGCTCCCATAAGGAAGATGCAAGAGTCCTGATAAAGCGTTCCCCATGAACAATGCCGAGTCTAGAGGTGAGGAGGTGTATACGGAGGTGTTGTGGATCCAGTCAGAGATATACCGATATAGAGCTGCCAGATTGTAGTGTTTAATATTGGGGAAGTTGATCCCCCCATTACCCCTGGGCTGCTGCAGGATGATGTAGGCTATTCTGGATCTTTTCCCGCCCCAGATAAAGGTTCTATAGAGATAGTTGATTCTGCGCTCGTCTTTGGGTGTGAGGTAAATTGGGAGAGTGTGGAAGAGATACAGGAGGCGTGGGAATTCTGTCATTTTGAGTAGGTTAGCCCTGCCCAGATAAGAGAGTGTAAAGTGTTTCCAGGAGAGGAGCGTCTTCTCCAGTTCCGTTATATAGTGGGATATGTTGGTGCTATAGAGTGCGGACGGGCGTTTCGTGATTCGAACTCCTAGATATGTGAGGGCCTGAGAGTTCCATTTAAATGGGAATTTCCATGACCACAGGGGTGTGGAGGGGCCTTTCAGCAACATCGCTTCTGTCTTTTCCAGGTTCCGAGTGTAACTGGACAGTCGCCCCACCCCCTCCAATTCACTCAAAAGAGGGTCTAGAACCTGTTTGGTCAAGACAGGAATGCCAACAGGCAAGCAAAAACCCTTATTTCCTGACTACCCACAATTAATTAGGAAAATAAACTAACAAATTTTATTAAGCTACGTATAGCAAAAAGACAGACCACATAAACGTCAGTTTAAAATTATCACTGTCACAGTGCCGAAGTGAAAGTGAAAATCAGCCAGCTGGAAGGCTCGGCAAATCATTCAAACGGCCAAGGTGAATACTGACTGAGTTGAAGTCAGCTTGCAAGATAGAAGCCACATTTAGTAAATAGGCATTAAATTCGGCTAGGACAGGAATTAAAAAACACACTTTAAAGCCCCCCCGACATGTTTCGCTAACTAGTAGCGTCCTCAGGGGTACATGGGGCTAATGGCGACGCGGCGAGAAAACGGAAGCCTTTATGGCAATATGGAGTGACGTAAATGGGAGGCGTGTAGAGGAACAGGCTGCCAATCGGCCACCTCAGGACAGCGCAAAGAACAGATGATACTGCCCGGCCAATAGAGATCATCCTATTGAGGAACCAATAGGAGACAAGGAGCGATATGGATACACTGTCGATACAAACAAACTAGTCAGTGATGACACGCATGCGTAGTAGGTCATAGCAGGGACTCAGAAAAATGCTGAGAGAAAACACCGATACATCAGGAATCGGCGCAAGCGCCGTAGCTGACAAAATGGACATAGAGTAGACGCCCCGTGATAAACTCCCTTAGAATAGCCGCGCATGCGCCATGGCACATAATGGGCACTTAGAAAAATAATGAGCTCCAGGGCAGCAGCAGAGAGCATCGCATGTCAGCGCAGGCGCCGCGGCTGTCACTCAAGACTCAGAGCAGGCATATAATGATACCATCACAATAGCAACGCGCATGCGCAACAATATCCACATCGGACTTAGAAAAATACCTAAAAAGATGATGATGAAAGCAGAGTCGACACTGCCTGCCTTGGTATGGGAAAGGTGCATAATCACAAACTGACACAATAGGGACTGAGAAAAGTGTAAACAGCCACGAAGACCTGACAAACCGGCATGCGAGCCGTAAATGTCAGCTGGCCCCTAATAAAGGGAATAGTAATGTCCCCCGTTTTTGCAGGGGACACCCAGTCAGGGCTGCAGGAGCAGTCTACACTATATACAGCTGTACAGATCCCTCCTACTCTCAGTCATGCACCCTAATGACCACAGCACTCCTTTTTAGCCATAATGGTGTACCCATCGATGATAGGTGTATCCAATATCCCAATAGGGACAATACATATTCCGTATGTAGATGAATCGTAAGTGTATATAATAAATATAATAGAACAAATTTAGTACTCGCGGCCGCACATTAAAAGACATATATGGTCATAAATGGTGATTCCATAGTAAGATAAACCATAACATAAATAGAGATAGAGCCACCCTATGAAAAGGGGGGGAGCAAAATTTTTCATGATACTGGCGATTAATCGAATCCAAAAGCACCAACTGATCGTAAATGAATATAAATAATACGAAAATAAAAAGAAAAGAAAATGACAATAGATAATGAAGACATCCACATAGGACATGAAGGGAAATGAACAACGGATCAAAGAAAGGCACTATAAGTGAAACCCTCATTTAATCCCTGAGGGGTCATGGTACCAAGACGATGGATCCAGCGTGCTTCCTCCTGTAGGAGTTTCTGATCCAAATTGCCAGCCCTGGGTCCCAGCTTCAGTTGTTCAATACCCCAAAATTGGAGCAGTTTGGGGTTGTCAGAATGGAACCTATGCATATGTCTAGAGAGAGTGGTATCCTCTTTCAAATTGATGGTACTAAGATGTCTCGATACTCTCCTCCTCAATTCCTGCAGAGTCTTACCGACATACAATTTCGGGCAGGGACATTTAGCCAAATAGACAATCCCGCTACTCTGGCAGTTAAGAAATTGCTTAATGTGATATAGTCTATTGTCTAAGGGGTTAGTGAAACTTCTAACTCTAGGCATCAGAGGACAAAAGGAACATCTACCGCAGGGATGGAAACCAGTTATAGGTGACTTTAACCATGTAGATGGTGTATTATGAGAAATAGGAGAATAATGGCTATGTACCAAAAAATCACGGAGATTTTTTCCCCTGCGATAGGTAATAGCAGGATTGGCCGGGAGTACCTCCACTAAATCTGGGTCAGCGGTAAGGATCGACCAATGTTTTCTCAGAACACCAACCACCTGAGAGGAGCACACGTCAAAAGTGCCAATGCAACGGATGGCATTGGACGATGGTGGCAATACGGATCCAGCACCTCTATCGGAGAGTAGTTCAGATCTCTGAGATGCCCTGGCCCTAGCATAGGCCCTATGGAGCCACTTTTTTGGATACCCCCGTGCCAAAAATTTATGGTAAAGACCATCACATTCTCTCTGAAAAGATGACTCATCGGAACAGTTGCGTTTGGCTCGTAGGTATTGGCCGATAGGTATCCCTCTCTTCAGGGCAGGTGGGTGATAGCTGTTCCAATGCAGGAAGCTATTAGTCGCTGTAGCTTTTCGAAATATATCGGTTTGGACACCGCCAACAGGATCCAGAGAGATCTTAAGGTCCAGGAAATCAATTACCCGATCGTTTATATCAAAAGTGAATTTCATACCGATAGAGTTGGTATTGAGCATAGACATGAAGTCAGTGAAAATGTTGACATCCCCATCCCAAAGCATGAGAATGTCATCAATATATCTACCCCAAAAGGAGATATGTGAGGTAAAGAAAAGTAGATCGTCGGAAAAAACAATGGTGTCTTCCCACCAACCCAGGAAAAGCTTGGCGTAGGAAGGTGCACAGACAGTGCCCATGGCCGTGCCTTTTATCTGATGATAATATTTGGCATCAAAAGTGAAAAAATTATGAGTGAGTAGAAAACGTAATAATGATAGAACAAAATTATTATGACGATGAAATTGTGTGCCTTTGGTGCTCAAAAAATATTCAACTGCATTGAGACCCAGGTCGTGCTGAATGTTAGTGTACAGGGACTCCACGTCTATGCTCGCCAACAAAGTGGTGGGGGTGACATTGATCTCCTGAATCCTGGTGACGGTGTCTTTAGTATCCTTAAGGTGAGATGACAGGGCAGAAACAAAAGGGGACAGAATCTCGTCCACGTAAAGACTTATGCCCTGTGTAAGGTTGTCGTTTCCCGACACTATAGGTCTTCCAGGGATGGGGTTCTTATTTTTATGGACCTTTGGTAAAGCGTAAAAGGTTGCAAGAGTGGGAGTGGGATTATACAGACGTTTAAATTCATCCAAAGTAATAAGATTACTACTCTTAGCATCGGTAAGTAGGTCAAACAGTTCTAATAGGTAGTTGGTCGTAGGGTTGCTTTTTAAGATAGTATAAGTTGTATGATCACCTAGTAACCTATGGACCATGTCTGCATAATCCACACGGTCCATCACTACAATATTGCCTCCTTTATCCGAGGGTTTAAATACCAGATCCGCATTACCACACAAATCGTCCAACGCCATCCTCTCATCACTGCTAAGATTACTAAAGGCCATAGACCTGTTACCTCTCAAGCTTTTAAGGTCTTTACAGACCATTTTAACAAAAACATCAATATGTCCATACTGAGAGAAAGGGGGAGTAAGCTTGGATTTGGGGCGTAGCGACGAAAAAGGGCCAACCGCCTCAGAGACTCCATATTGGTTCTCCCGAAGGAGACTCTCAAGAGCCCTCATGGTGTTTTGCTCTTGGCGATCCTGACGGATACCATCCTGTATGGAACCCTTAAAATGCTTATGTAGGGCCAGTTTTCTCGCGAAAAGATTAATATCCTTTGCCCATGTGAATTCATTAAAAGGGGGTGCAGGGGTATATGAGAGTCCCCTTTGTAAGAGGGTCAACTGATGTGAGTTTAAACTGTATGAAGACAAATTGATTATCTGCATATCGGCGTCGTTGGTGGTTGGTATATTTGATTTTATGATTTGAGTCCCCAGTGCATATTGAGTGGTCCTAAAAAAGGAAATGTAGTAGAAGGGCCCATGGTAGTATTGGTACCATTGCCACCACTCGAAGCTGCAGGTATGATTGGTAACTGAGAGTTGCCCATCATGCTTGTGGCACTTTGGGTATAAGTAGGGACAGATGTAGATAAGACAGATGAAGAGTTGGAGACAGCAGGTGGACATGGTCTATTTCTAGTCAGGGGTCCAATAGGAGGCTGCTTAGATACAGTAGAGATTTTCTTTGAAAAACCAGGCCTGGTGTTCCTAACCTTACGCTTAGTACCTAGTCTGGGACTATCACCAGTAGATCTAGAAAATTCCGTACCCGAAGTATCCGATTCAGAGAAATCGGTATATACAGTAGTTTGTTTAGGGGTAGGGACAAAGCGTGTCCTATATGTGTAGATTTGGCCTATATCGAAGTCCCTCCGATCCCGGATATATTTGCGATGTTTACGCTCCTTTATCTCACCCTGTAATTTCTCAATGTTTTTTTGTAGTTTAGCCTCTGACGCAGCGAATTCAGGACAGGACTGAAAGACCTGTATATCCGATATCTCTTTTTCAAGTTGAGCGCCAATTTTACTGTGGCTCTGCTTTTCGAATTCCAGCAAATACTGAAGCATCCGCAAGGAACTCTCAGTGAGAAGGTCCTCCCACCCCTTTGTGAAGGCAGTGTTGTCACGATGTGAGTTAGGTGTGATATTAATTCTAAGACCCCTATAGACAATCTTCTGCTGTATATAGGTCTCAAGACTGGCTATCTCCCAACAGGAGCGCACAAATCTTTGATACGTTTTCTGGAGGTCCCTAAACGCTGTATGGATGTCAAACTGATGCAATGGAATATTGTCAGTGGAAAAGACATAAGCCACCTCAGCGGACAGAGTCTCTATGTTGGGCTTCTTAGACAAAAAACCAGCCATATCAAATAAACGGTATGAAATATAAGGAGTTCCACAGTGGGAACAGGGTCAATAAAAAAGGGTAATTAACCCAGCAATATTAGACAGAGAGCAGTTGTGACCCAGGGCAGTCAGCAGGTAAAATATACAATCAAGACAGGAATGCCAACAGGCAAGCAAAAACCCTTATTTCCTGACTACCCACAATTAATTAGGAAAATAAACTAACAAATTTTATTAAGCTACGTATAGCAAAAAGACAGACCACATAAACGTCAGTTTAAAATTATCACTGTCACAGTGCCGAAGTGAAAGTGAAAATCAGCCAGCTGGAAGGCTCGGCAAATCATTCAAACGGCCAAGGTGAATACTGACTGAATAGAACCTGTTTGGGGTTTGATACGGCCAACAAAATATCGTCAGCAAAAGCGGCCACTTTTAGTTCTATATTACGTAGTTTAATGCCCTGAAAAGTAGATGTCTGGGAGAGATGGCGCAAGACGGGGTCTAAGGCGAGATTAAAAAGGAGGGGGGATAGGGGACAACCCTGCTTGGTGCCCCTAAAAATGTCTATCGGAGCTGTGTTATGCTCATTGACCGTCACACTAGTTGCACACCCTACACGAAGAGATTGCAGGAATTGAGTAACAGTCGATCCAAGGTTCGTTCGCTCCATCACCTCATCGAGAAAAGGCCACGCGACAGTGTCGAAGGCCTTCTCAGCGTCAAGGCTCATCAGCATGTTAACTGGTTGATCCTGCTCCTGCGCCATGACTGTGGCAGCAACAGCTGATCTTATATTCTTGATACTAGTCCTGCCTTATGTGAAACCCATTTGAGCTTCGCATAAAAGGTCGGGGAGAACAACCTGGAGTCTGTCAGCCAATATCCTTGCCAGTAATTTATAATCTTGATTGAGTAGGGAAATTGGCCGATAGGATTGGGCCAGAGACGGGTCTTTATTTGGTTTGGGTAAGAGAACTGTGCGAGACTCTGTGAATCGGTCAATGGGCATTTGGCGTATAAAGGCGTCGTTAAATAAATTAGTGAGAGTGGGAATTATTTGGGGGGCCAGTATTTTATAATATTCCGCCGGGAATCCGTCCCGACCCGGTGTTTTGCCATTGGAGGTCAGAGAGATGGCCCGTCGCACTTCCTCCTCCTGTATGTCCGAATTCAGCAAAGATTGCTGATCTTCAGATATGGAGGGCAGATTTATGGTGTCCAGAAAGGTATTGATATCTGGGAGGGATGCCGGGGCCGCTCTATAAAGGTCTTCATAATAGTCAGAGAAAATCTGCGCTATATCAGAAGCATCGGTGACAAGGGAGCCGGTGGTAGGGTGCCGCAGGGACAATATGGGTTTGAATGGACGTTTTTGCTTAGTGAGTGTGGCGAGTAATTTTCCAGTTCTATTTCCCCATCTATAAAATTTATTGTCTGTGTTTTTTACCTGCCAATGGGATTCCTCGTGGACAAAAGTGTCTAGTAGATGCCTGGCCGTCTGATAAACTGTTTGGTTATACGCAGAGGAATCTGCTGCATATGTGCGCTGAGCGGTCAGTAAAGCCTTGTGTAAGGCGTCAAAGCGCTCCCTTCTCGTTTTCCGCCTATGGGACAGATAGCTGATGACATGACCTCTCATTACAGCCTTAGAAGTCGCCCACAACAAGGGGGAATCATCAGTATGAGAGATGTTGTCGTCCAAGAATTGACTCCAATATGATTGGAGATACTGTTTAAAGTCATCAGAATCTGCCATGTACGCAGGAAACCTCCATATTCTAGTTCTCACATTGGATGGGGATAAGGATAATGACATTGTAATTGGAGCATGGTCTGATATGGTGATTGGATGTATACGTGAGGAGTAATGTGCCTCAAACAGGGGGGAGGATATCAGAAAGTAGTCAATACGGGAGAATGTTTTATGGGCTACAGAATGACACGTGTATTCTCTCGCCCCAGAATCCATCACCCTCCAGGGGTCGCACACATTGAGGGAGTCAATGAGAAGAGTGAGGGAGGCGGTCGCTACCTGGGACTGGGGTGTAGAAGGGGACCTGTCTAGTGTGGGGCATTGTACAAGATTGAAGTCACCTCCAATTATTAAGCGACAGTCGGGGAAGCTCGTTATGATTTGGAGAACCTCTGGGAAAAAGCTTTGTTGGTCGTGATTAGGGGCGTAAATGTTCACCAGTAAATATGCTATCCCGGCTATTAAGACCTGTAGTATTAGGTACCTGCCCTGAGGGTCTGCTATGGAGTTCTCTACAGTGTATTGAATGTCCCTTCTGAAAAGTGTCGCGACCCCCCGCGAAGAGGAAGAATGTGAGGCAGAAAGGCAATCCGCTAGCCACGGGGCTTTCAAGTTGCTTTGCGTGCCTGATCTCCAGTGAGTCTCCTGAAGAAAGATAATGTCAGGGGAGAGTCTTTTGAGATGGTTAAGCACTTTTTTCCTCTTCAGGGGCGTGTTCAGTCCTGCTACATTCCAGGAAAGGAATTTAATATGAGGATGGGTACTAAAAGTGTCAGGGTGTAGTGTGTTTGGGGTACTCATCCTGTGTCGAGGTGGTAGATTCGGATCAAAGGTAGTGAAAGCCAGATGCTGCACCCCACGGTCCCAGCGAGCCGCGAGTACAGCCCCTTCCCACTGATGCCATTACAAGCGGGAGTCACGCCTCCCATCACCTGAAAAAGGATAATATACATGAGCGAGCATAAGTAACACAAAAAAAACATAGAAACAACAAAAGTTATAGCGGCATTAACCAGTAACTGGTGTTCTGCTGTGAACACAACTGCCGCAGTTTGCGCTTTAATTCGCCAAGGTAAGCGAAGTAAGCACATGTCCATTAGTAGGAGGGCTAACTTTTCCTCTCAGAAAGTCTTCATTATCCTTCATCCCGCACTTCCAGATGGAGGCCTCTGCGGGCCAGGACCGGATCCTCAAACATCAGCGTACGGTCCCCCATTTGCACTTTCAGCTTGGCCGGGAAGAGGAGTTGAAATCGAGTGTTCTGTTCGTGCAGCAGGCGGCAGATTGGAGCGAAGGCTTTTCTCTTCTGGGCGACCATCGCCGAGTAATCTTGGAAAATCAGGATTTTGGAGTTATTCACGTGGAGGTTCCCCTGCTGCCTGTACGCTCTCAAGACTCTTTTTTTTATCGCCCAGTGTAGGTACTTGGCGATTACTGGACGTGGCCTATTGTCTCCCGCATTCCCCCTGGTTCTGGGCGGTCCCAGCCTGTGCACTCTCTCAATCATGAGGGGGTCGCGTCCCAGGTCAATGTTGAGGGCTGTGGGTAGATCTTTGGTGATGTAGTCCAGCAGCTGGTCGTTTGTCACGCCTTCAGGGATGCCCGCGAAGCGCAAATTGCTGCGCCGATCCCTATTTTCTAGATCATCCAATTTATCTCTAAGGGCTTGGGATGTGGCTTGACTTTGCCTCAAGGCGACCTCCATTGTGGCGATAGAATCTTCCGCTGTATTAAACCGTGTTTCCATATCTGCTATTTTTTGTGAATTTTAAGTGATTTGCGCCAATGCAGAATTTATGGACGTGTGTAAGACATCCAGCCGCTTGTCGAAGAGAGGAAGCAGAAGTTTGGAGACCTCCTGTGCCACTAAGGTCGCCTGAAGTGAGTCAGTTTCCGAGTCATGCGAAGGACTGTTCTGTGGGGTTAGTCTGGGTGGCGTGACGTCGTCATCAGGAAGACGTTCTGGGGTGAACTGATGTTGAGAGCTGGAACCTCTGTTAGAAGAAGATCTGGGAGTCTGTTTATCCCCCTTCATATGGGTTTTGGATTTCTGCATTTTGGAGGACGGGGGTATCCCGGGCGTCCGGGCGGCACAAGAGCGGGCAGGTTGATCTCTCAAAGATTTCGTCAAATATTTGTCCATGTCACGCTCCCCTATCAGGGGGGAAGCACGAGAGATTTTACAGACAATGAACAGGCAGCAGAGGCAAATAGAAGGAAAGTAGACCGCAGCACGTTACATCATTACAGATCCATCAGCATGTGCAGGGGTTTGGAGGGATCTTTATAACAAAACATAGTGGGTTCAGCAAACAATGTCCCGTGCAAACGATGAAGTGAACCAAGACGGGTCAAAGGGGGAGTTTCTGAGGCGCAATAAATCCTCGATTCTTCCTACAATGTTGACGTAGTGCACACAGTTAGGAGAGTCGCGCTGAGTAGTCCCTGGCTGGGGGTTACACCGGGGTTCTCCCCCCGTGCGATGTGTATACCAGTCCCTGGGCAGTAAGAATGGACGTCAGGCCCAGCAGTGCCACCCGCGAGATCGTGCCCGGGTGTTTTCACGTGGGTATTGCCCCACACAAGATATTGGTCTGGGTCACAACTTGGCTATTTGGTATTTGGGGGTCCTCACCTGGGGTCTGCCCCACTTCTCCTCCCTTTCCCAGCACTTTTCCTATCAGGCTGCCGTTGCCTTTATCCGCCACAAGATGGCAGCAGAGTAGTGGCTTTTCAAGATGGCGGCCGGGGCGTGGCTTCTCGCGAGGTTTGCCTCGCGCAAGATGGCGGCCGGGAACTTCCCCTGCCAGATTAGCAATGCCCTTCGGGGTACAATGATGGCCAATCGGGGGGTCACGCAGCAGTCCACAGGGAAGATCTCCCTCCCCCTTATGTCCTCTTCCTCCCTTCTCCTTACCGGCCTGTTTGGTGTAGGTGCTGCTCAGCCACAGTCCGGCCTCGCCTCCTCCAAGATGGCCGCCGGAAGGATCTTCTTCTGCAGGAGACCCAGGTAGGATGATTTGTGCCAGCTGTAATATCACTTTTGATGGCGGGTCACCCTGATCCACTGTCTCCCCTAGCAGGGGGGATCCCCAATCCAGGGCTCTTCTCTGGGCGTTTGTCTTCAGCCGCGTGACTGGGCCAGGGACACCCGCACTTCTTTCGGCGTTCCACCGCCCACGGCTCCGGGGCGATTCAAATCGGAGCCTCTCTGGGGTCTCTCCGAGCCCCCCGTGTCAGGGGAATTGCCTGCAACGTCCCCCGAGGCAGGATGGCCAGGATACAGCCCGGATGGTCTCAGGGCACAGAGGAGCTCTCTCTAAAAGCGGCCATCCACGATGCCCCACCCCCGGAAGTCTCTTATAGTTGTTTTTATGTCTTATGGAGTTTGCACAATGAAATACGTTTTGTAAAAAATCATTCACTTTTTGTGTTACCATGTTCTAAGAGCCAGAATTTTTTTATTTTTCCATCAATAAAGGACTTATTTTTTGCGTAACGAACTGTAGTTTCAATCATTACCATTTTTAGGTACATGCGACTTTTTGATCTCTTTTTATTCCATTTTTTGGGAGGTGAAGTGACCAAACAATTGTGATTGGGGTACGGTTTATTATTATTTTCTTTTACGGCGTTCACCGTGCGGGATAAATAACAAAATAATTTTGTAGTTCAGGCCGTTACGGACGCGGCGATACCAATTATGTACAGTTTGTTTATTTATCTATTTTTATTAATAATAAAGGACTGATAAGGGAAAAAGGGGGATTTTTACTTTTATTACTTATAAAACTTTTATTTTCTTATTTTTACACATCTTTTTTTAACTTTTTTTTTTACTTTATTACTTTGTCCCACTAGGGGACTTGAGGGCAGGAGGCCCTGATCGCTATTCTAATACACTGCACTACATGCGTAGTGCAGTGTATTAGAGCTGTCAGCTACTCACTGACAGCAAGCATGTCAGGACCCACTAGGCTTCCGTCAATGGAATAGCCGGACGCCATTGTTTGGTGTCCGGTTGCCATAGTCATAGGCCGCTATCGTGTAGCAGGCTGGCGATGGTAGCTTAACCCCTAAAAATACGAGATCTCTATTGAACACGGCTTTTAAGGGGTTAATCAGCGGGGACACAGCGATCGGTCCCCGCTGTAGGAGCTGCGGCAGCTGCTGTACGAGACAGCAGCTGTCACAGCTCCTGTATGTGTCGGGAGGACGGCCGAAACGGGCATTACTCCTGAGACGTACTATTAGGTCATGGAGAGCGAACGCTATGGTTACCATGACCTAATAGTACGTCCAGGAGCGGGAAGGGGTAAAGAGCAAAATGGCCCGGTCATTAAGGGGTTAATTCAGTTCATTAATGACTGTGTATATCATTTGCATGCTTCATCCTGATTTCTACTGTACATTTTATAAATGTGAGGGTTTGCTGGGTTGACCGGATACTTGATCTCACTTTACTGTCATTTACTCCATTATGTATATGTACATATGATGTGACAATATTGTTTTTGTTGATGTGTGAATTGTATTTCATATGTTGTTTTAAAACGAGTTTAAAAAAAAAAATACATGGATGTGTGATAAACTTTGAAGCACTCCTTTATAAACATGCCAGGTTTATCTGGGCAGGTTTCACAATGATAATTTGTGTCTAGTCTTCTCCCCCTTTTGTAACACACTTTGCACCTTTTTTGGGACCTTCCTTTTGTACCAGTGGAGGTGATTAGAGAGATCAACCCGTCCCATGTACTTATTGTAGCCTAGGATGCAATCTGGCTTGTGGGTCATTGTAGTGCTACCTCGGACAGGGACAGGGGTGCTGCCGGTACCGTGTATTGTGGTCAACATAAGGCCATCCCTCTTGTCTTTATACTTGACCAGCAACATGTTCTAGCTGTGTAGTTCCCTGCTTTCTCCCTTTCTTAGGGGTTGCACAATCAAAGTTTTAGAGAGGCCTCTCTGGTTTTTGCGCACGGTGCCGCATTCTGCAGTACTTCTGGTGGAGAGCCATTTAAATAATGGGAGGCTGGTGTAGAAGTTATACACGTAAAGGTAAAAACCCTGGTCCAGCAGTGGATGCATCAAATCCCACACTATTTTCCCACTAACGCCCAGGACAGGGGGTTATTCTTGAGGTTCTATCCTGATGTCCTTCCCTTCATAAACTGTAAACTTGTAGGTGCACAGCTTGTACATTTTAATTCCATACCTCGCCCTCTTGCTTGGCAGGTATTGGCGGAATATTAAGATGAATACCTATACGAGTATAGACCATTGGCATACGCCAAACAATAATGCGTCCACACAAATCATAAAGCAAATATCAATACCTATACCAGACTGTGAAGACTACTAGTATATCCAGAAAATGAAACACATATAGCACAAGTCATGTACCATGACAATATAAAATAAACTTTATTGAAATATACATAACATATTGGCCATCAAAATATAAAAACAATATAGCACACAGTTAAAAAGGAGAGTATGGAGGAGCTGCATGAATAATCCAATATATATGCTACCATACTATAAACATCCTGTGATGTGGTAACAAATGCAGATATCTATAGAAAAGATGATCATATAGATGAAGTATTTGGACAACAGAAGCACATAAATATATTTAGCACCTGACAGAAGAGCACACAATTGTGCATGCATATAAAAGTATACAGCTAGAGCTCCAAGTTGCACCCAAAACAAAGACCATGCTTTATAAATAAAGGATATTGCACAAACCCATGGACTGCATGATAGGAAGCACGCAGGAACACTCCACACTGACCGCCCCCGACGCACGTTTCGCCGTCAGCTTTCTCAAGGGGTACCCCTTGAGAAAGCTGACGGCGAAACGTGCGTCGGGGGCGGTCAGTGTGGAGTGTTCCTGCGTGCTTCCTATCATGCAGTCCATGGGTTTGTGCAATATCCTTTATTTATAAAGCATGGTCTTTGTTTTGGGTGCAACTTGGAGCTCTAGCTGTATACTTTTATATGCATGCACAATTGTGTGCTCTTCTGTCAGGTGCTAAATATATTTATGTGCTTCTGTTGTCCAAATACTTCATCTATATGATCATCTTTTCTATAGATATCTGCATTTGTTACCACATCACAGGATGTTTATAGTATGGTAGCATATATATTGGATTATTCATGCAGCTCCTCCATACTCTCCTTTTTAACTGTGTGCTATATTGTTTTTATATTTTGATGGCCAATATGTTATGTATATTTCAATAAAGTTTATTTTATATTGTCATGGTACATGACTTGTGCTATATGTGTTTCATTTTCTGGATATACTAGTAGTCTTCACAGTCTGGTATAGGTATTGATATTGGCGGAATATTAGTCTCCCGTTAAAATATACAAGGGACTCGTCTATTTCAATGTTCTTTTTGGGGGTATAAGCTTCTTGAAATTTGGTGCAGAAATTATCAATGACTGGCCTGATTTTGAATAGGCAGTCATATGTGGGGTCATCACGGGGCGGGCACGGTGCATTATCATTATAATGCAAAAATGTCTGAATTATTTCAAAATGTGTCTGGGGTATTGCCATGTGGTAAAATGGAGTGCTGTATAAAATGTCCGTACTCCAGTATTGCCTAGCCTCCGGCTTTTTTACTAGGCCCATATGTAGCACAAGGCCCCAAATTGTCATCATCTCCACTGCCTCTATGGGGGTCCACCTAGCAAATACATTTGTCTGAGCCACCATTAAATTAACAAAATCCTCAGAGAAAAAGAGCATGAAAAAGTGAATTTCTGCGAAGCTTACAGTTTTAAACCAAAATACTGAGCTGCCTATGAAATCTGGACTGCGAGGCACATAATTCTCAGGTGGTAGGTTCCATATGGTATCACTCATTTGGGGGGTTGCTTCAGCTGATGTCCTGGGGCGTCTTTGCGGGGTTTCCTCATCACTGGATGAGGATGATGAGGATAAGTAGGTCAAGAGGAATGGGGCAATTTCCTCTTCTCCCTCGCTGGCCGATTCAGTGTTAGAGGCCAGGATGGCGTTAGCCTCCTTGGTTGAATAGACTCTTTGGGATTATTGTGCAACTATGCGATCAAAAATTTTGTGAACGAACTTCAGTTAAAAAACCCTGAATGACCGTCACTAACTGACGCTAACTTTAACACTGTAAATTTATACTAAAACTGTCGCTACACTAGTGAACGAACTTCAGTTAAAAAAAAACTGAATGTCCGTCACTGACGCGAACTATAATGCTGTCAATTTATACTAAACCTGTAGCATAAATATATAGCTAAAATTTCTACTATATATTTTTTTTACTAAATGGACGTCAGTAAACGTCCGCTACTCTAACGCCCTACCTGTGCAGTTACTAACTACACCTAACTATAATTTTTTTAAATTATTTTTTTACAATTTTATAAAAAAAAGGCCCAAAAAAAACAGCATCAACAAATTACCACTGAGGCGGATTATAGACTCAGCACTGAGTGGCCGCAGGGCCAGTGTAGCCGGTGTAATGTTTTCTGTATAACACTGTCCAATCAGCATCATACAGTCGTCCTCTTCGCAGGCCAGCAACACAGCCTAATCATATACTATACAGCTTCCATTCCCGACTCTGTTTTCAACTGGTCATACCTCCGGTTGTTTCATACTGCGATCCTGCCATATAAATGATTAGAATCTCATCTTTCATATGCCACCAGAACCACCGTTCTAGGTGGTCAACAGCCGGAGATATGGCTATTTGAAGAGATCCATCTCCCCCCCAGCCTCAGTCTTTCACACTGTGTGAAGCAGCTTCATGCTGATAGGACAGTGTCAGAGGCTGTGAGGTAGCTCCACCTCAGAATAATCGCTGCTGTTGACACCCACATATCAAGTATAATAAACTTTTTGGGACACAATTTTCACTAGCATTATCCCTGTGATAGTGCATATTAGATTAGCTAGGAGATTGGGCATTACTAAATTAGTGACGTGACAGATCCTCTTTAAGTGACTGATCATATCTGTATTCTAATAAAGTACCGCTCAGAAGCATCCGACATTAAAATAAATAGTAGGTAAGCATTAACCACAGGTACATTTTAAGCCCACAGCAAGGTGTCTTTATGCCACACTCAAGAAACCAATTAAAAAAAAAAAGCGCGTACCTCCAATGATTTACTTAAAGTGTACCTGTAAAGATAAAAAAAACTTGTTTATGTGTTCCTTTTAACATAATAAAAAACTTTGCAATATATTATATTTACCTTACTGCAATCGTTAGCCTGATATGCTGTAGTCTTCTTCCCTCTTTTGCTGCTCCTCCATCTCTTCTACTTCGGCAGTCCCTGCTTGTTGTCAGTTGGAATCCGTAGCCAACAACATCAGACGCTGGCTACAGATTCTGTGCAAAACTGAGGGGGAGGCACCATGTTGACGTGCACACTCCCGAGCTTCCTCACTCTAGTTCCTATTCACAGCACTGCTCCCTTTACTGTTCATATATGGAAAGTGATGTCCGGAACAGAGCTGAAGTCCTGGGCAGAGATCTAGTAGGGGCTCTGCTCTGGTACATTGGCTCTGTGGAAGCCTCTAACATCACTCTCCATATATAGACAGTGATGTCCGGAGCAGAGCTGAAGTCCCGGGCAGATTGCTAGTAGAGGCTCTGTTCCGGTACACTGGCTCTGTGGAAGCCTCTAACAGCACTGTCCATATATAGACAGTTATGTCAGGGGCAACCCCAGAACTGGAGTTCCGGGCTCCGCCTGGGACTGCTGCTCTGCTACTATCATTCAGGGACCTCCCCATTGCTGGAGTCCATAAACAGAGCCGCTTCAAGCGTTCTGCCTGGGACTCCTCTCCTCCTGACATCACTGTCCATATGTGGACAGTGATGTCAGGGGCAACCCCAGAGCCGGAGTCCCGGGCTCTACCTAGGACCCCTGCTCTGCTCCTAACATCACTGTCCATATTTGGCCTATATATATATATATATATATATATATATATATACATACATGGACAGTGATGTCAGGAGCAGAGCAAGAGTCCCAGGCAGGACTCGGCTCTGGGGTTGCCCATGACATCACTGTCCATATATGGACAGTGATGTCAGGAGGAGAGAGGGAGTCCCAGAAAGAGCTCTAGAAGCGACTCTGTTTCGGGACTCCAGCTCTAAGGAAGTCCCTGACATCACTGTCCATATATGGATGGTGATGCCAGGAGCTTTCCCAGGGCCTAAGTCCTGGGGCAGAGTCTCTACTATCACACTTCCTGGAGATTCCAACTCTGAGGAAGCCCCTGACATCACTGTCCTTATATGGACAATGATGTCGAGAGCTGCCCGAAGTGTACGTTTACCTCTGAAGGATGCCATACAGTGGCATCAGTCACCCATAGCCTCCCATGTTAAAAAAAAAACGGATACCGTGTGGTATACGTTTTTGATGGGATCCCTCAGGATGGATTAGCGTAGTCTACTACGCTATTCCATCCTTTTTTTATTACCAATTTTTTTATTTGTGTTTTTTTACAGGTTCGGTTGTTGGACTTCTTTGGATTTGAGGACTCCTTCGATCACGACTTTTTTTTTCTTTATAAAATGGCTAATGAGGGTTGGGTGGGGGGTGTTTTATTTCAACAAAATATTATTTCTATGTGTCTATTTTTTTTTTTTGCGTTAGGCTGGACTCACACGAGCATGTTCGGTCCGTAAAAGACGGAATGTATTTCGGCCGCAAGTCCCGGACCGAACACACTGCAGGGAACCGAGGCTCCTAGCATCATAGTTATGTACGACGCTAGGAGTCCCTGCCTCTCCGTGGAACTACTGTCCCGTACTGAAAGCATGATTACAGTACAGGACAGTTGTCCCACAGCGAGGCAGGGAATCCTAGCGTTGTACATGACTATGATGCTAGGAGCCTGGCTCCCTGCAGTGTGTTCGGTCCGGGACTTGCGGCCGAAATACGTTCCGTCCTTTACGGACCGAACATGTTTGTCTGAATCCAGCCTGACTGAAAGGACTGCAGCTCCAATGTAGTGTTACATCCTGTTAATGAATTAGGAAGATTTCTTACTGTGTATGTATAGTTTACTGATCAATGAATTGGAGGATCACAAGAAAGTTATTAGGCAAGTGACAAAGGGGTGGTACATTCGATATATTCTTGTACATGAAATTTTGGCTCTATGCCAATAACTTGAAACAATAGTTGGATGCTGGAAATTCAATGCATTTTAGTCCAGACAGGGTTCAAGTGAGACGGGTACTGTTGACATTGCTCCCAAACAATGAGAGGCATCCCACTACTGAATTCCAAAATACTGACATTGCATTTTGCAAAGTAATTCAAGGGTCACTTCAGTCATCACACTAATATATAGTTGGCAACATTTTTCCAGGGAAACTTAGGCTTTATTCACACGACCGGGTGTCAAATCGGCCATGTAAAACAGACGTTGTTGACGGCCGATTTGCACCCGTGTGTGACCCGTTTCAGAGATCCCTCAAAGACTTGAGTCTATTGAGGAATCCGGTAAACCGGGCAAAAACAGGACATGTCCTAGGCTTTTCCGGACCGCTCACACGTTCCTTTACAAAAACGTCAGTGAATAGCCCCATATAACATTGATTTTAATGCAGCCGTGTCACGGCCGTTAAAAAACGGGCGCCACCCGGCTGTTTATCCCTGTCATGTGAATAAGGCCTTAGGGTGAGGCTTCTTTAATGGGTATGTCTTATGCGGGTGGGCCTTATCTATGGTAGCCAGTGTCTCTGTGGTTATCCGGTTGTTTACAGGCAGGTGATGTCTCACTTTATCACTTGGGCTAGGTAATATGTGCTGACCACTACTCATTGCGTAAAAACTAGCGTAGATAGCATCAAACAGTGCCCCTTGTAAATGCTGCCACAGCGCCACCCTGTATAAAGTGCCACAGTACCCTCTGTAGATAATGCCCCAGTGCCTTCTGTAAACAGTGCCATACCCCCCTGTAGATAGAGCCAAATAGCCCCATGTACATAAAGCCACACAACTCCTCTGTAGATAGTGCCACAGTGCCCTCTCTAGATGGTGCCCCAGTGCCCGCTGTAGATAATGCCACAGTGCCCTCTGTAGCTGGTGCCACAGTGCCCTCTGTAGATGGTGCCACAGTGCCCTCTGTAGGTAATGCCACAGTGCCCTCTGTAGATGGCACCACAGTGCCCTCTGAAGATGGTGCCACAGGGCCCTCTGTAGGTAATGCCTCAGTGCCCTCTGTAGATAATGCCCAGTGCCATCTGTAGATAATGTCACAGTGCCCTCTAGGTAATGCAACAATGCCCTCTGTAGGTAATGCTACTGTGCCCTCTGTAGATAGTGCCACAGTGCCCTCTGTAGATAGTGCCATCCTGTAGATAATGCCACAGTGCCCTCTGTAGATAATGCTACAGTGCCTTCTGTAGATAGTGCCACAATGCCCTCTGTAGATAATGCCACAGCGGCCTCTGTAGATGGTGCCATAGTGCCCTCTGTAGATGGTGCCACAGTGCCCTCTGTAGATGGTACCACAGTGCCCTCTGTAGATGGTGCCACAGTGCCCACTGTAGATGGTCCCACAGTGCCCTCTGTAGATGGTGCCACAGTGCCCTCTGTAGATGGTGCCACAGTGCCCTCTGTAGATGGTGCCACAGTGCCCTCTGTAGATGGTGCCACAGTGCCCTCTGTAGATGGTACCACAGTGCACTCTGTAGATAGTTCCACAGTGCCCTCTGTAGATAGTTCCACAGTGCCCTCTGTAGGTAATGCCAAAGTGCCCTCTGTAGATGCTGCCACAATGTCCTTCTCTAGATAATACCACAGTACACTCTGTAGATAATGTCACAGTGCCCTCTAGGTAATGCTACTGTGCCCTCTATAGATAGCACCACAGTGCCCTCTGTAGATAGTGCCACAGAGTCCCTAGATAATGCCACAGTACCCTTTGCAGATAGTGCCACACTGCCCTCTGTAGAGAGTGCCATCCCCGTAGATAATGCGACAGTGCCCTCTGTAGATAACGCAACAGTGCGGTCTGTAGAAAATGCCACAGTGCCCTCTGTAGATAATGCCACAGTGCCCTCTGTAAATAATGCCACAGTGCCCTCTGTAGAACTTACCACAGTGCCCACTGTAGATGGTGCCACAGTGCCCACTGTAGATGTGCCACAGTGCCCTCTGTAGATGGTGCCACATTTTACTCTGCAACTCATGTCATAGTGCCCTCTGCAGATAATGCCACAGCGCCCTCTGTGTTACTGTCACAGCGCCCGCTGTAGAAAGTGCCACAGTGCCCTCTGTAGATAATGCCACAGTGCCCTCTGTAGATAATGCCACAGAGCCCTCTGTAGATAGTGGCACATTCCCTAAATAATGCCACAGTGCCCCCTGTAGATGGTGCCACGGTGACCTTTGTAAATGGTGCCACAGTGCCCTCTGTAGATAGTGCCACCCCCTAGATAATGCCACAGTGCCACCTCCCGTGATAATGCCTCAGTGTCCTCTGTAGATAGTGCCACAGTGCCTTCTGTATATAGTTCCACAATGCCCTCTGTAGAGAATGCCACCCCCTAGATAATGCCACAGTGCCCTCTGTAGGTAATGCCACAGTGCCCTATGTAGATAGTTCCACACACACCCCCATAGATAATGTCACAGTCCCCTCTGTAGATAATGCCACAGTGTCCTCTGTTGATGATGCCACAGTGCCCTCTGTAGATAATGCCACAGTGCCCTCTGTAGATAATGCCACAGTGCCCTCTGTAGATAATGCCACAGTGCCCTCTGTAGATAGTGCAACAGAGCCCTCTGTAGATAGTGCAACAGAGCCCTCTGTAGATAGTGGCACACCTCCTAAATAATGCCACAGTGACATCTGTAGATAATGGCACAATGCCCCCTGTAGATGGTGCCATAGCGACCTCTGTAAATGGTGTCACAGTGCCCTCTGTAGATAATGCCATCCTCGTAGATAATGCCAGTGCTCTCTGTAGATAATGCCACAGTGCCCTCTGTAGATAATGCCACAGTGCCCTCTGTAAATAATGCAACAGTGCCCTCTGTAGATAGTGCCCCATTGCCCTCTGTAGATGGTGCCACAGTGCCCTCTGTAGATGGTGCCACAGTGCCCTCTGTAGATGGTGCCACATTTTGCTCTGTAACTCATGTTATAGTGTCCTCTGCAGATAATGCCACAGCGCCCTCTGTGTTACTGTCACAACACCCACTGTGGAAAGTGCCAAAGTGCCCTCTGCAGAAAATGCCATAGTGCCCTCTGTGTTACTGTCACATCACCCGCTGTAGAAAGTGCCACAGTGCCCTCTGTAGATGGTGCCACACTGCCCTCTGTAGATGGTGCCACATTTTGCTCTGTAACTCATGTCATAGTGCCCTCTGTAAATAATGCCACAGTGCCCTCTGTAGATAGTGCCACAGTGCCCTATGTAGAACTTGCCACAGTGTGTGCCCTCTGTAGATAATGCCACAGTGCCCTCTGTGTTACTGTCACAACACCCGCTGTAGAAAGTGCCACTGTGCCCTCTGTAGATAATGTCACAGTGCCCTCTGTAGATAGTGCCGCAGAGCCCTCTGTAGATAGTGGCACATTCCCTAAATAATGCCACAGTGACATCTGTAGATAATGCCACAGTGCCCCCTGTAGATGGTGCCACGGTGACCTTTGTAAATGGTGCCACAGTGCCCTCTGTAGATAATGCCACAGTGCCCTCATTTTTTTGATAATGCCAGAGTGCCCTCTGTGGATAGTGCGAAAGTGACCTCTGTGGATAGTGCGAAAGTGACCTCTGTGGATAGTGCCACAGTGCCCTCTGAAAAACTGCCACAGTACCCTCTGTAGATCTTGCCACAGTGCCCTCTGTAGATCTTGCCACAGTGCCCCTGTAGATGGTGCTACAGTGCCCTCTGTAGATGGTGCCACAGTGCCCTCTGTAGATGGTGCCACAGTGCCCTCTGTAACTAAAGTCAAAGTGCCCCCTGCAGATAATGCCACAGTGCCCTCTATGTTTCCGTCAAAGTGCCCTCTGTAGATAGTGCCATAGTGCCGTCTGTACATAATGGCACAGTGCCGTCTGTAGATAATGGCACAGTGACCTCTGTAAATGGTGCCGCATTGCCCTCTGTAGATAATGACACAGTACCCTCATTTTTTTAATAATGCCACAGTGCCCTCTGTATATAGTTCCACAGTGCCCTCTGTAAATAGTGCCACCCCCTGGATAATGCCACAGTGCCACACCGTAGATAGTGCCACAGTGCCCTCTGTATATAGTTCCACAGTGCCCTCTGTAAATAATGCCACCCCCTAGATAATGCCACAGTGCCCTCTGTAGATAGTGCCACACACACCCTTGTAGTGCAATAGGGGTGGCACTATCTACAGGGAGCTGTGTGGGATGCTATCTACATGGGGAGGCACTTTATACAAGGGTGTGTGTCACTTTCTACTGGGGGCAGTGTGGGGTGCTATATCTGGTCCAAGAGGAGCCCCTTATGTCACTGTCAATATATGGACAGTAACATCAGGGTCTACCTCTAGGAGTGGATTCCCCAGCAACTCTCTAGCCGGGGATTCTGCCCCGGGAGGATTGCATGGCAGAGCAAAGAGCGTATAGTTTCCTGCTCTGCCATAATATTGAATTGTATCTGAGTACTGAGGACACAGATACAATTGAATAAGGCAGTTTCCGGAACACGTCCGGGACAGTAATTTGCCGGGACTGTCTTTGTAAATTCTGGACAGACCCGGCAAATTTGGGACTGTTGGCAACTATGCTATTAGGACACCAGTGATGATGGGGCTTGGATAATAATACCAAGCATAAAATCAAATGTTTCTCTCAGTCAGGCTCCATGTTGCATTGTTTCTAACTGCCAGTTTATTTTTTCCCAACCTGAGAGGGTCTTAGATGTGTGTACCTGCCCACTGATATCCATGTAATGAAAGGTAGTTAAATGAAGCTGACTCAATGTGATGGAGTCGTGGAGATAGCAGCCAATTAATGCTGCAATGTAGAAAATGTGTTGCAGCAGCAAACAGGAAGCACAAAGAAAATACAAAGTAAAAGTATGAAACATATATAGCACCATGTGCTGGCTGATTTTTGACTGGAGTGTTTTTTTTAACTTTTAAATAAAAACATGCTTAAGTTAAAGGGTAATCCCTTCAACTAGGGGAAATAAAAACATTAGACATTAAAATATAATTCTAATTTTTATTAAGCCAAAACTGTTCACAATTTTGCAACGTATTAAAGTTACAGTAACACAGAAACAAATGCAGATTTTGACCTGCAATGCAGTTTCTCAATCTGCAGCATGTCTGTTTATCCCTACCTCCCAACCGTCCCAGCGGCCAGTGGTATGTCCCGGTATCAACTGTATCTGTGTCTTCAGGATGCAGATACAGTTGAATACAATGTTGAAGCAAGGAACCAACAGCATTCATCATCCACTGTCCACTTGTCGAGGACTCTCCGGGCACAGCGCTACTTTAAGCTGAGCCCTGGGAAGCCCTAATTTCACTGTCCATAAATGGAATGTGATGTCAGGCTTCAATGGAGTCCCTGGCCAGAGCAATGCAAGCAGTCTGGCCGGAGGGCTTCTGTCTTGGGAAGCCCTTGATGTCACTGTCCATACAGTATATGGACATTAATGTCAGTGGCTCGTTAAGGAGAGATGAATCCCTGACCATAGCATTGCCGATGCTCTACCCTCGGATTTCGGCATCTCAAAATCCCTAACATTGCTGTCCATATATGGACAGTGACATCAGGGGCTCCTCCTGGAGTGGAATCCCCGGCCAGAGTGGTGATGACGCTCTGGCCGGGGATTTCGGCATGTCAAAGCCCCTAATATTACTGTCCATATATGTACAGTGATGTCAGGGGCTTTTCCAGGAGTGGGATCTCCGGCTGGAGCATTGCCGAAGTTCTAGCCGGGGATTCCGCTCCTAGAGGGAGCCCCTGACATGACTGTCCATATATGGGGCAGCTATGGGGGCATTATGCTGTATGAAGACAGCTATGGGGCATTATACTGTATGGGGGAATTTGTGTGGTTATTATACTGTACGGGGGCATCCCGTGCTGCCCTTAACCCCAGAGGCGACTGCACCACAAGCAGCCACCCAGGCGAGCAGCCAACCACAGCTAACACGGGACGGAGAGAATACACGGACGCCAGGTGCAGGCGCAGCCACGTTGCTTCGGCAGGTGCCCACGTGGATTCCCGGGTACTGGAGTACCTGCGCCGCTTCTCCGAGGAAGACGCCTGTGACGCCTTTTGCCTTGCGCCGCTACTCAGGCGAGTTCCCGAGCACCAGATGGCGCGCGTCCAAGGCTCCATCCTTTGCCTAATCGACTCGGCCACACCTCCGAACAATCCACGCCAGTGCTTACAGGCAATTGAGCATTGGCGTGGATTGCCTGAGGCATCGGTGCCCTACACTGCACATGTCCCTTCCCAGCCTGGCACCCCCTTGGCCCAGCAACAGTACCCGCGCTCAATGGGGAACCGAATGTCACCTGGTCATGTGCTGGTGCGGGGCCGGCCATTACCACCTTACGGCAGGCCCCTGGAACCCTTTGTCCACGGCCCACCTGCAGGGTACCACACTCTGCATCAGCACCACTATACTGTGGAGGAACATCCTCAGCAGGCACATGGACAGCATAGTGGTGATGAAATGCCCAGCTATCACTCACCATCTCGACGATATCAGGATTTGTAGCGCTGTCGGCAGACTAGGTTGGGCTTGTTTTGGAGAGCCAAAGTTTGAATATTTTTGTTTATTCTGCATCATATTGGTGCGTTTCGCTGTTAATTTGTGCTGCACCGTTATTTGTAATGTTCATTTCGCACATTACCCAATAAAGGGTGTTTTTATTTAGCATTTCAATTGTGTGTGTTTGCCTACATCTGTGTTGTGTAACAAAGGTTACAAAACAGGTCCTTTTAGGTAACATTGGAACATTCAGGCCAGGGCCCAAGATAGATGCATGCCAGAATGGAGGTATTTGTGTATCTTTCGTGGTTTTGCTCAACTCCAAAAAGTATTCTATGCTGTACTATGAAAAAGTCCAGCCGAAGGAGATGTGTCTTTGTATTTGTGAACATTGGATATGCCAATGGGCCTCACATTCAATTTCTTTGTGGGCAGGAAAACAATACGGCAAAAGCACCATAAGCTCGCAACCCACGTCAAGGGTCCTCATGTCTTGCGAGTCCCTAATCCTAAACTACCCACCTACAATTACTACATTTGACCTGACAAATGATATATTGTGGCACTAATAATCTCCACGAAGCCACCCTTCACAGAGAATCGTCCTGCCATGGCAGTGCTCCATCGGGGCTGTCAAAATATTGCGCAAATATGTCACGCACTCGGATACCAGATGTTTGGGCCCTTCCTAATGGAATTTGGGCCAGCATGGTTGATGTTGTAGCATTTCGCAAAATATATTCAGCATCAAAACCTGCGTCATGTATGCGGCAAAAATGATGAAAAACGACACACGCTTGTATGACACGGGTCACATTTTGCGGCGTCAGTTGCATTGTGGAGTGAAAAACCCGCCATTTAGTTGACATAATGCCAAATGCACATTCCACACATCTACGAGCTCGGCTTAGCCGGTAATTGAAGATGCGCCGACGGTCATCCAAGCGCCTTCTTGAAAATGGACGCATGACTTGGCTTGTGAGGCCAAAACCCTCATCTGCAACGATGACCTATGGGACTGGTGGTCCTCACGAGCGAGGCAGGAGGCTCGGTACTGGCACAGAATGTTGATTGGCCATAAGACGATGGCCCATTCTGGATGAGTGAAATATGCAGGCATCAGCAGAGCTTCCATAGGAGCCAATGTGTAAAATGGTAAAACAATAATTACTGTCGGCCAAGGCCAACAAGACTATGGAGAAATACTGTTTATAATTATAGTATCTAGAGCCAGAGTGGGGGGGCTTCTTCACACAAATGTGCTTCCCGTCTAGGGCACCAATACAATTCGAAAATTGAATGGTGGACAGAAAATCTTCCGAAATAGTAAGCCAGTGGTCTGAGGCATCACTGTGGGCTTTAATCTCTGCCACAACAAAACACAGGTGCCTGTGACAATGCCTGAAATTGTGCTCACTCCCAGAAGGAATTCAAAATGCAAGGAATGGTAGCTATTTCCTGTAGGCAGAAATCTACATGGGCGAGAAAAAGCCAACAAAACACAAAGAAAGTTGAGGTAGGACATGACACCCACACACCATCCTGTAAGCTGGAATTGTATAAAACACACATACCTCAACGTCAGAAGGAGTCGCTCCTCGGGGGAAATGCAGCGCCGCATGTTTGTGTCCTGGTAGGGGATTCCTGGACGAATCTGCTCCAGCAGAATATCAAATGTCGCCACAGACATGCGGCAAAACGTCCGAAATTTATCGTGGTGCCTGGGAAGGTCATCATAGAGAGTATGAAAATGCCCTTTGAGGTGCGCTGGGCCACAAGAGGATGAACCCAAATCCTCCCTCTTCTCCGGCTTCCCTCCTGAAGCATGGGTCGACGCTCGCCAAATCTCAGAGAAACCATCCAGGATACCAGCACACGGCCCAGTGGAGTCAACGGCATAATTTCGCTTTATAGAGGCAAACAAGCCAAGAAACAGCCTCAACGACCAAAAGTAGTTTGCAAGGTGCAAAAAGGATGCGAACATGTGCTCACATCAAGCAGGTGTTTGAGAAGGGTGCCTTTTTGTAGGCTGGCCTCTCCATTACTCCACCCTCCGTATTTTTAACACGCGTAAAGAACGCATGCCATACGCGCGTAGAAAACGCAGAGACGCAGCCATAAACACATGCCACACGCAACTACAACACAAGCAAAACATTGCGTTTTTTACGCACGCAAAAACGCCACGCTCGTGTGAATCCAGCCTAAGAATGGATCATTAGTTCTCCTTACATCCTCACAAGCGCTTCCCCTTCCCATAATGTTGGTACCCTAAGTTTATCGTGTACTTCAGGAAATCTCCTAGCGTACACTATAAACAACGTAGGCGATAATTCACAGGGTCCCTTATGTCCTTTTAGCCTCTGTCGGGCTTGTAGCCGTCGGTATACCATATTTTTGAAAGATGGGATCGCATAGAGACCTTGCTATACCGGAGTCCCCAGGCAGAGCATCACAAGTGCTCTACCCGTGGACTTTGTCCCTGGGAAAACTCAGGTCCATATATGTAAAGGGACGTCAGGGGATTCTCTAGAGCCGAAATTCCTGGCCAGAACGTTGCCGACCCTCCGGCCGTGTACTCAGGCTTTGCAAAGCTTCAGATGTCACTTTACGTCTATGCACATCAGGAACAACACCATAGTCCCTGGGCAGAGCGCTAGTAGAAGGCTCGAGCCGAGTTCATGGACATTGACTTTAGTAGTTTCCCCTGGGCCATTCCCCGGGCGACGTATCCCACTGTATGCCATACAGTCGGATACGTTTTGGCTAAATAGATCAAAATTCAGGGCATTAACTGGTCACTGCCTGCTCAATGGTTTCGTTCACTGTAATTGACATCAGCATCAAAATCAGTTAATGTGTATAACGTACAAACGTGAGTGCCATACTTTCCATTGCCCATCCCCGGTAGTGAAGGGGGGGCAGGCATCTTGGCTGTATGGGGCCCAGAAATTCCTGATGGCAGCCCTGCCTTCAGATGTTTCTTCCTCTGAGTCATGGAAATTTCTTGGAACTATTCATCCAGAGTTGGAGAATCCGTTGATTTCCATTATGTGGGGTTACTGATTTAACAGCCTGGAGGAGGTGTCTAGGCAATGACATTTGTCATATCACGAAGGAAGCAACTTTCTTTCCCCCCAAAAAAACATAGCATATGAAACAAAAGGTAGCACATATGTAATATATCCCTTTAAGTTCAAGATATTTTTACAACGTGGTTTTTACAGATGCTTATGTAGTTTTTACTTGCTAGTTAGTCATGACATCACATAATACACCTTTGTAGTTTCTAGTACTCATGTATTCGATCTCATACAGACACAGCCATCTTTATATTGGCTTTTAACACATTAAATACACAGTCGCAAGAAACTTTAACTGGACTGTTTAATTGACTTTTCAATGCCTTTTCTTGTGTGATATCACACTGCAGCAAGTTATCAGTCAAGATAAACATGGCTACATCTGTACATTGTTCATGCTACGATTAACCTTATCAATGCTGTTAGTTTTGGTGGATGATGTATCCAATGATTAAAAACCTCGAACATTATCTGGGCCACAATTAATAGTGTAGAACCTGCCACCACCAACCAGAGTATTTTTTTCCAGATTTGGGTTTCATCAGAGCCTTAACCCCTTAAAGGGGTTGTCCCAAGTTGATAAATGGAGCTAGTTAGCTCCCCCATGTAAAAATAAGAAGAATTCTAATTACCTGTCCGTCGTCCAGCGATGTCGTTTTCTTGATATCGTTGATTGAAGTTGCGGTCGGTCCCTCTTTGTATCCTGCTCGTTGCCTAGGTTCCCGGCCACCGCTATTTACCTTTGGCGGTGGCCGCGCATGCGTAATGACATCCTCTGCGTCCTGAGCAGAGGATGTCATTTACTCATGAACGCGCATCTCGGCGCATGCGCAGGAGATGCAGTGAAAGGCACCCGTCGGGAGAAGTCTGCGCTCCGCTAAAGGTAAGTAAGTGTGTGTGTGTGTGTGTGTGTGTGTCTGTGTATATATGGGTGTGTTTGTGTATATGTATTTGTGTATATGTGTGTGTGTTTATGTGAGTGTATATATGGGTGTATTTGTGTGTATATTTTTGTATGTGTGTGTTTGTGTATGTGTACATATGTTTGTGTGTATATGTGTATATGTTTGTGTGTATATGTGTGTGTGTGTGTTAGTGTATATATGGGTGTTTGTGTATATGTGTGTGTGTTTGTGTATATATGGGTGTGTTTGTGTATATGTTTGTGTGTGTGTTTGTATGTGTGTTTGTGTATATATGGGTTTGTTTGTGTACATGTGTTTGTGTATATGTTTGTGTGTATATGTTTGTGTGTGTGTTTGTGCATATGTTTGTGTGTATATGTATATGTGTGTGTTTGTGTATATATGGGTGTGTTTGTGCATATGTGTATAGGTTTGTGTGTATATGTTTGTGTGTGTTTTTGTATACGTGTGTGTTTGTGTATATGTGTGTGTTTGTGTATATATGGGTGTGTTTGTGTATATATGGGTGTGTTTGTGTATATGTGTTTGTGTGTATATGTATATGTGTGTTTATGTGTGTGTTTGTGTAAATATGGGTGTGTTTGTGTATGTTTGTGTGTATATGTTTGTGTATGTGTTTGTGTATATATGGGTGTTTGTGTAATATATGGGTGTGTGTATATGTGTGTTTGTTTATATGTTTGTATGTGTTTGTGTGTTTATATGTGTTTGTGTATATGTTTGTGTGTGGTTGTTTGTGTGTGTGTGTAGGTGAATATAAGTATCGGTATTGTTCACATTGATAACTTTTTTTTATGTACCAATTGGACTACATCTTCGATTCGTTGGACTACTGCGTAGAGCTACGTTTTTTGAAAATTTTAATAAAATGGTTAACAAGGGTTTTGTTGGGGATTTCTTATTTCAATAAAAAAAATTGTCTTTGTTTTTTTTAAAAACTTTATTAGTGCCTAGATAATGGTAGTTGGCTGATTGACAGCGTCCATTATTAAGACGGTACTTAGTGTTAGCCCGTGCAGAGGCTAGCCCTAACCAGCCATTATTACCCCGGTACCCACCACCACCAGGGGTGCCGGGAAGCGCTTGGTACGATCCAGTACCCGACCATCTTTTGCGATGGTCGGGTACTGGGGGGTCCCCCCCATTTTTATAACCAGCCAGATACAACACAGCAGCAGCAGCAGCCTAGCATTACAAGGGTGGGAAGGTCCACTGTTTTTGGCCCTTCCCAGCCTCATAATACCAGCCTGCAGCCGCCCCAGAGCCCGACCATCACAACAGATGGTCGGGTACTGGATCGTACCCAGCTCTTCCCGGCACCCCTGGTGGTGGTGGGTACCGGGGTAATAATGGTGTTTAGTGTTAGCCTCTGTACCGGCTAACACTAAGCCTCCCCTTAGTAATGGACCTTGTCACTCAGACAGCGGCCATTACTAAAGTGATAGTAATAAAACTTGAAAAGAAAAGACAAAGATATAGATAAAATATTTTATTGAAATAAAGCACCCCCAACACAACCCTCATTAACCATTTTATTGATGAAAAAAAAAAGCGTCATCTAAGTAGTCCTCGAAACCGACGTAGTCCAAACACCAAACCTGTAAAAAATCCAAAATATTTTTTTTTTTAAAATGAAATAAAACATGTCGTAGGCTAAGGGTATGTGCACACACACTAATTACGTCCGTAATTGACGGACGTATTTCGGCCGCAAGTACCGGACCGAACACAGTGCAGGGAGCCGGGCTCCTAGCATCATACTTATGTACGATGCTAGGAGTCCCTGCCTCGCTGCAGGACCACTGTCACGTACTGAAAACATGATTACAGTACTGGACAGTTGTCCTGCAGCGAGGCAGAGACTCCTAGCATCGTACATAAGTATGATGCTAGGAGCCCGGCGCCCTGCACTGTGTTCGGTCCGGGACTTGCGGCCGAAATACGTCCGTCAATTACGGACGTAATTAGTGTGTGTGCACATACCCTTAGTTTCACTTTCATGTGTGATATTGACTGTTGTACCATGTATAGAGGCCTGCGGCACAGTTGGCTTAGATACAGGGTGCCAGCAGACAGTATCATACATGGCCATACAGACATTTATACAAACAAACATACATACAAGCAAACATGCAAACATACATACAAGCAAACATACATACATGCAAACATACATACATGCAAACATACATGCACATATACACAAGCAAACATACATACATGCAAACATACATACATGCAAACATGCATACATGCAAACATACATACATGCACATATACACATACAAACATGACAACATACATACAAACATGAAAACATACATACAAACATACCTACATGAAAACACATACATGAAAACATACACACATACAAACATGACAACATACATACAAGAAAACATACATACATGCAAACATACATACATGAAAACATACATACAAACATACATACATGAAAACACATACATGAAAACATACACACATACAAAAATGACAACATACATACAAGAAAACATACATACATGCAAACATACATACATGAAAACATACATACATGAAGACATACATGCACATATACACATACAAACATGACAACATACATACAAGCAAACATACATGCAAACATACATGCACATATACACATACAAACATGACAACATACATACATGAAAACATACATCCATACAAACATACATGCACATATACACATACAAACATGGCAACATACATACAAGCAAAAATACATACATACAAGCAAACATACATGCAAACATACATACATACATACATGCAAACATACATGCAAACATACATGAAAACGTACATGCACATATACACATACAAACATGACAACATACATGCATACATACATTCATACATACATACATACATGACAACATACATACAAAAATAAACTCACCTAAGACGTTCCCACGAAGATCTGAACGGTCCCGTCACTTTTCTTCTCCCATTCACAATAACAGAGCGGTGGGCGCAGATGACGTAATCACGTGGGCCTGATATGATTACGTCATCTACGCCGCAACGCATTGTTACTATGAATGCGAGCGGCGCCAAGAAGAAGGAAGATGGCAAGTGACGGGACCGTTCAGAGCACCGTTAGAATTTCTTAGGTGAGTTTATTTTTTTTATATATTTTTAGTTGTTCGCCGGGTGCTGATGCAGCACTGGTGCAGCGGCTACAAAAATGGAGTGACAGGGTGGGGAGGGAAAAGTGGCTTGCCGAAACGGGGTGAATGTAGTATAGTGTAGTGTAGTGTACAGTACATTCACGGTAAGTTCGTCTCAATCGGGCTTACCATGCCCGCTTGAGACGAACATTCTCCCGATGTTTCTAGAACTACAGTATCTAGCAACATCGGGAGCGCTCACACTGCAGAGCGGAGCGGCTTGATTGACATCGAGCCGCTCACGCCCCTTTTTAGAAAAGATAACCAGCACTTGCTGAGTTATCAAGTGTAAAAAAAAGGCACTTAGGAAATGAATTTTAAATTTTTTTTAACACCAAATGTTTTAAAATTCATTTCCTGCTTAGAATGTATATGAAAAAAAAAAATTGAGTCAACTTGGGACAACCCCTTTAAGGACGCAGCCTAGTTTTGGCCTTAAGGCTCAGAGCCCATTTTTCAAATCTGACATATTTCACTTTATGTGGTAATAACATCGGAATGCTTAAACCTATCCAAGCGATTCTGAGATTGTTTTCTCGTGACACATTGGGCTTCATGTTTGTGGTAAAATTTGGTCGATATATTCAGTGTTTATTGGTGAAAATTTGCACAATTTAGAGAAAATTTAGAAAAAATAGCATTTTTCAGAATTTAAATGCATCCAAAATAGTTACTAGTTCACATTTCCCATATGTCTATTTTAGATTAGCATTGTTTTTTGAACATTCTTTTATTTTTCTTGGACGTTACAAGGCTTAGAACATAAACAGCAATTTCTCATATTTTTAAGAAAATTCCAAAAGCCTTTTTTTTTTAAGGTACCTTTTCAGTTCTGAAGTGGCTTTGAGGGGCCTATGTATTAGACACCCCCATAAAACACCCCATTTTAAAAACTAGACCCCTCAAAGTATTCAAAACAGCATTTAGAAAGTTTTTTTAACCCTTCAGGCATTTCACAGGAATTAAAGCAAAGTGGAGGTGAAATTTGCAAATTTCATTTTTCTTGCTGAATTTCAATTTTATTCAATTTTTTTTCTGTAACACAGAAGGTTTTACCAGAGAAATACTACTAAATATGTATTGTCCAGATTCTGCAGTTTTTATAAATGTCCCACATGTGGCTCTAGTGCGCTCGTGGACTAAAACACAAGCCCTAGAGACAAAGAAGCACCTAGTGCATTTTGAGGCCTCTTTTTTAAATTAGAATATATTTTAGGCAGAATGCCAGGTTTGAAGAGGTGTTGAGGTGCCAAAACAGTAGGAATCCTCCAATAGTGACCCCATTTTGGAAACTGCACCCCTCAAGGAATTCATTTATGGTTGTTGTTACCATGTTGACCGCACAGTTTTGTCACAGCACCTATTTGAATTAGGTTGTGAAATAAAAAAAATGTCATTTTTTCCAATAAGATGTCATTTGTGATCAAAATTTCTTATTTTCACAGGAAACAAAATACCCCATTTTGTTGCCCAATTTGTCCTTAGTGCGGCAATACCCTATTTGTTGTGATAAACTGCCGTTTGGGCCCATGGGAGGGCTCAGAAGGAAAGGAGCGCTATGTATTTGTTGGAGTCCAGATTGCTGGATTGGTTTTCGGATGCTATGTCGCATTTGCAGAGACCCAGAGGTATCAAAGCAATGGAAACCCAACAGAAGTGACCCCATTTTGGAAACTACACCCCTCAAGGTATTCATTTATGGGTATTGTAACCATTTTGACTCCATAGTTTTTTCACAGAACTTATTTGAATTGGGCTGGGAATTAAAACAAAATTAATTTTTTCCAATAATATGTAGTTTTGTCTGAAATTTCTTATTTTCACAAGAATTAAAATACCCCATTTTGTTGCCCAATTTGTCCTGAGTGCAGCAATACCCCACTTGTGGTGATAAACTGCCGTTTGGGCCCATGGGAGGGCTCAGAATGAAAGGACCACCATTTGGCCTACTGGGGATTTTCTGGTGCGAAGTCATGTATGCAGAAGCCCCTGAGGTACCAGTACAGTTGAAACCCGCAAGAAGTGACCCCACTTTAAAAACTACACCCTTAAGGCATTCTTCTAGAGGTGTAGTGAGCATTTTGACCGGAGACATACACCCCATAAACTGTAATGTGGGTTCTCCTGGGTACGGCAATACCCTACATGTGGCTGTTATCAGCTGCCTGGGCACACAGCAGGGCCCAGAGGGGAACGACGAGGGGGGATAAGCTGTGCGGAGTACATCAGGGTAAGTAAAATTTGGGTAAATTATAAACCTAGGGATGTATGATAAATTTTAAAACACTCATTCATACAGAGCTCTGGTTTTTCAGGACACGTGTCACAATGATATATGGTGTCCTCCCTTATCCCCCTCTTATAGCAGACTTTGCACCTCTTTTGACTTTTTCCCTTCTTGCCAGTTTGGGGAACTTCTCCTGGAAAGTGTTGCCCTTCTACGATGCGTGTGGCCCCTCTTCCAGAAGTACTGGGTCCCCCCTTCTTGGTCCCTAAAGATTAGGTTCTTGATAATCACCTCATGAAATTCCAGGAAAGTTCCCCTCTGGCCTGTACATCGACGTAGCACGTACGCATTGTACAATGCCATCTGTATGATCTGCACGGCCAGCTTCTTATACCACACCGCATGGCGCTGTAGGGCTTCAGGACTTGATCTGACAAGTCCACCCCTCCCATGTACCTATTGTAGTCCAGGAGGCAGTCTGGTTTGGGGGTCTCTGTACTGGTACCTCGTACAGGTACATGGGTACTGGTGGGACATCTCTCTTGTCCTTGTACTTGACACACAATATGTTGCTGCTGGATTGTGCCCTGCTCACACCCCTTCTGAGTGTTTGCCCAAGCAGAGTCTTAGGGAGGCCTGTCAGATTTCTTCTAGTAGTGCCGCATGCCTCAGGACTTCTGGGAGCGAGGCAGTTGAAGAGTGGGAAGCTGGTATAAAAATTATCCAGGTAGAGGTGGTAACCCTGGTCCAGCAGTGGGTACACCAAATCCCACACAATTTTTGCATTAACTCCCCGTAAGGGGGGGGGGCATTCTGGGGGCTGAATACTGCTGTCCTTTTCATATATCCTAAATCTGTAGGTATACCCTGATGCACTCTCGCACAGCTCATACAGCTTCACGCCACACCTTGCCCTCTTACTCGGCAGGTACTGGCGAAATTGAAGCCTCCCTTTAAAATGTACCAAGGATTAATCAATAGAAATACACTTCTCGGGGGTGTATGCTTGGGAAAACCGGGCACTGAAACGGTCTAATAGGGGTCTCCAATTATACAAATGGTCAAAACTGGGGTCATCTCAAGGTGGGCACTGCTCATTATCAGTAAAATGTAGGAAGCGAAGTATTGGCTAATTTATTTATTTTTTTAGGTTACAGTTCAGTTCTGAAGTTGCTTTGAGGGACCTATATATTAGAAACCCCTATCAAACACCCCATTTTAGAAACTAGACCCCTCAAAGTATTCACAACAGCATTTAGAAAGTTTATGAACCCTTTAGGTGTTTCACGGGAATTTAGAGCAAAGTAGAGGTGAAATTGACATTTTTTTTTTGTCAGAAAATCCTCTTAAAACCTTTTGTGTTATAAAAAAAATGGTATAATCAGAGAAACGCAACTCAATACTTATTGCCCAGATTCTGCAGTTTTGAGAAATATCCCACATGTGGACCTAGTGCGGTAATGGATGAAGCACCGGCCTCCGAAGCAACGGAGCACCTAGTGGATTTTGAGCCCTCCTTTTTTATTACGCACCATGTCCGGTTTGTAGAGGTCCTGTGGTGCCAAAACAGTGGAAAACCCCCAAAAGTGACCCCATTTTGGAAACTAGACCCCTTTAGGAATTCATTGCAGTTTTCATGGGGTGCATGCGACTTTTTGATCAGTTTTTATTCTATTTTTAAGTGGCGTGGTGACTAAAAAAACAGCAATCCTACTATAGTTTTTTTTATTCTATTTTTTTTTTACAGCGTTCACCGTGCACTATAAATGACATATTCACTTTATTCTGCGGGGCGATACGATTACGGCGATACCAGATGTTTATAGTTTATGTCTTATGGCGCTTGCACAATAAAATACTTTTTGTAAAATATCATTTACTTTTTGTGTTACCTTATTCTAAGAGCCAGAACTTTTATATTTTTCCATCAAGAAAGCCGTGCGAGGACTTATTTTTTGCGTAACGAAGTGTAGTTTCGATCAGCACCATTTTTAGGTACATGCGACTTTTTGATCTCTTTTTATTCCATTTTTTGGGAGGTGAAGTGACCAAGCAATTGTGATTCTGGTACGGTTTATTATTATTATTTTTTACGGGGTTCATCGCGCGGGATAAATAACAAAATAATTTTGTAGTTCAGGCCGTTACGGACGCGGTGATACCAATTATGTATAGTTTATTTGTTTGTTTATATATTTTTATTAATAATAAAAGGACTGATAAGGGAAAAGGGGGGATTTTAACTTTTATTACTTTTAAAACTTTTATTTTTACACATCTTTTTTGAACTTTTTTTTTTACTTTATTACTTTGTCCCACTAGGGGACTTGAGGGCAGGAGGCCCTGATCGCTATTCTATTACACTGCACTACATGCGTAGTGCAGTGTATTAGAGCTGTCAGCTACTCACTGACAGCAAGCATAGTGGGTCCTGACTTTGTCAGGACCCACTAGGCTTCCGTCGAAGGCATAGCCAGACGCCATTGTTTGGTGTCCGGTTGCCATAGTTACAATCGCCGGCCGCTATCGTTTAGCAGGCCGGCGATTGTAGCTTAACCCCTAAAAAGCCGTGATCGCTATTGAACATGGCTTTTAAGGGGTTAATCAGCGGGGACACAGCCATTGGTCCCCGTAGTAGGAGCTGCGGCAGATGCTGTACGAGACAGCAGCTGTCACAGCTTCTGCATGTGTCGGAAGGACGGCCGAAATGGCCGTTACTCCTGGGACGTAATATTCCATCGCTGAGCGCGAACGTATTGGTTAGCGCGACGGAATATTACGTCGCTGAGCGCGGAGGGGAAAAACAACAAGTTCTGTACATCTTGGAATTTTTCTAACTTCTGCGCTTCATTGTCACTTTTTAAGTAACCAACTGAATTGTGGTGTCAGGCTATACGGTGGTGTCCAATAGAGAATTTATTATTACCCCCCCTCCTGGCCACATACTTGTCTTCACGCTGTGAACAACATTTAGATGCTGCCGACTAGTTGTAGGGATGCACGGTGCATCGAAACTTCGATACTGTTTCGATACTGTGCATCCCTAAACGGTTCGATACAGCTATTTCCTGTATTTCGATACTGAGCTGCGCAGCCGCACAGGTCAGTATAGTAATACATGAATGTATGGGAGCGCGGCTGCGGCTGTGTAATTCAGCCACAGCCCCGCTCCTGAGTCACGATAAGTTCGCAGGGTCAGGATGATGCGATGCGGCCGGCGCTGCACTAATGAGCGGCGGCACTGAAGACAGAACATGGCGGGCGCACTACAAAACACCCTCATGTTCTGTCTCCAGTGCCTGAACCGCCGCTCATTAGTGCAGCGCCGGCCACACCTCCTCATGCTGACCGCGCGCGCACTTCCTGTCAGGAGCGGGGCAATGGCTGTATTACACAGCCGCAGCCCCGCTCTATAACGGCGGAGATCAGAGAAACCTCTCATCTCCGCCGTTATTCCCCTGAATGCTGCGATCACAGCTGACTGCAGCATTCAGGGGAAAGTGAGAAGGGGGGATGCCCCTGGATCGCGTCACAGGGAATTCCTGTGACGCGATCGAGGGCCATACCATATATGGGCAGACAGCCCAGGGTCTATTGACGCACCCCAGGGCTGTCTTACCCAAGTATGTGCTATCTGTCCACAGGCTAATGTACTGGCACATATCTGATATATGTCAGTACATTAAAGTTTAAAAATAAAGTAAAAACAAAGTATTGTTAAAATTTAAAAAAAATACACATTCACCTTTTTTACAATAAACATTAACATAAGTCTCAATACATAAAATATTCACACATTCAGTAATATCCTGCACAACAATTTTTTTGCATCATTTATGATGTGTACGTTGTAAAAAAATGAAATAAACACTGCTTTCTTTCACTTATTAATGTGAGGCGCGAGGTGCGATGAATTTAACCTCCATGTTCCTCACATTAATAGTAATTAACCCCATCATGTACCTCACACATTAACCCATTATGACTGAGAAACATGATGGGGTTAAATTACTATTAATGTGAGGCGCGTTCAAAATTCATCATGCACAAAAGTCCTTCCTGGAGGAATGTCTCTAACTTGCAGGGGATTCACAGAGAAGATGCAGGATGGGTCAATAATATTCTGTGGAGATTCCATAGCGTCCTCACTTTCAAAAGATCTAGGCAAGGCGTCGGCCCTCACATTCTTGTTGGCGCGTCGGTAGTGGAGTTCTAACAGGAACCGAGCAAAGAACAACGACCACCTGGCTTGACCGCTGGGCCGTCTGTAGGTAGGTCAAATTCTTGTGATCCGTGAAGATCAGAATAGGATGAACCGCGCCCTCCAGTAACTGTAGATACCACAGCCTTGCCTTTCGATCCTCTCTGGAACAGTGCACCAGCACCAACCGAGGAAGCGTCCACCTCTAACGAAAACTGTAGGGATACATCAGGATGGTACAGAATAGAGGCAGACGTGAAGGCTTTTTTTAAGGATTCAAATGCGGCTTCAGCCTCCGGAGTCCACATTTTGGCATTCATAGCCTTCTTAGTGAGGGTGGAGATAGGAGCAGTCAAAGATGAGAAGTTGGGGATGAACAGCCGGTAGAAGTTGGCGAATCCTAGGAAGCGTTGTATGGCCCTTAAGCCTTGGGGGAATGGCCACTCCAGGACAGCCTTTACCTTCTGGGGGTCCATCTTGAGGCCCTGATCGGAGATGATATAGCCCAGGAAGGATAGAGACTTCTTCTCAAACACACACTTCTCCAGCTTGGCATAAAGGCGATTCTCTCTTAGACGAAGCAACACCTGGTGGACATGACTTTGATGAGTTACTGGATCTGGGGAAAAAAAAAAATCACAGTGTCATCGAGATACACCACAACACAAACATAAAGGAGATCATGAAAAATGTAATTGACAAATTCTTGAAATACTGTGGGGGCGTTACACAGGCCGAAGGGCATAATTAAGTATTCGTAGTGCCCATCACGATTATTAAAGGCAGTCTTCCACTTGTCACCTCGACAAATCCAGATCAGATTGTAGGCCCCCCGCAGGTCCAGTTAAGAAATCAAAGGCAGAGGGTACCTGTTCTTTATCGTGATCTGATTTAGGCCTCGGTAGTCAATGCAAGGTCGTAGTGATCCATCTTTTATCTTAACAAAGAAGAACCCCGCTCCGGCCGGGGATGAGGATTTACAAATGAAACCTCTATCCAGGTTCTCCTTAATGAAGGCTGACATGGACTGGGTCTCTGGCAAGGAGAGAGGGTACACTCTACCACGAGGGGGAGACGATTCAGGAACCAGGTCGATCGGACAATCGTGTGCCCGGTGTGGCAGCAAGGTCTCAGCCTCCTTTTTATTGAAGACATCGGACAACATGGAGAAAGAAGAAGGCAACCCTGTCAACGGCTGAAGAGGAGCAGGCTGTGGCGACTGGATATGGCCCAGACAGCGGTCAAGACACTTCGGGCCCCACTGGAGAACCTCTCCAGAGTTCCATTCCAGGACGGGGGCGTGCAGACGGAGCCAGGCAAAACCAGCAGCACGCGGTTGACGGCCTTAGACAGGACGAACAGGGAGATGAATTCAGCATGAAGAACTCCCACTTGGAGTCTCAATGGCTTGGTTACAGACACAACTGGGTCAGGCAATGGCAGTCCATCCACCGAGGCAACAATCAACAGCCTTTCAAGCAGGATAGTAGGAAACTGAAGAAGATCCACAAGGTCCTGGCAGATGAAGTTGGCTGCATGCAGAGCCGGAGTCCAGATAGGCAGAGACCGGATGGTACCTCTCGCCAGCAATGATGGTTACGGGAATGAATAGTTTGGAAGAGAGTTCTCGATTCAATGTGTTGACGCCCAGGGTTGTCTCTCCAACAAAATTTAGGCGCTGGTTTTTTTTCGGCTTCTGAGGGCACAGACGCACAACATGGCCAGCGAGGCCGCAATATAAGCAAAGTCCAGAGGTGCACCTGCTCTGTTTCTCCTGGACCGATAATTTTAGTCGGTCTACTTGCATCGGGACCTCGGGCAAAGCAATAGAAGCAGGCAAGAGGGGCTGCTGGAAGTTGGGCGCCAGTCTAGGATGCCGACACTCCTGATGAACCTCATGAAATCTCTCCCTTAGCCTTATGTCTACCCGAGTGGCAAGCAGAATCAAGTCGTCCAAGGCAGGGCAGGTCACGAGCGGCCAGTTCGTCCTTGATCTCGGACGACAGGCCATGCCAACAGGATGCCACCAAGGCCTCATTGTTCCAGGATAGATCTCCTGCCAGAGTCCAGAACTGGATCGTATATTCGCCCACAGAGGTGTCCTCTTGGCGAAGGTTGAAGATAGCAGTGGCTGCCGATGAGACTCGCCCTGGCTCCTCGAAAACAGTTCGGAATATACGCACGAACCCCTGGAAAACCTGGGTCTCGGGTCCCTGACGTTCCAAGATAGGATTAGCCCATGCCAGGGCCTCGCCAGTCTGGAAGGATATGATGAATGCGATCTTGGCTCCGTCCGACGGAAATGCTCGGGAGTGCAAGGTAAAATGAATGTGGCATTGGTTCAGAAACCCCCAACATGCACTGGCGTCTCCATCGAACCGAGAGGGCAATGGCAGCGAGAACCGAGGATCCGGACCGGAACTGCCAGGAGGAGTAATTGGAGGGTCGGCTAGAGGGGCTTGCATAGAGGCCGGAAGAGAAGCAACTAGCGTCCCTAGCTGCGGCGCCATAGAGTCCACTGCCACAAGGAGCTGATCCTGCCTAGCTCGGAGATCCAGCAAGTCCGCCTGCATGGCTTGGGAGGGTGACATGCCTTTGAATTGACCAGCGGAGTGCATGGCCAGAGCGTACTGTCACGTAGCAGGGTGTGGACTGGGTCGTACCGCGTAGCGGGATGGCAGCTGGCCAAACAGGTAAAGTACAGAGTTAAATAGTTCAGCGAGGATACCTGAGGCAACATAGACAGTAGAGAGGCAGGCACGTCCAGGACCAGGCGGCGAGAAGACGTTAGGTGAGGAGTAGCAAAACAAGCGTAGACTGTAGCACAGAATGGCAACAGCACAGAACGGCTCTAGAACTGGGTAACATGGCAACAGGATACGGGATACAGGAACAAGGTACACTGGGAAACTGGAAGACACTGGGAGACCATTTGCAGGACAAACTGTGGGTAACAAACAACGCTCTGGCAGAGAACAAGAGGGCAGAGCCCTTTTTATAGCCCAGGGCATCCTGGGCTAGATTGCAGAACTTCCTGCAAAATGTGCGCACTGACCCTTTAAGACCGTGCACGCGCGCGCGCCGGATATAGTCTCGATGTCTGGAAGTGAGTGCCGGCGACTCACAGGAGGACGGCGCTGAACACAGGTAAGATGTCCATGGCCACGGCCGTCGAGGTTTAAGTCAAAACTACGAGCCGTGGCCATAGACGTTACAATAACATTCCCTCAATGGATCGTAGATACTTCTCGACTTGGTTCCAGAGTGGAGACACCACGGGAGCATCAAAGGAAGTAGGCAGGGCCGACTCCAGGTTTAGGGGGGTCCTTGGGCGACAGAGACTTAGTGGGACCCTTTGCGGTGCAACTCGAGCGGCCACGGTATAAAGGCACAAACTAGACAGTGAATATGAATTTATACCACTGACAAAGCACTATAGCATAGGACTACCAAAATACAACAAATTAATCCCGCTAAGATTTTAAGGGGTTATCCGTCCTTTCAAAATGAATGGCCTATCCTTGGGATAAGACATCCATTTTCAATCTCTGCTGGTACAACTGTTGGGACACCCCGAGATCAGCTGGCTCCTGGCATGTAAAGATTTCTTGGAGACCAGAGATTGAAAATGGACCTATAATTAAGGTTAGGCCATCAAGTTTGAAAAGATGGCTAACCCCTTTAACTTTAAATGAAACACCTTAAAGTACCAAACGATAAACAATATTTATAGTGATCAATGGCAAAGAAACCCTAGAACAAGATACATACAACGTCAGAATTTATCAAACAATGCCAGAAGGATGTAACCCTTGATCACTTACCATTTACATGTAAGTCATGGGCCAATGAATCCAGATAGTTTCTGCGATGTGTGAATCTTGATGTAGCTGTTACACAGAGGTTGTGATATACGGAAGACCGGGTATCTGTAGACTTGAGTATTTCAGTACCTGGAGGAATTAGAGGTAAATGTGATGTTGATAAACTGCTTCTACCAATACCACCTATACTGTCCCTTACAGGGCACCAACCCCCAAAAAAAGGTGACCTTTAAGAAAACAGTTATGGATCAGCTTTAGTACCAACTTTGTACTCCCTACACAGTAATACCGCCTTATGTGCTCCCATACAGTAGTAATGTCCCCTTTTTCCACACAAGAATAGTAGTTCTCTTTTGTGCCCCCAAATATTAGTTGTGTCCCTATATATTAGTGGCCACAAGCCCCGAGACATATTTACCCCCCACCCGAAAAATAAATACATTTTTACATACATATCAGAGATAGCATATCTATAAGACTAAGGCTCCTATAGCTACACTCAGTAGACAGTATCATACATGATCGGCTTAGATACATGGCCCAGCAGACAGTATCACGCATGATATACTTCGATACAGGGCCCCAGCAGTAAGTATCCTTGTACTAACATACGTCCACCCCCGCAAATAAGTGTGTGTGTGTGTGTGTGTGTGTGTGTGTGTGTGTATGTATGTATGTAATTGCTTTGCTTTGTTATGTGTTAGTAATTTTTTTGTGTGTGTTTTTTACGGGTTGGGATGTTGGACTACTTCGGATTCGAGGACTACTTCGATGACTGCTTTTTTTATTCTCAATAAAATTGTTAAGGAGGGATGTGTTTTTTTTTTATTTCAATAAAATATTTTTTCTATGTCCTTGTATTTTTTTAAACTTTATTACTACCACCTTAGTAATGGCTGCTGGCTGATTGACAACATCCATTACTAAAGAAGTGCATAATGTTAGCCAGTGCAGAGGCTAACACTAACCCCCATTATTACCCCGGTACCCACCACCACCAGGGGTGCCAGGAAGAGCCGGGTACAATCCAGTACACGACCATCTGTAGTGACGGTCGGGCACTGGGGCGGCTGCAGGCTTGTATTATTAGGCTGGGAAAGGCAAGAAACAGTGGACCTTCCCACCCTGGTAATGCCAGGCTGCTGCTGTGTTGTATCTGGCTGGTTATGAAAAAAATTATTACATGGGGTCCCTCCCATTTTTCATAACCAGCCAGACACAACACAGCAGCAGCAGCCTGGCATTACCAGGGTGGGAAGGGACAAGGTTTCTGGCCTTTCCCAGCCTAATAATACCAGACTGCAGTGCCCGACCGTCTCTAAAGATGGTCGTGTACTGGATTGTACACGGTTCTTCCCTGGCACCCCTGGTGGTGGTGGGTACCAGGGTAATAATGGGGGGTTAGTGTTAGCCTCTGCATCGGCTAACACTAAGCCCTGCCTCAGTAATGGACGCTGTCAATCAGCCAGTGACCATTACTGAAGTGGTAGTAATAAAAGTTTAAGAGAAAATACAAGGACAGAGAAAAAATATTTTATTGAAATAAAAAAAAAAAAACACAACCCTCATTAACCATTTTATTGAAAAGAAAAAAAGCCATCATCGAAGTAGTCCTCGAATCCGACGTAGTCCAACAACCGAACCTGTAACAAAACGCACCAAAAAAAAACCCTATTAGTAACACATGTGGTGGACTTAGATACAGGGCCAATGTGTGATACTGTCTGTTAGACCATTTATCTAAGCCACAAGGTAGGCTTAGATACAGGGCCCCAGCAGACCGTAAGCTTATACAGTGTGCTGGGACCCTGCATCTAAGCCTGCTATGTGGTGGGCTTAGATACAGGGCCCATCAGACAGTATCATACATGGACATGCATACATACATATGGAAGTTAGTCCGTTGTTCTCCCATGTAAAAGTCAAGCGAGCCCCCAGTTTCTGCCTTGCACTGCCCTAGTTTGGTGCCTTTGCTTCAATAAAAATAATTAAAACTCAACTAACACGTTCCCACGACGTGCGACTCCCGTCACTGTCTTCTCACTGGCACTTGACTTGGCGCCGCTCGCATCCACAATAACATAGCGGTCTCACATCCATAACACACTAGGTTGTTATGGATGTGAGAGGCGGGGCCTCCGCTCTGCTCCTCTGCAATCTGCCGCCGCGCACCACGGACGGGTACAGTTCGTTTAAGCAGGTGGGTGTCGTAAAGCACCCGGCGGCCGAGTGGGCCCCTACAAGAGCAGTGGGCCCCGGCACTTGCCCGGGTTCGCCGGGTGCTGACGCCGGCTCTGGAAGTAGGTATAGGGATCTCCAAACATATACCTTTTTCTTTTAGAGATGTACAGAGGGATATCTATGGTAGATACAGATTTCTAAAGTTTTTAAATGGTACTCAAATTGTGACCTTTGATAATGTATATGCTCCAAATATGGATCAAGTAGAATGGCTGAAATCTACTGTGAAGAAAGTTTGTGACTTTGCGGAAGGTATTATGATCCTGGGAGGGGACTTTAATGTTGGCCCAGATACAGTATTATTTGAACTAGAAGAGAAAAAACACAACACGGCGCCACATAGTGCAGATTACCCAAGAATATTTGAATAAGGATAGGAAAGAACAGAATTGTGCTCACCTTGTAGTGTTGTACAGACCGGTACAACACTGAGAAATTGCGATAAACTATTAAATCCGGGAAAAAGCTGCTGCCAGGTCCATACAACGCAACAGGGATTGTTGCCAAATTAGAATTAAGAATGGGAAGAAAAAGTACAAGGACCAAAAGGGCGCTGCTAATCCCAAAGGTTGTTTTCAATGAACAGTGTTCATAAATGTAATAATTGATAATTAAAATGTACAGTGTGCTATGTGTTTCGATGCCGAACAGGCGTCTTCATCAGGGTAATAAAATTATAAAGTAAAAGGAGCAGATTAAATAAACATTAAATGATGAAATCCAAATAGAAAAAAAAGCAGAAAAAAACGCTTTTCATCCAAAGATCATCCATGACGTCACAACAAAAGGTCATCACAAATGAGGTCAGATGTGCAGTCAAAAATCAGCAAGGTGTATCCATAAGACATTATATACCTATTTTATTTAATTGCTAATAAAAGCCACTTAAAATTAACGATGTTAAAATATAAAATATGACAAAACATGTTAATAAGTTAGATCGTACTTATAAATTAAAAAGGAACATACAAAATAAAACATTACTGTGAGAGGACATTAAAAATATATACAAAGGAGATAACTCACCAATAATGTAGTGAAAAACTAATGTGATGTAGTAAAAAATTCTCCTAAAACAGAGGCTAAAACACAAGCGGCGCTGCAATAGCATCCCTTGCATCATTGCAACCGTAATCTTACGGTGGCCGCAGTGGACCAAAACGGATCATGGAACGCATATGACATAGACATGCACCTACAGAAAAGGGTATTCAGCAAACGGGATGCAACATGCTCACAACTAGAGGAACACAGATAGAAGAACATTGGAATACATCAATTATAGGTAAGTTCAATTTGTTTTTTGTTTTTTTATGAGCCGTATCCTTATATTCGTAACAAAAAGGTGCGAGAGGCAATGGCAGTGTAAAGTATCTGCCAGGCACAGCTTCTGTGTCGACGCCCGTGGGTAATCAGTCTGCACCTGCTCCTATGTCTGTGAGACTGACTCCATCTTCTACCACTCAGGATGGCAGGCTTAGGAGTGGGAGAGCCTATCACAGCCTGGCCAGATGGAGCTAGCTCCCGCCCACTGTCTATTTATACCTGCCTTTCCTGTTCCTCCTTTGCCTGTGATTCTGCTGCTGCTGCTTGAACTACTGATCCTCTGCTTGTTATTGACCTTGGCTTACTGACCACTCTCCTGCTCAGCATTTTGTACCTCGTGCACTCCTGGTTTGACTCGGCTCGTTCACTACTCTCGTTGCTCACGGTGTCTCCGTGGGCAGCTGGCCCGTTTCCCTAGCTTCTGTGTACCCTTGTCTGTTTGTCTGTCGTGCACAAACTGAGCATAGGGACCGTCGCCCAGTTGTACCCCGTCGCCTAGGACGGGTCGTTGCAAGTAGGCAGGGACTGAGTGGCGGGTAGATTAGGGTTCACCTGTCTGTCTCCCTACCCAGTCATTACAGGCAGTTGGGAAGGTGGAAGAGCCAAATAATAAATATTATCATTGTCATTAATGAGTAAATCATAAAATCTAGGAATTTAAAAGGAATGTATAATCGATTGTCATGCCCATGGCCGCGTGCTGCCAGGCTCACTCACCTCCTGATGGCCGCAGCCATGGGTCTGCGAGCGCTGGCCCCAGTCTGCTCCTCAGGAGACGCCAGCGCTCACTTCTGTTTACCTTGGTCGGGTCCCGTAGGGTGCGCGCGCTCGAGCCCGCTCTTAAAGGGGCAGCGTGCGCAGCGGACTTTAATGTAAAACTAGCCCATGAGTACCCTGGACTATAAAAGGGGCCCAGCCCCTTCCTTCCTTGCCTGAGTGTTGTTGTCATACCCAAAGTTTGTCTATGCAAATGATCTCTTAGTGTTTTCCAGTTCCCAGTGTTTCCCGTTACTGGATCCTGTATCCCGTGCTATCCTGGTCAAGTGCCGTGCTGAACTGTAGTCATAATGTGCTGCATACCATGCCTGTTCTGCTACACCACGCCTGACGTCTACCTGCTGCATAGTCCCAGCCGAGCATGCCTTGCTACTGTCCGAGCTGCCACAGGGACTATATACGAACTATAGACTGTGACCTGCGCCCTGTTGGCCAGCTGCCATACCGTCAAGACGGTACGGCCCAGTGGGTCCACGAACCCAACGTTACATCTATACTAAGACAAAAATTGAATGTTGGCAACAATTAGTAATGTTGTCAAATATGCATATAATAAACATGTAGGACAATATATATATATATATATATATATATATATATATATATATACATACATACACACACACAAGTCTAAATGACAGAAAGCAGGGCATCAGTCATGGAAATATTATTATATCATTCAGACCATTGGGGTGTATAGTATAGCAAGCCTATAAATCTAATAGTTTTCCCTTTGTTTGAGTTTAATAAATCTGTTAGAGATATCAACTGGGATATGTTCAATAGGATGAACTTTGATATTGTCAAAATTACAATTATGTTTGTACAAACAATGTCGAGAAACGCTTTGTTTGAGAAAGCCCTTTTTAACATTTGATCTACAGTGGAGGAAGTAAGTATTTGATCCCTTGCTGATTTTGTAAGTTTGACCACTGTCAAAGTCATGAACAGTCTAGAATTTTAGGGCTAGGTTAATTTTACCAGTGAGAGATAGATATAAAAAGAAAAAAAAAGAAAAATCACATTGTCAAAATTATATATATTTATTTGCATTGTGCACAGAGAAATAAGTATTTGATCCCCTACCAACCATTAAGAGTTCAGCCCCTCCAGACCAGTTACACGCTCCAAATCAACTTGGTGCCTGCATTAAAGACAGCTGTCTTAAATGGTCGCCTGTATAAAAGACTCCTGTCCACAGACTCAATTAATCAGTCTGACTCTAACCTCTACAACATGGGCAAGACCAAAGAGCTTTCTAAGGATGTCAGGGACAAGATCATAGACCTGCACAAGGCTGGAATGGGCTACAAAACCAGAAGTAAGACGCTGGGTGAGAAGGAGACAACTGTTGGTGCAATAGTAAGAAAATGGAAGACATACAAAATGACTGTCAATCGACATCGATCTGGGGCTCCATGCAAAATCTCACCTCGTGGGGTATCCTTGATCCTGAGGAAGGTGAGAGCTCAGCCGAAAACTACATGAGGGGAACTTGTTAATGATCTCAAGGCAGCTGGGACCACAGTCACCAAGAAAACCATTGGTAACACATTACGCCGTAATGGATTAAAATCCTGCAGTGCCCGCAAGGTCGCCCTGCTCAAGAAGGCACATGTACAGGCCCGTCTGAAGTTTGCAAATGAACATCTGGATGATTCTGAGAGTGATTGGGAGAAGGTGCTGTGGTCAGATGAGACTAAAATTGAGCTCTTTGGCATTAACTCAACTCGCCGTTTTTGGAGGAAGAGAAATGCTGCCTATGACCCAAAGAACACCGTCCCCACTGTCAAGCATGGAGGTGAAAACATTATGTTTTGGGGGTGTTTCTCTGCTAAGGGCACAGGACTACTTCACCGCATCAATGGGAGAATGGATGGAGACATGTACCGTCAAATCCTGAGTGACAACCTCGTTACCTCCACCAGGACATTAAAAATGGCTCGTGGCTGGGTCTTCCAGCACGACAATTACCCGAAACATACAGCCAAGGCAACAAAGGAGTGGCTCAAAAAGAAGCACATTAAGGTCATGGAGTGGTCTATCCAGTCTCCAGACCTTAATCCCATCGAAAACTTATGGAGGGAGCTGAAGATCCAAGTTGCCATGCGACAGCCTCGAAATCTTAATGATTTACAGATGATCTGCAAAGAGGAGTGGGCCAAAATTCCATCTAACATGTGTGCAAACCTCATCATCAACTACTAAAAATGTCTGACTGCTGTGCTTGCCAACAAGGGTTTTGCCACCAAGTATTAAGTCTTGTTTGCCAAAGGGATCAAATACTTATTTCTCTGTGCACAATGCAAATAAATATATATAATTTTGACAATGTGATTTTTATTTATTTTTTTAATATAATCTATCTCTCACTGGTAAAATTAACCTAGCTTAAAAATTCTAGACTATTCATGTCTTTGACAGTGGGCAAACTTACAAAATCAGCAAGGGATCAAATACTTATTTCCTTCACTGTAGGTTTATTAATTCTATTCCTAAGTGTTTGGGTCGTGCGTCCAACATACTGTAGGTTGCATGAACATTTCAACAGATAAATTACATAACTACTCCCACAATTAAGGAAGCTTTTAATAGTAAAGCCTTCCAATGTTACAGTAGATATATAGTCAATACTTTTATGTGTGATGATTAGACAGCATAAACCTCTTATATGACCACAACGGAAGGAACCATTTGCTACTGCAAACATTTTGGGAATACTCTGTTTAGTACTGCGTAATTTGCTTGGTGCCACTATGTTTCTTACAGTTTTAGATCTTCCGAATGTTATTTTGCGTTTTGCGGGTAATAGCTTTTTCAAAAAAGTATAATTTGTGAGAATATACCAATGCTTTTGGAGGATCAATGTAATTAGTCTGCTGCCAGTGTTAAAAGAGGTGATGAAATTATATTTGTAGTGATTGTAGTGATTGCAATCATCTTGTGTAAGACACATTGGCTTGGTATTCAGCACCCTTAATCTAACTTGTTGGAAACATTTTTTCTTTGAATCTCTTTTTCAGGAGATGACATTCTTTTATAAAATCTTTATAGTCAGAACAATTTTTTCTCACTCTCCTGAATTGTCGGAATGGTACATTTTTGAGCCATGGGGGATAATGGGCACTTTTAAAATCTAAATAACTGTTTACATCAACTGATTTAAAATGCGTCTTGGTAGTAAAAATGTGCTCCTTTTTTTTCAATTGTCAGATCTAAAAAAACGATGGATTTTCCAGAATAGGTGTGCGTAAAAGTAAGACCAAAAGTATTGTTATTTAAATAGAACATAAATGCATCAGCAGCTGCATCTCCCCTCCAAATAAAAAACAGGTCATCAATATAGCGTCGATACAGTAAAATGTTATTTTTATAAAAAATGATCCCCAAGAATATAGTGTTCTTCAAAAACGTCCATATATAAATTGGCTTACGATGGCGCAAATTGTGACCCGCAGCCCTTAATTTGTTTGAAATAATTCCCTTCAAACGTAAAGACATTGTGTTTTAAAATAAATTTGATACAATTAGTTCAAAATACTGTCCGCTTACTGGGTAAATTAGTCAGATGTTAAATTGGAAGCAGTGGCTTGAATACCTTGGTTATGCAGAATGTTTGTATACAAGGACGATATATCCGCTGTTAAAAAGCTTATATTTGTCAGATTATGAGTGGATTGTAAGTCATGCAATTCTCTAATGAGTTGTGTAGAATCTTTTAAGAAGGAAGGTAGTTTGAAAACAAATGGCTGTAGGTGCAGAACTATATAATGTCATAAATTGCTTGTTAAGGAGCCGATACCAGAAATAATCGGTCCGCCGAGGGGGGGGGGGCAGATAAGGATTTGTGTATTTTTGGTAAATGATACATAAAAGGTACAGTTGGAAAAGGGACAGTTAAAAACAGTTTTTCTTTTTTGGACAGCAGATTATTATTATATGCTGGTTCAATCAGGGATTTATACTCAATCTCGTAAGAAGGGATTGGATTAGATTGTAATTCCTCATAAAATATTCCGTCCGATAATAATCTAAAAGCTTCTTGTGTATAATCATATCTTTTTTAAATGACAATTTGATCATTTTTGTGTAGTGTAATGACAAGGGCTCTACGCTCAGATTTGGTGAAGTTATCTGTAGAGGAATTGTTTTAAAATCATTACTTACTACATTGGAAAATGTTTCTAAGACTGGTCCCCGGTGATGAAGACAGTAAAAGGTAGACTTGGGGTGTACATCGACCCTGACAGGCATATGGACTGAATCAGGAGATGAATTAGCAGGTATAGTTGATGTGGGAGAAACTGTAAAGTGACGTAATAATGTGAGTTTACGCATACATTTATTCAAATCTATAAATAATTCGAAGCCATGAGGGGATGTTGTGGGACAGAATTAGTCTTTTTTTCCTTTAGACAAAAGACTAATTTCATCATTATTTAAAATATATTTAGAGAGATTAAAAAGTTTTACTGTATTGGTTTGTGGATTTTTTGGGAATGCTATAGGAGCTCTTGTGTCGATCTCTACCCCCTCTGCACCCTTTTTATCTGCTTCTAGTTTTCTTTTTGTCTATATTTTCTGAATCTTTGGAAAAAAGGCTGTGATAGTCTGAGGTTTTGGGCTCTTCAAATATGGTAATAGGATATCCCAAGAATGGGAGATGCGGGTGACTGGGGGCATAGTGAGTTGGGAAGGGAGACCTAAAAAAAGATACAGTTGAGATAGTATTATCCATCAAAGTTAGAAGATCATCGCTGGTATAGAATTGAATAGATGGTAGTAAGTCATGGTCATGATTAGATGTCCCGGTATCGTGTATGGATAGGTCCAACAGAGAGGGCAGAAGGATAGAGGAATCACAGAGTTCAATAGAATCATTGAATAGTGGTGAGTGAAAAGATGTGATGGGAGATGTGTCAGGGATAAGATTGAACAAATTTAAGGTGGGCATCAAGATCTGTTGATTTGAATGCATGTAGGGGTACTTGTCCCAAAGGTTTGTAAAAATTTGGAAGGGATGTAAAGAGATGTGGGTGAGGAAGGGGATTGTTGGGGGTATTTAAGGGAATGTCCCTAGGATGAACAGAGCCTGGGATGTTCGTGAGGGCCAATACATGTGGTTTGGGTTTAGTAACAAGAGATGTTTTAGTTTTATTCCTATATGTAGTATTCCTATTAAAATTATCGTGCAGGGTATTATTAATGGACATACATTTGGGGATAAAAGATTTATGTGCTGGAGGTACAGCAGTTTGAGATGAAGTAGGAAATTTCTGAAAACTATTTTATTAACATTCAATTTTTATTGAGAATTTCCAAATAAACAACATTTGACACATAAGTTAGTGCAACATACACCAGTATTCCAACATTGTTATCTGAATTGATCCATCCTGTTCGCTTAACTTTTTAACAGAGAACAAGAAACAAAAAGGGAAGGAATCGGGGGGCAATTGCAGATATCTGTGTCATCTCCACAGCCACGTTATGATACAATATCCAGGGATTCCAGAAAGCAATATAAGAAATATATCTATTTTGTTTAAGATAGAAAATGCGTTCGTATACACAGTGTGTTGACACCTTGGTCACAACCTCTTCACATGTGGGGGATGTTGGAGACTTCCAGGCCTTAGCTATCAACAGCTTGGCTGTAAGTAGAACATGGCACACTAGGCGTCGAGAAACAGGCGGGATCCTCTCTATCCCTAAAGATAGCAAGGCCAGACATGGATCTTGGGGAATGGGAATTTTCATAACCTCTGACAGTAACCTAGAAATGTTGGTCCAAAAGTTTGTCAGGCGAGGACATCCCCAAAATATATGATATATTGAGCCCTCGTGTCCGCAGTTAGGCCAACATAAGCTGGAAGTGTGAGGGTATATCCTAGCCAATTTGGACGGAGTGTAATACCATCTCAACAGAACCTTATGGAAGACTTTGTGGCTTGAAAGGCTCTGTGGCTTGAAAAAACAAGTGGGTTGTAGATCAAGTGGAGTTCCAAAAACCGGATTGACTTACTGTGTAGTGTGTGATAAAGTGGGGGGCCATTGTATGTGATATATGTATTGATTGCTTGCTTGCTACAAAGTTTGCAAAAGTGACATTATTTAAAACCATTTTTCCTTTGCAGTTTCCTTCCTGAGTAGTTGACTAAGGGGGAGGGGTTAGCTGGTACCAGGTGGTATAAATCAGGTCTCAGTACTCTGTAGAGCCTGCTTTGTGGCTTGAAAAAACAAGTGGGTTGTAGATCAAGTGGAGTTCCAAAAACCGGAGTTGAAAAGACGAGTTAAAGCCCAAGTAAGTGCTCTTCTACTTCTTTTTGATTAACAACTGTTCGCTGTTTTTTTTTTTTTTGTAACTTGGATAATGGATAGCAAGATTGAAGGTTTTCTTCAGTGCACAGTTTGCCATATGTATGCACGACTGGAGCCGGAGTTCCAGGGTGAATTCCTCTGTGGCAGATGTGTGCATGTTGGTCACCTGGAAGCTCGTATTAGAGATCTGGAGGAGCAGAATGCAACACTGAGGAGGATAGACCATCTTGAGCTGAGCTTGCTGCTCACGGAGCATGCAGTTAGTGTGTTAGAACTGGAGGGTGAAGACATGGGTGAGCAGGATCAGGTAAGTAGCTGGGTTAATGTAGTTAGGGGCAGTAGAAAGGGGTCAAAGAAAAGGAAGGCCGATCCGGTTTCTGACATTCCAGGCAAAATTGCCAAGTTGGGTGATGATGCGAGGGTGTCAGTCTCAGAAATGGCAGCCCTAGTGGATACTGATCTCTCTAACAGCCGGGAGAACAGCCCATCTAGTAGTCGGTGGGATGGTAATGCAGGTAAGCCAAGACAATTGATAGTCGTAGGGGATTCTATAATCAGGAAGACGGATAGAATAATTTGTCGCCAAGACCACCTCAACCGAATGGTTTGCTGTCTCCCTGGTGCCAGGGTTCGGCATGTGGTGGAACGGGTGGACAAATTGCTGGGAGGGGCTGGTGATGATCTAGCTGTCGTGGTCCATGTCGGTACCAACGACAGAATAAATGGTAGGTGGAGGAGCCTTAAGAATAATTTTAAAGAACTAGGATACAAGCTGAAGGGAAGGACCTCCAAAGTAGTATTCTCAGGAATACTGCCTGTGCCATGCGCATCACAGGAAAGACAGCGGGAGCTCAGGGAGTTAAATGCATGGCTGAAGTCTTGGTGTAGAGAAGAAGGATTTGGGTTCCTAGAGCACTGGGCTGACTTTTCATTGGGGTACAAACTGTATTCTGCAGATGATTTGCACCTAAATGGAAGGGGGTCCGCTGTGCTGGGGGAGAGAATTCTAGCTGGGGTGGCGGAGTATTTAAACTAGGACTGAGGAGGGAGGTCAATGTAGAAAAAAAAGGGGTAGCCAGGTTAGAGAGGGGTCAGACTATATTGGTGAGGGGAGAAACAGAATGTGGGGAGAGGACTAGACAACAAGATAAGGAGATCCTTTCGTTACAAAACATCAGTGTAAATAAAAAGGCCCGATTAATGTCAAATCACATTTCTGATAATAAAAGTGAAAAACTGACAGGCAAGTTAAAGTGTATGTTCACAAATGCCAGAAGTCTAGCAAGCAAAATGGGGGAGCTGGAGGCCTTGATACTGGAAGAAAATATAGATATAGTTGGTGTTGCTGAAACATGGCTGGACTCTTCACATGACTGGGCTGTAAATCTACAGGGTTTTACACTTTTTCGGAAAGACAGGACAAATAGGAAAGGCGGTGGTGTATGTCTGTATGTGAGAATTGATATGAAGGCGAGTGTGAAAGAGACAATAGTGGGTGAATACTGTGAGGAGGTTGAAACCTTGTGGGTGGAACTAGAAAGGGAGGTAAACACTGAAAAAAATACTTTTGGTGTAATCTATAGACCCCCCAATATAACTCAGGAGATGGAAGTTCAGCTATATAAACAGATGGAGTGGGCTGCACAGGCGGGTACTGTAGTGATAATGGGAGATTTTAATTTCCGGGATATTAATTGGTGTCATGGTTCAGCTTCAACTGCAAAGGGGAGACATTTCCTCAACCTGTTGCAGGAAAATTTTATGGGCCAGTTTGTGGAAGACCCGACTAGAGGTGAAGCTCTGTTGGATCTAGTCATTTCTAATAATGCAGATCTTGTTGGGAATGTCAATGTTCGTGAAAACCTCAGTAACAGTGATCATAATATAGTTACATTTTACCTATACTGTAAAAAACAAACGCAGGCTGGGAGGGCAAAAACATTTAATTTTAAGAAAGCCAATTTCTCCAGGCTGAGGGCTGCAATTCAGGATATGGACTGGGAAGAACTAATGTCAAATAATGGAACAAATGATAAATGGGAGATTTTCAAATCTACTTTGAGTTATTATAGTGCAAAATGTATTCCTATAGGTAACAAGTATAAACGACTCAAATTAAACCCCACATGGCTTACACCTTCTGTGAAAGGGGCAATACACAACAAAAAAAGGGCATTTAAAAAATACAAATCTGAGGGTACAGCTGTAGCCTTTGTAAAATATAAAGAGCTTAATAAAATCTGTAAAAAGGTAATAAAATTAGCAAAAATACAAAAATGAAAGGCAGGTGGCCAAGGATAGTAAAACAAATCCCAAAAAATTCTTCAAGTATATAAATGCTAAAAAGCCAAGGTCTGAACATGTAGGACCCCTAGATAATGGTAATGGGGAGTTGATCACTGGGGATCATGAGAAGGCAGAGTTACTAAATGGGTTCTTTAGCTCTGTATATACAACAGAAGAAAGAGCAGCTGATGTAGCCGGTGCCAGTGCTGTTAATATATCAGTTGATATACTGAATTGGATGAATGTAGATATGGTCCAAGCTAAATTAAATAAAATAAATGTGCACAAGGCCCCGGGACCAGATGGGTTACACCCTAGAATTCTTAAAGGGCTTAGTTCAGTTATTTCTGTCCCCCTTTTCATAATATTCAGAGAATCTCTATGACTGGTATAGTGCCAAGGGACTGGCGCAGCGCAAATGTGGTGCCTATTTTCAAAAAGGGCTCTAGGTCTTCCCCGGGTAATTATAGACCAGTAAGCTTAACATCCATCGTGGGGAAAATGTTTGAGGGGCTATTGAGGGACTATATACAGGATTATGTGACAATAAATAGCATTATAAGTGACAGCCAGCACGGTTTTACTAAGGACAGAAGTTGTCAAACTAACCTAGAGGTGAGCAGAAGTCTAGACAGAGGGGCCGCTGTGGATTTAGTGTTTTTGGACTTTGCAAAGGCATTTGACACTGTCCCCCATAGACGCCTAATGGGTAAATTAAGGACTATAGGTTTAGAAAATATAGTTTGTAATTGGATTGAGAATTGGCTCAAGGACCGTATCCAGAGGGTTGTGGTCAATGATTTCTACTCTGAATGGTCCCCAGTTATAAGTGGTGTACCCCAGGGTTCAGTGCTGGGACCACTATTATTCAACTTATTTATTAATGATATAGAGGATGGGATTAATAGCACTATTTCTATTTTTGCAGATGACACCAAGCTATGGAATATAGTTCAGTCTATGGAAGATGTTAATGAATTGCAGGCAGATTTAAACAAACTAAGTGTTTGGGCGTCCACTTGGCAGATGAAGTTTAATGTAGATAAATGTAAAGTTATGCATCTGGGTACCAACAACCTGCATGTATCATATGTCCTAGGGGGAGCTACACTGGCGGATTCACTTGTTGAGAAGGATCTGGGTGTACTTGTAAATCATAAACTCAATAACAGCATGCAGTGTCAATCAGCTGCTTCAAAGGCAAGCAGGATATTGTCGTGTATTAAAAGAGGCATGAACTCACGGGACAGGGATGTAATATTACCACTTTACAAAGCATTAGTGAGGCCTCATCTAGAATATGCAGTTCAGTTCTTGGCTCCAGTTCAAAGAAAGGATGCCCTGGAGTTGGAAAAAATACAAAGAAGAGCAACGAAGCTAATTAGGGGCATGGAGAATTTAAGTTATGAGGAAAGATTGAAAGAATTAAACCTATTTAGCCTTGAAAAAAGACGACTAAGGGGGGACATGATTAACTTATATAAATATATTAATGGCACATACAAAAAATATGGTGAAATCCTGTTCCTTGTAAAACCCCCTCAAAAAACAAGGGGGCACTCCCTCCGTCTGGAGAAAAAAAGGTTCAAGCTACAGAGGCGACAAGGCTTCTTTACCGTGAGAACTGTGAATCTATGGAATAGCCTACCGCAGGAGCTGGTCACAGCAGGGACAGTAGATGGCTTTAAAAAAGGGTTAGATAATTTCCTAGAACAAAAAAATATTAGCTCCTATGTGTAGAAATTTTTCCTTCCCTTTTCCCGTCCCTTGGTTGAACTTGATGGACATGTGTCTTTTTTCAGCCGTACTAAATATGTAACTATGTAACTTCCAAAAGATTCATCCAAACTGAAGATTTCAAAGTCCACTTAATTGCCACTTCCCATTGTGCCAGAGTGAAAGATTTATCCATGTCCGTCTCCCAATTTAAAAAGTGTGCTCGTCTGGAAGTCTCCACATCCCCATTCAGGGTATCGTATATTCTAGCCGTAAGGTTCCCAACTCCCCAACCAGACCCAGAGAGAAGTGCATTAATCGATAGGGGTAACTGAAGATCTGCTAGAGGTGAAGCAGCCAAGTAAGACTTAATCTGAGTGTACTTATAAATATCCCTATCTGGAATCTGAAACTGCTCCTGTATATCAGCAAAGGACTTAATATTTGCCCCCAAAAGTAAGTCGGAAATAAAGTGGATGCCTTTCGGCGGCCAATGCTTGATTCCTAGGTTGGGAATTAATATCTCTAGCACCCCTATCGGAATCTGTATCTTACTGCTCCCAGGAAGTCTAGAGGGCTTTGCTATAACGTGAAGCCAGCTTTGTACGGCAACCTGAACTGTAGGAATATTGGGAAGAGGGAGTTCAGGCCTCAAGGCATAGGCCAACAGTACATTAGATAGAGGCTGACCCCCTATTAAATAGTGTTCAATTGAAGGCCAGCTAACCCTAGTGGAGGAAATAAACCATTTTTCCGATTGTTTAATTACTAATGCTCTATGATAGGATATCAAATTAGGGACTCCCAGCCCTCCTCTATGTTTCCGCTTCATCAGGAGGGACGCTGCCATCCACAATTTCTTGTGGGGGGGAAGGAAACCTCGGAGTTGCTTCTGAAATTTAGAAAGCCATAAGAGCGGTATAGGGATTGGCAGTGTTCACAAGTAATATAATATTTTGGGCAGTATGAACATCTTATAGCACACATTGCGACCTAGCCATGAGGGTTCGTGTGTAGCAATTTGATCCAAATCTTTCTGTAGAGAAGCTAGAAGAGGTTCAAAATTGATTTTGGGAAGTCTGGACAAAGGATATCCAATTTGGATTCCCAGATAGGGAATGGAAGAGTTTTCCCATTGATTTGGGAACTCAGTTAGTATAGATTTTTTCAGGGCTGGGGGAATAAAAAGCCCAAGAATTTGGGATTTAGATGCATTCACTTTATAGTAAGATACTAATCCAAAACCAGAAATAATTTGAGAGATTTCCTTTAGGGAAGACAAAGGGTCAGTAATAGTCAATATAATATCATCCGCGAATAAGCCAATTTTATGTTGTCGAAATCCCACTGGAATACCGCGAATTAGCAAAATTAGATCGTATAGACTCTGCTAGAGGCTCCATAACCAATGTAAATAACAAGGGGGATAACGGGCATCCCTGCCTAGTGCCATTGGTAATATGGAAGGGGGTGGACAGGAAACCATTCGAAAGGACTTTAGCCGTAGGTTGAGTATATAACGCTTGTATAGCTTTAAATATGTTCCCCACAAATCCAAACTTCGTCAAGGTCGAAAATGCAAACCCCCAATGTATTCTATCGAACGCCTTCTCTGCATCCAGGGTAAGGAGGAGAGAAGGCGCTCAAGACTGAGATTGATTATCCGCCTAGTACCGTCAGGAGCTTGCCTCCCTTTTGTGAATCCAACTTGATCAGAGTGGACTAATGTGGGCAGGATGTCTAATAATCGGACGGCTAGGAGTTTGGCATATAACTTAGTGTCACAGTTAAGAAGGGAGATAGGTCTAAAATTGGCAGGTGTTGTAGGAGATTTCCCTGGTTTAGAGATCGTCGCTATCGTGGCTTCCAGCATTTCCTGGGGCATACTGCCCTCCAACATTGCCTTATTGAAGACTGCAGTTAGATGGGGAGCTAGAATATGACCAAAGGTTCTGTAGTATTCGTTGGAGAACCCATCTGGGCCAGGGGATTTATTGGTTTTAGAGAAGTGGATTTTTTTAGATACTTCTAAAGGAGAGATAGGGGCATTTAAACTAGATAGTTGGTCCTGAGATAAGGAAGGCAATTGAACCGACTCTAAAAAGGTTTGGATATCCCTATCTGATGGTTGTCGAGTTTGGGGATCTGACCTCAAATTATATAATTTAGAATAGTAGGCGCTGAATTGGTCCGCTATTGTTTGGAGGTTGGTGATCCTCGACCCGTCTGCCAATGAGTCTAGATGCGTGGTTTTAGTTTTAAGTTTACGTTGTTTCATTCTTCGCGCCATTAGTTTACTGGATTTATTGTAGGAAGTGTAATAATTCAACCTTAAGGCCGCAAATTTTATCAAATTCATCTATGAGGAGGGCTTTCAAATTCCTTCTAAGGGTCATGAGTTTATCATGCAGGGAGGGTGCCTTAGTTTGTTGGAGTTCCAGTTCCACAGAGCGCATATCAGACAGTAAAGATGCCAAAGCGGCCATTTTCAATTTTTTGTATCTTGCCCCCTGTTGTATCAAGAACCCCCTCATAACCGCTTTATGTGCGTTCCATAGAGTGAATGGGCTTAGGTCTGGGGATCCATTTAATAGGAAATATTCCTGCAATTGGGAGATGTTCTCCTTATACTTGGGAAGACTTATAAGAAAGTTATTTATCCGCCATGAAAATCTTGGCGAGGGGGCGAGTCCTAAAGAGAGAAGGAGCTATGTGGGAGCGTGATCTGACCATGTTATTTGTCCTATCTCAGAAGCTTTAATCCCTGATATAGAAGTCCTGTCCACTAAAAAAAGGTCTATTCTGGAGAAGGATTGATGTCTTGTGGAATAAAAGGTGAATTCTCTAGAAGAGGAATTCATGCAACGAAACGTGTCATATAAATCCTCCTTCAGTAACCATGGGGATAGAGTCGGGGGAGACCTCCTGTCCTGATTAGTAGAGTCCCATTCAGCATCCGGGATTATATTGAAATCCCCACAGATTATAAACTTCCCTTGCATAATTTTACGAATTTTGCGCATAGTTTTGTTGAGGAAGCGTTTTTGGGGCATAAATGCTAGCAATAGCGACTGGACAATTGTTGAGTAGACCCACCAGGACCAAAAATCTCCCCCGCTCATCAATAACAGACGACTGCAATTGAAAGGACACTGTGTCTTTAAAGGCTAACAACACTCCCGTCCTTTTTTTATCAGCATTAGATGTGTAAATTAACGGAAATCTATGATGGGTGAATTTGGGACAGTGGGACTTGGCGAAATGTGTCTCCTGTTGTAAAGGATCTGCCAGGCACAGCTTCTTTATCAACGCCCATAGGTAATCAGTCTGCACCTGCTTCTAGGTCTGTGAGACTGACTCCATCTTCCACCACTCAGGATGGCAGGCTTAGGAGTGGGAGAGCCTATCGCAGCCTGGCCAGACAGAGCTAGCTCCCGCCCTCTGTCTATTTATACCTGCCTTTCCTGTTCCTCCTTGCTTATGAATCTTCTCTGTTGGTTTCCTGGCCCTGCTGCAGCTTCTTGTACTATTTGTCCCTGCTTCGTATTGACCCTGGCTTGTTGACTACTCTCCTGCTCTGCGTTTGGTACCTCGTGCTCTAATGGTTTGACTCGGCTCGTTTACTACGCTTGTTGCTCACGGTGTTGCCGTGGGCAACTGCCCCGTTTCCCTTAGGTTCTGTGTTCCCTTGTCTGTTGTTCACTTATTGAGTGTAGGGACCGTCGGCCAGTTGTACCCCGTCGCCTAGGGCGGGTCGTTGCAAGTAGGCAGGGACTGAGTGGCGGGTAGATTAGGGCTCACTTGTCTGTTTCCCTACCCCCATCATTACATATTCACAAGCCCATATACCTAGTCTACCCTGGTCCCTTACACTACTATGGACCCCCTTGAGACCCTGGCTCAGCAAATGCAGGGTCTCTCCCTACAGGTCCAGGCCCTGGCTCAGAGGGTCAACCAGCCTGATGCGACCATGGTAGTACCCCTCACCTCACCTCTTGAACCCCACCTCAAGTTGCCTGACCGGTTCTCAGGGGACCGGAAGACTTTTCTCTCCTTTCGGGAGAGTTGTAGGCTCTATTTTCGCTTAAAACCCCACTCCTCAGGTTCCGAGAGCCAGCGGGTGGGTATAATTATGTCCCGGCTCCTGGAGGGGCCCCAAGAATGGGCCTTCTCCTTGGCTCCTGACGCCCCTGAACTTTCCTCCGTTTATCTTTTCTTTTCTGCTCTCGGACTCATTTATGGCGAGACTGACAAGACTGCCTTTGCCGAGAGTCAGCTGGTGACATTACGTCAGGGTAAAAGACCTGTTGAGGAGTATTGTTCTGACTTTAGGAAGTGGTGCATAGCTTCTCGTGGAATGACCCTGCCTTAAGGTGCCAGTTTAGGTTGGGCCTGTCGATTGCCCTGAAAGACCTGCTAGTTAGCTATACCTCTTCTGACTCCCTAGACCAGGTTATGGCTTTAGCGGTACGACTTGACCGACGTCTCAGGGAACGACAACGTGAACGTCTTGGTGTTTTCTCCTCTGACTCCCCCATGATGCCTCCCGAGGTTCCGTTGCTTCGTTCTTGCACGGAAGACTCGGAGGTACCTATGCAACTTGGGGCCTCCGTGTCCCCCCAACAACGTAGAGAGTTCCGCAGGAAGAATGGTCTCTGCTTCTATTGTGGGGATGACAAGCATCAAGTGAACAACTGTCCTGGGCGTAAGAATAAGCAGCCAGAGGAACTTCCGCGCCTAAGTGATCATCGGGGAGGTCACTTGGGCGCACAGGTATTTCCCGTAAATATGAAACGTAATAAAATCTTGCTTCCCTTTCAGGTCTCTTTTGGTGGTAGGTCTGCTACCGGCAGTGCCTTCGTGGATTCAGGGTCTTCTGCTAATATCATGTCTGTGGAATTTGATTGATTTGCCTAAACCTGTCCCGGTAGTGGGTATCGACTCCACTCCACTTGCTAATGGTTATTTTACACAGCATACCCCTGTTTTTGAACTCCTTGTTGGCTCCATGCATTTGGAGCAGTGCTCTGTACTGTTAATGCAGGGATTATCGTCCGATTTGGTTTTAGGCCTTCCCTGGTTGCAGTTGCATAATCCCACGTTTGACTGGAATTCTGGGGATCTTACCAAATGGGGTAATGAATGCTTGACGTCATGTTTTTCTGTTAATTCTATTTCTCCCCCTGAGGTGAACACGCTACCTGAGTTTGTTCAGGACTTCGCTGATGTTTTCTCTAAGGAGGCCTCCGAAGTGTTACCCCCTCATAGAGAATACGATTGCGCTATCGATTTGGTACCAGGAGCTAAGCTCCCTAAGGGTAGGATATTTAATCTCTCTTGTCCCGAACGTGAAGCCATGAGAAAGTATATCCAGGAATGCCTGGCCAAGGGTTACATTCGCCCCTCTACTTCTCCGGTAGGTGCTGGCTTCTTCTTCGTTGGGAAGAAGGATGGTGGTCTTAGGCCATGCATTGACTACCGAAACTTGAATAAGGTCACTGTGAGGAACCAGTATCCCCTTCCTTTGATTCCTGATCTCTATAATCAGGTTCAGGGGGCCCAATGGTTCTCTAAGTTTGATCTACGGGGGGCTTATAACCATATCCGCATCAAAGAGGGGGATGAGTGGAAGACTGCGTTTAACACGCCCGAAGGTCATTTCGAATACCTCGTCATGCCCTTTGGGTTGTGTAATGCTCCCGCGGTCTTCCAGAATTTCATAAATGAGATTTTAAGAGATTACCTGGGGGTATTTCTTGTAGTGTACCTTGATGACATACTTGTGTTCTCCAAGGACTGGTCCTCCCACATTGAGCATGTCAGGAAGGTGCTCCAGGTCCTTCGGGAAAACAAACTGTTTGCGAAGACCGAAAAATGTGTGTTTGGGGTGCAGGAGATACCATTTTTGGGTCAAATCCTCACTCCTCATGAATTCCGCATGAGCCCCGCCAAGGTCCAGGCTGTGGCGGAATGGGTCCAACCTGCCTCCCTGAAGGCGTTACAGTGCTTCCTGGGGTTCGCTAATTATTACAGGAGATTTATTGCTAACTTCTCAGCCATCGCTAAGCCTCTTACGGGCCTCACTCGCAAGGGTGCTGATCTCCTTCGCTGGCCTCATGAGGCTGTACAGGCTTTTGAGGTCCTTAAGAAGTGCTTTATCTTGGCCCCGGTGTTGGTTCAGCCCAACCAAATGGAGCCATTTATCGTGGAGGTTGACGCGTCCGAGGTGGGAGTGGGGGCTGTCTTGTCCCAGGGTACCAGGTCCCTGACCCATCTCCGTCCCTGTGCCTACTTCTCCAGGAAGTTTTCGCCCACTGAGAGTAACTATGATATTGGCAACCGCGAACTCTTAGCCATTAAATGGGCATTTGAAGAGTGGCGCCACTTCCTGGAGGGGGCTAGGCACCAGGTAACGGTCCTTACCGACCACAAGAATCTGGTTTTCCTAGAATCGGCCCGGAGGCTAAACCCGAGACAAGCTCGATGGGCGTTATTTTTTACCAGATTAAATTTTTGGGTTACCTATAGGGCTGGGTCTAAAAATATTAAGGCTGATGCACTGTCGCGTAGCTTCATGGCCAGCCCTCCTTCAGAGGAAGATCCTGCTTGTATTTTGCCTCCAGGTATAATCATTTCCTCTATTGAGTCTGATTTAGTCTCTGAAATTGCTGCTGATCAAGGTTCAGCTCCCGGGAACCTTCCTGAGAACAAGCTGTTTGTTCCCCTGCAATTCCGGCTAAGGGTACTTAGGGAAAATCATGACTCAGCACTATCTGGTCATCCAGGCATCCTGGGTACCAAGCACCTCATTGCCAGAAAATATTGGTGGCCTGGGTTGCCTAAAGACATTAAGGCCTACGTCGCCGCTTGTGAGGTTTGTGCTAGGTCCAAGACTCCCAGGTCCCGACCAGCGGGCTTACTACGTTCTTTGCCCATTCCCCAGAGACCTTGGACCCATATCTCCATGGATTTAATCACCGATTTGCCTCCATCTCAAGGCAAGTCGGTGGTGTGGGTTGTAGTAGACCGCTTCAGTAAGATGTGCCACTTTGTGCCCCTCAAAAAACTACCCAATGCTAAGACGTTAGCTACCTTGTTTGTCAAACACATCCTGCGTCTCCATGGGGTCCCAGTCAATATTGTTTCTGACAGAGGGGTACAATTTGTTTCTTTGTTTTGGAGAGCCTTCTGTAAAAAGTTGGAGATTGATCTGTCCTTCTCCTCTGCCTTCCATCCTGAAACTAATGGCCAAACCGAGAGGACTAATCAGTCTCTAGAACAATATTTAAAGGTGTTTTATCTCTGACTGTCAATATGATTGGGTCTCATTCATTCCCCTCGCCGAATTTTCCCTTAATAACCGGGTCAGTAACCTCCCCCTTTTTCTGTAATTTTGGGTTTAATCCACGGTTCTCCTCCGTTTCACCTGGTAGTTCCAACAATCCCGAGGTAGAGGTCGTTCATCAGGAACTGTGCACAGTCTGGGCCCAGGTTCAGAAGAACCTAGAGGCGTCCCAGAGCATACAAAAAACTCAGGCAGATAGAAGACGTTCTGCTAACCCCTTGTTTATGGTCGGGGATCTGGTGTGGCTATCGTCAAAGAACTTGCGCCTTAAAGCCCCGTCCAAGAAGTTTGCTCCCCGGTTTATAGGGCCGTACAAGGTCATTGAAGTCCTCAATCCTGTCTCCTTCCGACTGGAGTTGCCCCCATCTTTTCGAGTACACGACGTGTTTCATGCCTCCCTCCTTTAACGCTGCTCCCCGTCCTTGGCTCCCTCGAGGAAACCTCCTGTCCCAGTTCTCACCCCTGAGGGGGTAGAATTCGAGGTGGCCAAGATTATGGACAGCAAGATGGTCCAAGGATACGGGCCTGAGGAGAGGACTTGGGTACCCGCCCGGGATGTTCACGCTGGGGTATTGGTCAGGAGGTTCCACCTTCGTTTCCCCAATAAACCAGGTCCATCTAGAAAGGGTCCGGTGGCCCCTCATAAAAGGGGGGGTACTGTTAAGGATCTGCCAGGCACAGCTTCTGTATCCACGCCCATAGGTAATCAGTCTGCACCTGCTTCTATGTCTGTGAGACTGACTCCATCTTCCACCACTCAGGATGGCAGGCTTAGGAGTGGGAGAGCCTATCGCAGCCTGGCCAGACGGAGCTAGCTCCTGCCCTCTGTCTATTTATACCTGCCTTTCCTGTTCCTCCTTGCTTGTGATTCGTCTCTGTTGGTTTCCTGGCCCTGCTGCAGCTTCTTGAACTACTTGTCCCTGCTTCGTATTGACCCTGGCTTACTGACTACTCTCCTGCTCTGCGTTTGGTACCTCGTACACTCCTGGTTTGACTCGGCTTGTTCACTACTCTCCTGCTCTACGTTTGGCACCTCGTACTCTCCTGGTTTGACTCGGCTCATTTACTACTCTTGTTGCTCACGGTGTTGCCGTGGGCAACTGCCCCGTTTCCCTTTGTTCTGTTTCCCCTTGTTTGTTGTGCACTTATTGAGTGTAGGGACCATCGCCCAGTTGTACCCCGTCGCCTAGGGCGGGTCGTTGCAAGTAGGCAGGGACTGAGTGGCGGGTAGATTAGGGCTCACTTGTCTGTTTCCCTATCCCTGTCATTACAACAGATGTCAAACTTACTGGATGGTATTAACTCGGTTATACCTTTTTACACTTCTTAAATATTGGTACAACATCAACTGTGCTCCAATCGTGTGGCACTGATCCTGTTGCAAGAGAGTCTAAGAAGATGAGATACAATGGTCTATCAATTACTGAGCTCAATTCCCTTAACCCCTTCCCGCACCTTGGCGTAAATGCACGTCCAGGTGAGCAGTAACTTCGCGCACCTGGGTGTGCAGTTACGTCCGCGCTTTAACAGTTAACCGCCGCGCGGCGCTACACTGCAGTAGCGGTTAACTGTGCAGGGTGTCAGCCCTGCTCTCCCCTTTGCCGATCAGCGGCCTGTCACCGCTGAAATCGGCAATTAACCCCTTCGATGCGGTGGTCGATTGCGATCCCCACATCGAAGAGGTTTACAGCGGATCGGCAGCCCCCCACATGTATTTGCGGGGGCTGGCGATCCTTATCATGGCAACCAGAGGCCAGACAATGACCTCCGGGTTGCCATGTACGGAAGCCTTGGAGGACCAGCCTCCGGCCGGTCCTCCGGTGCTTCCTGTCAGTGTGAAAGTTACGTCACAATGGCAGTTAGAACACATTACACTACGTGTGTAGTGTAATGTGTTCTAGCAGCGATCAAAGCTGCAAGTCTAAGTGTCCCGTAGTGGGACAAGTAAAAAAAAGAATAAAAATGTTTTTAAAAAGTGTAAAAATAAAAGTTATAAGTGACATAAACAAAGAATGTTTTTTTTCCTATAATAAGTCTTTAATTATAGGAAAAAAATTAACACGTTAAAAAAAGTACACATATTTGGTATCGCCGCGTTCGTAACGACCCCAACTATAAAACTGTAATATTATTTTTCCCCGCACGGTGAACACCGTGAAAAAAATAAACGATAAACCGTGCCCGAATCACAATTTTTTGGTTACCAACCCTCCCAAAATATACAATAAAAAGTGAACAAAAAGTCGCATGTACGCCAAAATGGTACCAATACAAACTGCATCCCGTCCCGCAAAAAACAAGCCCTTACACCGCTTTTTTTACTGAAAAATAAAAACGTTATGGCTCTCAGAATATGGTGACACAAAAATTTATTTATTTTATAAATAAGTGATTTTATTGTACAAACGCTGCAAAACAAAAAAATTATATACATATGGTATCGCCGTAATCGCATCGACCCGCAGAATAAAGTATAATGGTCATTTATAGCCCAGGGTGAAGGCCATAAAAAAACGAATAAAAACATTGTCAGAATTGATGGTTTTTGGTCACCTTGCTTGCCAAAAAATGGAATAAAACGCGATCAAAAAAATTTCTGGTACCCCAAAATGGTACCAATGAAAACTACAGATTGTCCCGCAAAGAATAAACCCTCACACGGCTCCGGTGGAGAAAAAATACAACTGTTCTGGCTCTCAGAATATGGCGATGCAAAATGTGCAGTGTTCCAAAAGCAGATAAGATCGGGCACCATTTATCAGTGCGACACCGGCCACATATCTGCGGATTATTTATTTACTGCATTATTATACCCTCTTATTATACCCTGATGTACCCCGCACAGATAACATATGCCCCCACATTATAAACTGAAACACCAGTAAAACCCCAAACAGAACAACTACCAAGCAAACTCTGCGCCCCAAAAGCCAAATGGCGTCCCTCCCTTCTGAGCCCTGCAGCGTGCCTAAACACCAATTTATGTCCACAGATATGGCATCGCCATACCCGGGAGAACCTGGTTAATATTTTATGAGGTATTTGTCTTCAGTGGCACAAACTGGGCACAACATATAGTGCACTAAAATGGCATATAAGTGGAAAATTTAAATTTTCACTCCGCACCATGCACTGCGCATTAACCCCTTCGCACACCACAACATAGCATGTCTTAGTGTGGGGGGTGATGTATGGAGCGTCTCACGTGAAAAATAAAGAATTTAAAACGGTAAAATCGCTGTTTTTTTGATCACCTTGACTCTACCTAAAAATGTAATAAAAAGGGCTCAAAAAGTTGTATGTACCAAAAAATGGTACCAATAAAAACGAACGCTCGTCCCTCAATAAATAAGCCCTCACACCGCTCTATTGACTGAAAAATAAAAAAGTTGTGGCTCTTCGAACGCGGGGAGGAAAAAACTAAAAAGGAAAAGAAAAAAATGGATCAGTCCAGAAAGGGTTAATTACTTTCTAATGAAAAACCATTTATGACCACACGTGGGGTATAGCCGTACTCGGGAGAAATTGCTTTACAAATGTTGGGCAGCTTTTTCCCCTTTTATCCTTTGTGAAAATGAGAAAATGCAACATTTTAGTGGAAGAAATGTTGATATTCATTTTCACGGCCTAATTCTAATAAATCCTGCAAAAGACTTGTGGGTCAAAATGCCCACTCTATCCCTAGATAGATTCTTTAAGTTGTGTAATTTCCACTTTTGGGGGGGTTTCCACTGTTTTGGCCTCTCAGGGGCTTTGCAAATGCGACATGGCACCCAAAAACCATTTCAGCTAAATTTGAGCTCCAAAAGCCAAATAGCGCTCCTTCCCTTCTAAGCCTTGCTGTGGGTCCAAACAGCAGTTTATTACCACATATGGCATATTTCCGTAATCGGGAGAAATTGTTTTACAAATGTTGGGGTGCTTTTTCTCCTTTATTCCTTGTAAAAATTAAAAATTGCTACCTTTTTTCAGAAAAAAAAAGTTGATTTTTACCTTTACAGCATAATTCCAATGAATTCAGCAAAACAACCGTGGGGTCAAAATGCTAACTTTACCCCTAGAAAAATTCCTTGATGAGTGTAGTTTCCGAAATGGGGTCTCTTTCCGGGGGTTTCCACTATTTTGTTCCCTCCAGTGCATTTCAAACGCGACATGGCACTGAAAACTATTCCAGCAAAATCAGAATTTCAAAATCCAAATGTTGCTCCTTCCCTTCGGAGTCCTGCTGTGGGTCCAAACAGCAGTTTATTACCACATATTGGGTATTGCTATAATCAGGAGAAATTGCTTTACATATGTTAGGGTGTTTTTTCTGTTTTATCCCTTGAAAAAATTAAAAATGTCTACGTTTTTTCAGAAAAAAAGTAGATTTTCATCTTCACAAACTAATTCAAATAAATTTAGCAAAAAAACTGTGGCTTCAAAATGCAAACTATACCCCTAGATAAATTCCCTGAGGGGTGTAGTTTCCAAAATGAGGTCACTTTTGGGGGTCTTTATTGTTTTGGCCCCACAAGCCCATTTCAAACCTGACATGGTATTTAAAATATATGCTAAAAAAAAAAAGGAGGCCCCAAAATCCACTAGGTGCTCCTTTGCTACTGAGGCCTGTGTTTCAGTCCATGACCGCACTAGGGCCACATGTGGGGTATTTCTAAAAACTGCAGAATCTGGGCAATAAATAATAAGTTACATTTCTCGGGTAAAACCTTCTGTGGTATAGAATTTTTTTTATTACAAATGAATTTTGTAAAAAAAAAATGAAATTTGTAACTTTCACCTCTACATTGCTTTAATTCCTGTGAAACGCCTAAAGGGTTAATACACTTTCTGAATGCTGTTTTGAATACTTTGAGGGGTGCAGTTTTCAAAATGGGGTGATTTATGGGGACTTTCTAATATATAAGGCTCTCAAAGCCACTTCAGAACGGAACTGGTCCTTGTAAAAATCGCCTTTTGAAATTTTCTTGAAAATATGAGAAATCGCTGCTAAAGTTCTATGTCTTGTAACGTCCTAGAAAAATAAAAGAATGTTCAAAAAACGATGCCAAACTAAAGTAGACATATGGGAAATGTTAACTAGTAACTATTTTGTGTGGTATTACTATCTGTTTTACAAGCAGATAAATTTAAATTTAGAAAAATGCTAATTTTTGCAAATTTTCTCCAAATCTTGGTGTTTTTTTACAAATAAATATTGAATTTACCAACCAAATTTTTTCACTAACATAAAGTACAATATGTCACGAGAAAACAATCTCAGAATCGCTTGGATAGGTAAAAGCATTCCGGAGTTATTACCACATAAAGTGACATGTCAGATTTGAAAAATCGGCTTCGTCCTGAAGGCCAAAACAGGCTCAGTCCTGAATGGGTTAATAACTGTGGATGAATGCCATCTGGGCCGGGGGCTTTATCAATATTTAATTTGTCCAGATGCAGCTGTACTTCCTCCTGTGCTAAAGAGGCTCTGTCACCAGATTTTCCAACCCTTATCTCCTATTGCAGCAGATCGGCGCTGCAATGTAGATAAGAGTAACGGGTTTTTTTTTTCAAAAACGAGCATTTTTGGCCAAGTCATGACCATTTTTATATTTATGCAAATGAGGCTTTCTTAAGTACAACTGGGCGTGTTTAACGTTAAGTCCAAGTGGGCGTGTATTGTGTGTGTACATCTGTGCGTTTTTACTTATTTTACTAGCTGGGCGTTGTGAATAGAAGTGTATGATGCTGACGAATCAGCATCATCCACTTCTCTTCGTTAACACCCAGCTTCTGGCAGTGCCCAGACACACAGCGTGTTCTCGAGAGATCACGCTGTGACGTCACTTCCTGCCCCAGGTCCTGCATCGTGTCGGACGAGCGAGGACACATCGGCACCAGGCGACAGAGGCTACATCGACTTACCTGCAAACGCCAATGCTGCTGCAGAATCAACTGTAGCCTCTGTTGCCTGGTGCCGATGTGTTCTCGCTCGTCCGACATGATGCAGGACCTGGGGCAGGAAGTGACGTCACAGCGTGATCTCTCGAGAACACGCTGTGTGTCTGTGCACTGCCAGAAGCTGGGTGTTAACGAAGAGAAGTGGATGATGCTGATTCGTCAGCATCATACACTTCTTTTACTAGCTGGGCGTTGTGAATAGAAGTAAAAATGCTCAGATGTACACACACAATACACGCCCACTTGGACTTAAGAAAGCCTCAGTTGCATAAATATAAAAATGGTCATAACTTGGCCAAAAATGCTCGTTTTAGAAAAAAAAAAAAACTTTACTCTTATCTACATTGCAGCGCCGATCTGCTGCAATAGGAGATAGGGGTTGGAAAATCTGGTGAAAGAGCCTCTTTAAGCAGGTAATATTGGGTGGGGAACCTTTACCACTGTCCCCCTTAATATCTGGTACTGGAACTTATCAGTAAACACCAAGGAAAAGTATGTGTTTAATATCTCAGCCCTCCCTTTGTCCTCTACAATTATATTCCCATGGTCATCTTTAAGAGGGCCAATATTATCAGATTTTTTTCTTTTTGGTATATTTCTAAAAAAAAATTATGCCAAAATTTGATGTAAAATAATTTCTTTCCTTCCTTCTGGGTTACAACAGAGTAGTCTGAAACAAACATACTTTTTTATCTTTTTCTACTGGCGGCAGAGTCCTTATTTTGCAAAAAATGGAATCCCGGTCTTTAGATAATAACAGTTTTGCTATAATTGTGCAAGCACTTGTCACCCAGGTAGTCTATGGGCTCCTTCACACAAAAATAGTTTGGATACATTCTCAGCGCCTACCATAATTACAATCAAATTTTTCACAAAGGCTGTACAATCTGTCCTTTCGGATCCTTCTGGCAGAGGCGTAGCTAAGTTCTCCAGCACCCGGGGCAAAGATTCCCGACATTTCCTTCCCCCTCGCCATGTTTGCCTTCGGTACCAATCAATGAGATGTAATTTTTTTTTCAACCTTTATTTTATGTAACTCGAGCATAAAACCATTTGTACATTTTACAATGAGTATAGTTATATAAGGGAGTTAACATAACAATAAATTAAAAGAAAATAAAGAAGTCAGGGGCTGAGTAAAACAGATTTTATAACTGAGGCTAATGAGAATACATGGTGACATAATGAACATCTTCTTTTAGATCGTGCCACACAGCCCACTATAGATAGTGCCAAACACCACCCCTTGTAGATAGTACCACACAACACCCCTGTAGATAATGCAACACTTTCCCCCCAGGATCTAGTGCCACATACACCCCTTGTAGATAATGCCAACACGTACCCTTGTAGGTACTGCCAGCCTCCCTGTAGATAGTGCCACACAGCCCACTTGTAGATATTGCCAACCTCCTCCCCTTGTTGATAGTACCACACACACCCCACCTGTAGAGTGCCACACGCCCTCCTGTAAATAGCAAAACACCCTCTCCCTGTACATAGCGCCATTGGAGCCCCCTAGAGGAGCCCCTGATGTCACTGTCCATTTATGGACAGTGATGCCAGGTGCTTCTCCAGTAGCGGAATCCCCGGGAAGAGTGTCAGCAACACTTTGGCGGGTATTCCTCCATACCCCCCAACTTTCAAGTATCACAAAGAGGGACAACCGATGTGGTGCGCATAGTGAGTATAATGCCCCCATAGCTGCCACCATGCAGTATAATGCCCCATAGATGCACCCATACAGTATAATGCCCTCACAGATGCCCCCATGCAGGATAATGCCCAATTAAATTCCCCATACAGCATAATGCCCCTATAGCTGCTCCCATACAGCATAATGCCCCTATTGCTGCCCCATACAGTATAATGCCCCCATACAGTATAATGCCCCCATAGCTGTCCCATACAGTATAATGCCCCATAGCTTCCCCCATCGAGCTTAATGCACCCAAAGCTGCCCCATTCAGCATTTTGTCCCATAGTTGCCCCTTACAGTATAATATCTTATAGCTGCCACCATACAGAATAATGCCCCCACAGCTGCCTATAGTGTAATGCCCCTATAGCTGTCCCATACAGTATAATGCCATCATAGCAGCCCCTATACAGAATAATGCCCCTTTAGCTGCCACCATACAATTTAATGTCCCCACAGCTTCCCCATATAGTATAATGCCCCCATAATTGCCCCCATACAGTATTATGCCACCTTAGATGTCCCTACTGCCTGTGCCCACGTAGATAGTGCCACAGCGCCCATGTAGATAGTGCCCACATTACCCATATAGATAGTGCCAGTGTCCCCTGTAGATAGTGCCTGTGAATGTGATTCGAATATGTTTAAATGATTAGGCCCCATGCACACAACCGTATTTTAATCTATCCTGAAATACTGTCCGTAAATACGGATCCGTAGGCATCCGTATTCAATCCGTATATACAGATCCGTTAAAAAAGTGGGAAGATGCAAATGATGTCATTAGCATGTTGCATAGCAACACTTCCATAAATAGTGACGGTATACGGATGCACATCCGTAGTTTGTATTTACGGAAGCTCCCATAGGCTTCTATGGGAGAGTCCTTGCCGTAATTACAGACAGTAATTACTAATGAAAAATATGGTCGTGTGCATGGAGCCTTACATTGTGCGTAAACTCCATCTTGTATAGTGCAGTCCATTTTGGATATCTGGAATCCAACTTGTGGCCTGAAGAAACCATTTTGAGATTAATAAGTCATGTTGCTTTAACTGGTTGCCGACACAGGACGAGTATGCTCGTCCTGAGCGGCGAGCACTTCGCGCATTAGGACGAGAATACTCGTCCTGTGTGACAGCCGTCTCTACGTGCGATCGAGAGTGGGGCAACGGGTGTAATACATAGCCACGGCCCTGCTCTGACAGCGGAGAGGAGATAAACATCTTCTCTCCGCCGTTAACCCTTTGAACGCCGCGATGAAAGCAGATTGCGGCGTTCAAAGAGGGGGGACTGAACATTGAGCGCGTCACAGAAGATAACTGTGACGTGATCAAAGCCCATAACTCGTATGGCCAGACAGCCCAGGGTCCATTGAAGGACCCCTGGGCTGTCTGAACATATTTCCTGTTGTTAGGGCATACTGAGGTATGCCCTAACAACTGCCTGTGTACAATCAGTAACAGGCTAATGTACTGGCATATAGATCTATGCCAGTACATTACAAAATAAAAATGATAAATCCCTTTATGGGATTAAAATAAAAAAGTTAAATGAATGTAAAAAAAATTAATGATACATAAATAAAAAGTAAAAAAAATACACAGAAACACACATTTTTTATAATAAATAAACTTTTTAAAATATAAGTCCCAAAACATGAAATAATAGAGACATATTTGGTATCGCCCCGACTGTAACAACCTGTACAACAAATGTATAACAACATTTATGATGATCGGTGTATGGTGTAAAAAAAAATATTAAAACTGCTGCACAACGGCTTCTTTTCTGCATTTTCGCCAAAATAAAAATTTATAGAAATTAAACGATAATGTATTTGTACCAAAAAATGGTACCTACATAAAGTACAACTCGTCCCGCAAAAAACAAAGTCTCATACAACTACGTCGTACAAAAAATAAAAGAGTTATGAGCGTTGGGATGCAAAGAGGGAAATGTAAATAAATTGCTCTGTCCTCAAGGCCAAAATTGTCCGTGTCCTTAAGGGGTTAAAGATAAAACATCTATGTCAGCATTGTCTGAAACAATTCTATGTTTTCTTTGTTCTTGAACTAGATGTTTATATTTATTCTTTCTTGCTATGGAGAATATAGATAAATATTAACCCATTTTGGTGTTAAAAGGAGCCTCTCATCCTTGAGAGTCGGGAGAATGACATTGTTTACTATAAGGGAGGGGGTTAGTCTGACTCCTAGCATCTATGACGTGGTATACTTTGAGAACTCATGGTTTTACATTTAAAATGGCTTCTAAGCCTATGATTGGTTCAGGACAAAAAATATTATCATTATATGCTATTGGCTAAATCAAATCCAAATTAACTGGTTGCCGACACAAGACGAGAATGCTCTTCCTGAACGGCGGGTACTTGGCGCATTAGGACGATCATTCTCGTCCTATGTGTGTAAAGGATTTGCCTGACACAGCTTCTGTGTCGACGCCCGTGGTTAATCAGCCTGCATCTGTTCCTAGGTCTGCTAGAGTGACTCGATCTGCTACTACTCAGGCTGGTAGGCTGAGGAGTGGGAGAGACTATAGCAGCCTGGCCAGACGGTTCTAGCTCCCGTCCTTTGTCTACTTATACCTTCATTTGCTGCTTGTCCTTTGCCTGTGATTCTCTTGTTTCCTGGCTCTGCTGTTCCTGCTGTTACCATTGACCTCTACTTCATATTGACCCTGGTTTGACTGACTATTCTCCTGCTCTGCTTTTGTTAGCACGTACACTCCTGGTTTGACTCAGATCGTCCACTACTCTGTTGTTCACGGTGTTGCCGTGGGCAACTGCCCCACTTCCCTTTGCTTTTGTGTACCCTTAACTTATTTGTCTGTCGTGCACATATTGAGTGTAGGGACCGTCGCCCAGTTATACGCCGTCGCCTAGGACGAGCTATGCAAGTAGGCAGGGACTGAGTGGCGGGTAGATTAGGGCTCACCTGTCTGTCTCCCTATCCTGACATTACAATGTGACAGCCGTCTGTGTGCGCGATCTAGAGCAGGGCAACGGCTGTAATACACAGCCACGGCCCCGCTCTGACAGCGGAGAGGAGGAGAGAAACATCTTATCTCCACCGTTAACCATTTGAATGCTGCGATCACGGCGTTCAAGGAGATGGGACTGCACTTTGATCGCGTCACAGAAAATAACTGTGACGCGATCAAAGCCCATAACTTGTACGGCCAGACAGCCCAGGGTCCATTGAACAGCCCAGGGCTGTCTGAACATATTTCCTGTTGTTAGGGCATACTGAGGTATGCCCTAACGACGGGGGTAGGGAAACGAACAAGTGAGCCCTAATCTACCCGCCACTCTGTCCCTGCCTACTTGCAACGACCCGCCCTAGGCGACGGGGTACAACTGGGCGGCGGTCCCTACGCTCAGTAAGTGCACGAGACAAACATACAAGGGAATACAAAGCAAAGGGAAAGGGGCAGTTGCCCACGGCAACACCGTGAGCAACAGAGTGGTGAACGAGCCAAGTCAAAGCAGGAGAGCACGAGGTACCAAAACGCAGAGCAGAAGAGTAGTCAGTAAGCCAGGGTCAGTATGGAGCAGGATCAAATAGTTAGGAGCTGTAGCTGGGCCAGGAAACCACACGGAAAGAATCACAAGCAAGGAGGAACAGGGCGGGAGCTAGCTCCGTCTGGCCAGGCTGCAATAGGCTCTCTCACTCCTAAGCCTGCCATCCTGAGTGGTGGAAGATGGAGTCAGTCTCAGAGACGTAGATTCAGGTGTAGACTGATTACCTATGGGAGTTAACCCCCGAAGCTGTGCCTGGCAGATCCTTTACACTGCCTGTGTACAATCAGTACTCAGGCTAATGTACTGGCATATAGATCTATGCCAGTACATTACAGTTAAAAAATCTAAATCAAAATAATAAATCCCTTTATGGGATTAAAAAAAAAAAGTTAAATGAATGTAAAAAAAATTAATGATAAATAAAAAGTAAAAACAATACACAGAAACACATTTTATTTATAATAAATAAACTATTTTAAAATATAAGTCCCAAAACATGAAATATAGACATATTTGTTATTGCCACGACCATAACAACCTGTACAACAAATGTATAACATCATTTATGATGATCGGTGTATGGTGTAAAAAAAAAAAAAAATTTTAAAACTGCAGCGGAACTGCTTTTTTTCTGCATTTTCACCAAAATACAAATTTATAGAAATTAAACGATAATGTATTGGTACCAAAAAATGGTACCTACATAAAGTACAACTCGTTCCGCAAAAAACAAAGTCTCATACAACTACGTCGTACAAAAAATAAAAAAAGTTATGAGCGTCGGGATGCAAAGAGGGAAATATAAAAAAATTGTTCTGCCCTCAAGGCCAAAATTGTCCGTGTCCTTAATCCCTTCCCGCCGGATCACGTGCAGTACGTCATGGAGATGAAGCTGGCTCAGGAGCTGAGCTAGCGACATCACCGCCGGGTGACAGCTGTATTTTACAGCTGGCACCCTGAGGTATCGGGCAGGACCGGAGCTAGCCTCCGATCCGACTGATTAACCCCTCACATGTTGCGTTCAATAGAGATCGCAGCATGTGAGGAGTTTATAGCCACCGACACCCCAGCAACGTGATCGCTGGGTTGCCGGTGGCTGCAAAGGCCGCCAGTAACGGAATCCTCCTATGCCCCATCGTCGGTGGGGCCCAGGAGGCTTCCAGTACCATCGGCAAGATGGCGCCGTCTCAGCTTCCGTCTCAGAAGCGGAGCTGGCGTCATCAGCAGTGGGTGTCCGCTGTATGTTACAGCGGACACCCCGATCTAACGCCAGGAACCGGAGCTAGCTCCGATTCTTGGCATTAACCCCTTCGATGCAGCGATCCATTGTGATCGCTGCATCCTAGAGGTTTGTAGAAAATCGGCAGCCTTGCCATGCGATGGCAAGGCTGGTGACTGCTACTATGGCAACAGGAGCCCTAACAATGGACTCCTGTCTGCCATTACGTAAGCTGATTAGGCCCCGCCCAGAGGCGGAGCCTGATCGGCTTGCTGTCAGTGAACAACTGACAGTTCCAATACATGGCACTACATAGGTAGTGCAATGTATTGGGACATCAAACAAACAGTTGGACATTCAAGTCCCCTAGTGGGACTAAAGAAAAGTGTAAAAAAAAAGTGTAAAAAAAAGTACAAATAAAAGTTGTAAAACATACAATAAAAGTTTCAAGTAATAAAACAAAACACAATCGCCCTTTTTCACTTATCAAGTCATTTATTATAGAAAAAAATAATAAAGCCATACATATTTGGTATCGCAGCGACCGTAACGACCTGGACTATAAAAATATTATGTTATTTATCCAGCGCAGTGAACGGCGTAAAAAAAAAACCTCAAAAACACTGTCATAATTACTGTTTTTTTGGTCACTGTCTTCCAAAAATTGAAATAAAAAGTGATCAAAAAGTTGCATGTATCCAAAAATGGTACCTATAAAATCTATACCTCGTCTCGCAAAAAACAAGCCCTCACACAGCTCCATCTACGAAAAAATGTAAAAGTTATGGCTCTCACAACTTGGCGAAAGAAAAAATACATTCGCTTTCCTAAAGTAATTTTATTGTGCAAAAAGTTATAAAAAAGTTCTATAAATTTGGTATCGCCGGAATCGTACTGACCCGCAGAATAAAGGTAACATGTAGTTTATAACGTACGGTGAACGCTGTATATAAAAAAAAAAGTGGCACAAGCTGGGCACAACATATTTGACACTGAATTGGCATATCTAGGGAAACATTTTAATTTGTACCTTCTGCAGCGCAATCATTTATGGAAAAGACACGTGGGGTGAAAATGCTCACTACACCTCTTAATAAATGCCTTGAGGGGTGCAGTTTCCAAAATGGGGTCACTTCTCAGGGGTTTCTTTTATTTCACATCAAAGCCTCTGCAATTGTGAACCAACACTTTATATGTCGCAAAATTAGGCCTCAATTTTATATGGTACTCTTTCACTCCTGAGCCCTGTCGAATTTCCAGGCAAAAGATTAGGGCCACACGTAGGGTGATTCTATAACAGGGAAACACCGCATTATAATTGAGAGCTTTCTTGTTATGGTGGCACAAGCTGGGCACCACATATTGGCGTATCTAAGGAAAAATTCCCATTTTCATTCTCCCACATCGTGTGCACACGAATTTCTGCAAAACTCCTGTGGGGTTAACATGCTCACTACACCCCTAGGTGAATACCTTGAGGGTGTTTCCAAAATGGGGTCACTTCTGGGGGGGGGGGGGATCCACTGTTTTGGTCCCACAGGGACTTTGCAAATGCGACCAGAAACCAAATGCAGCAAAATCTGTACACCAAAAGCAAATGGCGCTCCTTCCCTTCTGAGCCCTGCCGTGTGCCCAAACAGCATTTTATGACCACGTGTGGGGTATTGCCGTACTCCAGAGAAGTTGCTTTACAAATGTTGGGATTCTTTTTTTCATTGATTTGTTGAGAAAATAAAAAATTTGGAGCTAAAGCTACGTCTTATTGAAGAAAAATGATTTTTTTTATTTTCACTGCCCAATTCTAATAAAATCTATGAAACACCTGTGGGGGCAAAATGCTCACTACACCCCTAGATGGATTCCTCAAGGGGTGTAGTTTTCTCAATGGAGTCACTTTTTTTGCGTTTTCACCGTTTTGGTCCCTCAGGGGCTTTGCAAATGCGACATGGCCTCCGCAAACCATTCCTGCTAAATTTGAGCTCCAAAAGCCAAATAGCGCTCTTTCCCTTCTAAGCTCCGCCGTGTGTCCAAACATCCGTTTATAACCACATGTGGGGTATTGTTTTACTCGGGAGAAATTGCTTTATAAATGCTGTGGTGCTTTTTCTCCTTTAGTCCTCGTGGAAATTAGAAAAAATTAGCTAAACCTACAATATCTTTGAAAGAATGACAATTTTCATTTTCTCGGCCTACTTCCAATAATTTCTGCAAAAAACCTGCGGGGTCAAAATGCTCACTATACCCCTAGATAGTTTCCTCAAGGTGTGTAGTTTCCCAAATGGGGTCACTTTTGGTGGATTTCTACTGTTTTGGCACCGAAAGAGCCCTTGAAACCTGACATGGTGCCGAAAATATTTTCTAATAAAAAGGAGGCCCAAAATCCAGCCCTCATAGTACTATATAGACGGAAAAATAAAGGCGTTATGGCCTTTGGAAGGTGGGGAGGGAAAAACGAAAATGAAAATCTGAAAAAGGGCTGCGGCGTGAAAGGGTTAAAAGCAAATTGTTGTTGTATTATTTTTCCAACCTACATGTATTTGGTCTTGTTTTTCTCAGAACATATTGGGCTTCCATATTGTGTAAAAAAAATAATAGATATATTTAACTTTTTTTTTTTTTTAAATGGAAGGAAACATGGATAATAAAGTTCCAAAAAATGTGAATGTGTGATTTTAGGTGATTTTTTTTTTTTTTACATCTTGTGATGGTTGAACACACCTGTACACATATTTAGCAACTTCTACCGACTTCAACGATACCAAATATGTGTGCATTTTTTACACGCTGTGCGCAAGGTGGTGCTTACAATGAATGGTGGGCAAACTGGCTTTTAGAGAAAAAATTTCTAAAGCTGGTTCGCTGACACCATACGACCATTACAGATATTGTGGTGTTTCCATTCCACAAGAAGTGATGGTTTATCCTCAGGATAGGCCATCAATATCTGATCGGTCAGGAACCGGACACCCGGCACCCCCGTTGATCGGATGTTTTGAAGGGGCCACAGTGCTTATACGAGCGCTCCTTCCCCTTCATTTCCTTCACTGCTCACACTGTGAATCGCAGATACACTTGTAGCAGCAGTTTACAGTATTACAGCCTTCTCCCATTCAAGTGTATACTGTAATACTGTGAACCACCACTACAAGTGTGCCCGTGATTCACAGTGTGAGCAGTAAAGGAAATTAAGGGGAAGCGACGATGGTACGAGATGGTACAGCTGATCGGCAGGGCTGCGGGGAAACGGGCCCCCACCGATCAGATATTGATAGCTAAGGCTCTATTCACACAACAGGGTCTGAGTGTCGGCCGATAAAAACAGCCGTTTTTCCCAGCCATTTTGCGTCCGTTCCGGGCCGTTTCCGATTTTAACGGCCACACAGCCCCCCCTTGTATGTAGTGCCACACAGCCCCCCCTGTAGGTAGTGCCCCACAGCCCCCTGTAGGTAATGCCACACAGCCCCCTGCAGGTACTGCCACACAGCCCCCTGTAGTTAATGCCACACTGCCCCCCTGTAGGTAATGCCACACAGCCCCCCTGTAGGTAATGCCACACAGCCCCCCTGTAGGTAATGCCACACAGCCCCCCTGTAGGCAGTGCTACACTGCCCCCTTGTACATAGTCACGCCCCATATATGGCACCCCCCCTACCTTCCTGTAGGGGACAGCTCCAGGAAAAGTCCCTCACTTCACTGTCCATATATGGACAGTGAAGTGAGGGACTTCTCCTGGATCGGAATCCCTGGCCACAGCGGTGGGGATTCCGCTTCAGAAGTCCCTGACGTCACTGTGTCCATATATGGACAGTGAAGTCAGGGAATTCTCCTGCAGCGGAATCCCCAATACCCGGCCACAGTGTTGCCGAAGCGGTGGCTGGGGATCGGGGATTCCGCTCCCATAGGGAGCAAAAAAAATACCACCCTCCTCCTCACATGCACTTCACACTGTGAGGAAGAGGAGGAGACAGAGCAGCGACGGAAGACATGGCCGTCATTCGGAACTCATTCAAATGATGGCCGTGTATTCTATGGGGGCCGGGAGAACGGCCGAAAATAGGGCATGTCCCATTTTTTGACGGCCCAGTTTACCGTGCCGTCAAAAAATCCGTTGTGTGAATAGCCCCATTTGGGGCCGTGTGACCGACATTTTTTGAACGGCCATCACGCGGCCGGGAAACCCTGTCGTGTGAATAGGGCCTTATCCTGAGGATAGGCCATCAATTTTTGTGAACTGGAAAATCCCTTTGACACCCCAAAAATGATTATTTTATGGAAAGTAGGTATTAATTTAACGACATATCAAAGATTTGAAAATCTGCCGTGTAAAATGTCTGAAGCATGCAGATGAGTTTTGTAAAATCTCATCTACTTGCCTTGTACTGTAATCCGCTGCAGACTTTGCCTGTGCAAATCCGCAGGTAAAATTTGCAGTCAATCCGCCACATCTAACGTCACCCTAAGGCCCAATTCACAATTGGTGCTGATTTTGATGTGGAAACCGCGTCAGAATCAGCACCAATGTACAGCCGAAATTGTTGTTTTTTCCCCGGACGGCTGGGAGGCAGAAAAATAATTTTACGCCCGCATTCCTCAATGGCCTCAGGTGAAAAACACTGCGAAAAAGTGCAGGCAGGTCAAAATCTGCCTCAAAATTCCTTGAGGAATTTTGAGGCAGATTTTTTTCTGCCTGCAAAATACTCTGTGTACAGGTTGTCCGACCAAAGATCGCTACGTCCCATAGCCTACACCGCAAGTAATGAAAGTCAATGTGGTCACGTTGCGACCTGCAAGTAACTGCGACACGACAGTTTGGATTTCTTGCAACCGTCATGTCGTGGCAACTTGCGCGTTGCGACACAACCACATTGACTTTTATTACATGCAATGTAGGCTACGAGACATACTGATCTTTGGCCGGTCCACCTGTGTCGTGTGTGGCCAAAGTCGCCGTGTATCATATAGACAGATTTATTTATAGAAAATGTATTTATTAAAAAAAAAAAGTGTGTGTGTGTTTTTTTTTAGTTTACATTACATTATTCTTCTCTCTCTCTGGCAGTTGCTATCACAGCGATCACCTGACCAGAGACCACTCTGAAGCTCGGTGATATAGCTGTCTCTAGACAGCTGTATCATGGAGCTCCTTACCGTTGGCATGGATGTGATCGCTGTGAGAGGCTGTCACAGTATTCACATAGCTGGGCGCCTTACCGTCGGCGGGTAAACGCTACTGGGAGGAGCAATGTGATCGCTGTGACAAGCTGTCACAGCGATCACATGACCGGAGACCACACTGAGTGGTCTCCAGGTAAAAGCGCCGTGATATCAGCTGTCTCTAGACAGCTGTATCACGGAGCTCCTCACAGTCGGCGCATAAGCGCTGCTGTTCGGAACAATGTGATCGTTGTGACAGGTTGTAACACTGAGTGGTCTCCGTGTGAAAGCTCCGTGATATCAGCTGTCTCTAGACAGCTGTAGCACGGAGCTCCTCAGTCGGCGCGTAAGCGCTGCTGTTAGGAGCAATGTGATCATTGTGACAGGTTGTCACAACGATCACATGACTGGAGACCACGCTGAGTGGTCTCCGGTTAATGTTCCATGATACAACTGCGAGAGACATCTGTATCTCGGAGCTAAAGGCCACCGGGGAGCTGCAAACCTGGTAACTCTGCAGGACGTTCTGGAACGGCCCTGCAGAGTTAATTGAGAACCTCCCGGACGTTTATAGTCTATGGGCGGTCCGGAAGTGGTTAAGAGAAGGGATTCGTCTGTGCTGCTGCTGCAGGAAACCCACGTTTTATAAGGTAAAGTTCCAAATCTTACTAAATCACCTTACACTACATGGTTCCACTCATGCAATGATAGTGGCAAACGTAACAGAGTTAGTATAGATTTACGATCTTACCTTCCCTTTGAATTGATCTCCCAGATCGCCGATAGTGCAGGCGGCTTTCTTTTCATAAAAGGTAAAGCGGCGAAAACTTTGATCACCATTGGGAACATATATGCCGGGAACTCGGGTCAGATTCCTTGGTTGTCTGCAACTCTGGAAACGCTTTCCCAGTACTCTGAGGGCCTGACATTCCTGGGAGGAGACTTCAATAATACCCTTGAGCCTCTATGGGAACCTCAGTACAAAGCTACTCAGGTCTAGGGAAAGTCTTCAGACTCTTAACCTCTTTGCATTTGATTGATGTGTGGAGAACCTTTTATCCCAATACTAGGGACTACACCTTCTACTTCCAACTCCATTATTCTTACCAAAGATTAGACTACCTATTCATCACAAACCACCAACTCCCCTTAGTAGATTTGCCCTCTATAGGCAACATTCTCCCATCATCCATGCCCCTTAATATATATATATATATATATATATATATATATATATATATATATATATATAGATAAACAAATATATCTAGCAGCACCGGTGTATGGTGGGTGCAAATCCTCAGGAACAGACCACGCTCCAAACTTGATAATATTCAAAAAATAGGCAGCACTCCGCAGTAAATGTGAAAATAGGGTACTTTTATTGCCCCCTGTGCAACGTTTCAGCTCTGTCCTCTAGAGCCTTTCTCAAGCAAATAACATGTGATACATTCCAAGTATATAACATAGTGACAATCAAGTGTGTGAATCAAACATAATCAAAGAAAAAGTATATAACAGCAACAAAAAAATAGCGTAATAAATACATAGTAAAAAGTGACACATCAGAATTAAACATATAGTGTCAAAGTAAGATGGATAAGCAACAGTTAATGTGCATATAACTCACAATACAGTTAAAGTATCCAATTAAGAGTAGTGTTCACATGTGTGTGAATCATGTGTGAAACATAAAAACAAATTAAAATTGAAAATCACCTCAAAGGACGTGCTATCACGGCGCCGCCATAGCGGTAAGCGAAAAAACGCTATTGCGCATGCGTTGGAATATTGCCATGTTCTAAATATTGCGGATATCCGGTATGCATTCGCGCATGCGCAATGAAGCGCAGACGCGATGCGGACATCTTTAAATAGGGAAAAGTCCCATTTGTTTAGGGTTATATCAAAAGGTATGTGTATATATATCTTAAATAACCGAATCATACCATAATGGGGACTATATAGCTCCCAATCTAAGATAAAGCTTTATCAATGGAGAGTGTGAATACATTCAAATGAATGTCCCAACAGGGCATCCAAAGAGGAGAGAGGCATAAGCGCAGCGGTACAGCCCTGTTCACACCAGAGTTTTAAGTATTGTTGTTAGAAATGGAGTTCAAGGTGTGGCCGGTGGCCATTCTATAAATGCCCATCCCCACCTCACTAGTGGGTAAAACAAATGCAATGCAGACATGTCATATGTCCCCTTGCCGTATTGTTTCCCGTAACTCCTATATTTGTTCTTTGAGAAGGCAAAGTAAATACCGCATCTACGTCTGAACCTCTCAATCCTATAGGTTCTATTGATATGTATATAATACACCCTCTAGAGATATAATGGCATACTACATATACTGATATATATTTTTTTATAGAATATTATAATATGATATCCGCAAAAAATAAAAATTTTAAAAATTCCATGAAAAATATAATAATTTTTAATAATATTAGATAATAATTATACACAGAAAAATCCGTGATATTCTTCGTCTGTCGAGGTAATCTTCAAACAGGTTCAAAAGAACGCTCTAAAGAAAAATAGAGAAAAATAATTATCAATATTTCAAACAGGTAATAAAACCAATAAGTATACATGTTAATAATTACTGATAATATCAATGTCGATTATGCGTTTAGTGGAGTAATGTGAGAGATTTTCCTTCCTCTTTCCATCATGCCCCATTATGTTGATACACTTGATGTTATTATCAGTAATTATTTTTCTGTGTATAATTATTATCTAATATTATTAAAAATTCTTATATTTTTCATGGAATTTTTGCAATTTTTATTTTTTGCGGATATCATATTATAATATTCTATAAAAAAATATATATCAGTATATGTAGTATGCCATTATATCTCTAGAGGGTGTATTATATACATATCAATAGAACCTATAGGATTGAGAGGTTCAGACGTAGATGCGGTATTTACTTTGACTTCTCAAAGAACAAATATAGGAGTTACGGGAAACAATACGGCAAGGGGACATATGACATGTCTGCATTGCATTTGTTTTACCCACTAGTGAGGTGGGGATGGGCATTTATAGAATGGCCACCGGCCACACCTTGAACTCCATTTCTAACAACAATACTTAAAACTCTGGTGTGAACAGGGCTGTACCGCTGCGCTTATGCCTCTCTCCTCTTTGGATGCCCTGTTGGGACATTCATTTGAATGTATTCACACTCTCCATTGATAAAGCTTTATCTTAGATTGGGAGCTATATAGTCCCCATTATGGTATGATTCGGTTATTTAAGATATATATACACATACCTTTTGATATAACCCTAAACAAATGGGACTTTTCCCTATTTAAAGATGTCCGCATCGCGTCTGCGCTTCATTGCGCATGCGCGAATGCATACCGGATATCCGCAATATTTAGAACATGGCAATATTCCAACGCATGCGCAATAGCGTTTTTTCGCTTACCGCTATGGCGGCGCCGTGATAGCACGTCCTTTGAGGTGATTTTCAATTTTAATTTGTTTTTATGTTTGACACATGATTCACACACATGTGAACACTACTCTTAATTGGATACTTTAACTGTATTGTGAGTTATATGCACATTAACTGTTGCTTATCCATCTTACTTTGACACTATATGTTTAATTCTGATGTGTCACTTTTTACTATGTATTTATTACGCTATTTTTTTGTTGCTGTTATATACTTTTTCTTTGATTATGTTTGATTCACACACTTGATTGTCACTATGTTATATACTTGGAATGTATCACATGTTATTTGCTTGAGAAAGGCTCTAGAGGACAGAGCTGAAACGTTGCACAGGGGGCAATAAAAGTACCCTATTTTCACATTTACTGCGGAGTGCTGCCTATTTTTTGAATATTATATATATATATATATATATATATATATATATATATATACTCTTTTGCCTAGGCAATATAACTGGAAACTTAATCAAACTCTCCTCTGCTCCCCACATAATAAGCAGCGAATTGAGTGCGCACTGAAATCTTACTTTGTGGAGAATGATACGCTTGATGTTTCCGCCAGCACTATTTGTGTGGCTCATAAACCAATGATCAGAGGAGTCCTTATAAGCATGGGTTTGTTTATAAAGAGAGAGAGAGGAATAGGGACAATTACAGCCTCCTTTCCCAAATATCCGACCTTGAAAACAACACAAACGTTTTGCAGCTCAAGGGGTTCTTTCCTCACTAACGGCAAAGCCATATACCTCTGCTACTCACAAATACTATATGCATGTTGAGAAGGGGAACAAACTCATGGCATACTTAGCTAAAAAGAGACAACAGCAGAACTATGTCCCCAAAATCCGGTCCCCTACTGGAGCCGTGCTCGAGGACACGAATGACATTGTAGCGGAGTTATGTTCCTTCTATCAATTACTATACGATCTACGTCCTGGGGAGATTCCCAAGGAGCTTGCAGACAGAACCATAATGATTGAGTCTTTCCTAGAATCTAGTACCTTGACGATACACAAAAAAACCTGCTCGAGTCCCCTTTCACAATTACAGAACTCTGACGCGCTTTCAAGTATGCTCTCTAGTAAGTCCTCGGGGTCTTCCAACCTCATACTATAAATAGTTTGGAGACATCTTGCTACCATTTTTCCTCAAAGTATGTAACTCTCTTAACGCTTCTCATCATTTCTCACCCTCGGCGCTTGAAGCACATATTTCGGCAATACCAAAAGAGGGTAAAGACCCTTTGCAATGCGGTAGGTCTTGTCCCATATTACTTTTGAATGTGGATGTTAAATTGTACGCCAAAATCATAGCTAACAGAATGCAATCATTGCTACCGTTCCTGCCAGGTTTTGTTAAAGGTAGAGAGGGTAAACACAACACTACGCGTTTGATCCAGTACACCCGGTCGAGAAAGATTACTATGGTTCTGTTGTCTACTGATGCATCAAAGGCCTTTGACCGGGTGGACTGGACCTATATGGTCAGGGCGCTTTCCCGTTTCGGTTTTCCACAACTTTTCATTTACAAAATCCTGTCTCTATAGACTTCCACACACGCGAAAGTTAGAGTAAATGGCCACCTATTCCAGATTAGGAATGGAACAAGACAGGGCTGTCCACTCTCTCCTCTCCTCTTTGTCCTCACAATTGAGACCTTGATCCAGAGTCTGCCTCAGGAGCCACTTCTTACAAGGGTCTCTATTTGCGACCGAGTGCATTCCACTGCTGCTTTCGCTGATGATTTGCTTATTTTCATCACTAAACTCTCCACTGCTTTACCCCGACTTGAGGAGATATTTACCCGATTTGGTGATTTATCCAACTTCAAAATTAACTCTAGCAAATCCGAAGGACTCGGTGTCTCCTGCGCTCTGGCTCTGTTAACATTTCTGAAACTAATCTCCCCCTTCCTACTGAGTTCAGATAGTATAAAATACCTAGGAAATAATTTAACTCCCTCCCCTGATCTCTGGTATCACAGTAATTACACACCCTTGCTTTCCGATATTAAAAACAACTATTTTGTCTTAGCAAATCCCATATATCTCCTGGATTGGTAGATCCAACTTACTAAAGTTGGTCATTCTCCCCAAACTTCTTTATCTATTCCAAACTCTCCCGATTCTCCTTCCAAATTATTATTTTTTTTGCTGCCATTAGACGACTGTTTTCCAAGTACATTTGGAACAATACTAAACCTAGAATAGCATTTAGCACCCTTGTCCTACCTAAACGCTCAGAGGGGATAGGTCTTCCAGGCATTCAAATCCTACTACCACTCCGTACAACTAGCCAGGATAACTGAATGGTTTAATCATACTTCAGGTAGACTTGGGGCTCCCGTGGAGAGGGCCACCGTAGGCATCCCCCTAACCTCCCTTCTGTGGCTTGATAAACCCAATGCAGCCCCTTTACTCTCTTACCTCTGCTTCCTATCAAACATGGACAAAGGGCGAAGGGATGAAATCCCTGCACCTGACTACGTCTCCACTGATGACGGTCCGAGACCTTGTGTAGTCGCAAACTGAGAGAATTGGTGACTGTCCTGCCCTTCCTAGAGCAGCGTCCTACAGCACATACGATTTCATACTGTCTAACGGGGCAGTTTCTATCCTCCCTGAATTGAGATGTCAGCTTGGATGCTCGTCCCTCAATTTTCTCTCTTACTTTCACCTCAGATGATGTTACCTGGGAGCGCTTAGGCAGGGACCACTTGACCGCCCGCCATCTTGTTTGGAAAAAAACCCTCCTTCGCCAACCACCTAAGAAGATTATTATATTATACTATAACAATTTAATTAAGATGAATTTATCGGTACGGCCCTCCTTTTTTAAATCTTGGGAGTTGGAACTGAATGCTACTTTTTCTGACAGACACCAAGGAGATTTTTAGAAACTCCTTTGGGATCTCTAGATGTATTAAATTGCAAGAATCCTCATACAAACTGACCTCTAGGTTGTACAGATGTAGCTATCCTTTACTTGATTCTGATAACTTCCTGCAGCGTGATATCACACAACAAAAGCCTTTGAAAAGTCATTGAAAAGTCAAGAAAAGAGATCTAGCCATTGTTTATTTAATGTCTTAAAAGTCAAGGTAAAGATGGCTACATCTGTACAAGACTCCTTGGGTTTTGAATAAAATATGTAATGAAATCTCCCCAGACTGCTGCAGATGTCATAAAGCCCGGGAACTTATCTACATATATGGTGGGAATGCGAGAAAATCTCTTCCTATTGGGAACAGATACAACATACACTTAATACTATTACACACTCCTCTGTTATTACCCCACGAGCACTATTCCTAAATCTGTGGCCAACATTTCCCTAAAGGGCCCCCGAAGAGCTATGGCTACAACTGTTTGCTGCTGCCAAATCTCTGATACCGCTGTATTGGAAGACCGAGGCTGCGCGGCCTATAAGCCACTGGCTTAGGAAGGGAGCCCAGCTTGCGAGAATGGAGGAGCTTTCGCATCATGAATATCATTCTCATGCCAAATACCGAAAGAACTGGGCACCCTGGTTTGCGTTCTGCAAAAATTACTCCTTTCAGCATCTTTGGTGTGAAGACCCACCTATATATGTCAACTGATATTTTGCTTCTCCTCTATTTTGAGCTTATTTTCTAACAGACCCACAAGACTTGTTGTACTTTTAGACTTCTCCCCTTGTACTTTTCTTCCCCCCCTTGACATTCGGTGACTGTGAAAAGACCATACACCATAATGTTTGTATTACATTATTGTTCTATTTTTTTTTTGTCTTTTGTAGAGATCACGCTATGTACACACTCCCCTTCTAATTGTGAATCCTAACAATTATTTGTATACTGTGTACTCTGTTGCTTTTACTCATATTGTCATTACACTATTGCCTTTCTGTAAAACCTCAATAAAAAGTTATTGGAAAAAAAAAAAAATGATGAAATCCATCACTGAAATGCGGCAGGCACAGCCTGAGCCAATACAACATGCTTGTCATGAACTGAAGGCAGCGTCACTATTCTAAGCAGCCGTGCAGACAAGCAACTTGCTGGAGGAAGAGGATTTAGTTGGAGGGTTTTTGTCAGTCATAATAAAACTCCACTAATCCGCCTACGAGGGGACTCATCCCAGGCTCACAGTATGAGGTGCTGTGTACAGCCCGGTGATGTACACTAACAAGAGACATTGACTATATGTGGGACACAATCTACAGAGAAGCTATATGTGGGGCACGATCTACAGGGGTGCTATATGTGGGGCACTATCTACAGGGGGCTATATGTAGGGCACTATCTACAGGGAGCTATATGTGGAACACAATCTACAGAGAAGCTATACGTGGGGCACGATCTACAGGGGTGCTATATGTGGGGCACTATCTACAGGGGGGCTATATGTGGGGCACTATCTACAGGGGGGCTATATGTGGGGCACTATCTACAGGGGGGCTATATGTAGAGCGCTATCTACAGGGGGCTATATGCAGAGCACTATCTACAGGGGGCTATATGTAGGGCACTATCTACAGGGGGCTGTATGTGGGTACTATCTACAGGGGAACTATGGGGGGTACTATCTACAGGGAGCACTGTGTGTGTGTGTGTGTGTGTGTGTGTGTGTGTGTGTGGGGGACACAGTGTATGGTGCAATAATAATCAGCGACACAGTGTATGGCGCTCTTATATTTAGGGGCGTAGTGTGTGGCACCATGAGAATTTTATCTATGTTTATAGGTGCAGAAATATTTGAAAAGTGAGAAGCTGAAGACAGCTGAGCTGAAAACTGCTGAAATGGGCTGTGGCCGGGAGAAGTCATCATAGAGGTCTGGACCGGATGTTGAATAAAAGAGAAAAAACAACTCGAATCTGAAAAGACGTCACCAGTGAGTCGCTTAACGTAAATGGTTTTCTGCAGTACTGTAGTTACTGTATGATCTGCAGCGAGGTGATGGATGTTAAGATTTTTTTTTTGTGAAACAACAACTCCCAGCATATCCTTACCATTGTTCGGGTCATGCTGGGAGCAGTGGTTTTATGCCGTACAAACTTATACAGCAGGGGTAACCTGGCTGGTATATACAGGAATGATGGTTGTTATATACAGGGATGATGGGTAGTCCAGCCATCATCCCCACCTTAACCCCCATCTTCCCTGTGTATATGAGCCATCATCCCCTTATATAACCCCCATCATCCCTGTATATAACAGCCATCATCCCTGTTTATAACTCCTATCTTACCTGTATATAATAGCAAGGCTGGTATATACAGAGATGGTAGGGGTTATATACAGGGTTGATTGCTGGTATATACAGGGATGATGGGGGTTATATACAGGGATGATCGCTGGTATATTTAGGGATGATGGGGTTATATACAGAGATGATGCGGTTATATACAGGGATGATGGCTGGTATATAATTAGAATGCACCTCTTCATTTGTAATGCGTTAGGGGGGCCCACTGGGTTGGGGCCCACTCAGATATGTTTTGCCCTCCCCTGTGCTAAACCCCTAGCTACGTCTTCGTTGCTAACATTGGTAGGTTTAGCAGTAAAGAATGTGCATATTATAGAGAAATTAGCTGACAGATTTGACAATGTTATAGATTATGTGTTTGATGTTTATGCTGCCCAAGGGGGCATGTGCCCAGTAGTTGGCCCAGCATGTTTCCATTATATAGACCTTTTTGACATTATGCAGGTCAAGTATGACATAGAGCAAGTTGAGAAAATAAAGGAAGAGTTCAGGAAAGTTAATTAATTCCAAAGATGATTGGAGCCTGGAGTGGCAAGATTGTTTGTCATGGCTAGACCCGTCTAACTGGTTTGAGGGTGTTGGGGGATTAATAATGGGTAGCAAAGGCTAAAATAATTACCCACCATCCTAGATCCTTTTATCAAGCGTACCCATGAGTGAAGCAAGTATGGGAAGGAATTTAGTTGACGTGCCCAGGGGATGAGGTGAAAAGGTTAGGTAAATCCTCTAGGGGGACTCTTTTAAGTACAAAATGCCCTTAAATAAACAAAAGGTGGGAAATGTGAAAGTGATTAGAATATGTTTAACTCCTTAACGCTCCATGACAAATATATTCGTCATGGAGCAGCGTTACTTAATGCTCCATTCGCCATGGCATAAAACCTTCACCATGTCTTAGTGCACGGTGACAGAGCTGTGATGACAGCTGTCACAGACAGCTGACCATCACTGCTAGCCGGCCCGGGACCAATTAGAGCAGTCCCGGGTTGGGGATCGCTCTGATTGGTCAATGAATTTTCACGGACCAATCAGAGCAATGTCGCTCCTGAACGTACTATTAAGTCATGATTAGCGCATCGTTCGTGCTCCATGACCTAATGGTACCTGGACGGGAGGAACGGCTATTCCTGTGAAAACTGCTGTCTCGTACGTGGTGGTCCCTGCTGATTAACCCCTTAGAAGCCGCGTTCAATAGCGATGGCGGCTTCTTAGGGGTTAAACCACCATCGACGTCCCACTACATGATAGCGGGCGGCGATGGTTGCTATGGCAACCGGAGGCCTAGCAATGGCCTCCGGCTATGCCATCTACGGAAGTAGCTGACAGCTCTAATACATTGCACTACGCACGTAGTGCAGTGTATTAGAATTGCGATCAGGACCTCCTGCCTTTAGATTCCCTAATCGGACAAAGTAAAAAAAAAAGTAGTAATAAAAAAAAAAAGTTCATAAGTAACAAAAAGTAAAAATCCCCCTTTTTTCCTTATCACTCTTTATTATTAAAAAAATAATAAACTATTTATAATTGCTATCGCCGCATACGTAACGGCCTGAACTACAAAAGTATTTTGTTATTTATTCCGCTCGGTGAATGCCGTAAAAGAAAATAATAATAAACCATACCAGAATCACAATTTCTTTTGGTCACTTCAAAAAATCTTCAAAAAAAGGGGGGGGTGGAGCCTGACCGCGAACTGTGATGGACGCTTAAGCCTGTGGCTCCTTCACTAGGCACACTCAGACTGCTTTTTTAGCACTCTTCAAAGCCTTATAATGGTTAAGTCTACCAAGGAGACGTTCAGTGATCCGCCAGAGACCCCCAGACCAGGGAAAAATCAACTGGATCTTCCTAAATATTGGAAGAAAAGAAACGCTCCCTCACCCACGAGATCCTCCAAGGAGGCGGCTGCAGCAGAAACGGCTGAGTCTGACGGGGATCAGGATGATGCCGCACCTGCCCCGATTTCTAAAGGCTTTCTTTGTAAAACTCTAATGCAAGCACTACGCCCAGTTATGACCGAATTAGCAGATACCAGGACGGAGGTTCAGCAGATTGGCGGCAAAGTTGAAGTGTTAGGGTCGACCTGTTCTAGCTTAGTGAAGACTCCGAAGTGCTTGCGTCCACTGCTTCCGGACAGATGATGCATATCAACAGAGCCCTCACTCTGATAAAGGATCAGGAAAATAGAAGTAGGATATGGAATGTCCGTATAAAAGGCTTACCTGAGACATGGGCGGCAGAAGCACTACCAAAGGTAACCATGGAAATCTTCGCTGACTTGTTTCGTCCTGAGAGGGCTGCAACAGTCACCATTGAACAGGTGCACAGAGCCCTACGCCCAAACCGAATTATATGTGGCCTGCTCACATTTGTGGACATGGCCGCAATACTTTCGGCAGTGAGAGAGAGGCGCTCGATTCTTTACCTGGACGCAGAGCTATCATTCTACCAAGATTTGGCTCCTTCGACCCTAGCCAAGAGACACCAATTAAAACCGCTACTAGAGACTTTACGCTCCTGTAATAATCAGCACTTCTGCACTGCTGCCGTTACAAGACATGGGCCCGTTACCGCCTATTTGCTGTCATACACGTCATTTTTGATTGTCTCTGCTCTCGAATTTGTAAATACCCCCCACCCCACCCTATCCTAATTATTATTTGGAAGAGAGACGAGACTTTAATTCATACGTAGTCTAATTCAATGCTACACTTGGTAATATCATCATTTAATGTTAAAGGTTTTAATTCACCGGAAAAAAAATACCATGTTATTTTGCTCTCTCGCAAAATCAAGGCCACTATCACCTTTCTCCAAAAAAAACAATTTCAAGTTCAACAAAATTCCAAACCTCCCCAAAAATTATTTCTCACAATGGTTTCATAGCGGTCACTTGCATTCAGCCTCTAAAGGTGTTAGCACGGTGATACACAAATCCAATGCCTTTCAAGCTCACTCAATAGCTGACTCGGAAGGTCGTGCTCTTTTCCTGAAGGGTACTACTATAGCATCTGTAATGTATACGCTAGTTAATATATATGTCCCTAATGTTAACCAGGTTGCCTGGTTACTAAAGACACTTGAACACCTCAAGCTGTTTGCGGAAGGCTTGATCATTCTGGGTGAGAACTTAAACATAACCTTAAACCCACTATTGGACTCTTCATCAAAGAGGTCTAGCATATCACAAGCTGCCATACGTAAGTTGTACGCAGCACTTCAAGATCTTAATTTAGTAGACATCTGGAGACATCATAACCCAGCCACTATTGATTTTTCCTACTTCTCTCCTGTACATAGATCATTTCAGAGGTTGGATTATATTCTTATGTCAGATTCACTCCTATCCCACAATGCATATCCCAAAATTGGGAATATCACAATATCCGATCATGCCCCATATACACTCACCTTACTCTGAGTTCATTACCAGTGCGGGAATGGAGATGGCGTTTAAATTAATCTTTGCTAGGCACCGAAACGCATTGTACATTTCTGAGACAACAATTACAAGAGTTTTTTAACTCCATTCTATCGATAACAATACTTGGTTTGGGAGTCCCATAAGGCCTATATATGCTTTTTTTTATTGCACTTGGTTCTAGGGTTAAGAAGAGTAAAACAACAAGAATTTGATTCCCTGCTGTCACACATTGCTGCTTTGGAACGTGTGTATAAATACTCTAAAACAGTTCTGGCTCACAACAATCTTATCTCCCTAAGAGAAAAGCTACATGCACTGCTTAATGCTAGGGCGGCAAAACTCCACCTTTATTTTTAACATAAGGTTTATGCTCATGGCAACAAAGGGGGTCAATTTTTGTCATCATTCATAAAAAAGGCTAGATCTGAAGCTCACATTAATGCGATCAAAAATGAACTTGGTATTATGCAAACCTCCACTAAAGATATAGCAAAGGCCTTCCAAGCATTTTATTCTAGACTCTATAACCTAAGACAATCTGAAACTTTAGATGCTCCAATAGATAGAAGGGACTCTATGACCTCTTTTCTCAATTCCCTTAATTTACCAGCCTTAGACGAGGATACTTCCTCTTGTTTACTAGCTCCGGTCTCTCTCTCTCTGAACTTCAGAAAATTGTTAATAGCTTCCCTCTGGAGAAGAGTCCAGGTCCTGACGGTTACACTCTACTCTATTATAAGAAATTTCAAGAGATTCTTCTTCCTCAACTTGCGCTCACCTGCAACTCCTTATTGTCCGGGTCTTCTCTTCCGAGACAAACACAGGAAGCACACGTCACTCTGATTTTGAAAGAGGGTAAGGACCCGATGTTATGCAGTAGCTACAGGCCTATCTTGCTGTTGAATCTTGATGTAACTTGGGCGAAACTCATATCCACTAGATTATCCCCAAGTTAATTCGTGTTAACCAGTCAGTCTTTGTAAAAGGATGGGAAGGCAAAGATGATTTGACCAAACTTCTACACGCTATTCAGTTATCTCACACCCACAATATTCCTTTAGTCCTCTTTGGAGTTGATGCGGAGAAGGCTTTTATCACGGTTCTCACCGGTTTGTTTGTGGATCCTCTGTGTCGTCTGAGAGATGGTGCTTGTAACCCAGGGTAACGCTTGGCACAGCAGGTTTAGAGGCAGTCAGGTGAATAGGCCAGAAGTCAGGACAGGCAGCAGACGTCGTTACGGGTATGGATAGCAATAGGTCAAGGCAGGCGGCAGGCAAGGATATTACAAGTTCAGGCAGAGGTCACAACGGGAAATCCAGACAAAGGCAGAAGGCAAGGTAACAGGGAAAACTGGGTACAGGGAAGCTCACAGGGATAACTTGGTTGAACAAGCAAAGATCTGAGGGAGGCGGGTCCTTAAATAGGAAGTCTTAGGATTTAGACAGCCCTTTAACAGGGGAAGAGTCAGCGCGTGCCCCCCCCTAGTGGCTGCAGCCGCACATAATGGATGATGGCCGTGGAGGGAGGTGAGAGATACAGTAACCTGACGAAGCCCATAGCCTGCAGAGCGTCCAGATCGGGTAAGTGGAGCTCGGGACGAGCATGAGGGAATGGAAGGTGCATGAACCGGAGCCGAGGCCATGGAAGCAGCAGGGAATGGCGTGGCAGCCGTTAGGGTATGTGCACACGATGAGAGGCTTTTACGGCTGAAATGACAGACTGTTTTCAGGAGAAAACAGCTGCCTCGTTTCAGCGGTAATTCCTCCTCCTCGCATTTTGCGAGGCTTGTCCGACAGCCGTATATTTTGAGCTGTGCTTCATTGAGTTCAATGAAGAACGGTTCAAATTACGTCTGAAAGAAGTGTCCTGCACTTCTTTTGACGAGGCTGTATTTTTACGCGTCGTCATTTGACAGCTGTCAAACGACGACGCGTAAATGACAGGTCGTCTGCACAGTACGTCGGCAAACCCATTCAAATGAATGGGCAGATGTTTGCCGACGTATTGTAGCCCTATTTTCAGACGTAAAACGAGGCATAATACGCCTCGTTTACGTCTGAAAATAGGTAGTGTGAACCCAGCCTTACAGCTTTTAATAGGGTCTACTGGTCCTTCATGAAGGTTGTCCTATCAAAATGTCACTTTCCGCCTTCTCTCATACGTGCAATACTCTCTTTAAACAGGCAAACACACGCTAGACTTAAAATAAATGATACCCTCTCTCCAACATTTGGAATCTCCAATGGCATGCGTCAGGGATGCCCATTGTCCCCAACCTTATTCATTCTAGTCATTGAGACTCTGTTACAAGCAGTCAGGCAGGATCGGGAGATCAGGGGAATTCAATTACAGGACTCTCATTTCAAGGCCTCTGCATTCGCAGATAATTTATTCTTTGTTATTACCAATCCTGAGACAGGTATCCATGTTTGACAAATTACTCATTTTGGCACTCTCTCTAATTTTAAAGTCAATCTGGGCAAATTAGAGATTTTAAATGTCTCCTTGCCCAAGATTGACGCGGATCGCTTGAAACTCACTTTGCCAGATATGTGGTCTGGAGAAGCCATGAAATATCTAGGTGTACAAATAACTACCAAATTGTCCGAGGTGTATCGCCTTAATTACTTACCTTTGTTATCAGTAATTTCAAGCCTGTTGAAGTCCTATGACATTCCCCTGGTCTCCTGGATTGGTCAGAAGAATCTCCTGAAGTCATATATAATCCCAAAAATCTATATGTCTAACAAATGGCACCCATATACCTACCCACCCTCTTTTTTACATCCATAAGTAGAAGTATTTCCAATTTCGTATGGTCAAAACCTAAACCTAGACTAGCGTACAAGCTGCTAATTCAGCCTGACGTCTTTGCATATTATAAGGCCATACAGCTTAACAGATGGCTGGAGTTGGTTAATCCGTGTAAAAATTTTGAGATGGTAACCATCGCTAGAGCAGTACATGGACCTTCCCTAACATCTGACCTCTGGCTTCCAAATCCAAAGACATATAAAGCTGCCGGCTTTAACCCCTTACTGACAGGAGTTTGAGACTTGGCACACAATCCATTTGGATCATGCTCCATCTCCCTCCCCAAACTCCCCAGCAAGTCTCAGCCATCAATATGTTGGTTCCTGGATCACACCTCTTGCCTCATTATTGAATACTTTGAATAACAGATCAATATAGGACATTTTGAGTACACACATTGTTCCACATGAAACTTCTTTCAAACAGTCCCTTCCCTAAACCCTACATTTCTACATTTTAAAAAGGTATTGCTCCCTGTTTTTGAGGTCACAAACTGTTGACAGGCCCGTCACAAAGTTTGAGGAGATAGTTGGAACTAAATCTTTAATTTCAAGGAAAATGTCTAACTCGTATCGAGTTAGCTTTCTTACAGTTCCCCCAGCTGATAAAATGGAGTACTTATTGGCATGGGAAATAAATTTAAACGTCACCTTATCAGACCCCGAGACCAAGTTTATTTGATCTCATGCCCATGGCTTTTCGACATGTGTACATCTACAGGAGAACCATTACAAACTATTAACTAGATGGTACAGAACCCCGGAGTTCCTGCTTAAATGCAACATATGTGCTTCAAATCTCTGCTGGAGATGTAAAAGTGGTATTGGGGCACACTCTCACATACGGTGGAGTTACCCTCGCATATCACCTTTTTTGAAACAAATTATACAGGCTATTCGCAGTAGACAGGTAGACAGTAGACAGGTTAGTGTTAGCCAGACCAAGTACTCTTTATTACCCCTCCAAGAATAACCTAATCACCTATCTAATTGCAGCTGCCGGCGATGGTGACTATGGCAACCGGACACCAAACAATGCCGTCCGGCTACGCCATCGACGGAAGCCTAGTGGGTCCTGACAAAGTCAGGAACCACTATGCTTGCTGTCAGTGAGTAGCTGACAGTTCTAATAGACTGCACTACGCATGTAGTGCAGTGCATTAGAATTGCGATCATGGCCTCCTGCCCTCAAGTCCCCTAGTGGGACAAAGTAATAAAGTGAAAAAAAAGATGTGTAAAAATAAGAAAATAAAAGTTTTAAAAGTATTTTACCTTATCAGTCCTTTATTATTAATAAAAATATATAAACAAATAAACTATACATAATTGGTATCGCCGCATCCGTAACGGCCTGAACTACAAAATTATTTAGTTATTTATCCCGCACGGTGAACTCCGTAAAAGAAAATAATAATAAACCGTACCACAATCACAATTGTTTGGTCACTTCACCTCGCAAAAAATGGAATAAAAAGAGATCAAAAAGTCGCATGTACCTAAAAATGGTTCTGATCGAAACTACAGTTCGTTACGCAAAAAATAAGTCCTCGCACGGCTTTATTGATGGAAAAATAAAAAAGTTCTGGCTCTTAGAATATGGCAACACAAAAAGTGAATGATTTTTTTTAAAACGTATTTTATTGTGCAAACGCCATAAGACATAAAAAAAACTATAAACATCTGGTATCGCCGTAATCATATCGCCCCGCAGAATAAAGTGAATAGGTCATTTATTGCGCACGGTGAACGCTGTAAAAAAAATAGAATAAAAAACAATAGTAGAATTGCTGTTTTTTAGTCACCACACCACCTAAAAATAGAATAAAAACTGATCAAAAACTGCATGCACCCCAAGAAAACGACAATGAATTCCTCAAGGGGTCTAGTTTCCAAAATGGGGTCACTTTTGGGGGGTTTCCACTGTTTTGGTACTACAAGACCTCTTCAAACCGGACATGGTGCCTAATAAAAAAGAGGCCTCAAAATTCACTAGGTGCTCCTTTGCTTCGGAGGCCGGTGCTTCAGTCCATTACCGCACTAGGGCCACATGTGGGATATTTCTCAAAACGGCAGAATCTGGGTAATAAGTATTGAGTTGCGTTTCTCTGATAAAACCTTTTGTGTTATAAAAAAAATGGGATAAAGAGGATTTTCTGACAAAAAAAAATATGTACATTTCACCTCTACTCGGCTCTAAATTCCTGTGAAACACCTAAAGGGTTCATAAACTTTCTAAATGCTGTTGTGAATACTTTGAGGGGTCTAGTTTCTAAAATGGGGTGTTTCATAGGGGTTTCTAATATATAGGCCCCTCAAAGCAACTTCAGAACTGAACTGTAACCTAAAAAAATAAATAAATGAGGCAATACTTTGCTTCTTACATTATACTGATAATGAGCCGTGCCCACCCGAGTTAACCCCAGTTTTGACCGTTTGTATAAACGGAGACCCCTATTAGACCGTTTCAGTGCCCGGTTTTCCTAAGCATACACTCCTGAGAAGTGTATTTCTTTTGATGAGTCCTTGGTACATTTTAAAGGGAGGGTTCAATTCCGCGAGTACCTGCCGGGTAAGAGGGCAAGGTATGGCGTGAAGATGTATAAACTATGCGAGTGCCTCAGGGTATACCTACAGATTTAGGATATATGAAGGGAAGGACACCAGTATGCAGCCTTCAGAATGCCCCCCCTTACTGGGAGTTAATGCAAAAATTGTGTGGGATTTGGTGCACCCACTGCTGGACCAGGGTTACCACCTCTACCTGGATAATTTTTATACCAGCGTCCCACTCTTCAATTGCCTCGCTTCCAGTCCTGCGGCATGTGGCACTGCTAGACAAAATCTGAGAGGCTTCCCTAAGACTCTGCTTGGGCAAACAAGAAGGGGTGAGAGCAGGGCACAATCTAGCAGCAACATATTGTGTGTCAAGTACAAGACAAGAGAGATGTCCTTGTATTGACAATACATGGCCACACAAGTACCTGATACGAGGTACCAGTACAGAGACCCCCAAACCAGAAAGCATCCTGGACTACAATAGGTACATGGGAGGAGTGGACTTGTCAGATCAAGTCCTGAAGCCCTACAGCGCCATGCGGTGTGGTAGAAGAAGCTGGCCGTGCAGATCATACAGATGGCATTGTACAATGCGTACGTGCTACGTCGATGTGCAGGCCAGACGGGAACTTTCCTGGAATTTCAAGAGGTGATTATCAAGAACCTAATCTTTAGGGACCAAGAAGGGGGGGCACCCAGTACTTCTGGAAGCGAGGCCACACGCATCGTACCAGGGCAACACTTTCCAGGAGAATTTCCCCAAACTGGCAAGAAGGGAAAAAGTCAAAAGAGGTGCAAAGTCTGCTATAAGAGGGGGATAAGGGAGGACACAATATATCAATGTGACACGTGTCCCTAAAAACCAGAGCTCTGTATGAAAGAGTGTTTTAAAATTTATCATACATCCCTTGGTTTATAATTTACCCCAATTTTACTTAACCTGATGAACTCCGCACATCTTATCCCCCCTCGTTTTTCACCTCTGGACCCTGCTGTGTGCCCAGGCAGCTGATAACAGCCACATTTAGGGTATTGCCATACCCAGGAGAACCCACATTACAGTTTATGGGGTGTATGTCTCCGGTCAAAATGCTCACTACACCTCTAGATGAATGCCTTAAGGGTGTAGTTTTTAAAATGGGGTCACTTCTTGCGGGTTTCAACTGTACTGGTACCTCAGGGGCTTCTGCATACATGACCTTGCACCAGAAAATCCACAGTAGGCCAAATGGTGGTCCTTTCCTTCTGAGCCCTCCCATGGGCCCAAACGGCAGTTTATCACCACAAATGGAGTATTGCGGCACTCAGGACAAATTGGGCAACAAAATGGGGTACTTTATTTCTTGTGAATATAAGACATTTTCAGCCAAAACTACATATTATTGGAAAAAATTAATTTTGATTTAATTCCCAGCCCAATTCAAATAAGTTCTGTGAAGAAACTATGGGGTTAAAATGGTCACAACACCCATAAATGAATTCCTTGAGGGGGTAAGTTTCCAAAATGGGGTCACTTCTGGTGGGTTTCCATTGCTTTGATACCTCTGGGGCTCTGCAAATGCGACATGGCACCCGAAAACCAATCCAGCAAAATCTGGACTCCAACCAACACATAGCGCTTCTTTCCTTATGAGCCCTCCCATGGGCCCAAACGGCAGTTTATCACCACAAATGGGGTATTGTCGCACTAAGGCCAAATTGGCAACAAAATGGGGTATTTTGTTCCCTGTGAAAATAAGAAATTTTGATCACAAATGACATTTTATTGAAAAAAATTTCATTTTTTTAAATTTCACAGCCCGATTCAAATAGGTGCTGTGAAAAAACTGTGCCGTCAAAATGGTAACAACCATAAATGAATTCCTTGAGGGGTGTAGTTTCCAAAATGGGGTCACTATTGGGGGATTCCTACTGTTTTGGCACCTCAACACCTCTTCAAACCTGGCATGCTGCCTCAAATATATTCTAATAAAAAAAGAAGCCTCAAAATGCACTAGGTGCTTCTTTGCTTCTAGGGCTTGTGTTTTAGTCCACGAGCGCAGTAGAGCCACACGTGGGACATTTCTAAAAACTGCAGAATCTGGACAATACATATTTAGTAGTGTTTCTCTAGTAAAACCTTCTGTGTTACAGAAAAAAAAATGAATAAAATTGAAATTCAGCAAGAAAAATGAAATTTGCAAATTTCACCACCACTTTGCTTTAATTCCTGTGAAATGCCTGAAGGGATAAAAAACTTTCTAAATGCTGTTTTGAATACTTTGAGGGGTCTAGTTTTTAAAATGGGGTGTTTTATCAGGGTTTCTAATACATAGGCCCCTCAAAGCCACTTCAGAACTGAAGAGGTACCTTAAAAAAAAGGCTTTTGAAATTTTCTTAAAGATATGAGAAATTGCTGTTTATGTTCTAAGCCTTGTAACGTCCAAGAAAAATAAAAGAATGTTCAAAAAACGATGCCAATCTTAAGTAGACATATGGGAAATGTAAACTAGTAACTATTTTGAGTGGTATAACCGTCTGTTTTACAAGCAGATGCATTTAAATTCTGAAAAATGCTATTTTTTCAAAATTTGCTCTAAATTTTGCAATTTTCACCAATAAACACTGAATATATCGGCCAAATTTTACCACGAACATGAAGCCCGATGTGTCCAATTTACCTTTACAGACTAATTCCAATGAATTTAAAAACACAACTGTGGTGTCAGAAAGCTAACTTTACCTCTAAAAAAATTCCTTGAGGGGTGTCGTTTCCAAAATGGGGTCACTTTTGGGGGGTTTCCACTGTTTTCATCCCTCCAGTGCATTGCAAACGCGACACGGCACTGAAAACTATTCCAGCAAAATCAGAAATCCAAATGGTGCTCCTTTCCTTCTGAGCCCTGCTGTGGGGCCAAACAGCAGTTTATTACCACATATGGGGTATTACTATAATCGGAAGAAATTGCTTTGTATATTTTGGGGTGTTTTTCTACTTTATTCCTTGTAAAATTTCTATGTTTTTTTCAGAAAAAAAGTAGATTTTCATCTTCACATACTAATTCAAATAAATTTAGCAAAAAAACTGTTGGTTCAAAATGCTAAATATACCCCTAGATAAATTCCTTGAGGGTGTAGTTTCCAAAATGGTGTCACTTTTGGGGGGTCTTTACTGTTTTGGCACCACAAGATATATTCAAACCGGACATGGTGCCTAAAATATCTTCTAAAAAAATGAGGCCACAAAATCTTCTAGGTGCTCCTTAGCTTCTGAGGCCGGTGTTCCAGTCCATTAGCACGCTAGGGCCACACGTGGGATATGTCTAAAAACTGCAGAATCTGGGCAATAAGTATATAAAGTATACACAACACAATTGGAAAATGCCAGTGCAATATAGTAAACAGGCCACAGGTCGGCTATCAGCATTACATAAGTGCATGGGATCACATGAAATTAATACATCGCTCAAATCAAGTGTGAAAGAATCTCCGATATGCACCCTGAACCCGCAGCCGTGCATAATACTCTAGAAGCGAACATGAGAACAGCAAGAGAAAGAAAGAAAAGCAGGGACAGTAGGAAGGAGAGGAAAGGGGGGAAGCTGACCTGACACACTGGATCTAGGTGTGAAGTCAAGAGGCCATGATGGCCTTATATTCCACAGTGGATTGAAATCGGATCCATTCACGCCATGTTCTGAGGAAAGAGGCATGGGACCCTTTCATTGATGCCGTGAGGTCCTCCATTCTCATGATCTCCTGAATCTTGCCGAACCACATGCCCACTGACGGTGGACAGGATTGTCTCCACAGCGCAGGAACACACGTCCTAGCCGCGTTCACCAAGTGGCGAACCACCGAGCGTCTATACATAGACAGAGGGACCTCACAGAGCTGCTAAAGTTCTAAGCCTTGTAACGTCCTAGAAAAATAAAAGGATGTTCATAAAAATGATGCAAACATGAAGTAGACATATGGGAAATATAAACTAGTAACTATTTTGTGTGGTATTACTATCTGGTTTACAAGTAGATACATTTACATTTAGAAAAATGCACATTTTTTTAAAATTTTCTCTAAATCTTGGTGTTGTTTACAAATAAATATTGAATTTATCTACCAAATTTTTTTCTCTAACATAAAGTACAATGTGTCACGAGAAATCAATCTCAGAATCGCTTGGATTGGTAAAAGCATTCCATAGTTATTACCACATAAAGTGACACATGTCAGATTTGAAAAATCGGCTTCGTCCTGAAGGCCAAAACAGGTTCAGTCCTGAAGGGGTTAATGGGAATTTGTCAGGTAGTTTTAACCCCTTGAACCTCCACCATGCGGTAATACAGGACCTGACAATATTTCCAAACATTCCCTTGTATGTTTTTTTCAGATGCAGCAAAATCTATAAATTCAACTTTTAAAACGGCGCAAGGGTCATGGGGCGGTGCCGCTATAATGAAGAGTCACATAGTCCTGCTTCCAAACCCACCTTCCCATGCTTAATTGTCATCCCCCTGGCTGTTATACATCACTACAAGTCTCCTGTAACTTTCTCGGATGCACCATTGCCTTGTACTCAATGGGCACACACCGTGCAGCGAGGAGTACTCTGCCAGGCTACACCGCACATGCCAGGGGAGTACAAGGCAACGGCGCATCCAAAAGAGTTGAAGGTGGCTCATAGTGATGTAGAACAGCCAGGGGGATGTCAATCAAAATCGGGGGGGGGGGGCGCCATTTCAATTTTCACGTCAGGTAGCAGAAAAGCTAGAATCGGCCCTGTAGACACAATTCTTAATACAAACTAATTAAAGTTGCAACAATCACACTGACATTTTTTAAAAAATCACTTTCAAAGGTTTACATGGGGTTTAAACACACTTCTAAAGAAAGAATTTATGTCCCAAAATCGAAAAATGCAAAAAGCTTATATACTTTTAGTGAAGTGAGAAATATAAATAAAAACATGGAAGTATTAATTTATTCTGCATCTCCCACAAAAAAATTATTAGGTATTACCCCAAAGCGGTACTAACAAAAAAAAGAAAACGAAATAATTTTTCTGTGGTCTTGTAGGGGTTAATAAATGTTTTGAAAAATGTCTCTACTCAAGACTAACCAGAGTTTTATTTCCCCTCGTGTTTCCTCCTCTCCCTTGTTTCCAGCTAGTGGCCATATTCTTCCTCTTGTTTTGTACATCACCACCAACGCGCCAGCTTCAGCCAATAGGCTGCTCGGGATGTACCACGCGACTTTTAATGTCACGAGGTGTGATGACGTGGGCATTAAGGGAAACTCGCTTGATTGTGAACTGAACAGCAGCGGCGGGAGCAGCATGAGGTTCCGTTGCAAGATAGTGGACGGCAGCTGTCTGAACCACTTCACTCGTGTGTATCATTCACTGTGTGCGTGTTGTCAGTCAGAGGCGGGAGTTGTTACTTCTTGTTGTACTTGTTTGAAGCGTATATCATAATGCGAACGATGATGTTCCTGCACTCTGTCTATGGACAGTCCTGTGTGTGTAGTACAAGCTGTATATTCATGTTCAGGGAAACCTATAGTGTGTTCCATAGGGTAACGTTCACATTAAGTAGCACTCCAGGAAAAACTCAAAGTGCAGTTAAACTAAAAATCGCTGTAGTGCTGTCAATTACTAATAACCTTTGTGGTAGAAAGCTGTCCTTTTAAAGGGGTTTTCCCATCAAAGACTTCTATGACATACCCACAGGATATGTCATAAATGTCTGATGTGGGCTGCACCTATCTCTAGAACGGGGCCCCCTAAACCCCGTTCTACCGCTCGTGTTGTAGCTGAAAAGTGATTCCCGACCATGAGTTACGGAAACAGCGTAGCTTGTATGCTCTGCGCTGTTTTCGTAGCTGCCATTCTCTAATCTGGGAGTTGAGCTACGCTGTTTCTGTAATTCATGGTCTGAAATGACACTTTTTCGCTGCAACATGTAACAGTAGAATGGGGTTTAGGGGGCCTGTTCTAGGGATGGATGCAGGTCCCACCTCTGGGACCCGCACCTACCTGACATTTGTGACGTATGCAGTTGGAAAACCTCTTTAACCGTTTCAGGATCGGGCTATTTTGAGCCTTTGGGACCAGACCCGATTTAGCCATTTTTAGCATGCGTTCGTTAAATGGCTAAAAAAATTTTTATTTGTTGGGCTAGTGACCTGATTTTTGTGTTTTCCGTTGACAATGCAGGTTTTTTTTTTGTTTTATACACCTTTTTGTTAGTTTAGAATATTTAGGCTTAGGCGGGATTCACACGACCGGGTCGCGTCCGAGCCCGAGTGCCGGCCGGTAAAATCGGCCATTCTGCCCGGCTGGTTTGCATAAAGTTATGCATCCGTGCCGGGCCGGACAGTGACATCAGCGGCAACTCCTGAAGGGGAATCCCCATGTGTTCGGGGATTCCGCTTCAGGAGTTTCCCCTGATGTCACTGCCCAGATATGGACAGAGACATCAAGCGCTCTGTCCAGGAGCGGAATCCCTGAACACACGGGGATTCCGCTCCTTCAAGGAGCTAAAGTGCGGCTAGCACATAGCAGAGCGGGGAGATACCTCCCCGCTCTGCTATAGTGGCGTCGCTACAGTAGTAGCAGCTGCTAGCGGCGCCATCAAAGGTGTCGCCGGGCCAGTGCGCTTTTAAAACAAGCAGGAGAAGGGAGCCAGCGCAGCGCTCCCTTCCACCTGCTGTACACCCCGGACCTGCCACACCGTGTACAGCGATGCCATTCGTCAGAATGGCATCAACTCCTCCTCCTCACATGCACTCTGCGCTGTGAGGAGGAGGAGATAGAGCGCAAGAGCCGGAAAACCCGGCCGTCACTCGGGACACATCCCGGTGATGGCCGGGTATTACCCGGCCCCATAGACTTCTATGGGGGCCGGGTACCCGGGCGAAAATAGAGCATGTCCTATTTTTTGACGGGCGGTTTTCCCGGCCGTCAAAAAATCGGTCGTGTGAATAGCCCCATTAGGGGTCTATTATTCCTAATGCAGCCGGGTGCCGGCCGATTTATGAACGGCCGGCACCCGGCCGGGAAACCCTGCCGTGTGAATGAGGCCTTAAAGTGTAGCTGAATGTTCAACAGACTTCTGACTTGTCAGAAGTTTGGATTGGTGGGGGTCCGAGCACAGAGACCCCCACCAATCGCTAGAATGAAGCAGCTGAAACGTTCATGTGAGCGCTCAGCCGCTTCATTTCTGTTTTGGCTTTTTCCGGAAAGTCAATGTATCGGAGTACGGGCCCATAGACTTTCTATTGAGTCCGTACACTGATACATTTATTTCCAGAAAAAGCCAAACAGACGCAGCAGCTGCTTCGTTCTAGCGATTGGTGGGGGTCTCCGTGCTTGGACCCCCACCAATACAAACTTCTGACGTGTCACTATGACCTGTCAGAAGTTTGTTTAACATATTAACTACACGTTAAATTTTGAAAATCGTAAAAAAAATTAAGCTTTTTTTTTTACTTTTCAGCAATTTTTTTTTTGGGGTAATTGACGGACGTATTTCGGCTGCAAGTACCGGACCGAACACAATGCAGGGAGCCGGGCTCCTAGCATCATACTTATGTACGATGCTAGGAGTCCCTGCCTCTCTGCAGGACAACTGTCCCGTACTGAAAACATGCTTACAGTACGGGACAGTTGTCCTGCAGCGAGGCAGGGACTCCTAGCATCGTACATAAGTATGATGCTAGGAGCCCGGCTCCCTGCAGTGTGTTCGGTCCGGTACTTGCGGCAGAAATACGTCCGTCAATTACGGACGTAATTAGTGTGTGTGCACATACCCTAATAGTTCGACCCTAAAATAGACAATTTATTTGTGATCCTCATTGTCTGCTGTAAATTGTAATATATTACATGTCTATTAGAGTAATTGGGTGCGGGCTAGCGTTACTATAATGATTGGTGGGGGAGAATGTTTTTTTTGTGGGGTGGGTATTTTGTGTATTATTATTATTATTATTATTATTATTATTATTATTTTTTGCACTTTAATTTACATTTATTTTTTTTATTATAATGTTCTGTCCCTCAAAGGCCAGAAAAGACCTTTGGGGGACTATATATATATATATATATATATATTTTTTCTTTCTTTTACACCATGTTTTTCCACTGTAACTGGGGCTGCACAGCAGGGGGAATCAGCCCTCTCATAGTGACTATTGTCACTAATAGGGCTGTGCTGGTTCTAGTAAGAGCCAGCTTCTATCTTCTCCTCAGGGTCCCCGGCAGTCACTGACAGCCGGAGACCCGACATTCAGCTGCCCGATCACTCGTGCAGCAGGCTAAAACCCTCGCCGTAAATAGTCCATGTCACGGGTTTTAAGGACCCTGACCGCTGGCCGTAAATACACAGTTAGCGGTCGGGAAACTGTTAAGTGCTGTTCCCAAGGACTTCAACTGTACTGAGGGTAGTTTACTGTCTGTCTGGAAACTGCAGACATACGTATATTCGAAAAAGATCTTGCAGCACTCCAGTGCAAGATAAAAAATAAAAATTTTCAGTCATCAGTGCAACGTTTCAGGCCCACAATAGCACCTTTCTCAAGCATAGTGATACACAGATTCATAATGTTTATATAGCAAATATCAAATCGGCATAATCAATCTCTTTTATAGTATAAAATAGTGACAAAATTATGGTTAGGGTATCAAAAAAATCGTAACTTGAAAAAAGTGACAGCCTCGTAAATGATAAATATACATATTACAAATCTAATTCATAAAATCCATGATTAGCACATTATCAAAAAATACAGAACTGTGTCAGGGGTTGGAACTGCAGGACCACTCAGAGATCCAAGGCTCCCTAAATATTAAAATCCAGTTCATTTTTGTTGTATAATGGAGCAATCACCACCACGTTCTATTCACCGTTCAGAAGTCTCAAATGTGCATGCGTCAAACGTGGAGACCGGAAGTATCATATTGCTAAGCAACAGGGAGAACCAGAAGCATCATAACGTAACCCTGGTATCGAACGCGCATGTCATGGTCAAAAAAGCATCTCCTGTCGTCTAGCAACCAGTCCAAATAGCAAACGGACCTGGTTCCGATATTATAAATGAGTAAGTAATGTGATGTCATGAGTAGTACAAATGGGGGATCAAATCAGGAAAACATCACCTCTACACAAGCTTAGAACGGGAAATGGTGGAGATATATTAGCAAAATAAATAACCTTCTGTTTATACTTTATATTTTTTTCTTTCTTAAAGAGGCTCTGTCACCAGATTATAAAATCCCTATCTCCTATTGACTGTGATCGGTGCTGCAATGTAGATAACAGCAACGTTTTTTTTGCCCATGTTTTGAGCAATTTTAGATTTATGCAAATGAGCTTTTAAATGGACAACTGTGTGTGTGTTTTCTCGTTTTACCAACTGGGCATGTTTACTCGTTTTACCAACTGGGCGTTGTGAATAGAAGTATATGAATCTGACAAATCCGCGTCATACACTTATCATCGTTCCCTCTCAGCTTCTTTCACCTCAGACACATAGCGTGACGTCACCCACAGGTCCTTCAACCTTGGCGTCGGACGAGAGAAGACACATTGGCTCTAGGCGTCCGAGAGGGTACAGTTGAATCTGAAGCCGCATCACCGTGTGCAAGAAAGCATAGTAAACTCCCTAGAGACGAGCATATTACCCTCTTGGATGCCTGGAGCTGATGTATCTTCTCTGTCCGACGCCAAGGTTTAAGGACTTGTGGGTGACGTCACGCTGTGTGTGTGCAGTGAAAGAAGCTGGGTGGGAACGATTAGAAGTGTATGACGCTGATTTGTCAGCGTCATACACTTCTATTCACAATGCCCAGTTGTCTATTGAGCTCATTTGCATAAATCTAAAATTGCTCATAACTTGGTCAAAAATGATCGTTTTTAAAAAACAAAACAAAAAACTTTGCTGTTATCTACATTGCAGCGCCGATCACATTCAATAGGAGATAGGGATTTTATAATCTGGTTCAGAGCCTCTTTAACCCCTTCCCTCTTTACCCACTTTTGACCTTCCTGACAGAGCCTAATTTTTCAAATCTGACATGTTTCACTTTATGTGATAATCACTTTGGAATGCTTTCACCTATCCAAGCGATTCTGAGATTGTTTTCTCGTGACACACTGGTTACTGGCAAAATTTGCTCGATACATTCAGTATGTAAATGTGAAAAACGCCTAAATTTTGCGAAAAATTGCAAAAATGAGCCTTTTTCTAAATTTTAATGTATCTGCTTGTAAGACATGCAGTTATACCACACATAAGTCGCTAATTAACATCCCCCTACATGTGTAGTTTAGATTGGCAGCATTTTTTAAACCTTTTATTTTTCTAGGACGTTATGAGGCTTTGAACTTTAGCAGCAATTTCTCACATTTTCAAGAAAATTTAAAAAGGCTATTTTTACAAGGGCCAGTTACATAGTTACATAGTTAGTACGGCTGAAAAAAGACACATGTCCATCAAGTTCAACCAAGGGAAGGGAAAAGGGAAGGAAAAATTTCTACACATAGGAGCTAATATTTTTTTTGTTCTAGGAAATTATCTAACCCTTTTTTAAAGCCATCTACTGTCCCTGCTGTGACCAGCTCCTGCGGTAGGCTATTCCATAGATTCACAGTTCTCACTGTAAAGAAGCCTTGTCGCCTCTGCAGCTTGAACCTTTTTTTCTCCAGACGGAGGGAGTGCCCCCTTGTTTTTTGAGGGGGTTTTACAAGGAACCGGATTTCACCATATTTTTTGTATGTGCCATTAATATATTTATATAAGTTAATCATGTCCCCCCTTAATCGTCTTTTTTCAAGGCTAAATAGGTTTAATTCTTTCAATCTTTCCTCATAACTTAAATTCTCCATGCCCCTAATTAGCTTCGTTGCTCTTCTTTGTATTTTTTCCAACTCCAGGGCATCCTTTCTATGAACTGGAGCCCAGAACTGAACTGCATATTCTAGATGAGGCCTCACTAATGCTTTGTAAAGTGGTAATATTACATCCCTGTCCCGCGAGTCCATGCCTCTTTTAAAACACGACAATATCCTGCTGGCCTTTGAAGCAGCTGATTGACACTGCATGCTGTTATTGAGTTTATGATTTACAAGTACACCCAGATCCTTCTCAACAAGTGAATCCGCCAGTGTAGCTCCCCCTAGGACATATGATGCATGCAGGTTGTTGGTACCCAGATGCATAACTTTACATTTATCTACATTAAACTTCATCTGCCAAGTGGACGCCCAAACACTTAGTTTGTTTAAATCTGCCTGCAATTTACAAACATCTTCCATAGACTGAACTATATTACATAGCTTGGTGTCATCTGCAAAAATAGAAATAGTGCTATTAATCCCATCCTCTATATCATTAATAAATAAGTTGAATAATAGTGGTCCCAGCACTGAACCCTGGGGTACACCACTTATAACCGGTGACCATTCAGAGAAGGAATCATTGACCACAACTCTCTGGATACGGTCCTTGAGCCAATTCTGAATCCAATTACAAACTATATTTTCGAAACCTATAGTCCTTAATTTACCCATTAGGCGTCTATGGGGGACAGTGTCAAATGCCTTTGCAAAGTCCAAAAACACTAAATCCACAGCGGCCCCTCTGTCTAGACTTCTGCTCACCTCTTCATAAAAACAGATTAGGTTAGTTTGACAACTTCTGTCCTTAGTAAAACCGTGCTGGCTGTCACTTATAATGCTATTTATTGTCACATAATCCTGTATATAGTCCCTCAATAGCCCCTCAAACATTTTCCCCACGATGGATGTTAAGCTTACTGGTCTATAATTACCTGGGGAAGACCTAGAGCCCTTTTTGAAAATAGGCACCACATTTGCGCTGCGCCAGTCCCTTGGCACTATACCAGTCACTAGAGATTCTCTGAATATTATGAAAAGGGGGACAGCAATAACTGAACTAAGCTCTTTAAGAATTCTAGTGTGTAACCCATCTGGTCCCGGGGCCTTGTGCACATTTATTTTATTTAATTTAGCTTGGACCATTTCTAAATTCATCCAATTCAGTATATCAACTGATATATTAACAACACTGGCAGCGGCTACATCAGCTGCTCCTTCAGTTGTATATACAGAGCTAAAGAACCCATTTAGTAACTCTGCCTTCTCTTGATCCCCTGTGATCAACTCCCCATTACCATTATCTAGGGGTCCTACATGTTCAGACCTGGGCTTTTTTGCATTTATATACTTGAAGAATTTTTTGGGATTTGTTTTACTATCCTTGGCCACCTGCCTTTCATTTTGTATTTTTGCTAATTTTATTACATTTTTACAGATTTTATTAAGCTCTTTATATTTTACAAAGGCTACAGCTGTACCCTCAGATTTGTATTTTTTAAATGCCCTTTTTTTGTCATGTATTGCCCCTTTCACAGAAGGTGTAAGCCATGTGGGGTTTAATTTGAGTCGTTTATACTTGTTACCTATAGGAATACATTTTGCACTATAATAACTCAAAGTAGATTTGAAAATCTCCCATTTATCATTTGTTCCATTATTTGACATTAGTTCTTCCCAGTCCATATCCTGAATTGCAGCCCTCATCCTGGGGAAATTGGCTTTCTTAAAATTAAATGTTTTTGCCCTCCCAGCCTGCGTTTGTTTTTTACAGTATAGGTAAAATGTAACTATATTATGATCACTGTTACCGAGGTTTTCACGAACATTGACATTCCCAACAAGATCTGCATTATTAGAAATGACCAGATCCAACAGAGCTTCACCTCTAGTCGGGTCTTCCACAAACTGGCCCATAAAATTTTCCTGCAACAGGTTGGGGAAATGTTGTCAAGTGGCTTTTAGGGCCTTATATATTAGAAACCTCCAAAAAGTCACCCCATTTTAAAAACACCACCCCTCAAAGTATTCAAAATAGCATTTAGAAAGCTTCTTAACCCTTTAGACGTTTCACAGGAATTAAACCAAACTAGAGGTGAAATTTACAAATTCCATTTTTTGTTGTTGCAGAAATTCATTTTTAATCAATTTTTTATTTTTTTTTGTAACACAAAGTTTTACCAGAGAAACACAACTCAATATTTATTGCCCAGGTTCTGCAGTTTTAGGAAATATCCCACATGTGGCTCTAGTGTGCTTATGGACTGACACTCAGGCCTCAGAAGTAAAGGGGCACCTAGTGGATTTTGGACACTCCTTTCTATTAGAATATATTTTAGGCACCATGTCAGCTTTGAAGAGCTCTTGTGGTACCAAAACAGTGGACACCCCCCCCCCCCCAAAAGTGACCCCATTTGGGAAACTACACTCCTCAAGGAATTTATTTAGGGGTATAGTGAGCATTTTGACCAGACTTTTTTTGCAGAAATTTTTGGAAGTAGGCCATGAGAATGAAAATCTACATTCTTTCAAATAAAATGTAGGTTTAGCAAATTTGTTTTAATTTCCAAAAGGACTAAAGGAGAAAAAGCACCACAACATTTGTAGAGCAAAAGAATACCCCACATGTGGTAATAAACGGCTGTTTGGACACATGGCAGGGCTGAGAAGGGAAAGTGCGCCATTCGGCTTTTGGAGCTCAAATTTAGCAGGAATGGTTTGTGGAGGCCATGTCACATTTGCAGAGCCCCTGAGGGAACAAAACAACGAAAACACCCAAAAAGTGACAACATTTTGGAAACTACACCCCTTGAAGAATTAATCTACGGGTGTCGTGATAATTTTGACCCCACAGGTGTTTCATAGAATTTATTAGAATTGGGCAATAAGATGTAGTTTTAGCTCAATTTTTCATTTTCTCAACAAATAAAGGAAAAAAAAAAAACCCCAACATTTGTAAAGCAAATTCTCCCGAGTACGGCAATACCCCATATGTGGTCATAAACGGCTGTTTGGGCACACGGCAGGGCTCAGAAGAGAAGGAGCGGCATTTGGCTTTTGTAGCGCAGATTTTGCTGGATTGGTCTCTTGACACCATGTTCCTTTTGTAATCAGTCTTCACCTGAGTCTATCTCTCTGAGACTGACTCCAGCTTCCACCACTCAGGCTGGCAGGCTTAGGAGTGGGAGAGCCTATCGCAGCCTGGCCAGACTCAGCTAGCTCCCACCCTCTGTCTATTTATACCTGCCTTTCCTGTTCCTCCTTGCCTGTGATTCTTTCCGTGTGGTTTCCTGGCCCAGCTACAGCTCCTTACAATTTGATCCTGCTCCATTCTGACCCTGGCTTTCTGACTACTCTTCTGCTCTGCGTTTGGTACCTCGTTCTCTCCTGGTTTGACTTGGCTCGTTCACCACTCTGTTGCTCACGGTGTTGCCGTGGGCAACTGCCCCTTTTCCCCCTTGCTTTGTATTCCCTTGTATGTTTGTCTCATGCACTTACTGAGTGTAGGGACCGCCGCCCAGTTGTACCCCGTCTCCTAGGACGGGTCGTTGCAAGTAGGCAGGGACAGAGTGGCGGGTAGATTAGGGCTCACTTGTCCGTTTCCCTACCCCTATCATTACACTAGGGTGTAGTGAGCATGTTAACCCCGCAGGTGTTTTGTAGAAATTAGTGTGCACTCGATATTTCAGAGTAAAAATGGGATTTTTCAATAGATATGCCAATATGTGGTGCCCAGCTTGTGCCGCCATAACAAGACGGCTCTTTATTATGCTGTGTTTCCCGGTTTTAGAATCGCCCTACATGGGGCCCTAATCTTTTGCCTGGACATTTGACAGGGCTCAGGAGTGAGAGAATGCCATGCGAAATTGAGACCTAATTTGGCGATTTACACAGAATTGGTTTTATCTTTTCTATTACTGTTGGCAAAGTATCGTTTTGGTATCGAAATCGCAATACTACACGAAGTATCGGTATCGAATTGCAGAGGCTCAGATGGGAAATAATAAAAGTGACCCCATTTTAGAAACTACACCCCCTCAAGGCATTTGTTAAGGGGTGTAGTGAGCATTTTCACACCACAGGTCTTTTCCATAAATAAATGCGCTGCGTATGGGGCAATGGAAAAATTTATATTTTTCTCCAGAATTGCCAATTCAGTATGCCGTGCCACTGGAGACACACATCCCAAAAATTGTTAAAAGGGTTCTCCAGGCTATGGCAGTGCCATATATGTGGAAGTAAACTGCTGTTTGGACACACTGTAGGGCTCAGATGGGTGGGAGTGCCATTTGGCTTTTGGAGCGTGGATTTTGCTTGGTGGGAGTTTTACTGGTGTTTGTTTATAATGTGGGGCATATGTAAGCTGGGCTGAGTACATCAGGGGCATAGTCAGGGGGTATAATAATGGGGTAAACAATAAAATGATCCATAGATGTGTGTTACGCTGTGAAGCAATCATTTCTAGACAGGCCGGTGTCGCACTGATAAACGTTTTTACTTATCCCCCTTTTGGTCCACACTCCGCACCGTTGCAGATTGGGGAATTTTGCTAGGAAGTGTTGTCCTGATATAATCCGGGCACCCTCGCTTCAAGCAGATATGTTCCCTAATTTTAGGGCCCCGATAAATCGCCTCTTGAAACAGACGAAATGTTCCCCACTGATCTGCACAATTGCATATTTTTTATTTCCTGACTTCTGGAAGCCTTAACAAATTTTATTTTTTCATAGACGTAGTTGTATGAGGGCTGTTTTTTTGTGGGACGAGCTGTAGTTATTATTGGTACCATTTTGGGGTACATGCAACTTTTTGATCAACTTTTTATCCTATTTTTTGAGAGGCAAGGTGACCAAAAAACTGCAATTCTGCCATAGTTTTATTAGGGTTTTTTTTTATACAGCCTTCACCATGCGTTATAAATTACATGTTAACTTTATTCTGCTGGTCCGTACGATTCCGGCAATATCTAATTTATAGCACTTTTTTATGTTTTACAACTTTTTGCACAATAAAATTACTTTTGTAAAAATAATGTATTTTTCCTGTCGCCATGTTGTGAGGACCATAACTTTTTAATTTTTTTCGTCTACGCAGCTGTATGAGGGCTTGTTTTCTGCGAGACGAGCTATAGTTTTTATAGGCACCATTTTTGGATACATGCAACTTTTTGATCACTTTTTAATTCAATTTTTGAAGGGCAGTGTGACCAAAAAACTCTGCCATTATTTTTTACGTCTTTTTTTTTACGCCGTTCACCGCGTGGAATAAATAACATATTTTTATAGTTTAGGCTGTTACGGCCGCGGCGATACCAAATATGTATGGTTTGTTTTTATTTTTTTCAATAATAAAGGACTTGATAAGGGAAAAAGGGTGATTTGTGGTTAAAGATGTTATTATATATTTTTTTCACTTTTTTTTTACACTTTAGTCCCACTAGGGGACTTGAAGGTCCAATTGTCAGACTTATTTTTCTAATACATTGCGCTACGTACGTAGTGTAATGTATTAGATCTGTCAGTCATTAACTGACAGCAAGCCGATTAGGCTTCGCCTCCGAGCGGGGCCTAATCTGCTTCCGTAATGGCAGACAGGAGGCCATTGTTAGGTCTCCTCGTGTCTTAATAGGAGTCGGCAGTCGTGCGATTTCAGGGCAGAGCTGCCGATCTGCTAGCAACCACACCACACCATACCTACGGGCGGGGGCTGGAAGTTTTCCATGCTAGGCACACCGGGAGGCCAGTATTAGGCCTCCATTTGCCTTTGCAGCCACCGACACCCCAGCAATTTCATTGCTGGGTTGTCGATGAGCTACAAACACCTTTAACCCCTTAATGACCGCCGATACGTCTTTTTACGGCGGTCATTAGTGGGCTTTATTCTAGAGCGCCGCCAAACTACGTCGGCGCTTTAGAATGAGATTGCGCTGCAATCAGCGCGTATATCTCTAAGCCTCAGCTGTTAGCTGACAGCGGAGGCTTGGAGACCACGTTAGGGGAACCTCTGATAGGAGGAGGTGACCGCTGTGAACAGCCTATCACAGCGATCACCACCCGCTGAGTGTAAACAGCGGGCTCTCTCCTCTGCTCTCCATCTCTCCTCTCAGTTGTGGTTTTGTGACAGGAGAGACAGACCTGTGAAATCGAAGCAAACAAATCGTTACAGTGAAGAAACATTACATTATATTGTAACAACTCCCCCCCCCTGTTTTTTTAGTTAGTTTTATTTAAATTTTTATAGTAAATCTCATAAAAAGCAAAAAAATAAAAAATTATAATTATAGAAAAAAAAATATATTTTGTTACAAAAAAACTGTTACTATTAGAGGAAACCGATTAGAATGGCGCGCAAACTTTATAGCGCAGAGCAAGCTTATGCTATTTTGTGCCCTGATTCAGGCAGTGACACAGGAACCGCATCAGAAGGGGAAATATGCTATGATGAAACTACAAGTACTGCTTCGGACGCTTCCGCAACAACTCCCCCTATGGAAGATGCCGCTGTTGCCGAATCCACAGGCGCAACTGCGGGAACTAGTAATCCAGTAGTACCGCAAATTTTTTGGGATCCTGCAGCAAACTTTATCCCTCAGGTGCCCCAATTTATGTCAACTCCGGGCATAAACCTTGACACCACGAATTTTGCCCCACACAATTTTTTTCATATTTATTTTACGGATGAGCTGTTACAATTAATTGTGGACCAGACGAACCTTTTTGCAAGGCAGTTTTTGACGGAAAAGCCTGCATGTGGTTATGCAAGGGTCTGGGTTCCTACCAATGTCCGCGAGATAAAAAATTTTTTAGGGCTCATTCTGAATATGGGCATTGTAAAAAAACCGTCCACCCGTTCTTACTGGGCAGCAAGTCCTATTCATGTAACCCCAGTTTTTTCATCAATAATGTCCCGGAGCAGGTATGAGGTATTAATGCGTTTCCTGCATTTTAGTAACAATTTAGAAAGCCTCCCAAGAAGTGATCCCGGGCACGATCGCCTTCACAAGCTGAGGCCCTTTATTACTGCGCTAAAAGAGTCATTTCTAAAATCCTACACTCCTGACATGAACTTGAGTGTGGATGAATCCCTAGTAAATTTTAAGGGGAGATTGTGTTTCAGGCAATACATACCATCAAAGAGAGCGAGATATGGTGTAAAGCTATATAAAATATGCGAGAGTAAGACCGGTTACACATGCGGCTTCAATATATATGAGGGCAGAGACCGTGAAATAAATCCCCCAGGATGCCCACAAAACCTTGGTGTCAGTGGAAAAATCGTCTATGACCTTATGCAGCCGTTCCTTCAAAAAGGCTACAGAGTATACACTGACAATTTTTATTCTAACGTGCCACTTTTCAAAAGTCTTCACGCTGACAAAACAGGGGCCTGTGGGACGGTTCGCAGAAACCGCAAAGGATTGCCACCACAACTTCTCTCAATGCGCCTGACAAAGGGGGAATCCATTGCTTTCGCAAGTGATGAACTTCTTGCACTTAAGTGCAATGATCGGAGAGAGGTTTTTATGCTGAGCACTATACACACTGACACCAAGGTCACTGTCAGAGAGAGAGGCGCTACTGCGAACAGACAGAAACCGCTCTGTATTACAGAGTACAACAAGTACATGGGTGGCGTCGACCTTTCAGACCAGGTTCTCCAACCTTATTTGATCAAAAGGAAAACTAGAGCCTGGTACAAGAAAGTGGCAATTTATCTGATGCAGGTTTCTACTTTCAATTCCTATATAATATTCAAAAAGGCCCAGGGAACCATGACCTATCTGGAATTCCAAGAAAAAATTATTGAACATCTTTTATTTGAAGGAGGGGAAGTAGGACACCATGAATCAGAAGATGTCAAGAGACTCACGGAGCGTCACTTCTTGCATCCTATCCCTGCCACTGAGACGCAAAAGTATCGGCAGAAGAGATGCAAAGTTTGCCGAAAACATGGCCGAAGAAGCGATTCACGTTTTTATTGCCCCTTTTGCCCTTCAAAACCAGGACTGTGTAATTACCCATGCTTTGAGACCTACCATACAGTAGCACATTACTGAATTACCAAAAGCCAAAATAGGGAGGGATTCCTTATGCGAAAGTGAAACTGTCAATGATAATTCTGGGTGGGGGGGGGGGTCTTTATATCTGTGGGGTCTTCTTTCCCAGATTGGGTAATTTTTATGTGTATTTTTATTTTCCGACACCACAGGGCCTCTGCAAAGACTCTCTGGTGCCTAAAAATCAGCTTTGGAAACAGTCATCCTTAGGCCAAATTGGACACCTTTAGTTTGAGGCCTTGCCAAGTGCCCGTGAGATAACAAACACCAACATATTTGGTATCCAAGCAATCAGAACAAACTCAGAAATAAATCTAGAGGCATGCAAAAGTAAAAACATTATTTATTTCAAAAATTTTACACAATAAATTGAAGAAAACATATTTTTTGTCTACATTTTTTTGCATTTTTGTAAAATTTAAAAAAAAAACGAAGAAGAAAACCTATAGTATAAACCACCAAAAGAAAGCCCTGTTTCTGCTGAAAAAAACCATACCAAATTTGTAGGGATACATTTGATTCCTACAACGTTATAACCAATTAAATAAAGACCTAGTGAAACTGCTAATTTTGCTTTGGTCATTAAGGCCCAGAATGCATGCAGGGGGAAGGGGTTAATGTAGCTATTGGTTTTGACGGCTGCATTTAATGGGTTAATGGCGGGGATCGAAGCTAACTTCGATCCCTGCCGTTACAGCAGGATGTCAGATACAGCTGACATCCGGGGATGATGGCATCGACTCCGCTTCTGAGCCGGTGCCAAGCATTTGGCGTAAGTACACAACGTTTTGCGGGAAGCACTGGCTTTCCATGTCGTATAGTTACGACAAATGTCGGGAAGGGGTTAAAGCAGGATAAAATTGTGGTCCACACGTGGACATAAGGAATTATGGCCACAATTAAGTGGTCAATAGGAGCTTCATTCCGGGTTAATGGAAATATCATGTTCCACTTTCGTGCACATGGGACATCACACTAAGGCTGGGTTCACACGAGCATGTTACGTCCGTAATGGACGGAACGTATTTTGGCCGCAAGTCCCGGACCGAACAGCAGGGAGCCAGGCTCCTAGCATCATAGTTATGTACGATGCTAGGAGTCCCTGCCTCGCTGCGGGACAACTATCCCGTACTGTAATCATGTTTTCAGTACGGGACAGTAGTTCCACAGAGAGGCAGGGACTCCTAGCATCGTACATAACTATGATGCTAGGAGCCTGGCTCCCTGCAGTGAGTTCGGTCCGGGACTTGTAGCAGAAATACATTGCGTCCATCACGGACGTAATGTGCTCGTGTGAACCCAGCCTAAAACCACAAAAGGGGCTCAATTCTGCAACCATTCTACAGCAGTTAGCGCATATATATATATATATATACATATATATATATATATATATATATGCTATGTAGACTAGGGATGTCACGATACCAGAATTTGGACTTCGATACCGAAACGATACTTTGCCAACAGTAATAAAAAGATAAAACAAAAGTTCTTCCACTTTCTGATTCATCACACCACGTGCCCCACAATAAGTGATAGAAAGCAGTTTTTGTAAAAAAAAAAAATTTACAGCGCACACATCATAAATTATGTAAAAAATTTGTTGTGCAGGTTATTACGGCCGCACCAATACTGAATGTGTATTTTATGTATTGAGACTTATTTCAATGTCTATTGTAAAAAAGGTATGTGTATTTTTTAAATTTTTTTAATTCCTTTATTTTTGAACTTTAACCCTTTCAGGTGCAAGGGGCATCGATACCTCGATGACCAGCCCCATTTTTTCAAATCTGACGTGTCATTTTATGTGGTAATAACTCTGAATCGCTTGGATAGGCAAAAGCATTCCAGAGATTGTTTTCTCGTGACATATTGTACTTTATGTTAGTGGAAAAATGTGGTCAATAAATTCATACCTTATTTGTGCAAAAAACACAAATTTAAAATTTTAATTTTTCTAATTTTAAATGTAATCTACTTGTAAAACAGATAGCAACAATTTTGTGTGGTATTACTAATTAACATCCCCATATATTTACTTTTATATTTGCATTGTTTTTTGAACATTATTTAATTTTTCTAGGACGTCACAAGGGTTAGAACTTTAGCAGCAATTTCTCACATTTTCAAGAAAATTTCAAAAGGCTATTTTGTCAAGGACCAGTTCAGTTTTGAAGTGGCTTTGAGGGCCTTATGTACTAGATAGACCCCATTTTAAAAACTGCACCCCTCGAAGTATTCAAAACAGCATTCAGAAAGTTTATTAACCCCTTAGGTGCTTCACAGGAATTAAAGCAAAGTAGAGGTGAAATTTACAAATTTATTTTATTTTTTTTTTGCCGAAATTTATTTGTAATACATTTTTTTTTTTTTTTGTAACACAGAAGGTTTCACCCAAGAAATGCAACTCAATATTTATTGCCCAGATTCTGCAGTTTTTAGAAATATCCCACATGTGGCTCTAGTGTGCTAATGGACTGAAACGCAGGCCTCACAAGCAAAGGAGCACCTAGAGGATTTTGGGGTCTCCCTTTTTTTTTTTTTTTTATATATATATATATATTTTAGGCACGATGTCAGGTTTCAAGAGGTCTTGTGGTGCCAAAACCGTGAAATCTCCCAAAAAGTGGTTTTGGAAACTACACCTCTCAAGGAATATATCTAGGGGTATAGTTAGCATCTTGACCCGACAGGTCTTTTGCTTTATTTATTGGAATATGTCTGTGAAAATGAAAATCTACTTTTTTTTTTTTCTGAAAAAATATTAAAATATTATTTTATAAGTAATAAAAAGCACCCCAAAACTTGTAAAGCTATTTCTCACGATTACGTAAATACCCCATATGTGGTAATACACTGCTGTTTGGACCCACGGCAGGGCTCAGAAGGGAATCGGCTCCATTTGGCTTTTGGAGCGCATATTTTGCTTGGTAATAGTTCTGTTTCGGGTTTTGCTGGTATTTCAGTTTATAATGTGGGGGCATATGTAATCTGTGCGGAGTACATCAGGGCATAATAAGAGGGTATAATGTGGTAAATAAATAATAATTCATAGATATGTGGCCGGTGTCGCACTGATAAATGGTGCCCGATCTTATCCGCTTTTGGACACTGCACAATTTCTGTCGCTATATACTGAGCGACAGAACTTTTTTTTATTTTTTTTTCTCCACCGGAGCCGTGCGAGGGCTTATTTTTTACATTACAATCTGTAGTTTTCATTGGTACCATCTTGGGGTACATGTGATTTTTTTTATTTTTTATTTTTTTGAAATCACTTTTTATAAAAAAAAATTTTTGGGGCAAGCAAAGTGACCAAAAAAAACATACATTTTGACAATCTCTTTTGTCCTTTTTTTTAAAATTTTATTTTACAGTAATCACTGTGCGCTATAAATGACATTTTACTTTATTCTGCAGGTCGGTACGATTACGGCGATACCATATGTATATACTTGTTTTGTGGCGTTTGCGCAATAAAATAAATTATTTTCTGTGTCACCATATTCTGAGAGCCATAATTTTTTTTATTTTTCAGTCATAAAAGCGGTGTAAGGGCTTGTTTTTTGCGGGACGGGATGTAGTATTATTTTGGGGTACATGCAAATTTTTGATCACTTTTTATTCTATATTTTCTGAGGGGTGATGACCAAAAGAAATAGTGATTCTAGTATTGTTTTTTTTTTATAATTTTTTGCGGTGTGCACCGTGCGGGAAAAATAATGTTATAGTTTCATAGTTGGGGTCGTTACGAACGCGGTGATACCAAATATGTGTACTTCTTTAACGGTTTATTTTATTTTCCTATAATAAAAGACTTATTATAGGGAAAAAAAGCATTTGAATGTTTTTGTAACTTTTATAACTTATTTTTACACTTATTACTTTTTTTTTTTTTACTTGTTTTACTTGAAGACCTGCAGCACTGATGGCTGCTATAATACATTACACTACCTAGGTAGTGTAACGTGTTATAAACTCATTGTGACGCTGACAGTCACACTGACAGGAAGCCTATGAGGACCGGCTGGTCCTCATAGGCTTCCGTGAATGGCAGACTAGAGGCTGTTGTATGGCCTCCGGTTTTGCCATGCAAGCGACTGCAGCACCCGCAATCTGTCCTCGGGAAAGCTTGTTGTAGCAACAAACTTTCCAGTTTATTGCTACAACAAACTTTCCCTGCGATTACATGATCGGGACCTGAACCAATCAGGTCCCGGTCATGTCTCCGGGACCAGAGGCAGGGGTTGACAGCGCGATCTGTGTGTCAGCACTACTCTGAGACACCCGGATCGCGCATTTAACACCCACTGTGAATTCACGTCGGTGCTGACATGAATTTACAGTGGGCGGCCAATACCGGTGATCATATTCTCTGACCGCCGAACCAATCGGTTCGGCAGTCAGAGAACAGGTTTCTGGGGAGCCGCATACACTGACACAGCCGGCGTCCGAGCGCTTTTCACAGCGCTATGCCGGCTGGAACAGACATCTGTATATAGATGTCCTGGCAGCACGGGGTATGTGCGAAAAGGATGTTTATGTACAGATTGTCGGCATGAAAGGGTTAATGTACTGGCATATATCTATATGCCGGTACATTAGCCTGTGTACTGATCGTACACAGGCAGTTGTTAGGACATAGCGAAGTATGCCCTAACAGGAAATATGGAAGGAAAACATAGGAAAAAGCAGAGTTTTTCCTCTGGCGCAGCCGGTATTCGCAACTTTCATTCAACCCAGTCAGAGGACAAGGTGAGTAAAGGAAATTTTTATTTCGTACAAGAATACAACAATAAATTGTTTCGAGACCGGACAGGTCTCTTCCTCAGGCAGTGTACAAAAGGTTAAAAGAAACACGATCCCTGTTCTATAACCAGGAGGGGAGATAAGAATAAAGATATGTACTGGCTAAATAGATTAATATTATGGATATTTGAGCGATCTAGTATATCCAGAGTTTTTTTTACACACACACACACACACACACACACACACACACTGTAATGACGGGGGTGGGGAGACAGACAAGTGAGCCCTAATATACTCACCACTCAGTTCTTGCCTACTTGCAACGACCCGCCCTAGGCGACGGGGTACAACTGGGCGACGGTCCCTATGCTCAATAAGTGCACGACAGACAAACAGACAAGGGTACACAGAGCTAGGGGGAGAAAGGGGCAGTTGCCCACGGCAACACCGTGAGCAACAAGAGAAGTGAACAAGCAGAGTCAAACCAGGAGTGTACGAGGTACCAAACGCAGAGCAGAAGAGTAGTAAACAAGCCGAGTCAAAGCAGGAGTGTACGAGGTACCAAACGCAGAGCAGGAGAGTAGTCAGCAAGCCGGGGTCAATGTGAAGCAAGGACAATGGTACAAGAAGCTGCAGCAGGGCCAGGAAATCAAACGAGCAGAATCACAAGCAAAGGAGAAACAGGAAAGGCAGGTACAAATAGACAGAGGGCGGGAGCTAGCTCTGTCTGGCCAGGCTGTGATAGGGTGGCAGGCTTAGGAGTGGGAGAACCTAAGTGGTGGAAGATGGAGTCAGACTCAGACATAGAAGCAGGTGCAGACTGATTATCTATGGGTGTTAACCCCGAAGCTGTGCCTGACAGAACACACACACACACACACACACACACACACACACACACACACACACTATAGTCAAGCTATTGACACGGTTAGAAATAATGATTTTTATTTGAAATAATAATTTTCTCCTTCAAACTTTGCTTTTGTCAAAGAATGCTCCATTTACAGCATTGCAGACCTTTGGCATTCTAGCTGTTAATTTGCTGAGGTAATCGTGAAAAATTTCACCCCATGTTTCCAGAAGCCTCTCCCACAAGTTGGATTGGCTTGATGGGCACTTCTTGCATACCATACGGAAATAAACAAGATTGATCCGGAGTGTATTAAAAAATAACTTTTACTTAAATTTCTTAAAACATAAGCGTTTGCGATATGAGCGCATATATTCAAATCACATGTCACAGTCGTGTACAGTTATTCTGTTTTTATCAGTATGCATATGCAGCAATATTGGAGACAGCGAAAATAGTCCACCTTTTATGGTTTCCTAATACTTGTGGTTCAAATAATTCGTAAGTTTCAGAGGTTTTCTCATAAGCACTCAGATGCTTTGTAAATCATGTAGGATATACAGAAGATATAAGAGAATTGTTTCGGGCAGTTGCCCTCCTACCCCTTAATTAATGGGATGATGGCGTTCCTTTCAGGCGTCTTCTGTGAAATCCTAGATTTTGTTGGACCTCTGAAATAAGGTAATTCTTCTCCCAATTTCTCTCCCAACGCGTTTCCTCTGACCCATTGATTCATCAGGGGAGATAGGTCATGAATGCTGCTTCATCCTGTTCCTTGGGAAGCTGCATGAAAATTTAGATATAGCTGTCTTGAAAAAAATGTAATTTGCTGTCAGCAAGACATGCTTGCAGTGGCAAGAGAATGGCCTCTCAGTTCGGAGGCAGAGTATCGGCGTCTGGTCCTGACGCCTGCTGTCACTACACTAAAGGATTCCCTGTCTCTTTTTATATAGCCCATTTCCCTCCCACTCACACACACCTTCCAGGTGCAACACCCCTCCCCAGTGACGTGTTTAGATGAGGTAGGAGGGGGGGGGTGTACTGAAGGGGGCGGGGACCTGCAGGGCCGCCGCCGCAGACATAAGGGAATGTTTCCCTGTGTCTGAAGCGACGCTAGCATGCCGCAGGCCTCCGTCCTGAGTCCTCAGATCGTGCTCCCTAAACATCTCTGTAAGGGAGATGTTCAGTAAGCGTCTGCATACAGCGATGAGTGTCATCGCTGCATGCAGACGCGTAGTCAGGGGAACGGAGATAACTCCGCCCCCCCTGGTGACGTCGCGGCCTAGGATAGGTCGCGACGTCACCTTGGAGACCGATCAGCTGTGCAGCGCCATGCGTCTAGAATAGACGCTACTGGTCTGCACAGAGATCGATGAATACAGGCTTTTTCTGAGCTCCCTTATTGTTTTCCCGATATAGTCTAAGGGACATGGACAGGTAATTTTATAAACGACATTTTTGGTGCTGCAGTTTGAGAAACTTTTTATGGGATAACAAATTCCTGTATGGGCACTCTGATTAATTTTCGTTGTTTGGATATAAGTGCAGGCTTTACAGTGTCCACATTTGAAACATCCGTCAATCTTTCTGTTCAGCCAACATCCTCTCTTCTTTAAAGTGTTTAGGTGGCTGTGAGTAACTTGGTCGCCTATACTCCTCCCCCTCCTGTAAGTAATCTGTGCTCTTGGAGTTATGGTTTCTCTTATGTCGGTGTCCATACCGAGGATTTTCCAATGCTTGTCGAGTATGCCCTTAATCATGTGATCTGCTAGGTCATAAGTCCCAATTAGTCTTATCGGTTGCTTGGAGAGTTCTTTCTTTTTAGGGGTTAGTAGTTCTTCTCTATTCTGAGAGTATGCATATTTGTATGACTCTTTTAAGACCGTAGATGGATAGCCCCTCTCGATGAACCGTGATTCCAGATCTCTTGCCTGTTTTCTGAAATCCCGTATATCTGAGCAATTTCTTCTTAAGCGGAGGTATTGCCCCTTTGGTATACCTTTCTTTAAAGGGTATGGGTGGTGACTCTCCCACCTCAGAAGGCTATTTGTGGCAGTTGGTTTTCTGTAGATTGACGTTTTGAGTTTACCATCCTCTTCAATAGATGTAAGTACATCCAGGAAAGGGAGCTTTTTTGGATGAGTTTCAAATGTGAATCTCATACCTATGTCGTTTTGATTTAACCGTTCAACAAACCCTTCAAATGTTTTCAAGGGTTCTGTCCACAACACGAAAATGTCGTCGATATAACGCGCCCACATTGAAGCCGGTAAATTTGTTAATAGTCTTTCATCAGTAAAGACCATAGTTTCTTCCCACCAGCCCAGAAATAGGTTTGCGTACGTGGGGGCACATGAGTTACCCATAGCCGTACCTCTGAGCTGGTGGTACAAACGTCCGTTAAACAAAAAGTAGTTTTTAGTTAAGACAAATTCCAGCAGCTTCAACATGAGCGCGCTATGGTCCCTAAAGTGTGTCCCCCTTGTGTCTAGGAAATGCCGTGCTGCCTCCAGTCCTTTTTCGTGGGGGATTGAGGAATATAGAGCCTCTACGTCTATACTACACAGGATTGTGTCCTTTTCGATGGGTAAATCGTCAATTTTTGACAGTAGATCCATCGTATCTCTCGTGTAGGAGGGTAAGGTCTCAACAAAAGATCTTAAGAACTTATCGACGTAGATCCCCACATTCTGTGTCAAACCCCCAATACCAGATACAATAGGGCGCCCTTTCAAAGGGGTTGTGCCCTTATGTATCTTGGGGAGAGCATAGAATGTGGGGATCTTTGGTTTGTTGATAATCATAAATTTGTACTCGTGTTCGTCGATAAGGTTGTTACTTTTGGCGTCATTTAGTATTTTGATTAGATCTTTTTTGAAATTAGTAGTGGGGTCTTCCGTGAGAATTTTGTAACTCCCCGGATCACTGAGGATGTTGTTGCACATCTCTATATATTTCTCCCTTTCTAAGATGACGACATTTCCCCCCTTGTCGGAGGCTTTGATCACAATATTCTCGTCCCTTTCCAGAGAGATTAATGCTTGGTTTTCCTTTCTTGTCAGATTCGTTACTTTTTTGTGTACATCAATTTTCATAAGGTCATTAATGACCATTTCTTGAAACACATCTATAACCGAAGTCTCCCCGATAGGAGGCATCTTCTGACTCTTAAGTTTACAAGATGTGAAAGGGCCAGTTCCTCTATGTTTTTCGTTTACAGACAGTAATTCCGCCAGATCTCGTGCATGTGGGAGTTCTTGCAGCGTGATTCCCAATTCTTGACACTCTTTATCTTTCATCCTATGGAATTTATGCCATCTTAGTTTCCTTGTAAATAAATGAATGTCTTTAATCCAGTTGAATACATCGAAACTGGTAGTTGGTACATAAGACAGTCCTCTGCTGAGGACAGAGATTTCCGTGTTGTTTAAATTCCTCTTAGACAGGTTAATGACCGTTAGTTTATCCTTTTGTATCATTTCGGATTGCTCGGTTTGTTCCGTAGCTGGTATGGTACTCTCGGACCTTCCCTGTCTAGAAAAGGGGATGTTTCCAAGTTGAAACCAGAGCCTTGAGTTATTCCTGAATGACTGGAGGTGCCTGAACTTGGTGGCATATCCCATTTTCTCGGGGGATTTCTGCTGCTTGGATAGCTTCTTCCTCTCGTTGATCTAGAGTAATTGCGTCCCCTGTTTCCTCTAGTCCAGTTCTGGTAGTTGGCTTCCTGATCAGTATGATCTGTGTCTGTTGAGGATTGGTCCGTTTCAATTTTGGACCTTGCCTTCTTGGTTTCAAATGTGTAGATCTTATTATCCTTGAAATCTTGCAGGTCCCGTACAAATTGATTATGCTTCCTTTCTGTTAAATTGAACTGAAATTTTTCAAAAACATTCTGCAAAGTGGCCTCTTTGGTGTTATATTCAGGTTCTGTTTTAAACTTAAGGACAATTTCTATTTGTTCTTTTAATTTTTTTGTTGTGATGTCCAGGACTCTCTTTTCTTCATCCAACAGAATTTGTATGAGTCTGAGGGAACTACCCGTGGCTTCAGCTTCCCACCTGTGCATCAATTCTGGAGTCTGTAGTCGTAGAGCAGGCATGAGCATAATTCTTAGACCTCTTGGCACTATATTGTGTTTGAGATAATTTTCAAAAGACTGCACTTCCCACCATGATGTGGATTGTTCCTTGTAGCATTTTGTCAGTTCCGTAAATGCAGATTTAAGAGAGGGCGTGTATTTTTTTTGAAAAAACTTTCTCAGAAAATACTTCTCTTGCCTGGTGCAGCCATGCCTCTGTGTTTATGGTACTTGCAATGAAACTTGCCATATCCTAGAAGGATTATTCTGTAATATATATTCGTGGTCTTGTGTATCGTCTACCACCTAGACAATGTTGGTTTGTCAAGTATTCTCCGTAAATTATAACCATACCATACGGTCAAGCTCTATGGGGTTGAGATCTGGTGACTGCGCTGGCCACTCCGATTACAGATAGAATACCAGCTGCCTGCGTCTTCCCTAAATAGTTCTTACATAATTTGGAGGTGTGCTTTGGGTCATTGTCCTGTTGAAGGATGAAATTGGCTCCAATCAAGCGCTGTCCACAGGGTATGGCGTTGCTAAATGGAGTGATAGCCTTCCCTATTCAAAATCCCTTTTACCTTGTACAAATCTCCCACTTTACCAGCACCAAAGCAACCCCAGACCATCACATTACCTCCACCATTCCTGACAGATGGCGTCAGGCACTCTTCCAGCATCTTTTCAGTTGTTCTGCGTCTCACAAATGTTCTTCTGTGTGATCCAAACACCTCAAACATCGATTTGTCTGTCCATAACACTTTTTTCCGATCTTCCTCTGTCCATTGTCTGTGTGCTTTTGCCCATATTAATATTTTCCTTTTTATTAGCCAGTCTCAGATATGGCTTTTTCTTTTCCACTCTGCCCTGAAGGCCAGCAACCCGGAGTCGCCTCTTCACTGTAGAAGTTGACACTGGTGTTTTGCGGGTACTATTTAATGAAGCTGCGAGTTGAGGACCTGTGAGGTGTGTGTGTTTCTCAAACTAGAGACTCTAATGTACTTGTCTTGTTGCTCAGTTGTGCAGCGGGGCCTCCCACTTCTCTTTCTACTCTGGTTAGAGCCTGTTTGTGCTGTCCTCTGAAGGGAGTAGTACACACTGTTGTAGGAAGTCTTCAGTTTCTTGGCAATTTCTCACATGGAATAGCCTTCATTCCTAAGAACAAGAATAGACTGTCGAGTTTCACATGAAAGCTCTCTTTTTCTAGCCATTTTGAGAGTTTAATCGAACCCACAAATGTAATGCTCCAGATTCTCAACTAGCTCAAAGGAAGGTCCGTTTTATAGCTCCTCTAGACAGCAAAACTGTTTACAGCGGTACTAACATAATTGCACAAGGGTTTTCAAGTGTTTTCTAATCATCCATTAGCCTTCTAGCACAGTTAGCAAACACAATGTACCATTAGAACACTGGAGTGATGGTTGCTGGAAATGGGCCTCTATACACCTATGTAGATATTGCATTGAAAACCAGACGTTTGCAGCTAGAATAGTCATTTAGCACATTAACAATGTATAGAGTGTATTTCTGATTAATTTAATGTTATCTTCATTGAAAAAAAACTGCTGTGCTTTTCTTTAAGAAATAAGGAAATTTCTAAGTGACCCCAAACTTTTGAAAGGTAGTATGTGTGTATATATATATATATATATATATATATATAACATTTTGTATAAAAATGTGGGTTTCTGAAAGAATAAAGATTTTAAGCTTGTCATAAGTATTGCACTTTAACCCCTTCCCGCTCCTGGACGTACTATTAGGTCATGGTAGCGGTATCGTTCGCGCTCCATGACCTAATAGTACGTCTCGGGAGTAACGGCCGTTTCGACCGTCCTCCCGACACATGCAGGAGCTGTGACAGCTGCTGTCTCGTACAGAATCTGTCACAGATCCTACAGCGGGGACCGATCGCGGTGTCCCCGCTGATTAACCCCTTAAAAGCCGCATTCAATAGAGATCGCGGCTTTTTAGGAGTTAAGCTGCCATCGCCGGTCTGCTACACGATAGCGGCCGGCGATTCTGACTATGGCAGCTGGACACCAAACAATGGCGTCCGGCTATGCCATCGACAGAAGCCTAGTGGGTCCTGACAAAGTCAGGACCCACTATGCTTGCTGTCAGTGAGGCCCTGATCGCTATTTTAATACACTGCACTATGCATGTAGTGCAGTGTATTAGAATAGCCATCAGGGCCTCCTGCCCTCAAGTACCCTAGTGGGATAAAGTAAAAAAGATGTGTAAAAATAAGAAAATAAAAGTTTTAAAAGTGAAAATCCCCCTTTTTACCTTATCAGTCCTTTATTGTTAATAAAAATATATAAACAAACAAACTATACATAATTGGTATCACCGCGTCCGTAACGGCCTGAACTAAAAAATTATTTCGTTATTTATCCTGCACAGTGAAAGCCGTAAAAGGAAATAATAATAAACTGTACCACAATCACAATTGTTTGGTCACTTCACCTCCCAGAAAATGCAATAAAAAGAGATCAAAAAGTCGCATGTACCTAAAAATGGTTCTGATCGAAACTACAGTTCGTTACGCAAAAAATAAGTCCTCGCACGGCTTTATTGATGGAAAAACAAAGTTCTGGCTCTTAGAATATGGTAACACAAAAAGTGAATGATTGATTTTTTACAAAACTTATTTTATTGTGCAAACGCCATAAGACCTAAAAAAAAACCTATAAACATCTGGTATCGCCATAATCGTATCGCCCCGCAGAATAAAGTGAATATGTCATTTATAGCGCACGGTGAATGCTGTAAAAAAAATAGAATAAAAAAACAATAGTAGAATTGCTGTTTTTTAGTCACCGCGCCACCTAAAAATAGAATAAAAACCTGATCAAAAAGCTGCATGCACCCCAAGAAAACTTCAATGCATTCCTCAAGGGGTCTAGTTTCCAAAATGGGGTCACTTTTGGGGGGTTTCCACTGTTTTGGCACCACAAGACCTCTTCAAACCGGACATGGTGCCTAATAAAAAAGAAGCCTTTAAATCCACTAGGTGCTCCTTTGCTTCGGAGGCAGGTGCTTCAGTCCATTACCGCACTAGGGCCACATCTGGGAAATTTCTCAAAACTGCAGAATCTGGGCAATAACTATTGAGTTGCGTTTCTCTGATAAAACCTTTTGTGTTATAAAAAAAAATGGTATAAAAAGGATTTTCTGACAAGAAAAAATTTACATTTCACCTCTACTTTGCTCTAAATTTCTGTGAAACACCTAAAGAGTTCATAAACTTTCTAAATGCTGTTGTGAATACTTTGAGGGGTCTAGTTTCTAAAATGGGGTGTTTCATAGGGGTTTCTAATATATAGGCCCCTCAAAGCAACTTCTGAACTGTAACCTAAAAAAATAAATAAATGAGGCAATACTTTGCTTCTTACATTATACTGATAATGAGCCGTGCCCACCCCGAGATGACCCCAGTTTTGACCGTTTGTATAAACGGAGACCCCTATTAGACCGTTTCAGTGCCCGGTTTTCCCAAGCATACACCCCCGAGAAGTGTATTTCTATTGATGAGTCTTAGGTACATTTTAAAGGGCGGCTTCAATTCCGCCAGTACCTGCCGGGTAAGGAGGGCAAGGTATGGCGTGAAGATGTATAAGCTATGTGAGAGTGCATCAGGGTATACCTACAGATTTAGGATATATGAAGGGAAGGACACCAGTATTAAGCCCCCGGAATGCCCCCCCTTACTGGGAGTTAATGCAAAAATTCTGTGGGATTTGGTGCACCCACTGCTGGACCAGGGTTACCACCTCTACCTGGATAATTATTATACCAGCGTCCCACTCTTCAATTGCCTTGCTTCCAGTCCTGTGGCATGCAGCACGGCTAGAAGAAATCTGAGAGGCCTCCCTAAGACTGCTTGGACAAACAAGAAGGGGTGAGAGCAGGGCACAATCTAGCAGCACCATATTGTGTATCAAGTACAAGGACAAGAGAGATGTCCTTGTATTGACAACAATACATGGCCATACCAGTACCCATGTACCAGTACAGAGACCCCCCAAACCAGACTGCATCCTGGACTACAATAGGTACATGGGAGGGGTTGACTTGTCAGATCAAGTCCTGAAGCTCTACAGCGCCATGCGGTGTGGTATAAGAAGCAGGCCGTGCACATCTTACCAATGGCATTGTACAATGCGTACGTGCTACGTCGATGTACAGGTCAGACGGGAACTTTCCTGGAATTTCAAGAGGTGGTTATCAAGAACCTAATTTTTAGGGACCAGGAAGGGGGGGCACCCAGTACTTCTGGAAGCGAGGCCACACGCATCGTACCAGGGCAACACTTTCCAGGAGAATTTCCCCAAACTGGCAAGAAGGGAAAAAGTCAAGAGGTGCAAAGTCTGCTATTAGAGGGCGATAAGGGATGACACAATATATCAATGTGACACGTGTCCCGAAAAACCAGAGCTCTGTATGAAAGAGTGTTTTAAAATTTATCATACATCCCTTGGTTTATAATTTACCCTGATGTACTCTGCACAGCTTATCCCCCCCTCGTCTTTCCACTCTGGGGCCTGCTGTGTGCCCAGGAAGCTAACAGCCACATGTAGGGTATTGCCGTATCCAGGAGAACCCACATTACAGTTTATGGGGTGTATGTCTCCGGTCAAAATGCTCACTACACCTCTAGATGAATGCCTTATGGGTGTAGTTTTTAAAACGGGGTCACTTCTTGCGGGTTTCAACTGTACTGGTACCTCAGGGGCTTCTGCATACATGACTTTGCACCAGAAAATCCCCAGTAGGCCAAATGGTGGTCCTTTCCTTCTGAGCCCTCCCATGGGCCCAAACGGCAGTTTATCACCACAAATGGGGTACTGCCGCACTCAGGACAAATTGGGCAACCAAATGGAGTATTTTATTTCTTGTGAAAATAAGAATTTTTGACGTAAAACGACATATTATTGGAAAAAAATTTTTTTTTAAATTCCCAGCCCAATTCAAATAAGTTCTGTGAAGAAACTATGGGGTCTAAATGGTCACATTACCCATAAATGAATTCCTTGAGGGGTGTAGTTTCCAAAATGGTCACTTCTTGTGGGTTTCCATTGCTTTGATACCTCTGGGGCTCTGCAAATGCGACATGGTACCCGAAAACCAATCCAGCAAAATCTGGACTCCAAAGAACAAATAGTGCTCCTTTCCTTCTGAGCTCTCGCATGGGCCCAAACGGCAGTTTATCACCACAAATGGGGTATTGCCGCACTAAGGACAAATTGGGCAACAAAATGGAGTATTTTGTTCCCTGTGAAAATAAGAAATTTTGATCACAAATGAAATTTTTGGGGAAAAAATGATTTTTTATTTTATTTCACAGCCCAATTTAAATAGGTGCTGTGAAAAAACTGTGCGGTCAAAATAGTAACAACAACCATAAATTCCTTGAGGGGTGTTGTTTCCAAAATGGGGTCACTATTGGGGGATTACTACTGTTTTGGCACCTTAACACCTTTTCAAACCTGGCATGCTGCCTAAAATATATTCTAATAAAAAAAGAGGCCTCAAAATGCACTAGCTGCTTCTTTGCCTCTAGGGCTTATGTTTTAGTCCACGAGCGCAGTAGAGTCACATGTGGGACATTTCTAAAAACGGCAGAATCTGGAGAATACATATTTAGTAGTGTTTCTCTGGTAAAAACTTCTGTTACAGAAAAAAAATTGAATACAATTGAAATTCAGCAAGAAAAATGACATTTGCAAATTTCACCTCCACTTTGCTTGAATTCCTGTGAATTGCCTGAACTAAAAACTTTCTAAATGCTGTTTTGAATACTTTGAGGGGTCTAGTTTTTAAAATGGGGTGTTTTATCAGGGGTTCTAATACATAGGCTCCTCAAAGCGCTTCAGATCTGAAGAGGTACCTTAAAAAAAAAAGGCTTTTGAAATGTTCTAAAAATATGAGAAATTGCTGTTTATGTTCTAAGCCGTGTAACATCCAAGAAAAATAAAAGTGTTCAAAAAACGATGCCAATATAAAGTAGACATATGGGAAATGTGAACTAGTAACTACTTTGGGTGGTATAACCGTCTGTTTTACAAGCAGATGCATTTAAATTCTGAAAAATGCTATTTTTTCAAAAATTTCTCTACATTTTGCTATTTTTCACCAATAAACACTGAATATATCGACCAAATTTGACCACGAACATGAAGCCCAATGTGTCACGAGAAAACAATCTCAGAATCGCTTGGATAGGTTTAAGCATTCCGACGTTATTACCACATAAAGTGAAATATGTCAGATTTGAAAAATGGGCTCTGAGCCTTGAGGCCCAAACTAGGCTGCGTCCTTAAGGGGTCAATAAGAATGACTTAGTCTCTAGTGATGTTTAATATCTTGGTTATGGTCCGTTAATGTATTCCTCTAGATGGGATATTTTGGTGTGATTGTCTCCATTACTTCATTTAAACCTTCGGGTATTAGGGTTTTTAATTTATATATCCCCAAAAATTTTCGTTTACAGAGTGACTCAAAACTGTTTATTTTAGATTCAGCTATATGTTCAATGGGTGTTATGGTAAAACAAGCAAAATTATTATGTGCAAGTGTACAGTGTTTGGAGACACTGTAACAAACCATTTAGAGTAGTGACCACTGTTAAAATCTAAATAGCTGTTACTATGCACTTTTTAAAAAAAATGTCCATGTGATAATTCTCTGTTCTGTCTTTGTAATGACCAAATATAAAAAATGTATAATTTTTTTGGGGATGTTAAAGTGAAGTTGATTCCCCACATATTTTTATTTAGTGATTGACAGAAACTTCTGACAGTAGATATATCCCCTTCCCAGATAAAAAAATAAATTGTCTATAAATATTTTAAAGAGCACAATATGGGTAGTTGCCAGATATAGGTCTCTTCAAACATACCCTTAAAAATATTGGCATAGCTGGGTGCCCCTCTTGTTCCCATTGTAGTGCCTTTTAACCTGGTGATAAATCTTATGATCAAAGGTAAATACATTGTTTGTTTTTTAGAATAAACTCCATGTTGCATAGAAAATTGTTTGTAACAATAATAGGTCCGGATCTCTATCTAACATCATTTTTAAGTTTTTTTTTTAAGCCAATTCCATGTTCGATGTTGCTATATAACGAAGTTACATCTAGGGTAATAATAGATTTTCTTTAACAGTAATTGGGATAAAACCCTTGATTAATTGTGTATAATCTTTAAAATAGCTAGGGAGTTCCACTACATATTTTTGAAGAATTATATCTAAGTAGTGGGAGAGATCAGTTTAGGCATACAGACCTAAAACCTACATCAAAATTTTACCCTAAAACAAACCAAGGGAATTTTATAAACACTTTATCTAAAGTCTCCAAAGACTTAAAGCCTTGATACTCACAGGATCTCTGGGAAAAATAATCTAACCTTTAATGAAAAATTCGCTCTAAAGGGCCTTAAAACCAATGAAAAAATGTAATCTGATCAGCGGATAAGGGTGGTGGAACTGCAAAACACTTTAGATTACCACTTTGAAGCTATTAACCCCTTCAGGACTGAGCCTGTTTTGGCCTTCAGGACGAAGCCGATTTTTTCAAAAAAATTTGGTCGATTTAAATTCAATATGTATTTGTAAAAAACACGAAGATTTAGAGAAAATTAGCAAAAATTATCATTTTTCTAAATTTAAATGTATCTACCTGTATAACAGATAGTAGTAATACCACACAAAATACTTACTAGTTTATATTTCCCATAGGTCTACTTTATGTTTGCATCATTTTTTTTTAACATTCTTTTATTTTTATAGGACGTTACAAGGCTTAGAACTTTATCAGCAATTTCTCATATTTTCAAGAAAATTTCAAAAGCCTATTTTTTCACGGACCAGTTCAGTTCTGAAGTGGCTTTGAGGGCCCTATATATTAGAAAGTCCCCATAAATCAGCCCATTTTGAAAACTGCACTCAAAGTATTCAAAACAGCATTCAGAAAGTGTTTTAACCCTTTAGGTGTTTCACAGGAGTTAAAGCAAAGTAGAGGTGAAATTTACAAATTTACCCAAGAAATGCAACTCGATATTTCCCAGATTCTGCAGTTTTTAGAAATAGCCCTCATGTGGTCCTAGTGCGGTAATGGACTGAAACACAGGCCTCAGCAGCAAAGGAGCGCTTAGTGGATTTTGGGGCCTCCTTTTTTTTAGAATATATTTTAGGCACCATGTCAGGTTTGAAGAGGTCTTGTGGTACCAAAACAGTAAAGACCCCCCCCAAAAGTGACCCCATTTTGGAAACTATACCCCTCAAGGAATTTATCTATGGGTATAGTTAGCATTTTGAACCCACAGTTTTTTTGCTAAATTTATTTGAATTCGTATGTGAAGATCAAAATCTACTTTTTTTTGTGAAAAAACGTATACATTTTTGCAAGGAATAAAGTAGAAAAAACACCTTGGAATTATTCTGTAAAGGTAAAAATCAACTTTTTTCTGTAAGAACTTAGACATTTTTAATATTTACAAGGAATAAAGGAGAAAAAGTACCCCAACATTTGTAAAACAATTTCTCCTGATTACGTAAATACCCCATATGTGGTAATAAACTGCTGTTTGGACCCACACCGGGGCTTAGAAGGGAAGGAGCGCTATTTGGCTTTTTGAGCTCAAATTTAGCTGGAATAGTTTTTGGGTGTCATGTCGAATTTGCAAAGCCACTGAGAGACTGAAACAGTGGAAGCCCCCCAAAAGTAACCCCATTTGAGAAACTACACCACTTAAGGTATCTATCTAGGGGTATAGTGAGCATTTAGGCCCCACACGTCTTTTGCAGAATTTATTAGAATTAGGCCGTGAAAATTAATATCAACATTATTTCCACTAAAATGTAGATATTTTTTTTCAATTTCACAAAGGATAAAGGAGAAAATGCACCCCAACATTTGTAAAGCAATTTCTCCCGAGTACGGCTATACCCCACATGTGGTCATAAATGTTTTTTCATTAGAAAGTAATTAACCCTTTCCGAACTGATCCATGTTTTGCTTTTTTCTTTTTCGTTTTTTCTCCCCGCTTTCCGAGAGCCACAACTTTTTTTTTTTTTTTTTTTTCGTCAGAGTGGTGTGAGGGCTTATTTTTTGCGGAAACGAGCTGTAGTTTTTATTGGTACCATATTTTGGTACATAAGAATTTTTGAGCAATTTCTATTACGTTTTTTGGTAGAGCTGAAAAACGGATTTTGCCGTTTAAAATAATTTTTCACGGCGTTCACCGTGCGAGTTCAATAGTGGTATATGGTAATAGCTTGGACTTTTACGGACGCAGCGATACCAATTTTGTGTTTTTTTTAATTTTTTTACATTACTTTAGAGAAATGTGAAAATGTTGTTTTTTTGTACTTTAAATATTTATTTAATTTTTTCCACTAATAATTATTTACTTTTTGTTTTTACACATTTTTATGCGCAGCGGATGGTGCAGAGTGAAAATTAAAATTTTCCACTGATGTGCCATTTTAGTGCACTATATGTTGTGCCCAGTTTGTGCCACAAATACCTCATAAAATTTTAACAGAGTTCTCCCGGGTATGGCGATGCCATATCGGTGGATGTAAACGGCTGTTTGGGCACGCTGTAGGGCTCTGAAGGGAGGGACGCCATTTGGCTTTTGGAGCGCAGATTTTGCTTGGTAGTAGCTCTGGCGTTTTGCTGGTATTTCAGTTTATAATGTGGGGGCATATGTAGACTGGGCAGAGTACATCAGGGGCATAATAAGAGGGTATAATCGGTAAATAAATAATATTAGATATGTGGCCTTTGTGGCACTTATAAATGGTGCCTGATCTTATCCGCTTTTGGACACTCTGCACATTTTGCATTGCTATATTCTGGGAGCCAGAGCTTTTTTTTTATTTTTTTCACCACCAGAGCCGTGTGAGGGCTTATTCTTTGCGAGACAATCTGTAGATTTCATTGGTAGCATTTTGGGGTACATGCCATTTTTTTGATCACTTTTTATTCCATTTTTCGGCAATCCAGGTGACCAAAAACCATCAATTCTGACAATGATTTTTTTTTTTTTTTTTTTTTACAGCGTTCACCCTGGGCTATAAATGACCATTATATTTTATTCTGTGGGTCGGTATGATTACAGCGATACAATATGTATATTGTTTTATGTTTTGCAGCGTTTGCGCAATAAAATAACTTATTTAGAAAATAATTTATTTTCTGTGTCACCATATTCTGAGAGCCATAAGTTTATTTATTTTTCAGTCAAAAAAATCAGTGTAAGGGCTTGTTTTTTGCGGGACGGGTTGTAGTTTGTACCGGTACTATTTTGGCGTACATGCGACTTTTTGATCACTTTTTATTGTATATTTTGGGAGGGGTGGTGACCAAAAAATAGTGATTCTGGCATTGTTTTTAGTTTTATTTTTTTTGCGGTGTTCACCGTGCGGGAAAAATATTATAGTTTTATAGTTGGGGTCGTTACTAACGCGGTGATACCAAATATGTGTACTTTTTTTTTTTACGTGTTCATTTTTGTCCCTATAATAAAAGACTTCTTATGGGGAAAAAATAGCAGTTCTTGTTTATGTCCCTTATAACTTTTATTTTTACACTTTTTCTTAAACATTTTTATTCTTTTTTTTACTTTTTTCACTTGTCCCACTAGGGGACACTTAGACTTGCAGCTCTGATCGATGCTGGAATACATTACACTACACACGTAGTGTAATGCGTTCCAACTGTCATTGTGACGTAACAGTCACACTGACCGGAAGCCTAGGAGGACCAGCAGAGGCTGGTCCTCATAGGTTTCTGTACATGGCAGCCCGGAATCCATTGTCTGGCGTCCGGTTGCCATGGGTACCATCGCCAGCCCCCGTACCATCGCTAAACACCTTAATTGTGGCGTTCAAAATTGAGGGGTTAACTGCCGAAATCAGCGGCGATGGGTCGCTGATCAGCAGCGGGGAATGCAGGGCAGGCACAGTTAACCGCCGCTGCGGTGTAGCGTCGCGCGGCGGTTAACTATCAAAGCACTGACGTTACTGAACTTGCGCGAACTTACTGCACACATTGACGTGCATTAACGTCAAGGTGCGGGAAGGGGTTAACATTTTATCAGACACAAATTAACAAACAATCCACTACCCACAATTATAGAAAAACTAAAAGTAATAGTCAGTCAGGCATTTTCTGATAATTCTAAAGAAAAAAGAAATAAAACTACCTTATTCCTACTAATATAAATATGCCTTTCTTTTACTATTTGCCAAAAATCCGCAAAGACATGAAAACCTCCCGAGGTAGACCTCATTTCTGGGATACAATCACCCACATGTCATCTCTCCCACTACTTAGATATAATTCTTCAAAAATACGTAGTGGAACTCCCTAGCTATTTTAAAGATTCTACACAATTAATCAAGGATTTTATCCCAATTACTGTTAAAGAAAATCTATTATTACCCTAGACGTAACTTCGTTATATAGCAACATCGAACATGGCATTGGCTTAAAAAACTTAAAAATGATGTTACATAGAGATCCGGACCTATTATTGTAACATAACAATTTTCTATGCAACAGCATGGAGTTTATTCTAGAAAAAACAATGTATTTACCTTCGATCATAAGATTTATCACCAGGTTAAAGGCACTGCAATGGGGACAAGAGCGGCACCCAGCTATGCCAATATTTTTATGGGTATGTTTGAAGAAACATATATCTGGCAACTACCCATATTGTACTCTTTAAAAGATATATAGACAATTTATTTTTTATCTGGGAAGGGGATATATCTACTGTCACAACTTTCTGACAATCGCTAAATAAAAATACGTGGGGAATCAACTTCACTTTTTACATCCAAAGAAATGAGATACATTTGTTAGATTTGGTCGTTACAAAGACAGAACAGAGAATTATTACACAGACAATTTTTTAAAAAGTGAATAATAACAGCTATTTAGATTTCAACAGTGGTCACTACTCTAAATGTTTGAAGAATATACCCTACAGCCAGTACATGCGAATAAGATAATACTGTACACTTTACGCAAATTTTAATAGACCGCGCCGCATTCTATACAAGCGTTTTAGAGAAAAAAAAGCTATCCTCATACATTGCTTTCTGATGCTTACAAAAAAAACAGAAGGTTTGAAACAACTGGAGTGCCTACCAACCACTAACAAAAAAGTAAGTATCCAGAACAAAAATACAAAGAAAACATGATTACAGTACGGGACAATTGTCCGGCAGCGAGGCAGGGACTCCTAGCATCGTACATAACTATGATGCTGGGAGCCCAGCTCCCTGCACTGTGTTCGGTCCGGGACTTGCGGCCGAAATACGTCAGTCAATTACGGACGTAATGACCTCGTGTGAATCCCGCCTTAAAGACCCTCCATCAGATACTCACTGGTTTTCCTGGAGGTCTTCTGAAGATGTAAGCCTCTTAGGGAGCAACCTGTAGTCTGGGGCTGGTATCTCCCTCCTCTCCCGGTCACCGCTTCCCTCTATGGAGGTGGTAGATTCCTGCTGTGTGTGGGGTCTCCTCTGGGGGGGGGAGAAGTAGTTCTCGTGAGGTCAGGCCGGGCTACAGGCAGAGAGCCAGGACTCCTGACCCTGCGTTCGGCAGCTTCCGGCGCACTACAGTGACCACTTCCGGTCGTGGCGCACGTCACTTCTGGTGGGAATGACATGCGGACATCCCAGGAAACGATGCTCTGGTGGCCCATGTGGGGAGGATGGGCTACAGCGCGCCGTGGCCTGGTAGCCTCCCCAGAACGGCTCCTTCTCCAGCAAAGCAACCAACATGGAAGCTCCAGGAGAAGCAGCAGGACGCGTGGAACAACCTGAGCGATCAGACCCAGGAAGATCCTCTAGTCCGTTACTTTAAACAGCATGGGATCTTCTAGGAAGCATGGTAGGTCAGACCTTTCTTTCACATTATTAATTTTGTCCTTCCTTGTATATTGCATATTTCCTAGGTCAGAGAGGGTTCCAGGAAAAAATTGGACAAAGCTTGCAACAAAGAATGTGTTGTGTAGTAGGAAGCTAGCAGCCTCTTATCAAAAACGATTATGCCAGCTTTGTTTAGATAAGATCCTGGCAGAAGAATCCCCTAGCCTTGCCTCTAGCATAATAGATATAGTGCGTACAAAGGTTAAAGGGAAGGTGTCACAAATTATTATTTTTTTATACAATATTGCTTTTAGTATGTCATTAAAATAAATTAAATTTTATTTATTTGTTTGTACTTTTAAATTATTTTTTTTTCTTTCTTTTACTTCTCTATGGGGGCTCCCATTTTTTTTTTCATCTCTGTATGTGTCGATTTTCGACACATACAGAGCTGGAATACGGCACATACATCCCCATAGAGAATGTGAACGGGAGCCGGTCCATTCACTATGGCGTACGCCATCTGTGTGGGAACAGCGCATGCGCCGCTCCCACACAGACCAATAGGAAGGTCTTTGGTAGAGCGACATCCGGCGCCATTTTTATGTGGACCGGAAGCCGCGGCCAGACAGTAAGATGACTACTTCCGGTCGCGCCTTCCGGCTATATGGAAGGCAGCACAGACGCAAGGACTAGGAGCGGAGGCGGCGGCGGCAGGAGCAGTTAAGTTATGTTTGTGTATGTGATGTGTGTATGCTAGTGTTATACTGTCTGCTTACCACTGTATCTAATCCTCCTACACTGTGCATTCGCTCAGAAAATGGCAGCACACCGTGTAGGAGGTTTGAACATTCAACTCCCTCCTTTCTCCTGGCACTAGCCAGGATAAAGGAGGGGGGCTTGTGTGAGGACACTAGAGCTAGTGTGTCTACTCCAAATTTGCTGCATAAAGCAATGAGGTTGCTTTACCACATTGCCAATGCTGCAATTTGGGGAATTGCTCCCTCTAGTGACCAGCACATGGAAATGTTATAAATTAGAATCCAATTTATAATATTTCCTGACTTGTGAAAAAATTAATATAAAACAATTTAATCATTTATATACTAACTGTTTAACTGGAAAAAAATAAAATCTAGCGACACATTCCCTTTAAGAGCTCCCTTAGATCCCTCAGAGAGAATCCTGATCGTCCTAGCACCTCGTCTGGCAAGACCTAGGCGTTTCTAATTCCTCTAGTGAAGCGGAAAGGTTTGAGGAGGAAGCGGACAAGAGAAAGCACTCACTAGATCACTCCCTGCTCCTTTCCTCGGCAGCCAGACTCTCGCTCAGGTGGTGGATGAAGGTAGAGTACCTCAGGAAGGGTGTTTCATGGGAAATGTCCCCAACGCTAAACATTACAACAGATGCCAGTCCTTGGGGGTGGGGAGCACATGGTGAATCCTTCTGTCTTAGTGGGATCCTCAAACCTCCATAAGATCTTCCAACTACAGGGAGCTGGAGGCAGTACTTCAGGCAATAAAAAAACACCTCAATTCCTATACTTTCAGGAAGAAGGGTAAAGGTTTTTTCAGACAACATGACTACAGCAGCATACATAAATCATCAGGGAGGTACAAGATCAGGGCTTCTGATGAAGTTGCTTACAGATATCTTTTTCCCTAGCCGAGCTACATCTATCGTCCCTTTCAGCTGTCCATCTAAGGGGAAGGAACAATCGGGTAGCAGACCTCTTGAGCAGATGACAGTTGCTTCAGTCGGAGTGGTCCCTGAATCAGGACGTCTTCCAGATGATTGTGGCCAGGTGGGGGAATCTTCCATAGACCTGTTCGCTACCAGGGAGAAGGTGCCCAGATTCTTTTCCCTAGATCGCAGGGAATATCCGGTAGCAGTAGATGCTCTCTCCCAGAGTTGGATCCTGGAAAAAGGTTATTCCTTTCCACCCTCTGTCTACTTCCGAGAGTTTTTAAAAAGATCAGAGAAGACAAAGCCTCTGTAATCCTGATTGCTCCATTTTGGCCAAAGGGGCCATGGTTCACCTGGCTGAGGAAGTTGTCTGTAACCCAACCATGGATCCTCCCAGACCATGGATCTCCTGTCCCAGGGCTCAGTAGTTCATCCAGACCTCTTCAGGCTGCCTTTTACAGCATGGAGACTGAGCGGGTATGTTCACACGAGGTCATTACGTCCGTAATTGACGGACGTATTTCGGCCGCAAGTACCGGACTGAACACAGTGCAGGGAGCCGGGCTCCTAGCATCATACTTATGTACGACGCTAGGAGTCCCTTCCTCGCTGCCGGACAACTGTCCCGTACTGAAAACATGATTACAGTACGGGACAGTTGTCCGGCAGCGAGGCAGGGACTCCTAGCGTCGTACATAACTATGATGCTAGGAGCCCGGCTTCCTGCACTGTGTTCGGTCCGGTACTTGCGGCCGAAATACGTCCTCCGTCAATTACGGGCGTAATGACCTCGTGTGAACATACCCAGATGGTAATCCTCAGGAAAAGAGGTATCTCTGAAATTGTCAGCTCTACCTAACTGTCAAGTAGGAAACCGGTTACCTCTAAAAATATATTTAAGGGTCTGGAAAGCTTTTCTTACATTTACAGGAATTGATATAGATCTATTAGAAGATCCAGATATTCCCCTGATTTTAGACTTTCTCCAGGCAAGTACATTAAAGGTACAGATTTCTGCCCTAATGATTCCAGATTAGCAGAACAGCCCTGGATTAGAAGGTTCTTGATTGCGGCCTCCAGGAGAAGACCCCAAATAAGGTCTTCAGTCCCATCTTGGGACTTAAACTTAGTCCTTACTGCTTTGATGGGTTCATCCTTTGAACCTTTGGACTCCCTGTCCATTAAATTTCTCACTCTAAAGATGACGTTTTTACTAGCGGTTACCACCGCCCGAAGAGTAAGTGAAATTCAGGCCCTCTTGGCCTTTCCCCCTTACACGTTGGCAAAAAACTTGGAAAGGTCTATCGTCCAATGCTAACGGTAATTTCCCCTTTTCATCAAGACCAAGAGATTATTCTTCCCTCCTTCTGTGACACCCCAAAGGATCCAAGAGAACAGGAATTTAATTGTTTAGATGTAAGGAGATGCTTAGTCCACTACCTGGAGATCACAAAGGACTGGAGGTCTTCAGAGAATCTCCTTATTCAGTTTCAGCGTCCAAATAGAGGTTCGGCAGCTAGCAGACTGACAATAGCAAGGTGGATTAAGCAGGCCGTACACTTCGCCTATGTGGGCCAGAACACTAATTCCCCCCCCCCCCCCCCCAGAATTCTTTGGAGCTCATTCCACCAGAGCTGTATCTACTTCTTGGGCTCAAAGAGCCAACACATCTCTAGACCAGATTTGCAGATTTACATGGAGCTCATCCCGGACCTTTATTAAACATTATAGATTAAAGTTGCATTCAGTCACTGACTTAGCCTTTGGTAGGAAAGTTCTACAAGCTGTAGTCCCACCCTAAAACTGGGGTTCTATTTTACATCTCCAGGGGTTCTGTCCTAGGTGAAGGGGTAAAAGATTGATTACTTACCAGTAATCTGTTTTTCATGAACCTATAACAGCACCCCCTAGTCCCCCCCCCCCCTTCAGTAAACTTCCTTGATATCTCTTGTATATAGTGTGTGTGTATGTATGTATGTATGTGTGTATGTATGTATGTATGTATATATATATATATATATATATATATATATATATATATATATATATAGTGAAGGAAATAAGTATTTGATCCCTTGCTGATTTTGTAAGTTTGCCCACTGTCAAAGACATGAACAATCTAGAATTTTTAGGCTAGGTTAATTTTACCAGTGAAAAAAAACAGAAAATCACATTGTCAAAATTATATATATTTATTTGCATTGTGCACAGAAATAAGTATTTGATCCCTTTGGCAAACAAGACTTAATATCAACTACAGTGTCCTGATAAGGAATACACATGAAATCCAGCCTGGACGTCATGTGTACTCAGAATCCTGACACTTCTGACACTTTTTTTGTGAGATTCCAGCAACGGATACGAAATCTCGCGAGATCACGGAGCTAAACGAGATTTGGTTTCACTTGCCGGAATCTCACAAAAAAAAGAGTCAGAAGTGTCAGGATTCTGAGTACATATGACGTCCAGGCTGGATTTCATGTGTATTCATTATCAGGACACTGTAGTAATGTTAGGGTTTGTGTATGAGGCTGCACATAGCGATATATCTATATCGCTAGTGCAGTGTAAATGAATGGAGAGGAGTGCATGATGCTGATTGGTCAGCGTCATGCACTCCTCTGTACAACGCCCACTTGGTCGAAAGTAAAAGTACGCCCACTTGGGCATTAAGAAAGCTCATTAGCATAAACTTAAATCGCTCCTAACTTTGTGAAAAAAGATCGGTTTTTTTAAATAAAAAGCATTACTGTCAACTACATTACGGCGCCCATCTCCTTATATAGGAGATAGGGCACTTATAATGTGGTGACAGAGTCTCTTTAATGACTTTGACAGTGGGCAAACTTACAAAATCAGCAAGGGATCAAATACTTATTTCCTTTACTGTGTGTGTGTGTGTGTGTGTGTGTGTGTGTATATTTATGGTGTGGGGTGGCTTTTCACTAAGGTGGCGCGCAAATTTAGATTTTTATAACAAGTGTGGGTGTGTCTATACACACCCGGTGTATATATGAATAAAAGATAACTAATTCTCATCCTCAGTTTTTTATAAAGACTGGGTGTTTGGAGTGGTGTGTCCTTTTTTTTTTTTTTTAATATATATATATATATATATATATATATATATATATATATATATATATATATATATAGTCAGGCTTCCTGTCCAGTGAATGGGATGTCTCTCCAGAGGTGCTGTCATAGGTTCATCAAAAACCGATTACCGGTAAGTAATCAATCTTTTTTTTAAATTTATTAATACATTATCTATTTTTTTTATTTTTAACTTTAACCCGTTAGGGACCGCCCCATAGTGTTTTTACGTTGGTCACTAATGGGCTTTATTCCGATGCGATAGCCTTTCTACGGCGCTGCATCGGAATAAGTAAACAGAGCTGTCAAATCTCCATGCTCTCAGCTGTCAGAGGTAGCTGGGGGCATCCCTGCTTGTCTGGGTAAAATCGAGATTAGTATCGATCTCACCCGTTTAACCCTTCAGATGGGGTGCTGGATAGCGAGCGCCGCATCTGAGTGGTTTTGGAGAGAGGGAGGGGGCTACTCTCAACCCACTGACGCCCGGCGATAAAATCGCAGTGTCTGTGTCTCCGATGGCAGCCTGGGGCCTAATAAAGGCCCCCAGGTGTGCCTCTAGTGAATGCCTGCTAGGTCATGCCTCTTGCATGACCTAGCAGATGCCTGTCCGTTATACACGGACAGGCATAATACACTGCAATACAGAAGTATTGCAGTGTATTATAAATGTGATCGGATGATCGCATATTGAAGTCACCTAGTGGGACTAGTAAAAAAAAAAAAAAGTTTAATAAGAAGTGAAATAAAAAATGAAACCCACTTTTCCCCTTACAAACTGCTTTATTATTAAAAAACAAAATAAAGTAAAAAAGTTACACATTTGGTATCGCCGCGTCCGTAACTACCCCGACTATAAACTTATTACATCATTTAACGGTGAAAGTCGTCAAAAATAAAATAAAAAACCATGCAAAAATTACTTTCTGTGAATCCTGCCTTAAAAAAAAAAAATTAACCACATAAATGCGGCGACAGATTGCGTTTGCCATATTTAAGGGGTTTGAAGCACATCGGCAGCATTGTAGGGGCTGCCGATGCTTGTCGTGGCAATCGGAGGCCAGACAATGACCTCCGGGTTGCCATGTACGGAAGCCTCGGAGAAGCAGCCTCCGGCTGGTCCTCCGAGGCTTCCTGTCAGTGTGACTGTCACGTTACAATGTCAGAACACATTACACTACGTAGGTAGTGTAATGTACTCTAGCAGCGATCAAAGCTGTAAGTCTAAATGTCCCCTAGTGGGACAAGTGTAAAAAAGTTATAAAAATGTTTTAAAAAAAAATGTGTAAAAATAAGTTACATAAGTCTTTCATTATAGGAAAAAAATGAACACCTTAAAAAAAGTACACATCTGGTATCACCACGTTCGTAACGACCCCAACTATAAAACCATGTTTTTTTTTCCCCGCACGATGAACACCCCAAAAAAAATCAATAAAAAACTACACCAGAATCGCTATTATTTTTTTGTCACCACCCCTCCCAAAATAGAGAATAAAAAGTGAACAAAAAGTCACATGTACCCGAAAATAGTACCAATAAAAACTACAACCCGTCCCGCATAATACAAGCCCTTACAGAGCTTTTTTTGAATGAGAAATGAAAAAGTTATGGCTCTCAGAATATGGTGACACAGAAAATGAATTATTTTATAAAAAAAAGTGGTTTTTTTTTTATGCAAATGCTGCAAAACATTAAAAAAAAAACTATACGTATGGTATCGCCGTAATCATACCGACCCGCAGAATAAAGTAAAATTGTCATTTATAGCACATGTGAACGCTGAAAAAAAATAAACTAAAAAAACATTGTCAGAATTGCTTGTTTATGGTCACCCTGCTTGCAAAAAAATTTAATAAAGTCATCAAAAAAATCGCATGTACCCCAAAATGGTACCAATGAAAAGTACAGTTTGTCCCGCAACAAATAAGCCCTCACACAGCTCCGGTGGTGAAAAAAATCAAGTTCTTGCTCTCAGAATATGGTGATGCAAAATGTGCAGTGTGTTCCAAAATCGAATAAGATCAGGCACCATTTATCAGTGCGACACCGGCCACACATCTATGAATTATTTACTTACAGCATTATTATTCCCTGATCTCCCCACAGCCTACATTTGCCCCCACATTATAAACTGAAATACCAGCAAAACCCCAAACAGAACTGCCGCCAAGCAAAATCTGCGCTCCAAAAGAAAAATGGCGTCCCTCCCTTCTGAGCCCTGCAGCGTGCCCAAACACCAGTTTGCGCCCACATATATGGCATTGCCATACCCGAGAGAACCCGCTTAACGCTTTTGAGGTATTTGTCTTCAATGGCACTAACTGGGCACAACATATTATGCACTAAAATGGCATACCAGTGGAAAATTGCAATATCCACACCATCCGCTGTGCATTAACCCCTTTGCACACTATGACTTAATAGCACGTCATGGTGCGGGGGTTGATGTATGGAGCGGGCTCACATGCTGAGCCCGCTCCATACGCTGCGGGTGTCGGCTGTGTATATTACAGCTGACACCCAGGACTAACAAACAGGAACCGCAATCGTGCAGTTATAGAAGCCTGTAAAAATAACAATATACTGCAATACATTTGTATTACAGTATATTGTACCAGCGATCCAAATAAAAGAGAAAAGCCTTTTCCCATTTCTCTTCAATAATGTAGAAAAAAAATAAAAAATTTGGTATCGCTACGTCCGTAAAAGGCTGAACTATTACAATATACCATTATTTAACTTGCACGGTGAACACCATAAAAAACGTAAATAATTTAAACCGCCAAAATCGCTGTAGTTTGCGTTTTTACCGCACGGCGAAAGCTGTAAAAACAAAAACCCCAAAAAATGGAATCAGATTTTTTTCCCTATATTTTCCTTTTTTTTTTTTTTTTCAGTTTCCCAGTACATTCTACAATTCCTCCCGCAAGAAATAAGCCCTCACATCATACTACTGATGGAAAAAGAAAAAAGTTATGGTTCTTGGAAGGCGGGGAGTAAAAACGAAAATGAGCAAAAAATGGATCAGTCCTGAAAGGGTTAATTCATTTCTAATGAAAAAAAAACTTTTGACCACGTGGGGTATTTCCGTACTCGGGAGAAATTGCTTTGCAAAAATTGTTTTTTTTTTTTTTTCTCCTTTATCCCTTGTGAAAATGAGAAAATTCAACATTTTAGTGGAAAAAAATGGTGATATTCATTTTCAAGGCCTAATTCTAATAAATTCTGCCCGTGGGGTCTAAATGCTCACTATACCCCTAGAAAATTCCTTGACGGGTGTTTCCAAAATGGGGTAACTTGGGTGCAAACGAAAAACAATCCAGCAAAATCCATGCTCCAAAATGCAAATGGCGCTCCTTCCCTTTTAAGCGCTGCCATGGGTCCAATCAGCTGTTTATTACCACATATGGGGTATTGCCGAAATCAGGAGAAAATGCTTTACAAATGTTGTGGTTCTTTATTTCCCTTATTCCTTGTAAAAATTAAAAATGTATTTTTTCAGAAAAAAAAGTAGATTTTCATTTTTTACAGACTAATTCTAATAAATTTAGCAAAAAACCTGTGTGGTCAAAATGCTAACTATACCACTAGATAAATTCCTTGAGGGGGTGTAGTTCCCAAAATGGGGTAACTTTTGGGGTGTTTCCACTGTTTTGGCACAACAAGACCTCTTCAAACCTGACAAGGTGCCTAAAATATATTCTAAGAAAAAGGAGGCCCAAAATACACTGGGTGCTCCTTTGCTTTTGAGGCCTGTTTTTCAGGCCATTTCCACACTAGGGCCAAGTGTCGGATATTTCTAAAAACTGCAGAATCTGGGCAATAAATATTGAGTTGCGTTTCTCTGGTAAAACCTTCTGTGTTACATAAAAAAATGGATTAGAAATTCTGCAAAAAAAAAATTACATTTGTAAATTTTCCCTCTACTTTGCTTTAATTCCTGTGAAATGCTTAAAGGGTTAGAACACTTTGTGAATGCGTATTCGAATACCTTGAGGGGTGCAGTTTTTAAAATGGGGTGACTTCTGGAGATTTCCTAATATATAAGGCCCTCAAATCCACTTCAGAACTGAACTAGTCCCTGAAAAATGGCCTTTTGAAATTTTCTTTAAAATATGAGAAATTGCTGCTAAAGTTCTAAGCCTTGTAACGTCCTAGAAAAATAGAGCGTTCAAAAAACGATGCAAACATAAAGTAGACATATGGGAAATGTTAAAGAGACTCTGTCACCACATTATAAGTGCCCTGTCTCCTATATAAGGAGATCGGCACTGTAATGTAGGTGACAGTAATGCTTTTTATTTAAAAAAACGATCTTTTTTCACAAAGTTAGGAGCGATTTAAGTTTATGCTAATGAGCTTTCTTAATGCCCAAGTGGGCGTACTTTTACTTTCGACCAAGTGGGCATTGTACAGAGGAGTGCATGACGCTGACAAATCAGCATCATGCACTCCTCTCCATTCATTTACACTGCACTAGCGATATAGTTATATCCCTATGTGCAGCTACATACACAAGCCCTAACATTACTACAGTGTCCTGATAATGAATACACGAGATTTGGTTTCACTTGCCGGAATCTCACAAAAAAAGATTCAGAAGTGTCAGGATTCTGAGTACACATGACGTCCAGGCTGGATGGTCATGTGTATTTATTATCAGGACACTGTAGTAATGTTAGTGTTTGTGTATGTGGCTGCATATAGCGATATAACTATATCGCTAGTGCAGTGTAAATGAATGGAGAGGAGTGCATGATGCTGATTGGTCAGCGTCATGCACTCCTCTGTACAACGCCCACTTGGTCGAAAGTAAAAGTACGCCCACTTGGGCATTAAGAAAGCTCATTAGCATAAACTTAAATCGCTCCTAACTTTGTGAAAAAAGATCGTTTTTTTAAATAAAAAGCATTACTGTCACCTACATTACAGTGCCGATCTCCTTATATAGGAGACAGGGCACTTATAATGTGGTGACAGAGTCTCTTTAACTAGGAATACCACACAAAATAGTTACTATCTGTTTTACAAGCAGATACGTTTAAATTTAGAAAAATGCTAATTTTTGCAAAAATTTTTTTTTCTACATTTTGATGTTTTTCAGAAATAAATACCAAAATTATCGACCAAATTTTTTCACTAACATAAAGTACAACATGTCACGAGAAAACAATATCAGAATCGCTTGGATAGGTAAAAGCATTCCAACATTACCACCTAAAGTAACACATGTCAGATTTTAATAAATCGGCTGGGTCCTGAAGGGGTTAACCCCTTAGTGACCACCAATACGCCTTTTTACGTCGGTCACTAAGGGGCCTTAGGCTAGGCTGACGCCTTTTTACGTTCGCCTAGCCCAAGTCCTGCACGGGTCTCCCGTGCAGCCAGGAGCCGGGGCTCTGCTGTCTGATGACAGCTGAGCTCCTGCTCCAACGCCCGCGATCGAAGTTTACTTCGATCGCGGCCGTTTAACCCGTTAAATGGCGCCGTCAAAAGCGACCGCGGCATTTAACTTTGTTTACAGAGGGAGTGCGCTCCCTCTGTCACCCATCGGCGGCCCGCGAATGCAATCGCGGGTCTCCGATGGGCTGTCATGGCAGCCGGGGGCTTGATAAAAGCCCCCAGGTCTGCCCTGGACATATGTCTGTTAGGACGCGACGGAGGCACGTCCTAACAGATTGCCTGTCAGATTTACACTGACAGGCAATAATGCTCTGGTATACGAAGTATACCAAAGCATTATAGCAGCGATCGGATGATCGCACAGTAAAGTCCCCTAGTGGGACTAATAAAATAAGTAATCAAAGTGAAATAAAGATTATGAATAAAAAGTACAGTAAAAAAAAATCCATTTTTTTCCATAAAAAGTAGTTTTATTTAGTAAAAGTGTAAAAAAAAAAAAAAAAGTACATGTGGTATCGCCGCGACCGTAATGACTCCATTAATAAAGTTAATATGTCATTTAAACCGCAAGGTGAACACCGTAAAAAAAAAAACGCAAAAAACAATGGCGAAATTGCAATTTTTTTCCATTGCCCCCCAAAAAAGTCATAATAAAAATGAATCAATAAGTCCCATGCACCCCAAAACAGTACCATTCAAAACTACGTCTTGTCCCGCAGAAAAAAAGCCCAAAAAATCACTACATTGATGGAAAAATAAAAAAATTACGGCTCTTGCAAAGCGATGATGCAAAAACAAATAATTTTAGTTCAAAAGTGTTTCTATTGTGCAAAAGTCGTAAAACATAAAAAACCTCTACATATGTGGTATCGCCGTAATCGTACCGACCCATAGAATAAAGGTAACATGTTATTTACGTCGCATAGTGAACGGCGTCAATTTAAAAACGCATAGAACAATGGCGGAATTTCAGTTTTTTTTTATAATCCCCCCCCCCCCCAAAAAGGTTAATAAAAGTTAATCTAAAAATTATATGTACCCAAAAATGGTGCCATTAAAAAGCACAACTAATCCCGCAAAAAACAAGTCCTCATACAGCTATGTAGACGAAAAAATAAAAACGTTATAGCTCTTTGAATGCGACTATAGAAAAACGAATAAAATAGCTTGGTCATTAGGGCCTAAAATGGGCTGGTCACTAAGGTGTTAAAGAGGCTCTGTCACCAGATTTTGCAACCCCTATCTGCTATTGCAGCAGATAGGCGCTGCAATGTAGATTACAGTAACGTTTTTATTTTTAAAAAACGAGCATTTTTGGCCAAGTTATGACCATTTTTGTAGTTATGCAAATGAGGCTTGCAAAAGTCCAAGTGGGTGTGTTTAAAGTAAAAGTCCAAGTGGGCGTGTATTATGTGCGTACATCGGGGCGTTTTTAATACTTTTACTAGCTGGGCGCTCTGAAGAGAAGTATCATCCACTTCTCTTCAGAACGCCCAGCTTCTGACAGTGCAGATCTGTGACGTCACTCACAGGTCCTGCATCGTATCGGCACCAGAGGCTACAGTTGATTCTGCAGCAGCATCAGCGTTTGCAGGTAAGTCAATCTTACCTGCAAACGCTGATGCTGCTGCAGAATCAACTGTAGCCTCTGGTGCCGACACGATGCAGGACCTGTGAGTGACGTCACAGATCTGCACTGCCAGAAGCTGGGCGTTCTGAAGAGAAGTGGATGATACTTCTCTTCAGAGCGCCCAGCTAGTAAAAGTATTAAAAACGCCCCGATGTACGCACATAATACACGCCCACTTGGACTTTTACTTTAAACACACCCACTTGGACTTTTGCAAGCCTCATTTGCATAACTACAAAAATGGTCATAACTTGGCCAAAAATGCTCGTTTTTTAAAAATAAAAACGTTACTGTAATCTACATTGCAGCGCCTATCTGCTGCAATAGCAGATAGGGGTTGCAAAATCTGGTGACAGAGCCTCTTTAAATATACGTTTACTTGTGATTCCGGTCATTTATGTACTATGGTGCCGTGGGAGAAACCACTTGTGAGTTTAAAACCCGTCTAAATAACCACCGATTCTCTATTAGGAGAAAAAAAACATGATTTGATGTACCTAAACGTTTTGCTGAACAGGGTCATACCGAAAAAGATTTAAAATGTATGAATTTGGATCATATTCCGCTGTCCTGCAAAAGGTGAATACAGACATATGTTGCTTCATAAATGTGAACCGAAATAGATTTTTTTTGCTAAATACATTGAGATTGGGATTACTCTTTGGTTCATCCACTCTTGGCTGCATTTGCGCCTTGCAATATCCTCTTCAGGTGCAGTTTGTGATGCACTATATTAAAGAGGCTCTGTCACCAGATTATCAAATCCCTATCTCATATTGCATGTGATCGGCGCTGCAATATGTTTTTTTTGAAAAACTATAATTTTGGCTAAGTTATGAGCAATTTTATATTTATGCAAATGAGCCTTTCTAATGGACAACTGGGCGTGTATAGTGTTTTTAGCAACTGGGCGTGTTTACTTCTTTCACTGCACAATCACACTGTGCTGTGGATCATGCTGGGCTGGAACAATGAGAAGTGTATGACACTGATTAGTCACTGATTGGTCAGCGTCATACACTTCTCTGTACAACACCCAGTTGGTAAAAAGTAAAAAAATGCCCAGTTGTCCATTGAGCGTAATTGGCATAAATCTAAACTAGCTCAGGGCACTTATAATCTGGTGTCAGAGCCTCTTTAACCTCTTAACGCCGAAGGACGGATATATCCGTCCTCAGCAGCTGCTAGTTCGCGCAGGAGGACGGATATATCCGTCCTGTAATAGTGCGGGTACTGTCACTGTACCGACGCGATCAGCGGCAGGAGCTCGGCTGTTATACTCAGCCTGGCTCCTGCTGCAACTGCTGGAATCAATAGTGACAGCAGCATCTAATGTGTTTGACAGGGGGAGGGAGCTCCCTCTGTCACCCCATCAGCGCCCCCGCAAAGAAATCGCGGGTCGCCGTCTGGTTTCCATGGCAGCGGGGGTCTAACAAAGACCCCCAGGTCTGTCTTCAGCATCTGCCTGTTAGGCGATGCCGGAGGCATGACCTAACAGATTGCCTGTCAGTTTTACACTGACAGGCAATAATGCTTTGTTATACTAGGTAGTGAAGTCCCCTGGTGGGACTAAAAAAAAAAATGTCAATCAGTTAAATAAAGTTGTTGAAAAAAATAAAATTACAGTGAAAATCAAAAAAATAAATTAAAAAAAAAAACGCAAAAAACAACGGCAAAATTCGCTCTTTTCTCCCATTCCCCCCATAAAAAGTTAAATAAAAATTAATCTATAAGTCCTATGTACCCCAAAATAGTACTAATGAAAACTACACATTGGCCCGCAAAAAAAACAAGCCCACATACGGCCACATTGACGGAAAAATAAAAACGTTACGGCTCTTGGAATGCGGCAATGCAAAAACAAGTAATTTTTTTCTAGGGCTTTTTATTGTGCAAACGTAGGAAAACATATAAAACCTTTACATATTTGGTATCCCCGTAATCGTGCCGACCCATAGAATAAAGTTAACATGTTATTTACGCTGCATAGTAAACGGCGTAAATTTATAACGTGAAGATCAATGCTGGAATAGCTGCTTATTTTCAATACTCTCCTAAAATAAAGTTAATAAAAGTTAATCATTATATTATAAGCATCTAAAAATTGTACAATTACAAAATACAACTCGTTGCGCAAAAAACAAGCCCTTATACGGCTATGTCGACGGAATAAAAAAAAAAGTTATGACTCTTGGAATGCGACCGTGAAAAAACTAAAAATAATCCTTGGTCATTAAAGTGCAAAATGGCCCGGTCATTAAGGGGTTAAGCAAAATACATAAGTATGTATATTTTTGTTACATATACTTGTGTCCTTATTGAATATTGTTTGTTTTTTTTTATCATAGTGGGACGTTAGGACCACTCCATCCTTTCGTGTTGTGATGCTAAATTGACTATGAAATTTCATCTTCATTGTCATGTCCTTGGATTGTTCTATATGGGGAACCTTGATGATAAATTTAGTTGCATTTAAATAATTAGCAGAGGGAGGGAGCTCCCACTCTCGCTCATTGGTGGCCTGCAAATGCAATCGCGGGTCTCCGATGGAGTTCCATGGCAGCCGGGGGCCTGATAAAGGCCCCCAGGTCTGCTCTGGGTATATGCCTATTAGGATGTGCCTGTCAGTATTACACTGACAGGCAATAATGCCCTAGTATACGCAGTATACCAAAGCGTTATATCTGCGTTCTAAACATTGCATAGTGAAGTCCCCTAGTAGGACAAAAAAAAAGTAATAAATGTGAAATTCAAACTAACCCCTTAACGACAAGTCATGTACTGTTACGCGGCAGCCGTCAAGGGGAAGTATGGAGTGTGCTCACGGGCTGAGCTCGCTCCATACACAGCAGGTGTCTGCTGTGACAGCCGACACCTCACTGCAATGAGTGGAATCAAAGATCACTTTGATTCCACCCGTTCAACGCCTTAAATGCCGCGGTCAATCGCGACCGCAGCATTTAAATTGTTTGAATTAGGGGGGCACCCCCTCAAACACGCCATCGCGCCCCCCCCCCGCCAGTGGTTGTTATGGCAGCCTGGGGGGCCTGATAAAGGCCCCCAGGCTGCCATCTTTGAACTCCTTTGAAGCCCTCCCTCTGGCAGGGCTTCAAAGGAGACTGTCCGAATCCAGATATACTGCAATACATTAGTATTGCAGTATATCATGCAAGTGATCCAACGATCGCTGCTTCAAGTCCCCTAGGGGCACTAAAAAAAAAAAAAAAGTTAACGGTTAAATAAAGATTTTTCTAATGTTACAAAAAAAAAATATTAAGTTCAAACCCCCCCCCCCCCTTCCCATTGCCCCCCCAAAGCAATGTTAAAACAAATAAAAGTTAACATAACTGGTATCGCTGCGTCCGTAAAAGTCCAAACTATCACAATATAGCATTATTTAACCAGTTCGGCGAACTACGTAGAAAAAATAAATATATATGAAACATGCAAATTGCTATTTTTTTGGTCACCTTAGTTCTCCAAAAAAATGGATATAAAAATTGCATGTACCCCAAAATGGTATTTCTGAAAACTGCAGCCCGCCCCACAAAATTTAAGCCCCCACGCCTCTAAATTGACGGGAAAATGAAGTTATGGCTCAGAATATGGCGTTTTTCTTAGCAAATAGTTTTATTTTTCTAAAAGTGGTATTGCTGTAATCGTATCAATCTATGAATAAATGTCTCTCAGGGAAAAGTAAGTGGTTAGGTACAACCAGCACATGTGTACAAAGTACCCCCAAAATATCTAATCAAAGGATAGCAGGACTCTACCATATCAGATAAAGAAATTGAGAACCAAGAGTCACAGGGCTACACATAATGTAGAAAATAAATTTTATTAGAGATAAATATATAAACATATAACATACGTAATAAAACAGAGCGAGGTTTCTAAAAAGAAGAAAGTTATATATGGACCTCTCCAAAACTGCTGTAGAATCGCAGGAATGGTACAAATGCACCACCAAATCACAGGGTATAGTATACACATACGCCTTAACACAGGGACATAGCTGCGGTAAACCAAGATAACAAATGCAAGGTCATGAGGTCAGCAAGTAAATTGTAATAGTGCATAATCCATATCAACTGCTGTCCAATATGTAACATAACCAAAATATCATGTACCGCATATGCTAAGCATCTTAATTAGCGATCTGCAAACGTGTATTCCGAGAGAGGACCCCGGTGCCATATATCCAGAGGGAATATGGCCTGAATGTACCCAAAGGTGAAAGGCACTTCCAATCTGGAATCAACCAGAAGAAGTTAATGTCTCAGATCTTACCCATTGGTGTGGTGAGCCTGCGATCCACGTGGTCCATGTGACAAAGAAATAACACCCCAACGCGCGTTTCGCTGTTCTAGTTTCCTCAGGGGGTATAAACTAAACTATATCCTGTCCTCCTTATATATTATCCCTCATCATGCAAATTCAAGAGTTCCGTGTAGATTCACTTCCTTATTGGTCCACGGCGCATGCGCGGGATTGTGTCAAAGGTCACAGTACTCCGATCACCTGTCGTCATACCGCTAGTGCGCACGCGCGTCTCCAAAGACGCGTCTCCATGGAGACAGCGCAAGCGCATACACGGCATATTGACGAAAGGAGACCGAGGAACGGACCCGACATCCCTGCCGCATGCGCTACCCCAACGTAAGGTAAGTATCTAGCGCCTATATGTGTCACTGTCTCTATTCATGCTCCATGCCATTCCTCTGGATACATTCAGACCCTATACTCCCCCTACAGTACATGAAGAACAAAGTAAAATATCACAATCCTACGGTGTATAATACGGGCATAGAAAAGAAAAGTTATATATATATATTAAAAATTATATAAATAAATAAGTGAAAGGTGATGGTAATATTGCACGTATTTGTCACATTCATCCTAGATCTTTACAGAATTCATAATGGAAGAATACGTTTAAGCAATATCGTGACAGTGAAACAGTGAAAAAAATAATTCATTATATATATTAAATATACCGTAAGTAAAACAGAGCATAATATATAACGAAGTGAAAAGGAAAGGAAAAAAGAAAAAAGTGAAAAGTGAAAAAGTTACATAATACTGTTTATTAATAGATATCAGGCGAAGAGCATGAAATCAATGCTACACACAACAGCAAGGGCATAGTGTGCCCATTCACCTTAAAATGGGGACATATATGTGGGGGACAAAAGTAGAAAGATCATGAAATCAGTAGAGTTCCATATTTAAGAACAAGGGAAGAGGAGAATATTGCACTAATGTTAAAACAGTAACATCATCAAATGGCATACAACATATTTGTTTCAAACAGAATCAATGTTTAAATATAGGAGCTGAATGTTCATTCTCTCATCACTGTATCAATCTGTAATTAATCGAATATTCATTTTCCAAAAATTTCTAGTAATACCACAGCCGTCCGAGAAAAGCACCTCACTTTGGAGAAAGTTCAACAGAATCTAAATCTGGATACAAAAAAATGCAATCTGTATCAATTCAAGGTAGGACATATACTCGGAATAAATTAAAATCGCCTAAAAATATTAAATTGGCAAAGGACGAGACTATCACTTCATAGAAACGCAGAAAAGCTCAATTTCTCATAAAGACCTAGGGGGGCCATAGTTCCAAGGGTGGTGATCCATCGGCACTCCTTTTGTGCCAGGATCTTGATCGCATTTCCCCCTCTAACACCACAATTTACCATGTCTATGCCCCATGCCAAAAAGGTTTTGGGGTCACAGCCATGGTAAAGTTTAAAATGTTTCGGGATCGTCTTTAGTATTGTAAGATCACTGACATCCTTCGCAGCCAGGATATCCCTCACATGTTCACGGATCCGGACCCTGAGCTGTCTAGATGTCAGTCCAACGTAAACCTTTGGACATCCACATGTTGCATAATAAATAACATGGGTCGTGCTGCATGATATATAATGCAGAATTTTAAAGTGGCGTTTGTTTTTAACGGAAGTAAAGGAGGTTGTCCGTGCTATGTTGGCACATGCCACGCAGTCTCCACAGGGGTAACATCCCTGAATAGGGCCACGTGTGGAGAAACGATTGGATTGTAATGGGACATAGTGGCTCTTTACTAATATATCTCTCAGATTTTTATTCCTTCTAGCCGTCATCTGAGGAATAGTCGGCAGAGCTTTTGAGAAGGCAGGTTCTGTATGTAGGATCGGCCAGTGTTTCTCCAAGACTGATCGCATTGTTTGCCACTGGTTATTAAATGTGGAGATGAATCTAATTTTATTGTCCATCTGGTTTTTCTTTTTTGTGCCTCTCAGATGTAATAGGTCTTTTCGTTCCGTGTTTTTAGCACGACTATATCCCTGCTTGATGCATCTGTGGCTATCTCTCTTTGAGGTCCTGTGATTTCTCCTGAGGAGAAATTTGAGGAACAATCACAGGACCTCAAAGAGAGATTCATAGCCAGGGGCTATAGCCACAAATGCATCAAGCAGGGATATAGTCGTGCTAAAAACACGGAACGAAAAGACCTATTACATCTGAGAGGCACAAAAAAGAAAAACCAGATGGACAATAAAATTAGATTCATCTCCACATTTAATAACCAGTGGCAAACAATGCGATCAGTCTTGGAGAAACACTGGCCGATCCTACATACAGAACCTGCCTTCTCAAAAGCTCTGCCGACTATTCCTCAGATGACGGCTAGAAGGAATAAAAATCTGAGAGATATATTCGTAAAGAGCCACTATGTCCCATTACAATCCAATCGTTTCTCCACACGTGGCCCTATTCAGGGATGTTACCCCTGTGGAGACTGCGTGGCATGTGCCAACATAGCACGGACAACCTCCTTTACTTCCGTTAAAAACAAACGCCACTTTAAAATTCTGCATTATATATCATGCAGCACGACCCATGTTATTTATTATGCAACATGTGGATGTCCAAAGGTTTACGTTGGACTGACATCTAGACAGCTCAGGGTCCGGATCCGTGAACATGTGAGGGATATCCTGGCTGCGAAGGATGTCAGTGATCTTACAATACTAAAGACGATCCCGAAACATTTTAAACTTTACCATGGCTGTGACCCCAAAACCTTTTTGGCATGGGGCATAGACATGGTAAATTGTGGTGTTAGAGGGGGAAATGCGATCAAGATCCTGGCACAAAAGGAGTGCCGATGGATCACCACCCTTGGAACTATGGCCCCCCTAGGTCTTTATGAGAAATTGAGCTTTTCTGCGTTTCTATGAAGTGATAGTCTCGTCCTTTGCCAATTTAATATTTTTAGGCGATTTTAATTTATTCCGAGTATATGTCCTACCTTGAATTGATACAGATTGCATTTTTTTGTATCCAGATTTAGATTCTGTTGAACTTTCTCCAAAGTGAGGTGCTTTTCTCGGACGGCTGTGGTATTACTAGAAATTTTTGGAAAATGAATATTCGATTAATTACAGATTGATACAGTGATGAGAGAATGAACATTCAGCTCCTATATTTAAACATTGATCCTGTTTGAAACAAATATGTTGTATGCCATTTGATGATGTTACTGTTTTAACATTAGTGCAATATTCTCCTCTTCCCTTGTTCTTAAATATGGAACTCTACTGATTTCATGATCTTTCTACTTTTGTCCCCCACATATATGTCCCCATTTTAAGGTGAATGGGCACACTATGCCCTTGCTGTTGTGTGTAGCATTGATTTCATGCTCTTCGCCTGATATCTATTAATAAACAGTATTATGTAATTTTTTCACTTTATCACTTTTCACTTTTTTCTTTTTTCCTTTCCTTTTCACTTCGTTATAAATTATGCTCTGTTTTACTTACAGTATATTTAATATATATAATGAATTCTTTTTTTCACTGTCACGATATTGCTTAAACGTATTCTTCCATTATGAATTCTGTAAAGATCTAGGATGAATGTGACAAATACGTGCAATATTACCATCACCTTTCACTTATTTATTTATATAATTTTTAATATATATATATAACTTTTCTTTTCTATGCCCGTATTATACACCGTAGGATTGTGATATTTTACTTTGTTCTTCATGTACTGTAGGGGGAGTATAGGGTCTGAATGTATCCAGAGGAATGGCATGGAGCATGAATAGAGACAGTGACACATATAGGCGCTAGATACTTACCTTACGTTGGGGTAGCGCATGCGGCAGGGATGTCGGGTCCGTTCCTCGGTCTCCTTTCGTCAATATGCCGTGTATGCGCTTGCGCTGTCTCCATGGAGACGCGTCTTTGGAGACGCGCGTGCGCACTAGCGGTATGACGACAGGTGATCGGAGTACTGTGACCTTTGACACAATCCCGCGCATGCGCCGTGGACCAATAAGGAAGTGAATCTACACGGAACTCTTGAATTTGCATGATGAGGGATAATATATAAGGAGGACAGGATATAGTTTAGTTTATACCCCCTGAGGAAGCTAGAACAGCGAAACGCGCGTTGGGGTGTTATTTCTTTGTCACATGGACCACGTGGATCGCAGGCTCACCACACCAATGGGTAAGATCTGAGACATTAACTTCTTCTGGTTGATTCCAGATTTGAAGTGCCTTTCACCTTTGGGTACATTCAGGCCATATTCCCTCTGGATATATGGCACCGGGGTCCTCTCTCGGAATACACGTGTTTGCAGATCGCTAATTAAGATGCTTAGCATATGCGGTACATGATATTTTGGTTATGTTACATATTGGACAGCAGTTGATATGGATTATGCACTATTACAATTTACTTGCTGACCTCATGACCTTGCATTTGTTATCTTGGTTTACCGCAGCTATGTCCCGGAGTTAAGGTGTATGTGTATACTATACCCTGTGATTTGGTGGTGCATTTGTACCATTCCTGCGATTCTACAGCAGTTTTGGAGTGGTCCATATATAACTTTCTTCATTTTAGAAACCTCGCTCTGTTTTATTACGTATGTTATATGTTTATATATTTATCTCTAATAAAATTTATTTTCTACAATATGTGTAGCCCTGTGACTCTTGGTTCTCAATTTCTTTAATCGTATCAATCTGTAGAATAAGCTGATGTATATGGCTATGTTCACACGGAGTATTTTGCAGAGTTTTTTTACACGGATACTGCATCGCAAAACTCTGCAAAAACGGCCCGAAAATGCCTCCCATTGATTTCAATAGGAGGCGTCGGCGTCTTTTTCCCGCGAGCAGTAAAACTGCCTCGCGGGAAAAAGAAGCGACATGCCCTATCTTCGGGCGCTTCCGCCTCTGACCTCCCATTGACTTCAATGGGAGGCAGAGAGCGTATTTCGCTGTGTTTTATGCCCGCGGCGCTTAATGGCCGCGGGCGAAAAGCGCCACGAAAAACTCCGCGATAATCGGCGTGCAGGGAGAGGAAAATCTGCCTTAAACTTTCAAACTGAATTTTGAGGCAGATATTCCTCCTGCAAAATACTCTGTGTGAACATAGCCTATATGTAGTTTTTACCGCCCGATGGACGCCGTAAAAAGCAACCCCCCCACTTCCAAAAAAAAATGGTGTATTAATAGTGTAATTGCCGTTTTTTGCCCACTTCACCCCACACAACTTTTTTTTTTTTTTTTTCAGACTACCAGTACATTATGCAGTAGAGTAAATGGTGCCATGACAAACTATAACTAGTCCCGCAAAAAACAAGACCTCATATGGTTAAGGCTTTTGGAGTGCGGGGAGGAAAAAACAAAAATGAAAAAAATTGGTCTGGTCTTTAAGGGGTTAATAAAGATTACTGTAACAAAACATTTTTTCCCATAAATTTGGTTTTATTGAGCAAAAGTGTAAAAATATAAATAAAAGTACACATATATACGATCGTAATGACCCAAACAATAAAGTTAACATGTAATTTAAACCGCAATGTGAACGCCGTAAAAAAAAAAAAATGCAAAAAATAATGGCGAAGATGCTGTATTTTTTTCAATTGCCCCCCAAAAAGCCATAATAAAAGTTAAGGAAAGGTGTCATGAAAATAAATATATATATATATATATATATATATATATATATATATATATATATATATATTTTTTATCAAATTGCTTTTCGTATGATATTAAAATAAATTTTATTTGTGTTCTACTTTTTACGTTTTTCTTACTTTTACTTCTCTATGGGGGCTACCATTTTTTTTTTTTTAATTTCTGTATGTCGATTAACGACACATACACAGATGGAATATGGCAGCTACAATGCATAGGGGTCAATGAACGGCTCCCGTCCATTCCTCTGCTATCTGGCTCTGTACTGCGCAGACGCAGGTCAGTCACACAACTGAGAAGCTGTTTGTAGGGGGATAGCAGGCGCCATTAGGAAGACCAGCTGCACTGCAGGTAAGGTGTGTGTCTCTGTCCCTCTCTCTCACAGACCGCCGCTCTCGTGACCCCCGACGGGCCCCCTGTAGTTGTGTAGGAGACTGTATAAAGGATGCAGCTTATCCTTCTATGTAATGTAATGTCTGCCATCCACACGTGATGTAACTGTCCTGGGAATCCTGGGTGATAAACAATATGCTCGCTGTTAGAGTGGTACCCAGCTTTCCCAGACCCCTGAACGATAAATCTCTCTAGTTGTGCTGAGACTGAGAGGTTCATTAGTCACATCCCAAAACAGTCTCCCCACAACTACAGAGATTTACCGTTCAGGGGTCTGGGAAAGCTGGATGACCACCATTACCACTCTTACTGGAGTGTGAGAGGGTCATTAGTCACATCCCCAAACCCTCCATTAGTAGGGGTAATAGTGGTCACCCTGCTTTCCCAGAAGCAGATATAACCAGGAAAGGGCTGGATGGACGGGCTGAGGGTGCACAGCGGTTTTGGTGATCCCCCTCTGTCGTGATTGGACCTAGGTTACCGGTTCTGATGCAGACGGGGTTCATGTGACTATAAATCTGTCCATAACAAGAGACCGTGCACTCAGGACAAGCCCTGCCCTCATGCCGTATTTGTGTGGCTCTGTCTGCAGTGATGGCGGTGGGTGGCTCTGACACTCGCCTCCTCCGTCGGGTCATCTCAGGACAGAAGGGGTGTCCGGATTGGAAACACAGCGCCGCACCTGTCCTCAGGTTGTCTGGTGTTGCAGTTCACTTCCATTGAAGTGAATGGGACAGATCTGTAAGGGTATGTTCACACGTGCACGTCCGTACTCCTGAAATTACGGAGCTGTTGTCAGGAGAAAACAGCTCCTCAATTTCAGACGTAATGGCATGTGCAGGCGTTTTTTGCAGCGTCCATTACGGACGTAATTGGAGCTGTTTTTCTATGGAGTCAATGGAAAACTGCTCCACTTAAGTCCCAAGAAGTGACATGCACTTCTTTGACGCGGGCGTCTTTTTTACGCGCCATATTTTGAGAGCGGCACGTAAAAAAAAAATGACCGTCTGCACAGTACATCTTAAAACCCATTCAAATGAATGGGCGGATGTTTGCCGACGCTTTCAAGCAGTATTTTCGGCCGAAATTCCAGGCGTAAAACGCCTGAAATTTGTCCGCAAAATAGTGCGGGTGAACATACCCTTATACCACACACGACCTGAGGACAGGTGCGGTGCCATGTTTTCCTGGACGACCACTTTAACACTTTTCCTGTGTCTGCTGTGTGTGTGTGTGTGTGTGTGTGTGTGTGTGTGTAGCAGAGCGGAGTGTGCACGGGCGCCGCTGATACTTCATACTTTCATCATTCTAAGGGTATGTTCACACGCAATGTTTTCAGCTGAAAAATCGGAAGCTGAACGCCTACAAGCATCTGCCCATTGGTTTCAATGGGACATACAGCGTTGTGTTCCGACAGGGCGTTTTTTCACGTGGTAGTTTTCCAAAAACAGCACGTAAAAAGACGCCCGCCAAATTAAGTGCACATCACTTCTTGGGAAGTTTTTGGAGCCAGTTTTCATTGACTATAGAAAAACGGCTCCAAAAACGTCCATAAAAAATGTGAGTTTGATTAAAAAATGGCTGAAAATCAGGAGCTATTTTCCCTTTGCTTAGTAAGCGTTTGAACATACCCTTAGCCTTTTGGTGTGTCCTATATCTTCTTCCAGCTGCCATTTGTACAATCACACCTAAAATGGCAGCTGGACACTGCTTAGCAATTTGAAGACACCTTTTCCTGGCTTGTAGGAGGGGGGGGGGGGGTGAGATTCCCTCCCATATTTACGGCAGCTGTGAGTCAGGTTGCTGTGCCTTATTCACCTTGCTGTAATTCTGGGAAGTGCTCCCTCCCCCTGGTGGCCAACATAGGAAAACATGTCAAATTATTATTTAATTTTTAATACTTTCCACCATGTGGAAGAAAAAAAGAAATACAGCAAAAAACGTAAAAAATCTACCAGAAATAAGTAATGACGCTTAAAAAAAAAAAAAAAAAAAAAGGTTTAATTCGCGACATCTTCCCTTTAAGTCCCATGTACCCCAAAATTAAAACTACGTCTCAAAAAACAAGCCCTCATATCACTACATTGACAAAAAAATTATGGCTCTTGGAAAGCGATGATGCAAAAACAAATCATTTTGGTTTGTCTTTTTATTGTGCAAAAGTAGTAAAACATAGTAAACCTGAACATATGTGGTATCGTCGTAATCGTACCGACCCATAGAATAAACGTGTTATTTATGCCGCACAGTGAACGGCGTGAATTTAAAACTCCTAGAACAAGGTTGGAATTTCAGGTTTTTTTTTTCTATCCGGCCCCCCCCCCAAAAAAAAAAAATCATAAAAAATGGATATGTACCCCTAAATAGTGCATTAAAAAGTACAACTAATCCTGCAAAAAACAAGTCCTCATACAGATATGTAGACGGGAAAATAAAAGTTATAGGTCTTTGAATGCGACTATATAGAAAAACGCAAATAGGTCATTAGGGCCTAAAATAGAGGCCATGGTTCTTTATGTGCATGTGTGGACCACAATTATAACCTGCTTGAAGAAAGAAAAACATAAGATTATTTATTTTAATGCATCTCCACCATTTCCCGTTCTAAGCTTGTGTAGAGGTGATGTTTTCCTGATTTGATCCCCCGTTTGTACTACTAATGACGTCACATTACTTACTTGTTAATGCACTTATAATATCGGAACCTGGTCAGTTCGCTATTTGGACTGGTTGCTAGACAACTAGGATGCACTTTTTTTATTTTTCCCCTGACATGCACGTTCGATACCAGGGTCACGTTACGACTCTTCTGGTTCTCCCTGTCGCTTAGCAATATGATACTTCCGGTCTCCACGTTTGACGCATGCGCATTTGAGACTTGTGAACGCTGAATAGAACGTGATAGTGATCGCTCCATTAACAAAAATTAACTGGATTTTATTATTTAGAGAGCCTTGGATCTCTGAGTGGTCCTGCAGTTCCAACCCCTGACACAGTTGTGTATTTTTTAACCCCTTTCCTCTTTGGCCACTTTTGACCTTCATGACAGAGCCTCATTTTTCAAATCTGACATGTTTCACTTTATGTGGTAATAACGTCGGAATATTTTTACCTATCCAAGCGATTCTGAGATTGTTTTCTCGTGACACATTGGACTTTAAAATAGTGGTAAAATTTGGTTGATAGTCAGTATTTAACCCCTTAGTGACCAACAATACACCTTTTCACGTTCGTCACTAAGGGGCTAAGGCTCCTTAGTGACGAACGTAAAGTGTATTGTTGGTCACTAAGGGGTTAAATACTGAATGTATCGACCAAATTTTACCACTATAAGGGGTTAAGGCTAGGCTGACGCCTTTTCACGTTAGCCTAGTCTAAGTCCTGCACGGGTATCCCGTGCAGGCTGGAGCCGGGGCTCTGCTGTCTGATGACAGCTGAGCTCCTGCTCCAACACCAGCGATCGAAGTTTACTTCGATCGCGGCCGTTAAATGCCGCCGTCAATAGCGACCGCGGCATTTAACTTGTTTACAGAGGGAGTGAGGTCACTTTGTCACCCATCGGCGAACCGCAAATGCAAACGCGGATCTCCGATGGGTTGTCGCGGCTGCCGGGGGCTTGATAAAAGCCCCCAGGTCTGCCCTGGACATATGCCTATTAGGATGCACCGGAGGCACGTCCTAATAGATTGCCTGTCAGATTTATACTGACAGGCAGCAATGCTCTGGTATACGAAGTATACCAAAGCATTATTGCAGCGATCTGAAGATCGCACAGTAAAGTCCCCTAGTGGGACTAATGAAATAAATAATAAATGTGAAATAAAGATTATTAATAAAAATGACAGTAATAAAATAAATCCATTTTTTTTCCATAAGTGGTTTTATTTAGTAAAAGTGTAAAAAATAAATGTACACATATATGGTATCGCCGCAACCGTAATGACTCCATTAATAAAGTTAATATGTAATTTAAACTGCAAGGTGAACACCGTAAAAAAAAATAAAAATTTCCCATTGCCCCCCAAAAAAGTCATAATAAAAATGAATCAATAAGTCCCATGCACCCCAAAACCGTACCAATCAAAACTACGTCTCGTCCCACAGAAAACAAGCCCAAAAAATCACTCCATTGATGGAAAACAAATAATTTTAGTTCAAAAGTGTTTTTATTGTGCAAAAGTCGTAAAACATAAAAAACCTCTACATATGTGGTATCACCGTAATCGTACCGACCCATAGAATAAAGGTAACATGTTATTTACGCCGCACCGTGAACGGCGTTAATTTAAAAACGCATAGAACAATGGTGGAATTTCAGGTTTTTTTTTTATAATCCCCCCCCCCAAAAAAAAAAGTTAATAAAAGTTGTTAAAAAAATTATATGTACCCTAAAATGGTGCTATTAAAAAGTATAACTAATCCCGCAAAAAACAAGTCCTCATATAGCTATGTAGACGAAAAGATAAAAAAGTTATAGCTCTTTGAATGCGACTATAGAAAAACAAATAAAATAGCTTGGTCATTAGGGCCTAAAATGGGCTGGTCACTAAGGGGTTAATTGTGAAAAACCCCAAAATTACGTGAAAAATTAGCATTATTATCAATTGAAATGTATCTGCTTGTAAGACAGGAAGTTATACCACACAAAGTTGTTGCTAATTAACATCCCCATACGTCTACTTTATGTTGGCATCGTTTTTTGAACATTCTTTTATTTTTCTACGATGTTGCAAGGCTTAGAACTTTAGCAGCAATTTCTCAAATTTTCAAGAAAATTTCAAAAAGGCTAGTTTTACAGGGATCAGTTCAGTTCTGAAGTGGTTTTGAGAGGCCTACACAATACAAACCCCCATAAGTCACCCCATTTTAACAACTGCACCCCTCAAAGTATTCAAGTATTCAGTATTTTTATTTTTTATTTTTTTTGCAGAAATTCGTTTCAATCCATATTTTTTTATTTTTTTTTTGGTAACAGAAGATTTTACCAGATAAATGCAACTCAATATTTATTGCCCAGATTCTGCAGTTTTAGGAAATATCCCACATGTGGCCCTAGTGTGCTTATGGACTGAAGCACAGGCCTCAGAAGCAAAGGAGCGCCTAGTGGATTTTGGGGCCTCCTTTTTATTAGAAAATATTTTAGGCACCTTGTCATGTTTTCAGGGCTCTTGAGGTGCCAAAACAGTGGAAACCAATTTCTTCCGAGTAAAACAGTACCCCACATGTAGACCTGAACGGCTGTTTGGACACACGACAGGGCTTTGAAGAGCCATTTGACTTTTGGAACTAGGATTTAGCTGGTTGTGTGTGTGGACGCAATGTTGCTCTTGGTATAATAGAGGGGTTAATGAAGCATGAAATTACTAATTTATGGATGTATGGTACACTTTAAAGCAATCCTTAATACACAGGCCTGGTTTTTCAGGGCAGGTTTCACAGTGGTATATAGTGTCTCTTTTTTAATTCCCCTTTTGGAACACACTGCACCTTTTTTGTGTTCTTCCCTTCTTTGCAATTTGGGGCACTTCATTGGGGAAATGTTGCCCTGGTATAATACGTGGAGTATCGCTACTGTGATCGCAATTTGAGTCACGTTACGCCTTGATCTCCATGCAGGTTCAAATCAGGTGGGGGGGGGGGTGCGAGCTGCTCGGAGAAGTAACAGATACACTGAGACGTTTCTCAAGGCAAAAATACTTCTGACTTTATTTGCAGAGACACAGAGTTTATATAGTAAAAATATCACATGACTACGTGCAGACACACATTAATCATTTACATTCTTGTGGTTTCTTCCCTTGTGATTTATGTCACAATGTACATTGTTCTTATCTCTAGTTGTTAATCTGGTGTCTGGTCCTTATCTTATCTTGGCTGTATGCACAGAACTCAAACATCAAACATCAAACATCAAACATCAAACAGACTCCTTTGTGTCTGGTAAGTCCTTGTAGGGCCCCAATTTCTACTATCTACAGAATGTCTGCAAATCTATTCCATTACCTTTCCCAGAATATATTCTAATACATGTTTTCTCTTCAGCATTGCACTCTTTGAGGTCCCAGATACATTATACATATATTTATTCCATAACAATCCCTCCTTTTGTGATTTTACCAACACCTAAATTCCAATGCTACTTCTATCTCCTGATAGCAAGGCTTCGATCCATTTCTTCACTTGATTCACACAGGTATGTAGGTGGGGTAATCTCACAACACTCTTTCATCATAATGTATAGGCCTCTGATTGAATGCTTCCCTTATTTTGCAAAATGCATAACAATTGAAACATGTAAGCAATATAAACAATATTATGAAACATATCAAGGGTTGGAATAACACATGCAGTATCTTAGTGGCAGTGGGGGAAAATCCTGTAAATATGTCATACCAGTGATGGGCACTGGCATCTTTTATTGCTGACGATAAATTTATTACTTCCCTAGCTGCTATTGTAGCCAATACTTTCACTTTACTTAGAGTTACATTATGGGCTGCTATCAATTTCTTTACGTCTTTAGACTTTTGTAACACTTGTTTTAACTCTTCCAGTGGCAAACTAAAATTTCCATAGGGCAAAGGTTCAGGTACCCATACAGTGGACATTATTTCTTCTAAAGTAGGCAGGAACACTATAGTTTGGTTCCCCCAAGTCAAATGCGTCACATTGTATAGACATCCTGAAAATGGTCCTATGAGATTAAACTGGCTAAGGGTCTGCTTGTCGTTAGTTATTAAACATACATGCTGTGGACCTACTTCAATATAAACCTGTAGGTTAGCTTCTGGGATTATAGTGAGTGCGCATACATTATCCTGGTGCTGCATTAGACAGGGTTCATATATCCCTGACTGTTGATTACATACATATCCTTGCTCTGTTAACTGGCACAAATCTATATTCCTTGTCTTATTTTGAGAGTCTATGTGTGTTCCTTTTATTTCTGGCATCCAATATTGTCCTAATAATGTCACCGGGTCAATCATTACCATTGGCATAACAATAAATTTGCATAATAGAGTAGGATTTTTCACATTAAATGCTATTAGTCTTCCTGCACACCATTTAGGTGTACACTCAGTATACTCAGGCTGTAACAATAACCACGTATCATTTCTCTCTCCTATGGGCAGAATGTCTGTCCATTGCCTAACATGACTACTAAACAATTTATTCTTACAATTATTTATCTGTTCTTGTTGCCACATCGTTTTAAGCGTACATACTGTCCAATTTACAAAAGTTGATACATTCTGTAATGTTGTATATTCGGTTAGCATACTTTCATTAAAAACATTTAGAAACCGTTCATCTATAGCTAACCCTTTTCGCTGTAAGTGAAAGGTAGTAGGTAACCATGAGGCACCTCTCCTTAATGCAGTAGATGTGTCATCTCCCACTGAGTTTCATTTGTTCATAACTGTTTCTAACTGTATCCCATTCAATACTCCTAATCCCGTTCCTACCCCTCCTAATAGCGGGTCATGCCATTCTCTTTTTTGTCTATGACAGCTGGGGGATTCAGGGAAGGAAATATTGAAGTGTACATTCTTTTTCTGCTGTTGGGTTACAGCGCTCTTACAAGTGTGTGGGATTCTTTCCAGACTTTGTACTGTTATATGTGGCTTAAAACTATCTCTTAAAATTATTATCAAGAATACAAAATATCTTCTATTTCTTATTTGGCTATTATTCATACATAATATCATCCCATCAGTTTCTTTTATTACAATCGTAGAGTTCAGCCTCTCCTTGTTGCATCTTTCATAAATCTTATTTATCATTTTGTTTCTATTTTTACTGGTTGTATATTTCTATAGATACTGTAAATCTGGTTCATAACAACAAAACAACAGCCGTCTCTTCTTGTATGCTAATGTTGGCTGTTTTGTCTATGTGAAGGTACACAGTCCCTCCATGTGGTCCTTTTCTCCAAGTCCCTTCGGTTGTAGTCACATTTGTAGTATAACACGGGTCATTGGCCTTACAGGTGTAGTTACCCTGCTTTCTATCCACTGTGGCATTCGCCCACACTGTCCTGAACTGTTCCAGTGATTCTGTACTGATTACGTGTACAGGAGTAGCAGTTCTGCCTTTTTGTATAAGAGCACACGCAACAACCGCCGCAACAACCGCAAAGATCTTCATTCTTCTGGCTGAAGAACCTTTTTACAATGACTGGCGTGAATCCACCTTGCCTTTCCTTCTAGCTTCACTGAGGTGCTTGTAACGAGTAGGACTTGAAAAGGACCATCAAATCTTGGGTCTAGACTTTTCCTCACGTGTCTTTTGACAACGACCCAATCTGCTGGTTCTAGCTTATGCGTCCCTTCAACTGAATCAGGACCTGGAATGGAAGCAAAAACTTGTGCATGCACCTTGGTCAATTGTTTGTTCAGCGTTTATACATAGTCAGTTAACCTACCATACTGCATTTGGAGCATCTATGGAAAATAACATCCTAATCTGGGAGCCGACCCAAATAAGATCTCATATGGGCTGAGACCTGTTCTTTTTGTGGGCGTGTATCTTACTGAGAACAAGGCTAATGGTAGACACTCGGTCCATGGTTTCCCGGTTTCTACCATTACTTTTTGGATTTTCAATTTGAGAGTCCCATTTAGTCTCTCAACCTTCCCACTACTTTGTGGATGGTATGGTGTATGTAGGGCTTGACTTATGCCTAGAGCTGACAACACATAGTTCATGATTTCACCCGTAAAATGAGTTCCTCTGTCGCTCTCCATCATCTCTGGAACTCCATATCTGCACACCACCTCGTTGATCAGTTTCTTTGCTGTGGCTACGGCTGTAGCTTTGGTTACTGGAAAAGCTTCTGGCCATCCTGAAAAGAGATCAATACAAACAAGCACATACTCATAGGTACCAACTTTGGGTAGTTGAATATAGTCTATCTGCAGTCTCTGGAACGGATATATAGGTCTGGGTGTGTGCTTCTGTGGTACTTTTACAGTTCTTCCAATATTATGTGTTGCACAGATCATGCATCCTTGTGTAAAACTGCTGGCCATCACACTAAACCCTGGAGCATACCACACCTTGTTTACCAAGTCCATCATTGCCGTTTTTGACTGGTGTGTCTCTCCATGTGTTATCTGGGCCATCATTGGGAACATTGTCTTAGGCAGGCACAGTTTATTCTGGCACTGCCAGAGGCCATCTTTTCGTAGCGTTGCTCCTTGGGCCGTCCACTTGTCTTTTTCTTCTTCTGTTGCTTGTCCTTGAAGTTTTTGCAGTAGTTCCGGGCTTACAGCTGGTCTTGTTTCCTCTGGATCTTTTATCTGATATACGGCTGCTAACACGGGTAGCTTCTGTGCTGCTTGCTTTGCCGCTTCGTCTGCCAGGGCATTTCCCCTTTTGTCTCTGGTGAACTCACCTTAGTGTGAGCTTTAATTTTTACTACTGCTACTTCTGTGGGTAACATCAGGGTCTCCATCAAGTATTTTACAAAGTCTGCATTCTTTACAGGTGTACCTGCAGAGGTCAAAAACTGTCTAGCCTTCCATATGGGGCCATAATCGTGTGCAATCCCAAAAGCATATCGAGAGTCAGTGTATATATTTGCTGTCTTTCCTTCTGCATGTTGGCATGCTGCTGCCAGGGCCTTAAGCTCCGCTTCTTGTGCTGAGCGGGACGCTGGTAAGGAGGCTGCTTCTAGGACTACATCTTCGGTGGTTACTGCATATCCTGTAAGAAAAGATCCTTCTACACAATACCTTGAACCATCCACAAAGAGTATTAGGTCTGGGTTTTGGAGTGGGGTATCTTTTACATGTGCGAACCCCACTGTTTCCTGGGCCATAAGGGCCATACAATCATGTTCATCAGTTTCAGGCAAAAATTGTGACCATACTTTACCTACGTCTTCTCCCCCTTGCTCCAAAGGCAGTAAGGTAGCTGCGTTCAATGTAGTACAGCGGTGTAAAGTAACCTGCTCAGGAAGAAGAAGCGCACAGGTTAATCTTAGATATCTTGCTGTTGACAAGTGCTTCAGCTGTACTTGAGTAAAAATAGCAGTAATATCATGTGGTGCAAAACTTGGACTAGAAATGCCAGGACCAAATCTGAGGCCTTGTTTAACATTGAATTTACAGCAATGATAGCTCTCACACATGATGGGGAACCTCGGGCCACAGGGTCTAGTCTAGCTGAATAATATGCTACCGGGCGCTGCTGTGGTCCATGACTTTGTGTGAGAACTTCAGTGGCATGTCCATTTTGTTCAGTACAGTACAAAGTATATGCTTGTGTAGAGGTACTCCATGGATTGGTGTCACAAGCCGCTACCAAACACAACTCCTCCTCATTCAGCTGATAATCCAAAATACTTTGAGAATCTCACTTTTATCAGGTTCTGCAAATACTTGATTAATACAAAAACAAATAAAAATAAAACATTCCCAAAAACTTTTCATCAAATTAACAATGTCCAGACAAGTTTTGTTTTGCCTTCTCCCTCATCTAAATCCATAAAAACTCGTGTGAGTGATGTCACATCGCCTCCTGTGTAACTTTGCTGGAGGGGGATGGTCACATAAACCAAAATTGTACCTGATCAGTTCCTTCACCCTTCCCCCCTTTGTGGACTCTGCGAGAGTGATATAGCAGAGTTCAAAACTACATCTCAACATAACACTAATTTAACCCCCTGTAATGTACAACAGCCTGAAACAAAAATGACTTTTTCCTGACAAACATTTGATCTTTACAATGATATAACTCATGTGTGAAATCAAAAATAGAACAATTGTAGTTAGTTATTCAATAAAACAGAAAATATTATCTCTGATAACATTAATTACTGCAAACCAATAAACAGTATAACGGTGGGGGCACATACATTTTCAAAACCCCCGTGTCTCACAGTATCTGTAGTTTAATACATCTGAATTATCAAAACACATGAAATCTGATCACATCATAACACATAAATATCGTAACTTTTATAACCAACAGCGCTTGCGCAAAAGAGAAGAAATTTATTTCGGTTTGTAGACATTACTGATATATATATATCTCAGCAGTGCATATTGAGATCCCTTTGTCTCATCAGCCCTGCAGACTGCACCCAGTCAGCCCCCCTCCTCCTCCTCCCAAACACAGCACACTTTAGAGGGGAGGGAGGGGGGTCACAAACTCATTTCTCACAACTTCTTCTCTCACAATCTTAACACTTTCAATGCCGGCAAAACAACATACGTATCTGCAATCATTCATCACACCATTGTATAAGAATTATCTACGTTAATGTTTAACCGTACAATCTGTCGGCCACCATCTCTATATTATGATGACGTGTTGTTTCATCAGTGAACTAGACTGGAACTTCTGTAAATAGAAAAAACACTACAAATGACAAAATTAACAAGGTGATTATTTCATACTGATTTGGATGGGCCGGGCGTGGCCACATCAGGGGCAGGGGGGGGGCAGCCTCTCCCCTTGGAAACAGTGCGCAGGGGGTTTCCCACCAACAATGAGGACACTCAACATGAGGTACGGACGCCATTACCGGGCGTCGGCTGGTCGTGTTTTCTAATACATACAATACCTTTCTTATTCCTAACTTCCTCTTCTGCAAATCCCTCTAAAGCACTTTCTATCAACTTTCTACCTTCCAACTTCCCTTTGTTCTCCAGAATACCTTTTGCCCAATCTGCGGCTTGGAGCCGCCCTCCTCTTTTTCCCTCTGCCAGTTTACATGCCTTGATCAGGGCAAGCAACTCTGCACTCTGTGCAGAATGTATGCCAGGATCAAGGGTCTCATAATATAAGACAGAGGTGTCTGGTGGTTTGGCTGTGAAGGACTGCTTATACATTATTACATTTATCACTTTTCCTGATTCAATCTACAAAATGACACAAAGTCATACAAAATATCTATATCAGCATTTAATGTTGTGTCCATTCATTTCAAGAACAAGATTACATTTCTTATCTCACTAGCAGCTGTTCTTCACCTCCCCCTTCTCTTGTCACACTAGTTGATTCTAAATTATATCATATGGGAATATACTATAAGGTCACTTGCAACATTAAAACAGCTACTACTTCTATCACTTCCTTTGCTTTAAACTTTACTTTATAAAATATGAATTTCCTCTGACAACCTCCTCGTACTACTTCTTCTGACACTTTTCTCCATGCTTCTGCTTTCCCCTGTAACTTTTTATCTTTCACCCATCCACGTTTTGTGTCACAACATTCATTCCATTTTTCTGCGTCTAACCGTCCGTGGGATTCTAGACCACATGCTTTCATTAATTTTTTTTTATTTATTTATTTATTTATTTGTTCCCTGCGTTGCCTTTTTACCTTCTCTTTCTGCTACTACCTGTTTGGCGGTTTGTCCTTTGGGGTGCTCATCTCATACTCTTGTTACAGATTCTAGCTACTGACAGATGAATTCCATTCTCATCTGTTTTATACAGTTTCTAGTTTCCGTACTTACTCCTGTTACAGATTTTAGCTACTGATAGATGAATTCCATTCTCATCTATTTTAGACAGTTTCTAGCTTCCGTACTTACTCTTATTACAGATTCTAGCTGACAGACGAATTCCATTCTCATCTGTTTTAGACAGTTTCTAGTCTCCGTACTTAATAGGGACACCAGTTCCCCATTGTCTAGTTATAAGTGGTCGCCTATAGGCAGACCCTAAGTTATGTAGGGGGTAGTTTTCCTGATAGGTGAATTTCTGGATTTACGATCCCCTAGTAAGCTTACACCCTTTTAACAGGTGCTTGCTCACCCATATGCCATACCTCAAACTCTCGTTTGCCGTGACTGTTTCCCATAGCCCTGCTATGATGGAGGGGACTCTTACCCTTCTCTCTCAGTTTTTATCTTCACTAACAAACACTATGGCTATTGGCTGTTAGGGAAAGTCCCACACTACCTTTCTCACCTATTTTATACAGTTACTTATCCCCTCAAAACCCTTTTAAACCTTCTACTCTGGCCAGAGAATTAAATTCCTTTTATAACTAGCTTACTTTCTTCTTATTCACTTTAAACACCACTCAAGGAGATATCCTCCACACCATAACAGTAATATGACAAATATTCCTGATCCAAATAATAAGGCAAACGTAAAATCAAGCTGTTCATTTGACATGCCGGATTATCGGATTGCAGAAAATTCTGGAATTTTGAGCTGAAAATCAGTGCATGATAATCCCCGCAAGTACCTCAATGCTGTACACACATTTTCGGTATTTTGCCGGATTATCAGATTGCACAAAATTTTCGATTTCCGGGCTTAAATTTAGCCTATCATAATCCCCGTAGTCACCTGAAGCATGTACACATGTTTCTGGGAATTTGCCGGATTATCGGAAGTTTTTTTTCCCAAAAACAATTTCCTTATTCTAAAATGCATTTGTGACACAAAACTGGGTTTCTACAACATTCATACAAATACTGTCATGGAGATCAGGCACTTTATCCTGAGGGTAGGATTACATATAGACTTGACCAGATTTTTACACTAAAAATACCCTCATGTGGCCCCTCTATCCCTCAGGAGTACTACCGGGAAGGTGACCTACCAGACAGGAAGGTGCAGAGCAGAGTTTGTAAGAATTAAGTCTTCTTACCTTGCTGCAGCAGTGGTCTGCACGTTCCTTCGTCCGGGTGGTCGCCATTCAAGTCCCGGGAGATCCCCTAGGTGGGGTGCCGTCCTTCTGGTCAAGTCCCTGTTCGGGCGCCAATTTCTGTGATCGCAATTTGAGTCACGTTACGCCTTGATCTCCATGCAGGTTCAAATCAGGTGGGGGGGGGGGTGCGAGCTGCTCGGAGAAGTAACAGATACACTGAGACGTTTCTCAAGGCAAAAATACTTCTGACTTTATTTGCAGAGACACAGAGTTTATATAGTAAAAATATCACATGACTACGTGCAGACACACATTAATCATTTACATTCTTGTGGTTTCTTCCCTTGTGATTTATGTCACAATGTACATTGTTCTTATCTCTAGTTGTTAATCTGGTGTCTGGTCCTTATCTTATCTTGGCTGTATGCACAGAACTCAAACATCAAACATCAAACAGACTCCTTTGTGTCTGGTAAGTCCTTGTAGGGCCCCAATTTCTACTATCTACAGAATGTCTGCAAATCTATTCCATTACCTTTCCCAGAATATATTCTAATACATGTTTTCTCTTCAGCATTGCACTCTTTGAGGTCCCAGATACATTATACATATATTTATTCCATAACACTACCAGCAGATGTGCTTGGACCCTCCCCTACCTGGTTCACAAATAGAAGTGCCTTGATCACCACCACTTGAAAGTTTAAGGAATGTCCCTGTCCGGCCTGCACATCGGGATAACACGTAAGCGTTATACAATGCCACCTGTATAATGTGCACGGCCAGCTTTTTGTACCATGTCTTTGTTTTCCGTAGGGCACTATAAGGCTTTAGTACTTTATCAGAGAGATCAACCCCGCCCATGTACTTATTTTAGCCCAGGACGCAATTTGGCTTCTGGGTCACTGTGGTTGTAGATCGTTCAGGGACACTATAAGGACATCCCTCTTGTCCTTATATTTGACGAACAGCATGTTCTCGCTGCATAGTTCCCTGCTCTCACCCCTTCTGAGGCTTTTGCTAATCAGTGTTTTAGGGAGGCCTCTCTGATTTTTACGCACAATACTGCATTCTACAGTACTTCTGGCAGAAAGGTACCTAAATAGTGGGATGCTGGTATAGAAGTTATCCACGTAAAGGTGGTAACCCTTGTCCAGCAATGGGTGTATTAAATCCCACACTATTTTCCCACTAACTCCCAGGACCGGGAGAGGGGGGGGGGCTTTCTTGGGGTTCATTAATAGAGTCCTTCCCTTCGTAAACCCTAAACCTTTTTGTATACCCAGATGTACTCTCACACAGTTTGTACAATTTCACTCCATACCTTTCCCTCTTACTGGGCAGGTATTGGCGGATTTTAAGCCTCCCCTTAAAATGAACAAGGGACTCGTCTATGGAAATATGTTTATCGGGGCTGTACACTTGTGAAAATTTGGGTAAGAAATGATCAATGACTGGCCTGATTTTAAATAGACAGCCAAATGTGGGGTCGTCCTGGTGTGGGCACTGCGCATTATCATTATAATGCAAGAATCTTAAAATTGCTTCAAAGCGAGACCGGGTCATGGCCATGCGGTAAATTGGGGTGTTGTACAAAATATCCGCACTCCAGTATTGCCTAATCTCTGGCTTCCTCACTAGTCCCATATGCAGCACAAGGCCCCAAAATGTCATCATCTCCGCTGCATCTACTGGGGTCCACCTAACAAATGATGAAGTGGGGTTTTGGGTTAAAAATTGTTGGGCGTACAGATTAGTCTGGGCCACCATTAAATTAACAAACTCCTCAGAGAAAAAGACCTTGAAAAAGTCAATTTTTGTGAGGCCTTCAGTCTCAAACTGAATTTCTAAGCTGCCTATAAAATCAGGAATTTTAGGCTCATAATTTTCGGGGAGTGGAGTCCACACGGGATCAATCATTGGGGTTGCCTCAGCTGCTCTCCTGGATCGCCTCTGGGGGGGTTCCTCATCACTGGAGGAGGAGGAAGAGGAGGAAACTAAAAGGGGTGGGGCATATTCCTCGTCTCCCTTGCTGGCCGAATCTGTGTCAGAGGCAATAATGGCGTATGCTTCCTCGTCTGAATACATCCTTCTGGACGATTGAGACATTTTGACTTATTACAGGGGGTTGTATGGTGTTTTGACACGTGTAATCCACTTTCATTTTTACACAGGCGGGAGGTGTAGTGTTATTACTCGTGTATAGTGAACAAAAATTAGAAGATAATAATTTAAAAAAAAAAATAGATTTACTGTTAAAAAAAGCTGAACGTCCGTCAGTAACTGACGCTATCTATTACTAAAAAAAAAACTGTAGTCTTCCTGAACTAAGGTACATTTCTACTAAAACTGCAGAAAAAAATAGCTAGATATATCCATCTAGATCTAAAACTAAATTAAATTTTCTAACGCTGGCGTATGCTACCCTAACTCTTTACCTACTAGCTACACCGTACTACTATTATATTTGACATTTTATAGTCTATTAGAAAAAAAAAAACCCATGCCAGAAAATATGCTGATCAGTGATGTGCGTCACTGATCAGCACGCAGCGCAGGACGCACACTATGGAAAGGTGCGGGTGAAAAAGAAACCTAAAAAAAACCCTGCGTCAACAAATTACCACAGATTCTGATAACTAATCAGCAGACTGTGGCCGCAGGGTGCACACAACTAGATGGGGAAAAATAAATAAATTCCTGGACCAAAAGTTGAGCACAAATGCCGATCAGTGATGGCGGTCACTGATCCGCGCTCAGCGGTTTTTTGTGTGGGTGAAAAAAGGTACAAAGAACCTGCGGAAAAAAAAAAGTGGAACGACTGTCCCATACTGAAAACATGATTACAGTACGGAACAGATGTCCTGCATCGAGGCAGGGACTCCTAGCATCGTACATAACTATGATGCTAGGAGCCCGGCTCCCTGCAGTGTATTCGGTCTGGGACTTACGGCCGAAATACGTTCCGTCCATTACGGACGTAACATGCTCGTGTGAACCCAGCCTAAGTCTGTGCAGGTACTGAATGGCAAGGACCTTTGTAGCCACGCCCCCTCCTATGTACCGAGCCGCAAGAAGAGCTGATTCAACACCATTAACCCCAGCCACTCCACACTTCGGAGTTCAGGGGTGGGTGAGAGCACTATAGTTGCCAATATCTTGTATTTCCGTGGCTGATGTTGTATTGGGGCACTGTGGTGACCTATTGTCTCAATATTACCCAGGAAATGTACACTTAACCCCTTCCTGACGTTTGACGTATGGCTACGTCATAGCCGTGTAGGGAAGTATGGAACGGGCTCACAGAGCGAACCAGCTCCATACGATGCAGGTGTTTGTCTGTATGTTACAGCCGACATTTAACAGTAACGAGCGCGATCCCGGACGTTTAACTCGTTAAATGCCGCGGTCTGTAGCGACCGCTGCATTTAAATGGTTTGAAAGAGGGGGGTGACGCCCTCTAGCAGCTCATCGCGCCCCCTGCAATGCAATTGCATGGTGGCGATGGCTGCCTGGGAGCCTAATGGAGGCCCCCAAGTCCACCATCTTTGTGCTCCTATTAAGCGCTGCCTCTGGCAGGGCTTAATAGAAGCCTGTCAAAGACTATATACTGCAATACATTAGTATTGCAGTAAATCGTGCAAGCGATCGCTGGTTGAAGTCCCCTTGGGGGGACTAATAAAAGTAAAAATTTGTCAAAGTTGTTTGTTTTTTTTGTGTAAAAAAAAAAAAAAAAGTTAAAAAATTAAGTAAAAAAAAAAAACATGTTCCCCCTAGAGCAGGGGTCTCAAGCATGCAGCCCCTGGGGCTGTCATCTGCGGGACACAGAGCTGCTAGTATTGGCTCTTCTCCGAGACTCTGGAATTCCCTGACATCGCTGTCCACGTATGAACAGCGATGTCTGGGGCTTCCCCAGAGCCGGAGTACCGTGCAGAGCGCTAGTATAGGCTCTGCTCCGGGACTCCGTGGAATTCCCTGACATCGCTATTCATATATGGACAGTGTGTCAGGGTCTTCCCCAGAGCGGAGTCCCGAGCAGAGCGCTAGTATTGGCTCTGCTCCGGGACTCTGGGGAATTCACTGACATCGGTGTCCATGTTTGGACACACGATCTCTGGGGCTTCCCCAGAGCGGAGTCCCGGGCAGAGCGCTAGTATAGGCTCTGCTCTGGGACTCTCGGGAAGCCTTTGACATCGCTGTCCATAATCGACAATGACGTCAGGGGCTTCCCCAGAGCAGGAGTCCCAGTGATGTCAGGAGCACAGCTGGAGTTACAGGAAGAGCCTACTAGCACTCTGCCTGGGACTCCAGCTCTGGACAGTGATGTCAGGATCCCAGGCAGGGTGCTAGAAGCAGCTCTGCTCCGGGACTCCAGCTCTGGGCAAGCCCCTGACATCACTGTGGCAGCATCTGCGGAGGGCACTGTGGCAGCATCTGCGGAGGGCACTGTGGCAGCATCTAGGGGTGTGTTGCATTATCTATAGAGGACACTGTGTAGATAATGCAACACAACCCTAGATGCCACAGTGTCCTCTGTAGATAATGCAACACACCCCTAGATGCTGCCACAGTGCCCTCCGCAGATGCTGCCACAGTGCCCTCCGCAGATGCTGCCACAGTGCCCTCCGCAGATGCTGCCACAGTGCCCTCCGCAGATGCTGCCACAGTGCCCTCCGCAGATGCTGCCACAGTGCCCTCCGCAGATGCTGCCACAGTGCCCTCCGCAGATGCTGCCACAGTGCCCTCCGCAGATGCTGCCACAGTGCCCTCCGCAGATGCTGCCACAGTGCCCTCCGCAGATGCTGCCACAGTGCCCTCCGCAGATGCTGCCACAGTGCCCTCCGCTGATTCTGCCACAGTGCCCTCCATAATGACAGAGGGCACTGCAGCACTATCTAAAAAAGGGCTGCCCAATCTTGACGTGTGTCTACCAAATGCTGCTAACTGAGCCGCAGGACTGCATTCAGCGACACTTAAACTGGAAAACTGGATTGTTGAAATAAGCATGTGGAGATATATCTCAAATTTTAAACCTAGCGGTATTATTATAGTAATGTAATATTGTTGTAGTAGTTCAAATAACTGATTAACAATAATTTTGTATTGTATCAAATTTGAAAGTAATGCGGCCCGTCAACTTCCCATTTTTTTTTATATGTGCCCCACCTACCCGGCCGAGTTTGAGACCTCTGCCCTAGAGCATAGTAAAAAAAAAAACATAATTGGTATCACCGCATCCGTAAAAGTCTGAACTATTACAATATAACCTTGTTTAACCCGCACGGTATACGCCTTTAAAAGAAACCATTGTAAACACCAGAATCGCTGTTTTTTTGGTCCCCTCATCTCCCACGAAAAATGAAATGAAAAGGAATCAAAACGTTGCGTGTACCCCAAAATGGTATCATTAAAAACTACAGCTTATCCCGCAAAAAATAAGCCCTCATGCTGCTTAATCGACGGAAATATAAAAGTTATGGCTCAGATTTTGGCTACACAATACATTTTATTTTTTATGCTTTAGTTTTTTTACTTGTAAAATATAGAAAAAACAATATATATTTGGTATAACCGTAATCGTATTGACCCGCAGAATAAAGTTAACATGTTCTTTTAATTGCACAGTGAATTCAGTAAAAGCAAAGCGCCAAAAACAATGTCGGAATCCCTTTTTTTTTTGTTTTTAATTTTCTACCCCACAAATAATTTTCTCATGTTTCCTAGTACAATATATGGCACAATAAATTGTGATACAAATAACTACTTCTCGTCCCGCAAAAATCAAGCCCTCATAGGCCTATATCAACGGAAAAATAAAGAAATTATGGCTTTTGGAAGGTGGGGAGGAAACTAAAATTTAAATCTGAAAGTTGTTTACGACAGGAAGGGGTTAAAGGCAAAACCTTCTCCCTCCTTTTTTTTTTTTTTTCTTTCTTAATGCTACAATTTATGGGTGTGTGTTATGGTCCAGTGCGTCCCATAGTCCGTATAATACTACACACAGGCACTCGTCCTTCTCACTGAATTAGACTATCATCAAAAAGTTAATTTATTTGAGTAATTAAAGTGAAACTCCTATATTATATGCTGTGTTTTTCGGACTTATAGCCCGCAGTCAAGGGGCCCATCGCCGGGCGCTATGACCGCTTCATTACTTAACTCCTTCCGGACCCATGACGTGCCGGTACATCGTGGCGCTGGAGGGGGTGATGTATGGAGCGGGCTCACGCACTGAGCCCGCTCCATACGCTGCAGGTGTCCGCTTCTGACACGCTGCTATAACTTCCAGGAACAGCAATTTCGCTGTTCCTGGCAGTTTAAAGGGTTGTGCCATAAAACGCATGTATCCTCTATCCACAGGATAGGGGATACATGTGCGATCGATAAGGAGAACGAGGACCGAAAGTTACCAAGAGCGCTGCAGGAGAAGCTGTGACTTCCGTGTTTTGTGTCCGACAGCTTCATAGAGATCAAGGGGATTCTTCTGCGCATGTGCGAGCGGCTCTCCATTAATATCTATGGAGCTGCAGAACCGATAAGCCGGACATAGAACCCGGAAGTCCAGGCTTCTCATGTAGCGCTCTGGGTAACTTTCGTCCCCTGTACTTCTTATTGCTGGGGTTCCCAGCATTCGGATCCCCAGCGATCTCACATGTAGCCCATATTCTGTGGATAGGGGATACATGTGTTTTATGGCAAACCCCTTTAACTAGTTAAATGCCGTGGTCAATAGCGACCGTGGCATTTATAGGGGTTTTTCTATGAAGGACATTTATGACATATCAACAGGATATGTCATAAATGTCAGATAAATGCAGGTCCCACCTATGGGACCCGCACCTATCTCTAGAACAAGGCCCCCTAAACCCCGTTCTAGCTTTCTGTGCTCTCCCGGCCTCTTGATTACATGTGGAGTTACTGAAACCGTGTAATTCGTTGAGCTACGCTGTTTCCGTAACTCCTATAGAACTGAACCGTAGTTACGGAAACAGCGTAGCTCGCATGCTACGTTTCTTCCGTAACTGCCATTCACTACTATGGGAGTTAGGGAAACAGTGTAGTTTGTCAAAAAGAAAATAATTTCATATAATTCATAATTTAATAACAAAATAAGCCCTCACACCGCTCAATCGATAAAAGCAATATAAAAAAAAGTTTTGGCTCTCAGAATGTGGTGAAACAGAATTAAATATATTTTTTAACAAATAATTTTTTTCCGATTGTCTAAAACCTGGGTGCGTCTTATGGTCAGGTGTGTCTTATGGTCTGAAAAATACGGTAGATTCATTACACCGTGATCGATTTCCAGCACTTTTTTCTTTTAAGTTGATGATTATGCCTAAGGCCTCATTCACACGACATGGTCCGACTGTCGGGCGATAAAAACGGCCATTTTGGACTGTTTTTCCCGGCCGTTTTGCATCCTTTCCGGGCCGTGTTGCAGTTTTTAACGGCCGATTTTGACCCGTTTTGCATCCGTTTTTTTCCCTGTCCGTTTTAAAATTGGATGAATTTCATTTAAATTTGATGCCACACACAGCCCTCTGTAGATAATGCCACAGCCCCCCCTGGTAGGTAATGCCATTCAGCCCCCCTGGTAGGTAATGCCACTCAGCCCCCCCCCCCCCCTGGTAGGTAATGCCACTCAGCCCCCCCCCCTGGTAGGTAATGCCACCCAGCCCCCCCCCCCCCCTGGTAGGTAATGCCACTCAGCCCCCCTGGTAGGTAATGCCACTCAGCCCCCCTGGTAGGTAATGCCACTCAGCCCCCCTGGTAGGCAATGCCACCCAGTCTCCTATAATTCATAATTTAATAACCAAATAAGCCCTCACACCGCTCAATCGATAAAAGCAATATAGAAAAAGTTTTGGCTCTCAGAATGTGGTGAAAATATTTTTTAACAATTTTTTTTCTGTTGTCTAAAACCTGGGTGCGTCTTATGGTCAGGTGCGTCTTATGGACTGAAAAATACGGTAGATTCATTACACAGTGATCGATTTTCCAGCATTTTTTTTCTTTTAATGTTGATGATTATGACTAAGCCCTTATTCACACGACAGGGTTTCCCAGCCAGGTGACAGCCGTTCATAAATCGGCTGCATTAGGAGCAATAGACCCCTAATGGGGCTATTCACACGACCAATTTTTTTGACGGCCCGGGAAACCTTGGCGTCAAAAAATGGGACATGCCCTATTTTCAGCCGTTTACACGGCCGCCCTGCTCCCATAGAAGTCTATGGGGCCGGGTAATACACGGCCATCACCGGAATGTGTCCCGAGTGATGGACATGTATTCCGTCGCTGGCGCTCTCTCTCTCCTCCTCCTCCTCACAGTGCAGAGTGCATGTGAGGAGGAGGGGGGTCTTTTTACACTCCCTGTAGAAGTCTGAATCTCCAATCCCCAGCCGGGGATTGGGGATTCCGCTACAGGAGAAGTGAGTTACTACACTGTCCATATATGGACACAGCGACGTCCCTCACTTCTGAAGCAAAATCCCCGACCCCCGTGGCCGGGGATTCCGCTACAGGAGAAGTCAGTGACTAAATTGTCCATATATGGACATTGAAGTCAGTGACTTCTCCTGGAAGGGGGGATGGGTGCAACCTACAGGGGGCTGTGTGGCATTTGCCTGCAGGGGGCTGTGTGGCATTTGCCTGCAGGGGGCTGTGTGTGGCAACAAATTTAAATGAAATGCATCCGATTTTAAAATGGACAGGGAAAAAAACGGATGCAAAACGGGTCAAAATCGGCAACACCTCCCGGAACGGAATCGTAACGGATGCAAACCGGCCGGGAAAAACGGACGATTTTTATCGGCCGAAACACAGACCCTGTCGTGTTAATGAGGCGTAAGGCCGCAATTCACCCGTGGTTTCACTTTTTGAATTGAATTACTGAAATTAACTTTTTGATATTCTAATTCATTGCGAAGGACGTGTGTGTGTGTATGTATGTATGTATGTATGTATGTATGTATGTATATCTACAGTGAAGGAAATAAGTATTTGATCCCTTGCTGATTTTGTACGTTTGCCCACTGTCAAAGACATGCACAGTCTAGAATTTTTAGGCTAGGTTAATTTTACCAGTGAGAGAGAGATTATATTTAAAAAAAAAAACAGAAAATCATAGTCAAAATGATATATATTTATTTGCAGAGATAAGTATTTGATCCCCTACCAACCATTAAGAGTTCAGCCTCCTCCAGACCAGTTACACACTCCAAATCAACTTGGTGCCTGCATTAAAGACAGCTGTCTTACATGGTCACCTGTATAAAAGACTCCTGTCCACAGACTCAATTAATCAGTCTGACTCTAAGGGTATGTTCACACGGCGGGGGTCCGTAACGGCTGAAATTACGGGGATGTTTCAGCCTGAAAACATCCCCGTAATTTCAGCCGTACCGGCATGTGCAGGCGCTTGAACGCCGCGTCAATTACGGCCGTAATTAGCGCTGCTATTCATTGGAGTCAATGAATAGCGGCTCCAATTACGGCCAAAGAAGTGACAGGTCACTTCTTCTACGCGGGCGTCAATTTACGTGCCGTCATTTGACAGCGGCGCGTAAATATACGCCTCGTGTGAACAGACAAACGTCTGCCCATTGCTTTCAATGGGCAGATGTTTGTCAGCGCTATTGAGGCGCTATTTTCAGACGTAATTCGGGGCAAAAACGCCCGAATTACGTCCGTAAATAGGCCGTGTGAACATACCCTAACCTCTACAACATGGGCAAGACCAAAGAGCTTTCTAAGGATGTCGGGGACAAGATCATAGACCTGCACAAGGCTGGAATGGGCTACAAAACCATAAGACGCTGGGTGAGAAGGAGACAACTATTGGTGCAATAGTAAGAAAACGTAATACATACAAAATGACTGTCAATCGACATCGATCTGGGGCTCCATGCAAAATCTCACCTCGTGGGGTATCCTTGATCCTGAGGAAGGTGAGAGCTCAGCCGAAAACTACACGGGGGGAACTTGTTAATGATCTCAAGGCAGCTGGGACCACAGTCACCAAGAAAACCATTGGTAACACATTACGCCATAATTAATTAAAATCCTGCAGTGCCCGCAAGGTCCCCCTGCTCAAGAAGGCACATGTACAGGCCCGTCTGAAGTTTGCAAATGAACATCTGGATGATTCTGAGAGTGATTGGGAGAAGGTACTGTGGTCAGATGAGACTAAAATTGAGCTCTTTGGCATTAACTCAACTCGCCGTGTTTGGAGGAAGAGAAATGCTGCCTATGACCCAAAGAACACCGTCCCCACTGTCCAGCATGAAGGTGGTAACATTATGTTTTGGGGGTGTTTCTCTGCTAAGGGCACAGGACTACTTCACCGCATCAATGGGAGAATGGATGGAGCCATGTACCGTCAAATCCTGAGTGGCAACCTCCTTCCCTCCACCAGGACATTAAAAATGGCTCGTGGCTGGGTCTTCCAGCACGACAATGACCCGAAACACATACAGCCAAGGCAACAAAGGAGTGGCTCAAAAAGAAGCACATTAAGGTCATGGAGTGGCCTAGCCAGTCTCCAGACCTTAATCCCATCGAAAACTTATGGAGGGAGCTGAAGATCCGAGTTGCCAAGTGACAGCCTCGAAATCTTAATGATTTACAGATGATCTGCAAAGAGGAGTGGGCCAAAATTCCATCTAACATGTGTGCAAACCTCATCATCAACTACAAAAAACGTCTGACTGCTGTGCTTGCCAACAAGGGTTTTGCCACCAAGTATTAAGTCTTATTTGCCAAAGGGATCAAATACTTATTTCTCTGTGCAAAATGCAAATAAATATATATAATTTTGACAATGTGATTTTCAGTTTTTTTTTAAATATAATCTATCGCTCACTGGTAAAATTAAACTAGCCTAAAAATTCTAGACTGTTCATGTCTTTGACAGTGGGTAAACTTACAAAATCAGCAAGGGATCAAATACTTATTTCCTTCACTGTGTGTGTGGTGTGTGTGTGTGTGTGTGTGTGTGTGTGTGTGTGTGTGTGTATATATATGTGTATATATATATTATATATATATATATATATATATATAGATTATTTATGATTGTTTTTTCTTCTTTAGGTTTAACCTCCGCTTTAAATTTAGCAGCATTATATTTAGGTTTTCTTTTTCTGTGGTTCATGTTGCTGATTTTTATTTATCTTTTTATTTGTTTTTTTAGGAGTCGTAAACACAGTAACAAAGTTGGCCAAATTATGCACCTTACGTCTTGCAGCCAACAATCTTTACTTTATTCTTATCGACAAGGTGGCTAATGGAGGTGTCAGCATGTGGTGTGAGCTCTGCCAGGTAATAAACCTAATGTATTCATCTTATTTGGCTTACATGCCTCAATATGGAAACAGTGTATGAATTATATTCTAAGGTTGTTGGTGATCAACATCTGAGGAGTAGATATTATGTAAATGTCTCGAATGAATGTAGATCACTGCATTGCAAGCGGGGGTGCCGATCGGCTGCAAACCATGTTGATGCCGCAGTCTTGCCGATGGCACCAGAAGGCCTTGTAGGCGTCCTGTCAATGTATAACCTGCAGCTCTAATACATTAGAGTAGTGATCAGGGCTTCATGCATCTGACCCCTTCTCGACATTCGCCGTAGATATGCTGCGTTGTCTGAAGTAGTTCCCGAAAAACGCAGTATAGTTGCATGGAGACACCCTGCTGTAACGGCCAGGACCGGAGCTAGACTTTGATCGGACCGATTTTTAGCTGACCGGCATCCCAGCAACGCGATCGCTGGGGTGTTGATGGTTAGTATGGCATCCGGAAGCCTAATCATTTCCTCCGTGCTTTCCTTGTACAGAAGCGTAGGCTTGCTGTCAGTGCATGACTGATAGCTCTAATGCATGCCACTACGTAGAGGTAGTGCAGTGTATTAGAATAGTGATCGGTGTTGCAGGCCTTCAAGTCCCCGAATAGGATAAAAATGTTTTGAAAAAATTGAATTTGAAGTTTCAAGTTGAAGGCAAAATTGCCTTTTTTTCCCCATAATAAGTGTTTTATTATTGGAAAAAAACAAAACAAAAGAAACCATACATAATTGGTGTTGCAGCATCCGTAACGACCCAAGCTATAAAACTATTGCATAATTGATCCCGCACGGTGAACGCCGTAAAAAAAATATAACAATCGCTGTTTTTAGATTACCTCTCCTCCGAAACAATGGAATAAAAAGTGATCGGCATGTTTACCCCAAAATAGTACCAATAAAACGACAACCAGTCCTGCAAAAAAAAAAAAATGTCTGACCGTTTTTGTCCAAACAAAAAGAAACAATTTATGGGTCTTAGAATATGCCAACACAGAAAACAAATGTGTTTTTATTTATTTTTTATTTTTTTTTAAGAAGTGATTTTATTGTGCAAAAGCTGTAATACTGGAAGAAAACGATATAAATTTGGTATAACCGTAATAGTATCGACCCGCAGATTAAAGCTAACATCAATTATGGCTCACGGTGAATTCCGAACAAAAACCTAATGCCAGAATTGCTGGTTTTTGGTCATTTCCTCTTAAGTGATCAAAAAGTCGTGTGTGTCCCAAAATGGTGCCAATAAAATGTACTACTTGTCGCGTAAAAAACAAGCCCATACAACATAATAATAATGTTGGCAAGGGGAAATATGGAGCGCGCTCCATACCCGGCGGGTGACGGCTGTGTTACACAGCCGACACCTCACTCCAGCGGGCGAAATCAAAGTTCTTTGATTCCGCCCCCCCTGATTCTAACTCTTTAAATGCCGCGGTCGCGATTGATCGCGGCATTTAAGGTGTTAAACGGGCAGAATCAAAGTGAACTTTGATTCCGCTCATTGCAGGGAGGTGTCGGCTGCGTATAACAGCTGTCACCCGCTGTGTATGGAGCAAGCACAGCCCGTGAGCTCGCTCCATACTTCCCCTTAACCCTCATCATGTACAGTGATGTGATTTTGCGTGAAGGGGTTAACCCCTTCCCGCCGCAGCCGATTTTTCAGATTTTCATTTTTTGTTTTTTCCTCCCCACCTTCCAAAAGCCATAACGTCTTTATTTTTCCGTCGATATAGTCCTATGAGGGCTTGATTTTTGTGGGGCGAGATGTAGTTTTTCGTAGCGCCATTTATTTTGCCATATAATGTACTAGGAAACGGGGAAAATTATTTGTGGGGTAGAAAATGAAAAAAATAGCGATTCCTACATGGTTTTTTGGGCGCCGTTTTTACAGAATTCACTGTGCAATTAAAACCACATGTTAACTTTATTATGTGGGTCAATACGACTACGGCAATACCAAATAATATATTGTTTTTTCTATATTTTACTACTTTTACAAGTAAAAGCCTAAGTGTAAAAAAGAAAATATTTTGTCGCCAAATTCCAAGAACCATAACATTTTTTAATTTTTTTGCGGTATAAGCTGTAGTTTTTAATACCATTTTGGTGTACATGCGACGTTTTTGATCACTTTTTTTTTTTAATTTCATTTTTTTGTGGGAGATTAGGTGACCAAATAATAGATTCTGACGTTGACAATTTATTTATTTTTTCACGGCGTTTACCACGCGGCGATGCCAATTATGTTTGTTTTCTTTTTTTTTACTATGCTCTAGGGGGGAAATGGGAAGAGGGTTTTTTGTTTTTTTTTGTACATGTAAAATTTCGTTAAAGTATTTTTATTTTTCTATTACTCCCACTAGGGGACTTCAACCAGCGATCGTTAGATCGCTTGCGCCATATACTTCAATACTAATGTATTGCAGTATATCGTGATTCTGACAGGCAACTATTAATAGGTGCACAAGGATGGCAGACCTGGTGTGCTTCATTAGGCAGCCATAGCAACCATCGCCCCTCCCCCGCGTTTGCGTTGCGGGGGGTGCGATAAGCTGTTAGAGGGGGTCACCCCCACTTTCTAACGATTTAAATGCTGCGGTCACTATTGACCGCAGCATTTAACGAGTTAAACGAGCGGGATCGCGCTTGAGCACGATGCCGCTCGTTACTCTGAAGTATCGGCTGTAACAAAAAGCCGACACCGACATCGTATGGAGCGGCTTCACTCTGTGAGCCCGTTCCATACTTTCCCTACCCGCCTTTGGCGTATGGATACGTCAAATGTCGGGAAGGGGTTAATATGTAATTTTATATTGCACGGTGACTATTGTAAAATAAAACCATACCAGGACTGCTTTTTGTTGGTCATCTTGTTTCCCCAAAAAATTAAATAAAAAGTGACCTAAAAGGCACATGAAACCAAGGAAAAGCACAGCTTGTCGTGCAAAAAATAAGCCCTTACAGCTCGAACGAAGAAAAAATAAAATTATGGCTCGTAGAATATAGTGACACGAAATGTGCAGAGTGTTACAAAAGGCGCATGAGATTGGGCACCATCTGTGGTTTATTTATTTACCACATTATTATACCACCTTATTATACCCTAAAGTGCTCTCACAGCTTAAATATTATAAACTGAAATACCAGCAAAACCCCAAACAGAACTACCACCAAGCAAAATCTGTGCTCCAAAAGCCAAATGGTGCTCCCTCCCTACTGAGAGCCCTACAGCGTGCCCAAACAGCAGCTTAAGTCGACATATACAGTATTGTGAAAAAGTTTTAGGCAGCTGTGGAAAAATGCTGCAAGGTAAGAATGCTTTAAAAATAGTATTGTTAATAGTTTTATATTTTGCCACCATGACCGCACCAGCACTGGAGAGATTGCTCCTTGAACTAATGGGAACAGGAAGCAGAGGGGTTATAAGCCCCTTTCCCCTTCCTACTGCATCACCAGTGTTTTTCTGCTCCTAAAAGAAGACGCAGAGAGGTCCGGTGTTGGGTCCATCCTAGCAGAATAGAAACATGCAGTATGAGGCGCTAGGTAATTCACCCTTTCTCATCCCTTTTTTTTTTTTTTTTCTTTCTATTGCTCAAGCTCCTCAGTTGTATAAAGCAGTTTCAGGGGTTTTACTGCGCTTCTATGGGGTAGACCTTTTTCCTTCTTACCGGTTGCCAAAGAACGGCCCCATTTTATGGTGTCTCTCTTTTTTTTTTTTTTTTTTTATTCAATTACATACCATTCAGTCAAGATAATACAATCTATCAACAAAAATCATTATACATATTCCCACCTGTAACCCAACCCCCCCCCCCCCAATTCCGCCAACCAGGAGAAAATTTAAAAATAAAACGTAATAAAATAATAAGGGTCATCCAAGAACTTACTCAACCAAATATTCCATCTCTTCTGAAAGCGAACCGGGTCTCGACAGTTCAGTAGATGCATTCTTATCCATCACAAACACCCAAGTGAATACCATAGGTGGTTTATGATCCTTCCAATTTTAAAGTATACATTTTTTTTTTTTTGCTGAAGTAATCTCTAATAGAGCCAAATTCTTTCCCTCCGCCTGAACGGCCAATCTTAAATCTGACCCCAGAATGCACAGGATAGGAACTGGAGCTACCTTTACATCAAAGCGGAAAGAGAGGTGTGCCAAAACACTTTGCCAAAAGCAATGTAATCTATGGCACATCCAGAGAAGATGCATTAAATCCACCGATAAGGTCATACAATGGGGTCAATTTGAATCCGCTTTGTTACCCCATGAAAATAGTGGTTTTGGATTAAAATATACCATATAAAATATAAATAACTGAGTTGAACGTAACAAGGGATTATGGGTAATTTTACATATGGATTCAAGAGCTGCCAGCCCATTTTCTGACAAATCTGGACAGATTGCCATTTTTCCTTCTACACCTCCACTACCTCCTCACCAGGAGGGATTCCCTGCCTCCAAGGGACAGGAAGCAGTTTAAATTCCCCTTCCTCCTCACCCTCTCCAATTGTTTCCTGTGCCTTGAGACACGGGAAGCAGGATCTGGACGGAGCTCCGTGGGATCAGTAGGTTCTCCATCAGGCGCCCCGGTCTTGTGTCTTCCCCATGGATGAACGAGCGGTGTTTCGGCAGGGAGGATTGCAGCTTCTGTACACTGGCTCTGTGGAAGCCCCTAACGTCATTGTCCATATATGGGCGGTGATGTCGGGGACTTCCACATTGCCGGAGTCCTGAAACAGCCACTTCAAGCTCTCTGCCTGGGACTCCACTCCTCCTGACATCACTGTCCATATATGACCCATATATGGACAGTGATGTCAGGAGCAGAGCAGGAGTCCCAGAAAGACCACTAGAAGCAGCTCTGTTTCGGGACTCCGGCTCTGGGGAAACCCCTGACATCAATGTACATATATGGACCATGTCGCCAGGAATTTTCCCAGGGTTGGAGTCCTGGGGCAGAGTCTCTACTGGCACACTGCCTGTGGATTCTGACTCTCGGGAATCCCCCGACATCACTGCCCTTATACGGACAATGATGTCAGGAGCTCCCAAAGGTATATGTTAAATGTATACCTGTGATGGATGTCATACAGTGGCATCTGTGACCCATAACCTCTCGCGTTTAAAAAAAAAAAAGAAAAACAACAACAAAAAAACCGCCTAACTTGTGGTATCTTTTTTGATGGGATCCCTCAGGATGGATTAGTGTAGTCTACTACGCTATTCCATTCTTCTTCTTTTTTTTTTTTTTTTTTTTTTTTTACAGGTTCTATTGTCGACTACTTTGAATTTGAGGACTCGTTTGATTAACTTTTTTTTTTTTTTTTTTTTTTTTTTAATAAAATGGTTAGCAAAAAATTTTATTTTGTTTTTTTCTATGTGTCTGGATTTTATCTAACTTTATTACCACTGCCTTAGCAATGATCGCTGTCTGACAGCATCCATTGCTAAGGCGGGGCATAGTGTCCGCCGGTAAAAATGCTAACACTAACCCCCCATTTATAACCGAGTACCCACCACCACCAGTGGTACTGGGAAGAGTTCGGTACAATCCAGTACCCGACCTTCTGAAGTGATTGTCGGGCACTGGGGCAGCCACAGGCTTGTATTATTAGGCTGGGAGGGTCCAAACACTGTGGTCCTTCCCTTCCTGGTAATGGTAGGCTGCTGCTGCTATCTTGTATCTGGCTGGCTATGAAAAATGGGGGGGACCCCAGGTCTGTGTGTTTTTTGTTTTTTTTCAGTAATTTTATTTATTTAAAAAAACTAAAAAAAACAAACGGGGGGTCCACGCTATTTTTCATGACCAGCCAGATACAACATAGCAGCAGCAGGCTAGTGTTATCAGGGTGGTAAGGCCCACAGTTTTTGGTCTTTCCCAGCAAAATAATACCAGCCTGTGGCCACCCCAGTGTCCAACCATCACTACAAATTGTCGGGTACTTGAGCCTACCAGGCTCTTCATGGTACCCTTGGTGGCGGTAGGTACCTGGGTAATAATGTAGGGGTTGGTGTTAACCTTTCCATCGGCCAACACTAAGCCCCCTTTAGTAATGGACACTGTCAATCGGACAGCAGTCATTACTAAGGCAGTAATAAAGTTTGTAACCCCTTAAGGACGCAGCCTTGTTTTGGCCTCAAGGCTCAGAGCCCATTTTTCAAATCTGACATATTTCACTTTATGTGGTAATAACGTCGGAATGCTTAAACCTATCCAAGCGATTCTGAGATTGTTTTCTTGTGACACATTGGGCTTTATGTTAGTGGTAAAATTTGGACGATATATTCAGTGTGTATTGGTGAAAATTTGCAAAATATAGGGAAAATTTATAAAAAATAGAATTTTGCAGAATTTAAATGCATCTGCTTGTAAAACAGACGGTTATACCACCCAAAATAGTTACTAGTTCACATTTTCCATATGTCTACTTTAGATTAGCATCGTTTTTTGAACATTATTTTATTTTTCTTGAACGTTACAAGGCTTAGAACATAAACAGTAATTTCTCTTTTTTTTAAGAAAATTTCAAAAGCCTTTTTTTTAAGGTACCTCTTGAGTTATGAAGTGGCTTTGAGGGTCCTATGTATTAGAAACGCTGATAAAACACCATTTTAAAAACTAGACCCCTCAAAGTATTCAAAACCGCATGTAGAAAGTTTTTTAACCCTTCAGGCATTTCACAGGAATTAAAGCAAAGTGGAGGTGAAATTTGCAAATTTCATTTTTCTTGCTGAATTTCAATTTTATTCAATTTTTTTTGTGTAACACAGAAGGTTTTACCAGAGAAACACTACTAAATATGTATTGTCCAGATTCTGAAGTTTTTAGAAATGTCCTACTGCGCTCGTGGAATAAGCCCTAGAAGCAAAGAAGCACCTAGTGCATTTTGAGGCCCCTTTTTTATTAGAATATATTTTAGGCAGCATGCCAGGTTTGAAGAGGTGTTGAGGTGTCAAAACAGTAGGAATCCCCCAATAGTGACCCCATTTTGGAAACTACACCCCTCAAGGAATTAATTTATGGCTGTTATCATTTTGACCACACAGTTTTTTCACAGCACCTATTTTAATTGGGCTGTGAAATTTAAAAAATGAATTTTTTTCCAATAAGATGTAATTTATGATCAAAATTTCTTATTTTCACAAGAAATAAAATACTCCATTTTGTTGCCCAATTTGTCCTGAGTGCAGCAATACCCCATTTGTGGCGATAAACTGCCGTTTGGGCCCATGGGAGGGCTCAGAAAGAAAGGAGCGCTATTTGTTCTTTGGAGTCCAGATTTTGCTGGATTTGCTTTCGGGTGCCATGTCGCATTTGCAGAGCCCCAGAGGTATCAAAGCAATGGAATCCCACCAGAAGTGACCCCATTTTGGAAACTACACCCCTCAAGGAATTAATTTATGGGTGTTGTGACCATTTTGACCCCACAGTTTTTTCACAGAACTTATTTGAATTGGGCTGGGAATTAAAACAAAATTATTTTTTCCAATAATATGTAGATTTGGCTGAAAATTTCTAATTTTCACAAGAAATAAAATATCCCATTCTGTGGCCCAATTTGTCCTGAGTGCGGCAGTACCCCATTTGTGGTGATAAACTGCCGTTTGGGCCCATGGGAGGGCTCAGAAGGAAAGGACCACCATTTGGCCTACTGGGGATTTTTTGGTGCAAAGTCATGTATGCAGAAGCCCCTGAGGTACCAGTACAGTTGAAACCCACAAGAAGTGACCCCGTTTTAAAAACTACACCCTTGAGGCATTCATCTAAAGGTGTAGTGAGCATTTTGACCGGAGACATACACCCCATAAACTGTAATGTGGGTTCTCACGGGTACGTCAATACCCTACATGTGGCTGTAATCAGCTGCCTAGGCACGCAGCAGGGCTCAGAGGGGAAAGACGAGGGGGGATAAGCTGTGCGGAGTGCATCAGGGTAAGTAAAACTGGGGTAGATTAAAAATCATGGGATGTATGATACATTTTGAAGCACTCTTTCATACGGAGCCTTTGTTTTTCGGGACACGTGTCACATTGATATATTGTGTCCTTCCTTATCCCCCTCTTATAGCAGACTTTGTACCTCTTTTTACTTTTTCCTTTCTTGCCAGTTTGGGGAACTTCTCCTGGAAAGTGTTGCCCTGGTACGATGCGTGTGGCCTCGCCTCCAGAAGTACTGGGTGCCCCCCCCTTCTTGGTCCATAAAAATTAGTTTCTTGATAACCACCTCTTGAAATTCCACGAAAGTTCACGTCTGGCCTGTACATCGATGTAGCACGTACGCGTTGTACAATGCCATCTGTATGATGTGCCCGGCCAGCTTCTTATACCACACCGCATGGCGCTGTAGGGCTTCAGGACTTGATCTGACAAGTCCACCCCTCCCATGTATCTATTGTAGCCCAGGATGCAGTCTGGTTTGGGGGTCTCTGTACTGGTACCTCGTACAGGTACATGGGTACTGGTGTGACATCTCTCTTGTCCTTGTACTTGACAAACAATATGTTGCTGCTAGATTGTGCCCTGCTCTCACCCCTTCTGAGCGTTTGCCCTGCAGAGTCTTAGGGAGGCCTCTCAGGTTTCTTCAAGCAGTGCCGCGTGCCGCATGCCGCAGGACTTCTGGGAGTGAGGCAGTTGAAGAGCGGGACGCTGGTATAAAAATTATCCAGGTAGAGGTGGTAACCCTGGTCCAGCAGTGGGTGCACCAAATCCCACACAATTTTTGCATTAACTCCCAGTAAGGGGGGGGGGGGGCATTCTGGGGGCTGAATACTGGTGTCCTTCCCTTCATATATCCTACATTTGTAGGTATACCCTGATGCACTCTCGCACAGCTTATACATCTGTAATGGCAGGGGGTAGGGAGACGGACAAGTGAGCCCTAATCTACCCGCCACTCTGTCCCTGCCTACTTGCAACGACCCGCCCTAGGCGACGGGGTACAACTGGGCGGCGGTCCCTGCGCTCAGTAAGTGCACGACAAACACGACAAACATACAAGGAACACAAGCAAGGAAAAGGGGCCGTTGCCCACGGCAACACCGTGAGCAACCAGAGTGGTGAACGAGCCGAGTCAAGCCAGGAGTGTGCGAGGTACAAAACGAAAAGCAGAAGAGTAGTCGGTAAGCCAGGGTCGGTATGGAGCAGGATCAAAAATAGCAGGAGCTGTAGCTGGGCCAGGAACCACAAGGAAAGAAACAAAAGCAATAACAAGCACCGAGGGACAGGAAGTGCAGGCTTAAATAGACCGAGGGCGGGAGCTAGCTGAGTCTGGCCAGGTTACGATAGGCTCTCCCACTCCTAAGCCTGCCAGCCTGAATGGTGGAAGCAGGAGTCAGTCTCAGGGATGTATTCTCAGGTGCTGACTGATTAGTTCTGGGAGTTAACCCCGCTGTGCCTGGCAGATCCTTTACAGTACCCCCCCTTTTATGAGGGGCCACCGGACCCTTTCTAAGTGGACCTGGCTTACTGGGGAAACGCAGGTGGAACCTCCTGACCAATACCCCAGCGTGAACATCCCGGGCGGGTACCCAAGTCCTCTCCTCGGGCCCGTATCCTCTCCAATGGACCAGGTACTGGAGGGAGCCTTGGACCATCTTGCTGTCCACAATCCTGGCCACCTCGAATTCCACCCCCTCCGGGGTGAGGATGGGAACAGGAGGTCTCCTCGAGGGAGCCAAGGATGGGGAGCAGCGTTTGAGGAGGGAGGCATGAAACACGTCGTGTATCCGAAAAGACGGGGGTAACTCCAGCCGGAAGGAGACAGGATTGAGGACCTCAATGACCTTATACGGCCCAATAAACCGGGGAGCAAACTTCTTGGACGGAACCTTGAGACGCAAGTTCCTAGACGACAACCACACCAGATCCCCGACCATAAACAGGGGGTTAGCAGAACGTTTTTTATCAGCCTGAGTTTTTTGTACGCTCTGGGACACCTCTAGGTTTTTCTGAACCTGGGCCCAGACTGTGCACAGTTCCCGATGAACGACCTCTACCTCAGGATTGTTGGAACTACCAGGTGAAACGGAGGAGAACCGTGGATTAAACCCAAAATTACAAAAAAAAGGAGAGACCCCTGACGAGTTACTGACCCGGTTATTAAGGGAAAATTCGGCGAGGGGAATGAAAGAGACCCAATCAAATTGACAGTCAGAGACAAAACACCTTAAATATTGTTCTAGAGATTGATTAGTCCTCTCCGTTTGGCCATTGGTTTCAGGATGGAAGGCAGAGGAGAAGGACAGATCAATCCCCAACTTCATACAGAAGGCTCTCCAAAACAATGAAACAAATTGTACCCCTCTGTCCGAAACAATATTGACGGGGACCCCATGGAGACGCAGGATGTGTTTGACAAACAAGGTAGCCAACGTTTTGGCGTTGGGTAGTTTCTTGAGGGGCACAAAGTGGCACATCTTACTGAAGCGGTCCACCACCACCCACACCACCGACTTGCCTTGGGATGGAGGCAAATCGGTGATAAAATCCATGGAGATATGTGTCCAAGGTCTCTGGGGAATGGGCAACGAACGCAGTAAGCCCGCTGGTCGGGACCTGGGAGTCTTGGACCTAGCACAAACCTCACAAGCGGCGACGTAGGCCTTAACGTCTTTAGGCAACCCAGGCCACCAATAATTTCTGGTAATGAGGTGTTTGGTACCCAGGATGCCTGGATGGCCAGATAGTGCGGAGTCATGATTTTCCCTAAGTACCCTTAGCCGGAATTGCAGGGGAACAAACAGCTTGTTATCAGGAAGGTTCCCGGGAGCTGAACCTTGATCAGCAGCAATTTCAGAGACTAAATCAGAATCGATCGAGGAAATGATTATACCTGGAGGCAAAATACAAGCAGGATCTTCCTCCGAAGGAGGGCTGGCCATGAAGCTACGCGACAGTGCATCAGCCTTAATATTTTTAGACCCAGCCCTATAGGTAACCAAAAAATTGAATCTGGTAAAAAATAACGCCCATCGAGCTTGTCTCGGGTTTAGCCTCCGGGCAGATTCTAGGAAAACCAGATTCTTGTGGTCGGTAAGGACCGTTACCTGGTGCCTAGCCCCCTCCAGGAAGTGGCGCCACTCTTCAAATGCCCATTTAATGGCTAAGAGTTCGCGGTTGCCAATATCATAGTTACTTTCAGTTGGCGAAAACTTCCTGGAGAAGTAGGCACAGGGGCGGAGATGGGTGAGGGACCTGGTACCCTGGGACAAGACAGCCCCCACTCCCACCTCAGATGCGTCAACTTCCACGATAAATGGCTCCATTTGGTTGGGCTGAACCAGCACCGGGGCCGAGACAAAGCACTTCTTAAGGACCTCGAAAGCCTGGACAGCCTCAGGAGGCCAGTGGAGGAGATCAGCACCTTTGCGAGTGAGGTCCGTAAGGGGCTTAGCGATGACCGAGAAGTTAGCAATAAATCTCCTGTAATAATTAGCAAACCCCAAAAAACACTGTAACGCCTTCAGGGAGGCAGGTTGGACCCATTCCGCCACAGCCTGAACCTTGGCGGGGTCCATGCGGAATTCATGAGGAGTAAGGATTTGACCCAAAAATGGAATCTCCTGTACCCCAAACACACATTTTTCGGTTTTGGCAAACAGTTTATTTTCCCGAAGGACCTGGAGCACCTTCCTGACATGCTCCACGTGGGAGGACCAGTCCTTGGAAAACACCAGTATGTCATCAAGGTACACTACCAGAAAAATCCCCAGGTAATTTCTCAAAATCTCATTTATGAAATTCTGGAAGACCGCAGGGGCATTACACAACCCAAAGGGCATGACGAGGTATTCAAAATGGCCTTCGGGCGTGTTAAACGCAGTCTTCCACTCATCCCCCTCTTTGATGCGAATAAGGTTATACGCCCCCCGTAGATCCAATTTAGAAAACCATTGGGCCCCCTGAACCTGATTAAAGAGATCAGGAATCAAAGGAAGGGGATACTGGTTCCTTACCGTGACCTTATTCAGGCTACGGTAGTCAATGCATGGCCTAAGACCACCATCCTTCTTCCCCACGAAGAAGAAGCCAGCACCTACCGGAGAAGAAGAGGGACGAATGTAACCCTTGGCCAGGGATTCCTGGATATACACTCTCATAGCTTCACGTTCGGGACAAGAAAGATTAAATATCCTACCCTTCGGAAGCTTAGCTCCTGGTACCAATTCGATAGCGCAATCGTATTCTCTATGAGGAGGTAACACTTCGGAGGCCTCCTTAGAGAAAACATCAGCGAAGTCCTGAACAAACTCAGGTAGCGTGTTCACCTCCTTAGGGGGAGAAATAGAATTAACAGAAAAACATGACGTACAACATTCATTACCCCATTTGGTTAGCTCCCCAGTATTCCAGTCAAACGTAGGATTATGCAACTGCAACCAGGGAAGACCTAGAACCAAATCGTACGATAATCCCTGCATCAACAGTACAGAGCATTGCTCCAAATGCATGGAGCCAACAAGGAGTTCAAAAACAGGGGTATGCTGTGTAAAATAACCATTAGCAAGAGGAGTGGCGTCGATACCCACTACCGGGACAAGTTTAGGCAAATCAATAAGAGGCATAGCAAGGGACATAGCAAATTCCACAGACATGATATTAGTAGAGGACCCTGAATCCACGAAAGCACTGCCGGTAGCAGACCTACCACCAAAAGAGACCTGAAAGGGAAGCAAGATCTTAGTACGTTTCATATTTACGGGAAATACCTGTGCGCCCAAGTGACCTCCCCGATGATCACTTAGACGCGGAAGTTCTCTGGCTGCAACCTTACGCTTAGGACAGTTGTTCACTTGATGCTTGTCGTCCCCACAGTAGAAGCAGAGACCATTCTTCCTGCGGAATTCTCTACGTTGTTGGGGGGACACGGAGGCTCCGAGTTGCATAGGTATCTCTGAATCTTTCAGGGAGGAACGAAGCAACGGAGCTTCGGGAGGCATCACGGGGGAGTCGGAGGAGAAAACACATAAACGTTCACGTTGTCGTTCCCTGAGACGTCGGTCAAGTCGTATCGCTAAAGCCATAACCTGGTCTAGGGAGTCAGAAGAGGGATAGCTAACTAGCAGGTCTTTCAGGGCATTCGACAGACCCAACCTAAACTGGCACCTTAAGGCAGGGTCATTCCACCGAGAAGCTACGCACCACTTCCGAAAGTCAGAGCAATACTCCTCAACAGGTCTCTTACCCTGACGTAAGGTCACCAGCTGACTCTCGGCAAAGGCAGTCCTGTCAGTCTCGTCATAAATTAGTCCGAGAGCAGAAAAGAAACAATCAACGGAGGAAAGTTCAGGGGCGTCAGGAGCCAAGGAGAAGGCCCACTCTTGGGGCCCTTCCTGGAGCCGGGACATAATTATACCCACCCGCTGGCTCTCAGAACCTGAGGAATGAGGCTTTAAACGAAAGTAAAGCCTACAACTCTCCCGAAAGGAGAGAAAAGTCCTCCGGTCCCCTGAGAACCGGTCGGGCAACTTGAGGTGGGGTTCAAGAGGTGCGGTGCGGGGAACTACCAGGGTAGCATCAGGCTGGTTGACCCTCTGAGCCAGGGCCTGGACCTGAAGGGAGAGACCCTGCATTTGCTGAGCCAGGGTCTCACGGGGATCCATAGTGGTGTCAGGGACCAGGGGTAGACTAGGTATGGGCTTGTTATTATGTAATGGCAGGGGGTAGGGAGACGGACAAGTGAGCCCTAATCTACCCGCCACTCTGTCCCTGCCTACTTGCAACGACCCGCCCTAGGCGACGGGGTACAACTGGGCGGCGGTCCCTGCGCTCAGTAAGTGCACGACAAACACGACAAACATACAAGGAACACAAGCAAGGAAAAGGGGCCGTTGCCCACGGCAACACCGTGAGCAACCAGAGTGGTGAACGAGCCGAGTCAAGCCAGGAGTGTGCGAGGTACAAAACGAAAAGCAGAAGAGTAGTCGGTAAGCCAGGGTCGGTATGGAGCAGGATCAAAAATAGCAGGAGCTGTAGCTGGGCCAGGAACCACAAGGAAAGAAACAAAAGCAATAACAAGCACCGAGGGACAGGAAGTGCAGGCTTAAATAGACCGAGGGCGGGAGCTAGCTGAGTCTGGCCAGGTTACGATAGGCTCTCCCACTCCTAAGCCTGCCAGCCTGAATGGTGGAAGCAGGAGTCAGTCTCAGGGATGTATTCTCAGGTGCTGACTGATTAGTTCTGGGAGTTAACCCCGCTGTGCCTGGCAGATCCTTTACAACATCTTTACGCCATACCTTGCCCTCTTACCCGACAGGTACTGGTGGAATTGAACCCTCCCTTTAAAATGTACAAAGGACTCATCAATAGAAATACACTTCTCGGGGGTGTATGCTTGGGAAAACCGGGCACTGAAACGGTCTAATAGGGGTCTCCATTTATACAAACGGTCAAAACTGGGGTCATCTTAGAAACTAGACCCCTCAAAGTATTCACAACAGCATTTAGAAAGTTTATGAACCCTTTAGGTGTTTCACAGAAATTTAGAGCAAAGTAGAGGTGAAATCTACTTTTTTTTTTTTGTCAGAAAATCCTTTTTATACCACTTTTTTTTTTATAACACAAAAGGTTTTACCAGAAAAACACAATTTAATATTTATTGCCCAGATTCTGCAGTTTTAAGAAATATCCCACATGTGGCCCTAGTGTGGTAATGGACTGAAGCACCGGCCTCCGAAGCAAAGGTGCACCTAGTGGATTTTGAGCCCTCCTTTTTATTAGGCACCATGTCCGGTTTGAAGAGGTCTTGTGGTGCCAAAACAGTGGAAAACCACCAAAAGTGACAGCATTTTGGAAACTAGACCCCTTGAGGAATACATTGTAGTTTTCTTGGGGTGCATGCAACTTTTTGATCACTTTTTATTCTATTTTTAAGTGGCGCGGTGACTAAAAAACAGCAATTCTTCTATTGGTTTTTTATTCTATTTTTTTTTTTTACACCGTTCACCGTGCGCTATAAATGACATATTCACTTTGTTCTGCGGGGCGATACGATTACGGTGATACCAGATGTTTATAGGTTTTTTTTTTTTTATGTCTTATGGCGTTTGCACAATAAAATACGTTTTTGTAAAAAATCATTAACTTTTTATGTTACCATATTCTAAGAGCCATAAAGTTTTTATTTTTTCCATCAATAAAGCCGTGCGAGGACTTATTTTTTGCGTAACGAACTGTAGTTTCCATCAATACCATTTTTAGGTACATGCAACTTTTTTATCTCTTTTTATTCCATTTGCGAGGTGAAGTGAGCAAAGAATTGTTATTCTGGGACGGTTTATTATTTTCCTTTTACGGCGTTCACCGCGCGGGATAAATAATAAAATAATTTTGTAGTTCAGGCCGTTACGGACGCGGCGATACCAATTATGTATAGTTTTATTTGTTTGTTTATATATTTTTATTAATAATAAAGGACTGATAAGGGAAAAGGGGGAATTTTTACTTTTATTACTTTTAAATCTTTTATTTTCTTATTTTTACACCTTTTTTTTTAACTTTTTTACTTTGTCCCACTAGGGGACTTGAGGGCAGGAGGCCCTGATCGCTATTCTACTACACTGCACTACATGCGTAGTGCAGTGTATTAGAGCTGTCAGCTACGCACTGATCGATTTTCCAGCGTTTTTTTCTTAACGTTTATGATTATGGCTAACCGTTGACATGGTGGGAGAGGAGATTAAACTATTGAGTCAGGATATGAGGGGTATTGACAACAATTTGTCTAGGTCTGAACGGCTAGCCCTAACCACATTGGAGAAAAAACAAAATATTGTTCTGAAAGCATCCGATAAGGGTGGGAACATTGTGGTTATGAGCAGGGAAGACTACAAAAAAATGTGTCAGGACATTTTGCTCAATCCTAACTGTTATACCATCTTAAAGGATAATCCCACAGCACTGTTCAAAAAGGAGCTTTTGGGCATTTTGGGTGATGCAAAAAGCAGGTCCTTGATCATTGCTAGTGAATTTAATTTCCTATTTCCACAATTTCCCATCATGGCATGTTTTTATAGCCTGCCCAAAATCCACAAAGGGTACCCCCCCTTACGTGGTAGACCCATTCTTTCAGGCATAAACAATCTAACTTAAAATGTAAGCACTTATATTGATCAGGTGCTGCGTCCGTTTGTACTGGGTTTAACATCATATATACGTGATACCATGGATGTTTTGAAACAAATTGAAGGTATCACTTTGGAACACAGTACTTTTCTGGCTAGCCTGGATGTAGAGGCATTGTATTCCTCCATTCCACACAAACTTGGCTGTGAAGCGGTAGAGTACTTCTTGAGATCTAGAGGTACTCAATTTGTGGCTCATAACAAGCTTGTTCTGCAGTTATTACATTTTGTGCTGGAGAAAAATGTATTTATCTTTGAAGACAGGATTTTTCACCAGCAATGTGGTACTGCAATGGGGAGTCCAACTGCTCCCACCTATGCAAATTTATTTCTTGGCTGGTGGGAGGAGACAATTGTTTTTGGGGAGAGTTTTTCTAAGTGGACTTCGTCAATAGGGATCCGGATCCGATATATTGATGACGTGCTGCTGTTCTGGAATTCAACAGTGGAAGAATTCAATAGTTTTGTGGCTGCCCTTAACCAGAACGATCTAGGGCTAAGGTTCACATGTGAAATCAACAATCAGGAACTGACTTTCTTAGACCTTAAAATGATAAAAACATCAGAGGGTACAATCCGTACTCAAGTACATCGTAAGGAAACAGCAACCAACAGTTTCCTGCAATGGAACAGTTGTCATCCTTATCCCCTTAAACGTGGTATTCCCAAGGGTCAGTTCATGAGAGTATGCCGGAATTGCAGCTCCATGGAGGACTTCGAGAGACAGGCACAGGAACTTACAACCAGATTGAAGGATAGAGGTTTCCCTAAGGGAGTAATCAGAAAGGCCTATGTGGGAGCGAGAGATGCGGACAGGCAGAGTCTTCTTGTTCCTAGACAACGAAGGGAAGAGAGAGTTACGAGACTTCTAGGCACTTATGATTCTAAACAATGTGAAATTATGCAGATCCTGAAGAGGTATTGGCGTATTCTTAGTACTGATGCAGATTTGATAGATCAGATTACGCAATGGCCTTCAGTCACATTCCGGAGAGGGAAAAACATCAGGGACAGAGTTATGCATAGTTGTTTTGACCCCATTGCACCTAAAGGAACATGGCTGGACAGACAAATACCAGGCACACACAGATGTGGCAGGTGCAAGGCTTGTGATTTTATTCAAAAAGGTGACAAGTTTAGGAGTGTCGTTACGCAATTGGAATATGACATTCGTGATTTTGTCAATTGTAAAACAGCAGGGGTGGTATATCTGATAACATGTCCATGTCCACTGAATTATGTGGGAAAAACGGTGCGGCAGTTTCGGCGCCGGATCAGAGAACATGTTGGCGACATTGCGAATTCTAGAGATACTCCTATATCCAAACATGTACACGCTACACATCAGGGTCGTGCAGAATGTCTTAAATTTCAAGCAATTGAACTCATTAGGCCTCCCAAACGGGGAGGTGACTGGGATAACCTCATACTACGAAAGGAAGCCCAGTGGATCTATAGATTTGCGTGCACACAACCAGGGGGTTTAAATGAGCAGACAAACTATGCATGTTTTATTTGAACATTCATTTAAACATGCATTTCCATGGCCAGTTATCCCTTCAGGATAGCAAGAGACCCACATGGTCGTCATGACAGGTGGTCTCCTAATCATCAATGATCATCATGTGGGCAGTCTGGCTATGGTTCCTTATTCAGTAGGTGTTTCAATGACACTTTATAGTGGGGTAGACATTCATTTATCTACACAATATGTATTATCAGTGTAGTTGTTTTATCAATGGCAGTCCAGCTGCGGGTTTTGAGCTGATCCGCAACACTTACCCTAACTCTTAAATATCGATATACTCCTCCTTTGCAGTGGTGAGTTCCCGGCAGCATGGGCGACTTGATTGTGGCCTCTACTGCACCTGCGCGTTCGGCTTTTGATGCGGTCGATGTTGGTTCCTGGCTGTCAGCTGATGGCCGGGAGTCACATGGACAGGTGTCACGAATTCGATTGGTGAGTGTGATTGGCTGTTTCGATTGGCGGTGCCGAGGACAGGGGGAGGAGTCAGATGCTTTAAATAACTCAGAGTCCCAGAATGAAGCATGCCACTGACATCTATGCGAGCATGCTTCCGTGGAGTACAGCAGAATATCTGCTGCTGAACTAAATATCGCTGGCATCCCGGCCAGAGTGACCAAGCTACAGACCCCTGATGATGAGTATTGAAACGCGTAGGGTCGGTTGTGAATAGGAATTTTTTAGCATTGGGAACACTAGCATTGTTTGTATACCTCAACACTAGGAGCTTCCGGTGCGGTTATCACGGACTCTAGTGTGAATTAGGGTCAAGACTATTGTTATGCCCATTTTTCAAATGCTGATTCCGTATTGATATTCTTGTTGAACACTGAGCTATAGTAGGTTCACAATTGAATTAGAACTCAGTTTATTATTTAATACGTTTTTATACACACGGTGGGGCTTCTTCACAGTGGTGATTGTACCCCTGTTTTTAGAGAGTTATAAATAAATGTTATATTTTACTCATCTATCACACCAGTGAATCCTAACCGTTAATGAAAACCCAAAATTTTATGTCTCTGAAAATCAGAATATTATATAAGCCCAACTTCAAAAGTTATTTTTAATACTGAAATGTTGGCCTACTGAAAAGTATGTACAGTATATACACTCAATACTTGGTTGGGGCTCCTTTTGCTCTGTGGCTTGAAAAAACAAGTGGGTTGTAGATCAAGTGGAGATCCAAAAACCGGATTGACTTACTGTGTTGTGTGTGACAAAGTGGGGGGCCATTGTATGTGATATATGTATTGATTGCTTGCTTGCTACAAAGTTTGCAAAAGTGACATTATTTAAAACCATTTTTCCCTTGCAGTTTCCTTCCTGAGTAGCTGAGTAAGGGGGAGGGGTTAGCTGGTCCCAGGTGCTATAAATCAGGCCTCAGTACTCTGTAGAGCCTGCTCTGTGGCTTGAAAAAACAAGTGGGTTGTAGATCAAGTGGAGTTCCAAAAACCGGAGTTGAAAAGACGAGTTAAAGCCCAAGTAAGTGCTCTTCTACTTCTTTTTCTTTTTGATTAACACCTGTTGGCTGTTTTTTTTTGTAACCTTGGATAATGGATAGCAAGATTGGAGGTTTTCTTCAGTGCACAGTTTGCCATATGTATGCACGACTGGAGCCGGAGTTCCAGGGTGAATATCTCTGTGGCAGATGTGAGCATGTTGTTCACCTGGAAGCTCGTATTAGAGATCTGGAGGAGCAGAATGCAACACTGAGGAGGATAGACAATCTTGAGCTGAGCTTGCTGCTCACGGAGCATGCAGTTAGTGGGTTACAACTGGAGGGTGAAGACATGGGTGAGCAGGATCAGGTAAGTAGCTGGGTTAATGTAGTTAGGGGCAGTAGAAAGGGGTCAAAGAAAAGGAAGGCCGATCTGGTTTCTGACATTCCAGGCAAAATTGCCAAGTTGGGTGATGATGCGAGGGTGTCAGTCTCAGAAATGGCAGCCCTAGTGGATACTGATCTCCCTAACAGCCGGGAGAACAGCCCAGCTAGTAGTCGGCGGGATGGTAATGCAGGTAAGCCAAGACAATTGATAGTCGTAGGGGATTCTATAATCAGGATGACGGATAGAATAATTTGTCGCCAAGACCACCTCAACCGAATGGTTTGCTGTCTCCCTGGTGCCAGGGTTCGGCATGTGGTGGAACGGGTGGACAAATTGCTGGGAGGGGCTGGTGATGATCCAGCTGTCGTGGTCCATGTCGGTACCAACGACAGAATAAATGGTAGGTGGAGGAGCCTTAAGAATAATTTTAAAGAACTAGGCTACAAGCTGAAGGGAAGGACCTCCAAAGTAGTATTCTCAGGAATACTGCCTGTGCCATGCGCATCACAGGAAAGACAGCGGGAGCTCAGGGAGTTAAATGCATGGCTGAAGTCTTGGTGTAGAGAAGAAGGATTTGGGTTCCTAGAGCACTGGGCTGACTTTTCATTGGGGTACAAACTGTATTCTGCAGATGATTTGCACCTAAATGGAAGGGGGTCCGCTGTGCTGGGGGAGAGAATTCTAGCTGGGGTGGCGGAGTATTTAAACTAGGACTGAGGAGGGAGGTCAATGTAGAAAAAAAAGGGGTAGCCAGGTTAGAGAGGGGTCAGACTATATTGGTGAGGGGAGAAACAGAATGTGGGGAGAGGACTAGACAACAAGATAAGGAGATCCTTTCGTTACAAAACATCAGTGTAAATAAAAAGGCCCGATTAATGTCAAATCACATTTCTGATAATAAAAGTGAAAAACTGACAGGCAAGTTAAAGTGTATGTTCACAAATGCCAGAAGTCTAGCAAGCAAAATGGGGGAGCTGGAGGCCTTGATACTGGAAGAAAATATAGATATAGTTGGTGTTGCTGAAACATGGCTGGACTCTTCACATGACTTGGCTGTAAATCTACAGGGTTTTACACTTTTTCGGAAAGACAGGACAAATAGGAAAGGTGGTGGTGTATGTCTGTATGTGAGAAATGATATGAACGAGTGTGAAAGAGACAATAGTGGGTGAATACTGTGAGGAGGTTGAAACCTTGTGGGTGGAACTAGAAAGGGAATTAACACTGGAAAAATTACTTTTGGTGTAATCTATAGACCCCCCAATTTAACTGAGGAGATGGATGTTCAGCTATATAAACAGATGGAGCGGGCTGCACAGGCGGGTACTGTAGTGATAATGGGAGATTTTAATTTCCGGGATATTAATTGGTGTCATGGTTCAGCTTCAACTGCAAAGGGGAGACATTTCCTCAACCTGTTGCAGGAAAATTTTATGGGCCAGTTTGTGGAAGACCCGACTAGAGGTGAAGCTCTGTTGTATCTGGTCATTTCTAATAATGCAGATCTTGTTGGGAATGTCAATGTTCGTGAAAACCTCGGTAACAGTGATCATAATATTGTTACATTTTACCTATACTGTAAAAAACAAACGCAGGCTGGGAGGGCAAAAACATTTAATTTTAAGAAAGCCAATTTCCCCAGGATGAGGGCTGCAATTCAGGATATGGACTGGGAAGAACTAATGTCAAATAATGGGACAAATGATAAATGGGAGATTTTCAAATCTACTTTGAGTTATTATAGTACAAAATGTATTCCTATAGGTAACAAGTATAAACGACTAAAATTAAACCCCACATGGCTTACACCTTCTGTGAAAGGGGCAATACATGACAAAAAAAGGGCATTTAAAAAATACAAATCTGAGGGTACAGCTGTAGCCTTTGTAAAATATAAAGAGCTTAATGAAATCTGTAAAAATGTAATAAAATTAGCAAAAATACAAAATGAAAGGCAGGTGGCCAAGGATAGTAAAACAAATCCCAAAAAATTCTTCAAGTATATAAATGCTAAAAAGCCAAGGTCTGAACATGTAGGACCCCTAGATAATGGTAATGGGGAGTTGATCACAGGGGATCAAGAGAAGGCAGAGTTACTAAATCGGTTCTTTAGCTCTGTATATACAACTGAAGAAAGAGCAGCTGATGTAGCCGATGCCAGTGCTGTTAATATATCAGTTGATATACTGAATTGGATGAATGTAGATATGGTCCAAGCTAAATTAAATAAAATAAATGTGCACAAGGCCCCGGGACCAGATGGGTTACACCCTAGAATTCTTAAAGAGCTTAGTTCAGTTATTGCTGTCCCCCTTTTCATAATATTCAGAGAATCTCTAGTGACTGGTATAGTGCCAAGGGACTGGCGCAGAGCAAATGTGGTGCCTATTTTCAAAAAGGGCTCTTGGTCTTCCCCAGGTAATTATAGACCAGTAAGCATAACATCCATCGTGGGGAAAATGTTTGAGGGGCTATTGAGGGACTATATACAGGATTATGTGACAATAAATAGCATTATAAGTGACAGCCAGCACAGTTTTACTAAGGACAGAAGTTGTCAAACTAACCTAATCTGTTTTTATGAAGAGGTGAGCAGAAGTCTAGACAGAGGGGCCGCTGTGGATTTAGTGTTTTTGGACTTTGCAAAGGCATTTGACACTGTCCCCCATAGACGCCTAATGGGTAAATTAAGGACTATAGGTTTAGAAAATATAGTTTGTAATTGGATTGAGAATTGGCTCAAGGACCGTATCCAGAGAGTTGTGGTCAATGATTCCTTCTCTGAATGGTCACCGGTTATAAGTGGTGTACCCCAGGGTTCAGTGCTGGGACCACTATTATTCAACTTATTTATTAATGATATAGAGGATGGGATTAATAGCACTATTTCTATTTTTGCAGATGACACCAAGCTATGTAATATAGTTCAGTCTATGGAAGATGTTCATGAATTGCAGGCAGATTTAAACAAACTAAGTGTTTGGGCGTCCACTTGGCAGATGAAGTTTAATGTAGATAAATGTAAAGTTATGCATCTGGGTACCAACAACCTGCATGCATCATATGTCCTAGGGGGAGCTACACTGGCGGATTCACTTGTTGAGAAGGATCTGGGTGTACTTGTAAATCATAAACTCAATAACAGCATGCAGTGTCAATCAGCTGCTTCAAAGGCCAGCAGGATATTGTCGTGTATTAAAAGAGGCATGGACTCGCGGGACGGATGTAATATTACCACTTTACAAAGCATTAGTGAGGCCTCATCTAGAATATGCAGTTCAGTTCTGGGCTCCAGTTCATAGAAAGGATGCCCTGGAGTTGGAAAAAATACAAAGAAGAGCAACGAAGCTAATTAGGGGCATGGAGAATTTAAGTTATGAGGAAAGATTGAAAGAATTAAACCTATTTAGCCTTGAAAAAAGACGACTAAGGGGGGACATGATTAACTTATATAAATATATTAATGGCACATACAAAAAATATGGTGAAATCCTGTTCCTTGTAAAACCCCCTCAAAAAACAAGGGGGCACTCCCTCCGTCTGGAGAAAAAAAGGTTCAAGCTGCAGAGGCGACAAGCCTTCTTTACAGTGAGAACTGTGAATCTATGGAATAAGCCTACCGCAGTAGCTGGTCACAGCAGGGACAGTAGATGGCTTTAAAAAAGGGTTAGATAATTTCCTAGAACAAAAAAATATTAGCTCCTATGTGTAGAAATTTTTCCTTCCCTTTTCCCTTCCCTTGGTTGAACTTGATGGACATGTGTCTTTTTTCAGCCGTACTAACTATGTAACTATGTAATTACTGCATCAATTGGGCATGGCACTACTAAGGTGTTATGGAAGCCCAGTTTGCTTTGATAGTAGCCTTCAGCTCGCCTGCATTGTTGGGTCTGGTGTCTCATCTTCCTCTTGACAATACCCCATAGATTCTCTATGGGCTTAGGTCAGGCGAGTTTGTTGGCCAAATCAAGCACAGTGATACTGTGGTTATTAAACCAGGTATTCGTACTTTTGGGAGTGCGGGCAGGTGCCAAGTCCTGCTGGAAAATGAAATCGGCATCTCCATAAAGCTTGTCCGCAGAGCACCTCGATCCAATTTGCTTGCGGCCCAGTGTGTAGTTTTCACAGTCAGTGATGGTTTGGGGAGCCAGGTCATCTGCTGGTGTTGGTCCGCTGTGTTCTATCAAGTCCAGAGTTAATGCAGCTGTCTACCAGGAAATTTTAGAGCACTTCACGCTTCCCTCTGCTGTGATGGTCCCTGTCAGATCTGAAGACCCTGTCAGTGTCCCTGTCAATTTTGTGAAAAAAGTTCCCCAATTTTACCCTATACTGACCCCTAACGCCAGCTTCTCTCACCTGTTAATCCTGCTTACCTGCTGACGTCTGTCACCTGCTGATCTCCGTCACCTGCTGAACAATTACTTGTGGACTTCTGTCCCTACCTACTCCGTCCTCTCCTGTATTTTTAGGGAGTTTAGTTTTCTTGTTAAAAAAAAAAATTAAAAAAAATAAATAAATATATATATATATATATATATATATATATATATATATATATATATATTTTTAAAGTTATTTAGCAAATGTAGGAAGTTTTGTTAGGGGTAGCGCTACTTTTATATAGGCTCATTACCTGACCGCTGTGTCTTGTCACCACCTGTGACCTATACAGTGCACTCCATGCCGCTCCTGTATTTTTAGGGAACACTTTTTTTCTAGTTATATATATTTTAATGAGTTTTATTAGGTTTATAGTTATATACTGTATCATACCAATATGGCCCAGAGATTTTTTTGTCCAGAGGAGGCATATACCATGATATGCTCCGACACAGGCACTGCTAGTGATGAGATTAAATTTTTTCTTTCATCTTCACCTAGCGATTTTGATGAGCCCCCCACCACAGCACAGAAGAGCAGTTTGTCCTGCGCAGCTGGGTTCAAATGAGGCGATGTGGGTACCCGCTGTAAATGATACTCCTCAGGTTCCCAACTTCACTGCCTCATCAGGGATCCAAGTAGAGACAGCGTGGTTCAGGGAATTAGATTTTTTAAATTTGTTCTTCTCTGATGAATTTGTTTCTGCGATGGTTCAGCAGACCAATTTATATGCAGAGCAGTTTATTGCCAGAAATCCCACCTCATATAATGCCAGAGTTCAAAGCTGAACCTCCACATACCCAGTGGAATTCAGAAAATTTTGGGACCCATTGTTAAATATGGGCCTCATAAAAAAACAAAAAACAAGTATTCGGGACTACTGGTCCTCTGACGTATTGTACAATACGCCCCACCTACAGTACAGTCATGAGCAGAACACGTTTTGAGGCCCTGCTCAAGTTCTTGCATTATAATGACAATTCCTGTTGCCCATCACCCCAATTATGACAGGCTTTATAAGATTAGGGCTGCCATCGACCACTATAATATAACATTTTCAGAAAATTACACCCCTGAAAATAATATAGTGGTCAATGATTCCCTCGTAAATTTTAAAGGGAGCCTGCACTTCGGGCAATACCTCCCAAACAAAGGACCTGGTACGGCATAAAAATGTACAAGGTTTGTGAGAGCGCCACCGGGTACACACACACATGCACACCGTTTTAAAATTTACGAAGGGAAAGATTTAAAAAAAATTTATTCCCAGACTGCCCCTCTTTTCTTGGTAACAGCGGCTTAAATAGTTTGGGACCTGATACACCCTTTACTCGGTCAGGGATATCACCTATACGTGGACAATTTTTATAACGGTATTCCCCTTCTAAAGTCCCTTTTGTCCAGATCCACTGTGGCCTGTGGCACCATCCGGAAAAAAAAGAAGGGCCTCCCCAAAACCCTGCTGGGGCAGATGTTCCAGAAAGTGGAAAGTAGTGCTGTCTGCAGCGATAATCTGCTCTTTCTTAAATTTAAGGACAAAAGGGACGTGCATATATTGTCCACCATTCATAATTCTAGCAACAGACCTGTTCTAGTATGTGGATCCAGCTCCCCAACCACCAAGCCTACCTGCATCCTGGACTACAATCGCTTCATGGGTGGGGTGGACCTATCCGATCAAGTGATCAAACCATATAGTGCCATTCGTAAGCGCAAAACATGGTACAAAAAGCTGGTCGTCCACCTCGCCCAAATTGCATTTTATAATGCGTTCGTGGTGTCGAGGCATGCAAGCAATTGTGAAACCCTCCTGCAATTCCAGGAGAAGGTCATCAAGGACCTAATATTTGGAAACCCAGAAGGGGAGATTACAGTAAGTAAGGTAAATTGTCCTGACAGCTCTTATACACTGCACTACGCATTAGAATAGCGATCAGGGCCTCCTGCCCTCAAGTCCCCTAGTGGGACAAAGTAATAAAGTTAAAAAAATATGTGTAAAAATAAGAAAATAAAAGTTTTTTAAAAGTAAAAATCCCCCTTTTTCCCTTATCAGTCCTTTATTATTAATAAAAATAGATAAATAAACTATACATAATTGGTATCGCTGCGTCCGTAACGGCCTGAACTACAAAATTATTTAGTTATTTATCCCGCACGGTAAACGCCGTAAAAGAAAATAATAATAAACCGTACCAGAATCACAATTGTTTGGTCACTTCACCTCCCAAAAAATGGAATAAAAAGAGATAAAAAAGTTGCATGTACCTAAAAATGGTATTGATGGAAACTACAGTTCGTTACGCAAAAAATAAGTCCTTGCACGGCTTTATTGATGGAAAAACAAAAAAGTTATGGCCCTTAGAATAAGGTAACACACAGTGAATGATTTTTTACAAAACTTATTTTATTGTGCAAACACCATAAGACATGAAAAAAACTATGAACATATAGTATTGCCGTAATCGTATCGCCACGCAGAATAAAGTGAATGTCATTTATAGCGCACGGTGAACGCTGTAAAAAAAAAAAAATATAATAAAAAAACAATAGTAGAATTGCTGTTTTTTTAGTCCCCACGCCACCTAAAAATAGAATAAAAACTGATCAAAAAGCTGCATGCACCCCAAGAAAACTACAATGGATCTAGATTCCAAAATGGGGTCACTTTTGGGGGGGTTTCCTCTGTTTTGGCACCACAAGACCTTCAAACCGGACATGGTGCCTAATAAAAAGGAGGCCTCAAAATCCACTAGGTGCTCCTTTGCTTCGGAGGCCGGTGCTATAGTCCATTACCACACTAGGGCCACATGTGGGATATTTCTCAAAACGGCAGAATCTGGGCAATAAGTATGGAGTTGCGTTTCTCTGGTAAAACCTTTTGTGTTATAGAAAAAAATGGTATAAAAAGGATTTTCTGCCAAAAATAAATATGTAAATTTCACCTTTTACGTTGCTCTAAATTCCTGTGAAACACCTAAAGAGTTCATAAACTTTCTAAATGCTGTTGTGAATACTTTGAGGGGTCTAGTTTCTAAAATGGGGTGTTTCATAGGGGTGTCATATATAGGCCCCTCAAAGCAACTTCAGAACTGAACTGGAACCTAAAAAAAATAAAAAAATGAGGCAATACTTCGCTTCTCCTAGTGAGCATTGCCTACTCCAAGATGACCCCAGTTTTGACGGTTTGTATAAACGGAGACCCCTATTAGACTGTTTCAGTGCCCGGTTTTCCCAAGCATACACCCCCGAGAATTGTATTTCTATTGATGAGTCCCTGGTACATTTTAAAGGGAGGCTGCAATTCCGCCAGTACCTGCCGGGTAAGAGGGCAAGGTATGGCGTGAAGAGGTATAAGCTGTGTGAGAGTGCATCAGGGTATACCTACAAATTTAGGATATATGAGGGGAAGGACACCAGTGCTCAGCCCCCTGAATGCCCCCCCCCCCTTTACTGGGAGTTAATGCAAAAATTCTGTGGGATTTGGTGCACCCACTGCTGAACCAGAGTTACCAACTCTACCTGGATAATTTTTATACCAGTGTCCCACTGTTCAACTGCCTCTCTTCCAGAAGTCCTGCGGCATGCGGCACTGCTAGAAGAAATCTGAGAGGCCTCCCTAAGACTCTGCTTGGGCAAACACTCAGAAGGGGTGAGAGCAGGGCACAATCTAGCAGCAACCTATTGTGTGTCAAGTACAAGACAAGAGAGATGCCACACCAGTACCCATGTACCTGTACGAGGTACTGGTACAGAGACCCCCAAACCAGACTGCATCCAGGACTACAATAGATACATGGGAGGGGTGGACTTGTCAGATCAAGTCCTGAAGCCCTACAGCGCCATGCGGTGTGGTATAAGAAGCTGGCCGTGCACATCATACCGATGGCATTATACAATGCGTACGTGCTACGTCGATGTGCAGGCCAGAGGAGAACTTTCCTGGAATTTCAAGAGGTGGTTATCAAGAAACTAATTTTTAGGGACCAAGAAGGGGGGGCACACAGTACTTCTGGATTCCGGGCCACACGCATCGTACCAGGGCAACACTTTCCAGGAGAAGTTCCCCAAACTGGCAAGAAAGGAAAAAGTCAAAAGAGGTTCAAAGTCTGCTATAAGAGGGGGATAAGGGAGGACACAATATATCAATGTGACACATGTCCTGAAAAACTAAGGCTCCGTATGAAAGAGTGCTTCAAAATGTATCATACATCCCAGGAAAAATTGGGCAACAAAATGGGGTATTTTGTTCCCTGTGAAAATAAGAAATTTTTATCAAAAATGACATCTTATTGGAAAAAATTTCATTTTTTATTTATTTCATAGCCCAATTCAAATACGTGCTGTGTAAAAACGGTGTGGTCAAAATGGTAACAACAACCATAAATGAATTCCTTGAGGGGTGTAGTTTCCGAAATGGGGTCACTTTTGGGGGGATTCCTACTGTTTTGGCACCTCAACACCTCTTCAAACCTGGCATGCTGCCTCAAATATATTCTAATAAAAAAGAGGCCTCAAAATGCACTAGGTGCTTATTTGATTCTAGGGCTTGTGTTTTAGTCCACGAGCGCACTAGAGACACATGTGGGATATTTCTAAAAACTGCAGAATCTGGACAATACATATTTAGTAGTGTTTCTCTGGTAAAACCTTCTGTGTTACAGAAAAAAATTTAATACATTTGAAATTCAGCAAGAAAAGTTAAATTTGCTAATTTTACCTCTACTTTTCTTTAATTTCTGTGAAATGCCTGAAGGGTTAAATAAACTTTCTAAATGCTGTTTTGAATACTTTGAGGGGTCTAGTTTTCAAAATGGTGTGTTTTATGGGGGTTTCTAATACATAGGCCCCTCAAAGCCACTTTGGAACTGAACAGGTACCTTAAAAAAAAGGCTTTTTAAATTTTCTTAAAAATATGAGAAATTGCTGTTTATGTTCTAAGCCTTGTAACGTCCAAGAAAAATAAAAGAATGTTCAAAAAACGATGCCAATCTAAAGTAGACATATGGGAAATGTGAACTAGTAACTATTTTGGGTGGTATCACCGTCTGTTTTACACGCGGATGCATTTAAATTCTGAAAAATTATATTTTTTATAAATTGTCTCTAAATTTTGCAATTTTTCACCAATAAGCACTGAATATATCGTCCAAATTTTACCACTAGCATAAAGCCCAATGTGCCCCGAGACAACAATCTCAGAATTGCTTGGATAGGTTTAAGCATTCCGACGTTATTACCACATAAAGTGAAATATATCAGATTTGATAAATGGGCTCTGGGCCTTAAAACCAAAACAAGGCTGTGTCCTTAAAGAGGCTCTGTCACCAGATTTTGCAACCCCTATCTGCTATTGCAGCAGATAGGCGCTGCAATGTAGATTACAGTAACGTTTTTATTTTTAAAAAACGAGCATTTTTGGCCAAGTTATGACCATTTTTGTAGTTATGCAAATGAGGCTTGCAAAAGTCCAAGTGGGTGTGTATTATGTGCGTACATCGGGGCGTTTTTAATACTTTTACTAGCTGGACGTTCTGATGAGAAGTATCATCCACTTCTCTTCAGAACGCCCAGCTTCTGGCAGTGCAGACACAGCCGTGTTCTCGAGAGATCACGCTGTGTCGTCACTCACAGGTCCTGCATCGTGTCAGACGAGCGAGGACACTGGCACCAGAGGCTACAGTTGATTCTGCAGCAGCATCAGCGTTTGCAGGTAAGTAGCTACATCGACTTACCTGCAAACGCTGATGCTGCTGCTGCTGCAGAATCAACTGTAGCCTCTGGTGCCGGTGTCCTCGCTAGTCTGACACGATGCAGGACCTGTGAGTGACGTCACAGCGTGATCTCTCGAGAACACGCTGTGTCTGCACTGCCAGAAGCTGGGCGTTCTGAAGAGAAGTGGATGATACTTCTCATCAGGACGCCCAGCTAGTAAAAGTATTAAAAACACCCCGATGTACGCACATAATACACACCCACTTGGACTTTTGCAAGCCTCATTTGCATAAATACAAAAATGGTCATAACTTTGGCCAAAAATGCTCGTTTTTTAAAAATAAAAACGTTACTGTAATCTACATTGCAGCGCCGATCTGCTGCAATAGCAGATAGGGGTTGCAAAATCTGGTGACAGAGCCTCTTTAAGGGGTTAATCAACTTAAAAATCGACTGAAAAAACCTAGTTTGTCTCTTGTTGGGAGCATATATTGACAATAGGGTATATGTGACATTATTGATATCACACATTAACATGACATATCTCCCATACGGAACAATATGAGACACTTTTAATGTGAAAGCTACTGAATTCTTCACTAGAATAGCCACTCCTCATATTTTATTCAGTGCAGGAGAAACTAAAATATGTAAAAACTGCTTATGATTAAGTCAACAAATATCAGTCTTATTTTAAATGTTTCCTGAATACATATATCATCTGCATTTGTTCTTTGGACCTCTTTCCACAACATAGACCATTTAAAGGGAATGTGTCGCAAGAATTTTTTTTTCCAGTTAAACCGTTAGTATATAAATGATTACACATTGTTTTATTTTTTAACATTTTTTCACAAGTCAGGAAATATTATAAATTAGATTCTAATTTATAACATTTCCATGTGCTGGTCACTAGAGGGAGCAATTCCCAAATTTGCAGCACTGGCATGTGGTAAAGCAACCTCATTGCTTTATGATTTCAAATTTGGAGTAGACACGCTCGCTCTAGTCTCCTCACACAATCCCCCCTCCTTTATCCTGGCTAGTTCCAGGAGAAAAGAGGGGGTTGAATATTCAAACCTTCTACACTGTGTGCCGCCATTTTCTGAGCGAATGCACAGTGTAGGAGGATTAGATACAGTGGTAATCACACAGTATAACACTAACACACACATCACATACACAAGCATAACTTACCTGCTCCTGCCGCCTCCGCTCCTAGTCCTTGCATCGGCGCTGCCTTGAATATATGGCCGGAAGTTGTCCTCTTACTGTCCAGCCGCGGCTTCCGGTCCACATGAAAATGGCGCCGGATGTCTCTTTACCAAAGACGACCTTCCTTTTGGTCTGTGTGGGAGTGGTGCATGTGCCGTTCCCACACAGACGGCATACGCTATAGTGAGTGGAACCGCTCCCGTTCGCATTCTCTATGGGGATGTATGTACCGTATTCCATCTCTGTATGTGTCGTTAATCGACACATACAGAGATGAAAAAAAAAAATGGCAGCCCCCATAGAGCAGTAAAAGAAATAAGCGCAACACAAAAACACAAATAAAATGTATTTTAATGACCTCCTAAAAGCAAAATGATATAAAAAAATATATATTTTGTGACGCCTTCCCTTTAAGTCCCTTTACATTTAGCGAGACTATTTGTAACACCATTTTACTGATAAAGTCGAGCCATTTGGGATTATTTGCTAACAGAATCTAAATGAGATTATCTTGAAATGGACCGGAGATTAAAAAAAAACTAACATATATATACATTGTACAGGTTCCTATATAAGGAAACATCACTACCAAAGGCAGGATGAAACAGGAGGGAAAAGAAACACATCATTTGCAGTATTTCAATGTGATCCGTACCATGACCTACATATGCAACATAAGAGTGTTAGAAGATAAAGCAGTGGTAACAAAGACTTGCGCCACCTGAGATCAAATCACTGTAGCGAGTCATAAGACTGCTAGCTCATCTGCTTAACTGCCAGAACTCAACGGGAAGATTTAGTTACCCATTCTTCTTCCAATCTAAGTTTAGATTTCTGTCTTGAAAGTATAGCGGATGAGGAAGTTGAATCCAGTCCCACTCTTTTTATATTCGGTGAATTACCTTCCCTGGAGAAATCGCAATTACTTTCCTGCCATTATTTGAAATCACCAGCTTTACCGGGAAACCCCATTTATTGGGAATATTATGCATTTTTGAAAACCAACACTTCTTGGAATCTTTCTGGTAAATCCACAGAATTTCTAGCAGCTTGCGTCATCTTTTGTTTGAAATAAAAAAAATGCAACCGAGCAATCACATACCTGGGAATGGCGGCAGATAATTCCTTAGGCTTCGGAATGTGATTCACTTTATCGATGAAATCTACTTGTGGAATTTCTTACAGTTTGTTGTGGCTCTGATGCCCAATGCACCCCAAGTTGTTCCGGTTTAATCTATTCCGAAATTCCTCTAATGCGAACATTATTTTGCCTGGAGCAATCCTCCATATCTGCTATTTTCAAGTGCATAGCTACAACCTCTTCTTTCAAAGAAGTGTTAAGATCAACTAGCTCATTATGAGCATTTGAAAATTCCACCATTTTAGTCTCCATATGAGACATTCTTTCTCCTAATGCAGAGAATTCAGCCTGTATGTTCAGAAAGGCTGTCTATGTCCTTTTTGAAGCGAGGCTCTCAAACCCTCAAGCATAGCTTTTAAGTATATCATCCGATACAGGCTGCATTGACTGAGGAGCATGAGGTAAGTTTAGCAGGAAACATGGCGTCCCGCCATCCACATGTGATACAGGGTACAAAACGGGAAGGACCGCACAGTTACTCACATTGCTCCGACGAGTGTCCGGTCCATTCGAATATGAGGTACTGTGATGAGAGAGAAGATATCCCGGAGTATTAGCTGTAGAGATAAGTGAATGAGCTGGTGATGGAGTATCTCTGTCTTCCACTTCCATGTCCCATCTTGTATGAGCGACATCTTGAGACCTCGTGGAAGGAAAAAAAAACTCAGTCTCGCTGCATTCTGTTTTTTGCCTTCCCCATATTTAGGCAAGTCTTAATGCAATATTTGGTAGTTAAATCTCGTCTCACTCCATGCTCTTCTGATCACGCCCCTACATACAACTTCTTGATCACTTTATTAAAAAAAAATTTAGGGCTTCAGGTGACCAAAAAAGGGTGATTTTGGCATTCACCGTGCACAATAAATTGTTTTACTTTATTCAGCAGGTCGGTACGATTACGGCAATACCATATTTATAGTTTTTTTTTTTTTTTTATGTTTTGCAGCGTTTGCACAATAAAATTACATTTCTATAAAATTTTATTTTCTCTGTCACCATATTCTGAGAGCCAAAACTTTTTTTATTTTTTTAGTCAAAAAAGCTGTGGGAGGTCTTGTTTTTTGCGGGACGGGTGTTCGTTTTTATTGGTACGGTTTTGGGGTGGTGACCAAAAAATAGCGATGCTGGCATAGTTTTTCATTTATTTTGTTTGCGGTGTTCACCGTGCGGGAAAAATAACATTATCGTTTTATAGTTTGGGTTGTTACGTACGCGGTGATGTACTGTTTTTTAACGTTCTCTTTTTTTTTTCCTATAAGAGATTTCTAGGAAAAAAAACTTAATTTAACACTTTTTTATAAAACCTTTTTATTAATTTTTTTTTACTTTACTTTTTATACTACCTATTGTATTCCAACTGTCAGTGTGACATCAGTCCAGAGGCTGGTCCTCATAGGCTTCCATACATGGAGGACCCGGGGGCCGTTGTCTGGCCTCCGGATGACATCATGAGCATCAGTAACACCCATGATATCATGGGGGCTGCCGATGTGCTACAAATCCCCTAAGTGCGGCAATTGCAATCTATCGCCGCATTTAAGGGGTTAATTGCTGAAATCAGCGGTGATGAGGGACAACTGACCTCCCGGTTCCCGATGCACACGGGAAGTAACCTCCCGCGATGACGTATAGTTACTGACTCGTGCGGATAGGGGTTAAAGTGTAATATATATATATATATATATACACTACCGTTCAAAAGTTTTGGGTCACCCAGACATTTTTGTGTTTTCCATGAGAACTCACACTTATATTTATCAAGTGATTTGCAAAATGACTAGAAAATATAGTCAAGACATTGACAAGGTTAGAAATAATGATTTTTTATTTGAAATAATAATTTTCTCCTTCAAACTTTGCTTTCGTCAAAGAATGCTCCATTTGCAGCAATTACAGCATTGCAGACCTTTGGCATTCTAGCTGTTAATTTGCTGAGGTAATCAGGAGTAATTTCACCCCATGCTTCCAGAAGCCCCTCCCACAAGTTGGATTGGCTTGATGGGCACTTCTTGCGTACCATACGGTCAAGCTTCTCCCACAACAGCTCTATGGGGTTGAGATCTGGTGACTGCGCTGGCCACTCCATTACAGATCGAATACCAGCTGCCTGCTTCTTCCCTAAATAGTTCTAGCATAATTTGGAGGTGTGCTTTGGGTCATTGTCCTGTTGTAGGATGAAATTGGCTCCAATCAAGCGCTGTCCACAGGGTATGGCATGGCGTTGCAAAATGGAGTGATAGCCTTCCTCATTCAAAATCCCTTTTACCTTGTACAAATCTCCCACTTTACCAGCAACAAAGCAACCCCAGACCATCACATTACCTCCACAATGCTTGACAGATGGCGTCAGGCACTCTTCCAGCATCTTTTCAGTTGTTCTGCGTCTCACAAATGTTCTTCTGTGTGATCCAAACATCTCAAACTTCGATTTGTCTGTCCATAACACTTTTTTCCAATCTTCCTCTGTCCAATGTCTGTGTGCTTTTGCCCATATTAATCTTTTCCTTTTATTAGCCAGTCGCAGATATGGCTTTTTCTTTGCCACTCTGCCCTGAAGGCCAGCATCCCGGAGTCGCCTCTTCACTGTAGACGTTGACACTGGCGTTTTGCAGGTACTATTTAATGAAGCTGCCAGTTGAGGGCCTGTGTCTATTTCTCAAACTAGAAACTCTAATGTACTTGTTTTGTTTCTCAGTTGTGCAGCGGGGCCTCCCACTTCTCTTTCTACTCTGGTTAGAGCCTGTTTGTGCTGTCCTCTGAAGGGAGTAGTACACACCGTTGTAGGAAATCTTCAGTTTCTTGGCAATTTCTCGCATGGAATAGCCTTCATTTCTAAGAACAAGAATAGACTGTCGAGTTTCACATGAAAGCTCTCTTTTTCTAGCCATTTGGAGAGTTTAATCGAACCCACAAATGTAATGCTCCAGATTCTCAACTAGCTCAAAGTAAGTTCCGTTTTATAGCTCCTCTAAACAGCAAAACTGTTTACGGCGGTGCTAACATTGCACAAGGATTTTCAAGTGTTTTCTAATCATCCATTAGCCTTCTAACACCGTTAGCAAACACAATGTACCATTGCCAAACCAGACGTTTGCAGCGAGAATAGTCATTTACCACGTTAACAATGTATAGAGTGTATTTCTGATTAATTTAATGCTATCTTCATTGAAAAAAACTGTGCTTTTCTTTCAAAAATAAGGAAATTTCTAAGTGACCCTAAACTTTTGAGCGGTTGTGTGTGTGTGTATGTATGTATGTATGTATGTATATATATATATATATATATATATACAATTTGTAGACAACGGACTTCACTAATTTGTAAATTTCTAATCTCTTTTTTTTCTTTTTCAGGCTAATTTTTTTGATGACTACCAAATGCAAGGCGTGTCAGCTGAGCAGAATGAGATTTATTTGGAGCTGGTCCCTGAAAACCTATCTCGAGCTTTGAAAACGGCACAGAATGCCAAAGCTGTAAAAATCAAATTGACAAATAAACACTGTCCCTGTCTCACAGTGGCAGTAGAATTGGTAAGGAAACGTGCTCTTTGTGTTTTTATTAGAATAAACAGAAGAGGAAGCCCAGTAAAGACCGACAATAGCCCAAGTTTTCAGTGTGATATAATTTTTTTATTATTATAAACAAACATATTTACCCCTTAACCCCTTCTGGACACAGCCTGTTTTGGACTTATGGACACAGCTGAATTTTTTAAATCTGACGTGTTACTTTCTGGTAATAACTTTGGAATGCTTTTACCAATCCAAGTGATTCTGAGATCTTCTCGTGACATATTGTACTTTGTTAATCCAAAAATTTGGTCGATACAACAACAAAATTCATAGCATATTTGCAAAAATGTGCATTTTTGTTATTTTTTTATGTCTGCTTGTTAAACCGATAGCAACTATTTTGTGTGGTGTTACTAACGAACATTTCCCATATGTCCACTTTATCATGGGATAGTTTTTTGAACATCTTTTTATTTTTCTAGGACGTTACAAGGCTTAGAACTTAAGCATCAATTTCTCACATTTTCCCAAAAATTGACAAAACCTATTTTTTTTTTTTATAGACAAGTTCAGTTCTGAATTGGCTTTTTAGGGCCTTATATGTTAGAAAGTCACCATAATTCACCCCATTTCAAAAACTGCACCCCTCAAACTATTCAAAACCGCATTCCGAAACTAAAGCAAAGTAGATGTGAAATTTACAAGTTCAATTTTTATTTATTTTTTGCCGAAATTCATTTGTAATAAAAAAAAATCTGTAACACAGAAGGTTTTACCAGAGAAATGCAAGTCAATATTTATTGCCCAGATTCTGCAGTTTTAGAAATATCCCACATGTGCACCTAGTGTGCTAATGGACTGAAACACAGGCCCCAGAAGCAAAGGAGCACCTAGTGTATTTTGGGCCCCTTTTTTTTTTTTTTTTTTTTTTTTTTAAAAAAGGAATACATTTTAGGCACCATGTCAGGTTTGAAGAGGTCTTGTGCCAAAACAGTGGAAACCTCCCAAAAGTTACCCCATTTTGGAAATTACACTCAATTAATTTTTCTAGGGGTATAGTTAACATTTTTACCCCACTGGTGTTTTGCTGAATTTATTGGAATTAGACTGTTAAATGAACATCTACGTTTTGTTTTCTGATAAGTTAGAAATTTTTATTTTTACAAGGAATAAAGGCGATAAAGCACCCCAAAATTTGTAAAGCAATTTCTCCCGACTACAGTAATACTCCATATGTGGTAATAAACTACTGATTGAACCCACGGCAGGGATCAGAAGAGCAGAAGGGAGTGCCATTTGGAGCACAGATTTTGCTGGAATGGTTTTCGGGTGCCATGTCGGGTTTGCAGAGCTACTGAGGTACCAGTACAATGGAAAACCCCAAGAAGTGAAAGCACCCCTCAAAGAATATATCTAGGGGTGTAATCACTAGTTTTTTGGTTTTGTTTTTTTCTGAATTTAGTGGAAATCTGGCATGAAAATTGAAATGTTACTACTTTCATAAATGCGTTATAGGACAGATTTTTCTTACACCGAGCATGTAAGTGAAGAGAAGCACCACAACAATTATTGGGCTAATTCTTCTGAGTTCAGAAATACCCCCAAGTGGTCTAAATATGTTGTCTGGACACATAGCAGTGCCTGGAAGTAATGGCGCACAACAAGGATTTTGAGGTTTTATTTTTACTTGGTTGATTTTTGTGCACAAGCATAGGCCTAAACAAATTGTGCAGATCATGCACGTTTTGTCATAGTATTAGGTATTCATCTAGGGGTATAATGAGAATTTTGAGTGTCCAATTTTAAAAAATGGGTAAAACACCATAATCCTAAAGGGAGGGGGTGGTGGTTTTAGAAGTGCCACATTTTTAATTCAGAGAGGTGGGGTAGATGCGGAAACAGTTTTTTATGCAGAGTCCGTGTTTTTATGGACAAGTGTCGCACTGATATATGGTATCCTTTTGGGTACCCCTTTTTGTGCAGACACGGCAACCTTTTTTTGTGCCATGAGTTTTTGTTTTTTTCTGTCGCAGGCACTAAACTTGGAAAGTGCTGCACAGGAATTATATGGCAAACATTACTTGAAGCAACAGAAGTTTCCACCTAGTCTCGAAGCAAAAGAAGTTGAATAATTTTTTTCTTGGTACTCCAAGTATGTACCCGGGCGGCCAGCTTTTCGACAAATTAAAAATGAGTTGTACAGTATAGTGCCATCTGTACAAGGTACACTGCCAATTTCTTGTACCAGATTTAACTTTTCTTATGGCAATTTACGGTTTTAAACCCTCCCTCCATGAATTTATTATGACTGTATGCATACAGGCTTCATCGTAGTTGATGTGAATCCTCATGTGGAGACAGGTGTGCAGCTGGCGTCATGCATAGTTGACACCATGCAGACATCTTTTTTTGGTCTCTAAATTTGAGAGCAATGCCCTGCTTTCGCCAATTTGCAGGCATTTGCTGATAAGGGACTTGGGAAGATGCCTCCTTCTTCCTTTTTTTTTTTTTTTTTGTTTTCGCACCGTCCCATACGCCACTGTTTTTTTTGTCTAGAAGCTATTTGAAAAGGGGTACACTTGTGTACGAGTTGTCTAAGTACAAGTTATACACATGATCAAACGGTGGGTGCAGGAGGTCCAACACTATCTTCCCACTGGCCGTTATATAGTGTGGACAGTCTGGGGATTGTATTGTCCAGTCCTTCCCCCCCCCCCCCCCCCCCTCATAATTACGGAAAACGTGTGTGTCACATTCACACAGCTTGTACATTATTATGCCGTATCTGGCGCGCTTATTGGGCAAATATTGGCTAAAATTCAGCCTGCCCTTGAAGTACACCTGGAAGTATATTCTGGCATTTGGGGGGTGTATATTGGTTAAGGGTGACCAATCAATGCTGGCAGTACCAGGGTCAGGCAGAACAACAGATCCTGGCATTAACCCTTCTGCGACTACGGTGAGCTTCCTCACTGTCACTGGAGGAGGAGGACGACGAGAGAATGAACTCTGGTTATTCATCGCTCGCTGAGTATCGGATGTGATCATGGCATACGCCTCTATGTATAATGTGTGTGTGTGTGTGTGTGTGTGTGTATACACATACACATATCTCAGTGAACTATAAAAAACATATATATAGTGTGTGTGTGTAACAAGAAATATGTTTTTTTTTTCACATAAAACGCTAACGTTTGCTAACAGAGACAGTAAGTGGTGTTTTTTTAATTTTTCACATAGAACACTGACAATCTCACGAACTGACGCTGATTAGTGACGCGACTAATTGACAGTGACTGGTTGACACTAACGGACTGACAAGTGACGCGATAGATTGACAACCTGACGCTACGAATTGACACTGACAAGTGACGTGACTAACGGTGACTGATTAACGCTGACTAACTGACAAGTGACGCAACTAATTGACAGTGACGGATTGACTCTTATTGACTAACAAGTGATGCGGCGGACTGACACGGATGCTACAGATTGACACTGACAACTGACCCAACAGGTTGACGAACTGACGCAACAGATTGACGCTCACTAACTGACAACTGAGGCGACTAATTGACATAGACGTGCTAGACAACTACCTAAGAACTAAATCTAATTTTGTGAATTTTTAAAAATCTCCCTTATACACTGGGAGGTGGTGCAGTCACACACTGGGAACAGGGAGCTGGAGAGGAGAGACGTGGAAGGGGTTAATTCTGATTTTAACTCTGTGAGGGGCACACCGCGCAGGCTCTGATCTCTTCTACTTCGCTTCACCTACTAAGATCAGAGACTGAAACCGTTATTTTTCACCCACCCTGGGTCTAAACAGACCCACCAATCACTGGCAATGGACCACTGCTATTGCTCCATTGCCGGTCACATGGGGCAGGGGAACGGTAGTTACCATTCCCGGACTTAGCTACAATGTGATCGGTGGCTCTGTACAGATCCACTGACATCGATTTCCGGCTTCGGACCGCTATTTGGGTCCATTGCCTGTGACTGGGGAATGTGAGCTGTCGGGGACAGCTGATCTCCGGATTCCCGATGCATACTGTCACTGACAGTGCGTTGCCTGGTGCTGGAAATAACCGCTCGCTAGGACGTACAGTTGCGTCCTGATGCGGGTAGGAGTCATAACTTTTTGTCTTTACGTCGACATAGCCGTATGAGTTTTTTTTGCGGGATGAGTTTTATTTTTCAATTGCACTATTTATGGTTGCACATAGCATAATAGTGATATTGGTCAGAAATTACAAGGTTTATCTGCTGGTTTTCCTGGCTTAGGCAGCGTTATTATTGTGGCATGAAGATTTCCCCTGGGATATGTCATACTGCCATGTGTCTTGTATGTAGCCGTTAAATGCTGGGCAAATGGATTCGAACATCTTGTAGTGTTTGTAAGATAGGCCGATAGTTTAGTTAGATAGTTGTTTTTTTTTATATATAAATAATGGATTTTTTTGTTTTAGATAATCTGGATTTGATTTTGTTTGCTAGTAATGCACAAGTTTTATTAACCTGCCAGTAGTATTTTGAATTGGATTATGTTCATCTTTATGTTGATTATAATTCATATCTCAAATTTTTAAGTTGGCCTTGAGCTGTTGGAGATGGGTTATTTTTCTGAATGTTTTCCAGTGCATCAATTTGAGACAGGAGTTTAATTTTTTTTTTTTTTTTTTTTTTTTATCTTGGGATGCAATTTATATATGCTTTCCTCTTATTGTGGATTTGTGGGCGCACCATAATGTTGTAGAGGAAATGTCCGGCGTACAGTTCAAACTTAAAGTATTCTGTTAGGGATGTTGTCATCTGATCTCTATATTTGGGAATTGATAATAAGTAGTTATTTATTCTCCAAGGCGAGAATGTTTTGTAGTTAAATTGTTCAGAGATTTGGCATGACATAGGGGCGTGATCGGACCACGTAATAGATCCTATAGAGGAGGATTTAACTTTGTTATAACCATTTCTCAACAAAGAATAAATCTATTCTTCAGTAGGTTTTGTGTGGGTTAGATCTAGTAAAAGGTATGATCACGCTCAGAATCATGTAATACTCTCCATGGGTCATAGAGATCTTCAGTCAGGAGTAAATGGGCAAAAGCAGAGTATGAGTGTGAGGAGGAGTTTGAGGTTTTATCTATTAAACGAGAGATTACCATATTTCGGTCACCTCCTATAAGCAGTGAGCCTTGTTTGATGTCTAAGATAGTTGCAATTCGCTCTTTTGCATATTTGTATTGTGAAACCAGCATGTAAATTGAGTTGTTAAAAGAACAGATCATAACTACATAGCGTCCTTCATAGTCTATTATGGATTTCATTAATTGAAACACTATAGTGTTAGGCCTCATTCACACGACAGGGTTTCCCGGCCGGGTGCCGGCCGTTCATAAATCGGCCGGCACCCGGCTGCATTAGGAATAATAGACCCCTAATGGGGCTATTCACACGACCGATTTTTTGACGGCCGGGAAAACCGCCCGTCAAAAAATAGGACATGCTCTATTTTCGCCCGGGTACCCGGCCGCCCGGCTCCCATAGAAGTCTATGGGGCCGGGTAATACCCGGCCATCACCGGGATGTGTCCCGAGTGACGGCCGGGTTTTCCGGCTCTTGCGCTCTATCTCCTCCTCCTCACAGCGCAGAGTGCATGTGAGGAGGAGGAGTTGATGCCATTCTGACGAATGGCATCGCTGTACACGGTGTGGCAGGGCCGGGGTGTACAGCAGGTGGAAGGGAGCGCTGCGCTGGCTCCCTTCTCCTGCTTGTTTTAAAAGCGCCCTGGCCCGGCGACACCTTTGATGGCGCCGCTAGTAGCAGCAGCAGCTGCGGCTGCTACTACTGTAGCGACGCCACTATAGCAGAGCAGGGAGGTATCTCCCCGCTCTGCTATGTGCTAGCCGCACTTTAGCTCCTTGAAGGAGCGGAATCCCCGTGTGTTCGGGGATTCCACTCCTGGACAGAGCGCTTGATGTCTCTGTCCATATCTGGGCAGTGACATCAGGGGAAACTCCTGAAGCGGAATCCCCGAACATATGGGGATTCCCCTTCAGGAGTTGCCGCTGATGTCACTGTCCGGATCTGCCCGGCCCGGCACGGATGCATAACTTTATGCAAACCGGCCGGGCAGAATGGCCGATTTTACCGGCCGGCACTCAGGCTCGGACCCGACCCGGTCGTGTGAATCCCGCCTTAGCAATTGTTGCTCCTTTTTTCTTATTTATAGCTGGGGAAGAGAAAATGTGGGAGTTTTTTTATTTTTAAGTCTTGCTAGATCATCCTCATTTAGGTCTGTTTCTTGCGCACAAATTACATCACTTTTAAGCATTTATGTTTCTTTCCAAAATAAAGATATTTTAAAGGGGCTGTTTAGGCCTTTTACATTAATAGAAGATCTTGTAATTGCCATTATTAACCCCTTCCCGACATTTGTCGCATGGATACGTCATGGAAAGCTAGTGCTTCTCGCATTTTGCCGAATCTATACGACAAATGGTAGACACCGGCTCAGAAGCTGAGTCGGTGCCACCAACACCGGATGTTAGCGGTGTCTTACAGCTGACATCCGGCTGTAATGGCGGGGACCTAAATTCGCTTCAATCCCCACCATTAACCCCGATCGTGTTTGAGTGTTTAAGCTGTTTGCAGCTGATCGGAACCCCAACAATGAAATTGCTGGGGTTCCGTTGGCTGCAAAGGCAACCAGAGGCCTAATACTCTCCTCCCGGTCTGCCTAGCACAGAAACCTTTCAGGACCCGCACAGAGGTGGAGCCTGAAAGGTTTCCTTAGCCGACAGCAAGATGGCACCGGCTCAGGAGCGGAGCGTGCGTCATTAGCGGTGGATGTACACTGTATGTTACAGCTGACATCCACCTGTAACAGCAGAAACCGGAGCTAGCTCCGATCCCTGCCGTTAACCCCTTCGATGCAGCGGTCGCTGCATCTTCGATGTTGCTAGCAGATCGCCAGCCCTGCTATGGCTACAAGAGACCTAACAATGGCCTCCTCTGCCATTACGGATGCTGATTAGGCTCCGCTGGGAGGAGAAGCCTAATTGGCTTGCTGTCAGTGAATGACTGACAGATCGAATACATTGCACAACATAGGTAGTGCAATGTATTCGAAAAAAATAAATCTGACAGTTGGACCTTCAAGTCCCATAGTAGGACTTGCAAAAAAGTGTAAAAAAAAAAAAAGTTTTAAAACCTATAATAAAAGTTTCAAGTAATAAAATAAAACACAATCGCCCTGTTCCCTTATGAAGTCCTTTTATTATTGAAAAAAATAAACCATACATATTTTGGTATCGCCGCATCCAGAACTGCCTGAAATCTAAAATTATTTTATTTATTCCACGCGGTGAACAGCGTAAAAAAACGAAACCAGAATTTGTTTTTTTGGTCACTTTGCCCTACAAATATTGGAACAAAAAGTGATAAGTCGCACGTATCCAAAAAATGGTACCTATAAAAACTATAGCTCGTCTCGCAAAAGACAAACACTCACAGCTCTGTCGATGAAAAAATTAAAACTTTATGGTTCTCACAACTTGGCGACAGAAAAAATACATTCTTTTTACAAAAGTAATTTTATTGTGCAAAAAGTTGTAAAACATAAAGTGCTATAAATTCGGCATCGCCAGAATCGGACTGACCGGCAGAATAAAGTTAACATGTAGTTTATAACGCATGGTGAACGCTGTATATAAAAAAAACTATGCCAGAATTGCAGTGTTTTTTGGTCCCTTGCCTCCCAAAAAATAGGATAAAAAGTGATCAAAAAGTCGCATGTACCCCCAAAATGGTACCAATAATAACTACAACTCGTCCTGCAAAAAACAGCCCTCATACCACTACATCTATCAAAAAATAAAATTAGTTCAGGCTTCTATAAGTCAGGAAATAAAAAATACGCTGTTGTGCCGGCCTGAGGGGGAACATTTCTTCTGTTTCAAGAGGCAAATTATCAAGGCCCTAAAATTAGGGAACCAGGAAGGGTAGGGACCAAACATTTCTGCTAGAAGCGAGGGTGCCCGTATTCTAGCTGGACAACACTTCACACCTTTGCAGTTTGGGAGATTTTGCTGGTGAGTGTGGACCAAAGGGGGGGGGATAAGAAAGGACATTTATCAGTGCGATACTGGCCCATGCAGAAAGGATTGAGCACAGCGTAACACACATCTATGGATTATTTAACTTTTTTTTTTTTTTTTAACCAAATTATTATATTACCTGACTATGCCCCTGATGTGCTCTGCCCAGCTTAGATGTACCCCCACATTATAAACTGAAATACCAGCAATACTTAAACAAAATTACTACTGAGCAAATCCACGCTCCAAAAGCCGAATGGTGCTCCCTCCCCTTTGAACCTTACAGCGTGCCCAAACAGTTTACTTCCACATGTATGGCATCACCATACCCGGAAGAACCATTTTAATATTTTTTGGGATGTCTCCACGGTGGCACAAGCTGGGCATGACATATTTGCCACTGAAATAGCATATATAAATTTAAATTTTTACTTTGCACCATCCGAAGCGCAATCATTTATGGAAAAGACCTGTGGGTGAAAATGCTCACTACACCCCTTAATAAATGCCTTGCGGTGTGCAGTTTCCAAAATAGGGTCACTTCTCAGGGGTTCCTTTTTATTATTTCACATCAGAGCCTCTGCATTTGTGAACCAATACTTTGTAAATCGCCAAATTAGGCCTCAATTTTACATGGTACTCTTTAACTCCTGAGCTCTGACAAATGTCCAGGCAAAAGATTAGGGCCACTTGTAGGGTGTTTCTAAGACCGGGAAACAGCATAATAATTAAAGAGCGGTCTTGTTATGGTGGCACAAGCTTGGCACCACATATTGGCATATGTATTGAAAAAAAATACAGTTTTCACTCTGCAACATCGAGTGCACACTAATTTCTGCAAAACACCTGCGGAGTTAACATGCCCACTACACCCCTAGGTGAATACCTTGAGGAGTGTAGTTTCCAAAATGTGGAGACTTCTGGGAGGTTTCAACTGTTTTGGCACCGCAAGAGCCCTTCAAACCTGGCATGGTACCTAAAATATATTCTAATAAAAAGAAGGCCCCAAAATCCTCTAGGTGCTCCTTTTGCTTCTGAGGCCGATGTGAGATATTTCCTAAATTTGCAGAACCTGGGCAATAAATATTGAGTTGCATTTCTCTGGTAAACCTTTCTGTGTTACCCAAAAAAAGGATTAAACGTGAATTTCTACAAAAAAAATAAATCTAATTTTGTAAATTTCACATCTACTTTGCTTTAACTCCTGTGAAACATCTAAAGGGTTGAGAAACTTTCTAAATGCTGTTTTGAATACTTTGAGGGGTGAAGTTTTTAAAATAGGTGGCTTATTGGGGATTTCTAATATATAAGGCCCTCAAAGCCACTTCACAACTGAACTGGCCCCTGTGAAAATATCGTTTTGACATTTTCTTGAAAATGGGAGAAATTGCTGCTAAAGTTCTAAGCCTTGTAATGTCCTAGAAAAAGAAAAGGATGTTCAAAAAACAATGCCAATCTAAAGTAGACATGTAGGATGGTAATTGGCAACAATTTTGTGTGGTATAACTGCCCGTCTTACAAGCAGATACATTTAATTTTCGCAAAATGTTGGTGTTTTTCACAATTACTGAATGTATCGAGCAAATTTTGCCAGTAACACAAAGTCCAATGTGCCACGAGAAAACAGTCTTCAAATTGCTTGGATAGCTAAAAGCATTCTGAAGTTATTACCACATAAAGTGAAACATATCCGATTTGAAAAATTGGGCTCTGTCAGGAAGGTCAAAAGTGGCCAAAGAGGAAAGGGGTTAATATATAAAGAATATATGCATTGTAATGTTTTGTATTGATATTGGGTGCGTAACCGGAACATATGAAGAATTGTAATCGGTAAGAATAGTAGAAAATCACCTAGATACAAATAAAAAATAGAAAAATACAACTTTTTTGTATGAATAAAGATGGTGGACATTCTTATAGTCCACCTATTCTGTATAATAAATTGGGTATAGAAACCAAGAACACTGTTCTATGTGAATCAGCCGGATACCCCTATATTATCCATCTTGTGGGGGGGGGGGTGTTGACAAGAGAGGAAGGCATATTTGCCTTAGTTTAACATCTGTGACCTGCGGAATCAAAATGATTTATGGTTTAAAACTTACAACCTTAAGCCATATGTCATACAATAACCTAAAATGGAATGGTAAAGAGTTATAACTTGTCAGCTGAAGCATATCAGAGGAGTACAATGATCCATGTCCAGAAAAAAAAAAAAGGATCTTTCATGAAGAGGAGGATTTCCAGTGTCCCCTGTAGGCCATTCTTGTGCTATGGTTGGTGGTTCTTTTCTTTATTGGAGAGCTGGTTTCTTCATCAATTTTAACCAGCTCTCATTTTTTTTTTAGGAGATTCAAGGTCTCTGTGGGTGTATATAGAATGTAAGTGGTCCCATTTCTGTTTGCAATTAATTTGACAGGGTATCCCCATTTGTAGCTTATATTGTGGTCTCTGAGTATTTTAGTAGCTTGACTGAATTCTCTGCATCTGTTCAATGAGGCAGCGATAAAGTCCGTAAAAAGAAATGGTTTTGAAGCGATCTCGGAGACCAATAGTGTTGGCTGCAGTTTTAGCCATGTATTCTTTGAAGTGGTAAAAGTGCAGCCTGGCAATGACATTCCTGGGGGCTGCACTTGGGACACTTTTGTGCGGAGTAATCTGATGTACTCTGTCTATGTATAAGTCCCTTTGTTCTGCATTTGGTATAAGAGCCACAAAATAATCAGTTAAAAAGTCATTTAAGCTGTCTGGGTCCACAGTTTCGGAGATCCTCCTGAATCTTGGGTTTCTACATCTGGAATGGTCCTCCAGATTCGCAAATTTTAGTTTTGTCCTGTAATATCGTCTTCTGCTTCATTGTGAGCATCTTCAAGGTGGTTCCTCATGTGCCTCATCTAAGGCTTCGTTCACATCTGCGTCAGGCCTCCGTTCTGGCGCTTCGTCTGAGCTTTCCGTCAGAACGGAACCCTGACTGAAACAAACGGAAACCATAGGTTTCAGTTTGCATCACCATTGATTTCAATGGTGACTGATCCGTTTTGACGGAATCAATACCGTAGTCTACTTCCTCTCCTCTTGAAACTGAGTTCTGCTACAATGATCGACTGCTCCCTTATCTCTCTGGGTGTCTTAGAAGTCCTCCTGCTGCAGGACCCTTCCCTGGGAGAATATGTTCTCTACCTCTTTGACTTTTGCTCCGTGCTGCTGGAACTTGAGTCCCTGGCTTCAGGCCAAGAACTAGGCCTCAAACTTAAAACTGCTCCGATCAGGGCAAGAAACCCATCAAACTGCGCCACGAGCTTTAGGGCACCTTACAACAGTTCTATCAGGCCTTAGGGAAGCCTTAGAGTGACAGGTGGCACTTCTGGCTCCGTGCGTGACCGCACCCCCCCAATAAATTAAAAAACAAAACAAAAAACTTATTTGTTTTTGCATCGCCACATTTCAAGAGCCGTAGCTCTTATTTTTCCGTCTGTGGCCATATGTGGGCTTGTTTTTTGCAGGACAAGGTGTTGTTTTTTTTGTTTTTTCGTTTTTTCCTTGTACGCCGTTAACCCGGCCTTTTAAATAATTTGCAGCCGGAGACCTTGAAATGAAAATGAAAAATTACATTATTTTCCAATAAGACGTAGCATTAGTTCAAAATTTTTCATTTTCTCAACAAATAAAAGCGAAAAAGCACTGTAACATTTGTAAAGCATTCTCTCCAGAGTAGGGAAATACCCCACATGTGGTCATAAACTGCTATCTGGACACACAGCAAGGCTCTAAAGGGAAGGAGCGCCATTTGGAGTGGAGATTTTACAAGATTCGTTTTTTGACACCATGTTGCATTGAGCTATAGTATCAGTACAGTGGTACTCCCGAAAAATTACCCCATTTTGGAAACTAGATCCCTTAAAGAATTTATCTAGCGGTGTAGTGAGCATTTCGACCGCACAAGTGTTTTGCAAAAATGAGTAAACAATAGATGTTGCAGATTAAAAATTGCTGTTTTCCACAGATATGCCTTTTCAGTGCCCAATGTGTTGTGCCCAGCTTGTACCACCATAGACACACATCCCATAACTTGTTAAGCGGGTTCTCCAGAATACAGTAATACCCCACATGTGGTCATAAATTGCAGTTTGGGCACACTGCCAGGCTCAGTTGGACCACCATTTGGCTTTTGAAGCACAGATTTTGCTTGGTGTTTTACTGCTATTTCAGCTTATAATGTGGGGGCATATGTAAGCTGGGCGGAGTACATCAGGGCATATGTTAACTGGGCGGAGTACAACAGTCATAATAGGATGATGTAATAATGGGGTGAATGAATAATCCATGGATTGGTGTGGTACGCTTTGAACCAATCCTTTATGCACAGGCCGGGTTTATTGGGTATTTTACAAAATATCTGCGCTCTAGTATTGCCTTATATTTGACTTCTTCACTAGCCCTATAAGCCGCACAAAGCCCTAAAGTTTCCTCGTCTCCGCTGCATCTACAGGGTCCAGCAAATTATGATGTAGGGTATTTAGTGAAATTCTACTGGACCTAAAAAATGAGTCTGGGCCGTCATTTTGCATCATTGCGTTTTGAGAGTCATAATGTGTTCTTTTTCCGTTGACGGAGCTGTGTGAGGGCTTGTTTTTTGTGGAACGAGCTGTAATTTTTATTGGTTCCATTTTGGGGTACATGTGATTTTTGTTTTTTATCACTATTCCATTTTTTGGGAGATGAGGAAACCAAAAAACAGCTATTCTAGCATGTTGTTTTTTTTACAGTGTTCACCGTGCAGTATAAACAGCATGTTAACTTTATTCTACGGGTCGATACGATTTACAGCGACACCAAATTGATATAGTTTTTTCACGTTTCACTACGTTCCCACAATAAAAATACTCTTTTCTAAAAAAAAATCATGTTTTAGTGTCGCCATTTTCTGACCGACATAATTTTTTTATTTTTTAGTTATCGCTATGGGAGGACTTGTTTTATGCGTGACAAACTGTAGTTTCTATTGGTACCCTTTGCGTTACTTGCAACTTTTTGATCACTTTTTATTAGCATTTTATTTTTTGGTCATCTTGTCTAAAAAAAAAATGCGTCATTTGTTTTTTTATTCAAAATTTTTACGGTGTTCACATTGCGGTAAAAATAATGTGATATTTTTCTAGATCAGGCCGTCCCGAATGCGGCGATAACAATTATGTATTTATTTTTTTTTTTCATGTTTTCATTTTTTTTCTAATAATAAAGGAGTTGAACAGGGAAACAGGGCGATTTTTATTGTTTTTATTAGTTAAAACTTTTTCTTTATTTTTCTTTAACGTTTTTTTTTTTTTTTTTACTTTTTTCACTTTTTCTTTTACACTGACCTGGGGACTTGAAGATCTGGTCTTCTGATCCCCGGTACAATACACTGCACTACTTATGTAGTGCAATGTGTTGTAACTGTCATTCATCATCTGACAGTTAGCGTATTAGGTCCTGCCTCGTGCAGGACCTAATAGGCTTCTGTACCTGGGCAACCAAGAAGCCTAGCAACGGCTTCCTGTTTGCCATAGCAACCAACGCCATTGACCGCCACATTTAAGGGGTTAAATGGCTGCGATCGGCGGTAACAGCCATTGCAGCGGGATGTCAGCTGTGTATGACAGCTGACAGCCGCTGAAGATAAAGCGCGCACAGCTCATGTGCTCGCTTTATCTACAGGGTGTAACTGTACGCCCTTGTGCGGGAACGCACTTTGTATGTGGGCGTACAGTCACGCCCAATAGCGGGAAGGGGTTAATGTCATTAAAGATCTACATCTCTTTGGTAGAAAGGTTTTATATAAAAAAAAAATTGCCAAAGATGAGCTATATGCTTTGGTAGATACGGAGGATGAGAGATCTGTGGAATTAGCGATACAAAGTATATTGAGACAAGAACTCAATGTCATTAGAGACTTGGAAGAACTCCTATTGGAAAATTCTGACATTGAAGAAATCCATACTTCAGAAACCCAAATAAACTACTATGCCCCCTATGGACACATGCCCTGCTGTCAATGTGTTTTTTAACCTAGTAAGCAAGGACATACTTTCATTGCAGCATCACAGGCTACAGTATAAAATCTCAAGAGAAGTATTTGGGGCACTACAGCAGCTCCGATTCTGGAAAGATTTTGTGTATAAACCATCTTACAAGGGGGGGGGGGGAATGTATTTGTTTGGCCTAAGGATATATACGTGCATGAAGCTAAAAGACAACTGCTAGACAAAAAAACTGTTGCAAACCCCTTTGGGGTGATACCACTGCACAATTCTTACATGAATACACAAGCATGGTTGAAGAAGGATTTAGTGTGGGAGCACTCACGCTTAATGAGTAGAGCTATCTAACAATGAAAGATCCAAGAGTTTCCACCTATTATATGCTCTCAAAAATCCACAAGAATCTAGAGAATCCACCTGTAGGCCTAATGTCTCTGGTGTAGAAAATCTCATGGAAAATTGCAATAAGTGTTTGGAACAACAATTACGTGATATAGTGTACAAGCTCCCTTCCCACACCAGGGACACTATGCAGATTCTTCAAGAATTGGATGGGATTGATCTGAGTAAGGATGAGACACTGGTAACCGGTGACGTGGAAAGCGTCTACATAAGCATTGATCACAACAAAGGCTGTGCAGCGGTGGAATTTTTTCTGTCTAGGGACAAGGACCTTAATCCAACTAAGAAGGATTTCATGCTTAGGGTTCTTAGATTCATCCGGACAAGGAATTATTCTTTATTTGACGGTGCATACTATCTACGGGTAAGGGGGACTGCAATGGGGGCAGCTGTGGCCCCGACATTTGCCAACTTTTATTTGGGTTGGTTCGAAGAGGAGATAGTATTTAGTGATAGTATGAACTGCTTCACTGAGAATGTGAGCCTCTAGTGATGCTATATAGAGGATATTCTTGTTATCTGGGGAGGCACCATACTAGACCTGCAGAGATTCATCCATTCACTAAATGATAATGACTTTAATCTCAGGCTATACCTTACCTTTGACCTTTGTCTACTTGCTCACTCTAGGAACACCATAAGAGCTATCCCTAAGGGAGAATACCTGCAACTGAGACGTAATTGCTCTACACTTTCTATCTTTGAACAAAGGGCAGCCGAGTTGAAACCAGACTCCAAGTGAGATATTACTCCAACAGAAGCATTAAAGCGGCATACAATGTCGCTTTAAGAACTGATCGGGAACAACTTCTCATTCCTAAGAATGCATATTTTTCTTTCCTGACATATTGGAGCCTTAACTAATTAATTTTTTCATAGACTTAGTGGTATGTGGGCTTTTTTTGTGGGACAAGCTGTAGTTCGTATTGGTACCATTTTGGGGTACATGCGACTTTTTGATCACTTATCTTATTTTTTGGGAGGCAAGGTGACCAAAAAACAGCACTTCTGGCATAGTTTTCTATTTTTATTTTTTTTCATATACAGCGTTCACCACACATCATAAATTACATGTTAACTTTATTCTGCGGGTCAGTACGATTCTGGCGATACCTAATTTATAACACTTTTTTGTTTTACAACTTTTTGCACGATAAAATTACTTTTGTAAAAATGATTTTTTTTCTGTCGCCATGTTCTGAGAACGGAGCTCTATGAGGGCTGTTTTTTTTGCGGGACAAGCTGTAGTTAGTATTGGTACTATTTTTGGATACGATCGACTTTTTGATCACTTTTTATTCCAATTTTTGTAGGACAAAGTGAGCAAAAAAACAATAACATAATATTTTTATAGTTCAGGCCGCTACGGACGCGGCGATACCAAATATGTATGGTTTATTTTATTTTTTTTCAATAATTAATAAAGGACTTGATAAGGAGAAAAAGGGCAATTGTGTTTTATTTTATTACTTCAAACTTTTTTTATTTTACTTTTAACAACTTTTATTTTTACTTTTTTTTTACACTTTTTTCGTTCAGTCCCACTAGGGGACTTGAAGATCCAACTGTCAGATTATTTTTCTAAAACATTGCACTACCTATGTAATGCAATGTATTTGATCTGTCAGTCATTCACGGACAGCAAGCCGATTAGGCTTCGTCTCTGGGTGGTGCCTAATCGGCTTCCGTAATGGCGAAGCAGGAGGCCATTGTTTGGACTCCTGTTGCCATAGTAGCAGTTGGCAGTCCTGCTATTTCAAGGCAGAGCTGACGATCTGATGCCAACCACTAAGATGCAGCGATTGCTTTCTATTCCTGCCATTACAGGTGGATGTCAGCTGTAACATACAGCTGACATCAACCGCTGATGACGCCGGCTCATTTCTTGAGCCGGCACCATCTTACAAGCGGCTACGTTGGCCTTTTAGGCCCCGCCTCCGGTCGGAGCCTGAAAGTCTTCCATACTAGGCATACCGGGAGGACAGTGTTAGGCCTCCATTTGTCTCTGTAGCCACTGGCATCCTGGCAATTTCATTGCAGGGGTGCCGATGAGCTGCAAACATCTTAAATGCAGCAATCGCCTTTGACCGCTGCATTTAATGAGTTAATGGCGGGGTTTGGAGCAAACTTCTGTCCTCGCCATAACCCCAGGGTGTCCGCTATAACATGCAGCCGACACCCGGGTATGGTGGCACTGACTCAGCTTCTGACCCAGTGTCCACCGTTTGTCGTATGGATATGGCAAAATTCGGGAAGCACCAGCTTTCCATGATGTATCCATACAACAAATATCGGGAAGGGGTTAAAGCTTTACCATGAGCAGTAATATTCTGTGAGAGGAGAGTTTCACGATGACTGTTAAAGTTTACCCTATTAACATCTTCCGACAAGGACGGAGAGATGGGAGACTTCCAGGATTTGGCTATGGCCATTCTGGTCGCTATGAAAATGTGATGTACTAAATCTATAGACTGAAGGTATATCCTCCAATCCTATATCTAGGATGGCCAATTCTTGTTTATGTTGAATAGGTATGCCAGTGAGATCTGAAATCAAATGAAAAACTTCATTTTATAGAACTTTAACAGTTGATCAGGACCACCACATATGTAGAGTAGATCCAGGAAGTCCACAACCACTCCAGCATTGATCAGAAGTGTCCACAAAGAAATGCATTGTTGTTCAATAAAAGGTCATAACTACATGAGAGTCCCTTAGAGAAACCTTGCCATTTAAATGAAAACTTTTGAAAAGGCGAGAGAGTACTGGGCTCTGGACATGAAGAGATGTGGTATGAAGGATTGATTAGCCCGCATCGATATGTCTTCAGGGGATAAATTAACCTACTTATATTTACAGACGTACATCTTCCAAACCTTCAAGGAATCATAAGTGGCTTGCAAGGACACTACTAGTAGCTGTGCTTCTAAGTAAGGAGCAGCCATAAGTATCTTCATAGAAGAATTAGGGACCAGATCATTTTCAAGCTGAGACTATAAAGTTGAGACGGAGAGTTCCATAATGAATAAAGCTGATCCATGATGGCAACTATATTGTAGGCAACCACGTCTGAAACTCCCAGTCATCGTCCCCCCCCCCTCCCTAATTTTATGACCGTCGTTTTTTTTTGTTTTTTTTTCCACTCTTGCTCTTTTGTTCTAAATATAATTAAGAAACAATCTTTGAATTTGTGAAGTGATGGAAGCAGGGATAAGAAAAGGAATAGTTTACATAAGTATAAGTATCTGGGATGTAATAACATTTTAATTAAATTTATTCTAGCAATCCAGGACAATTGGAATGTATTTACTCTTTCACATTCAGACCTCATGCAAGCAAGAAGTTCCGAATAGTTATTAAAAAGTACTTGAGAAGGAGAAAAGTATAATTTTATCCCTAAAATATTGGAGTCCCGGATTAGCCCAAGGCATATCAAATGAAGTCAAGGACCTTTTAAGTAATGGATCAATATTAACCCTTTCATTCCGACAATCTGTAGATTCACGTCCTATTCACATATACCCCGTGCAGATAGGACGTGAATCTGCAGAACTTTCCTGCCCTCATAGTGCTGGGGAGATCGCTCTGACGCCGGTGGTGTCAGTGTCTGCGGCTCCCCAGCAACCTGTTCTCTGACAACCGAACCGATTGGTTCGGCTACAGAGAATATGATCACATCGGCGCTTGCTGGGCTCTGTGCAGCTCCAACGTGAATTCACAGTGGGTGTTAAAAGCGCGATCCGGGTGTCTCAGAGTAGTGTTGTCACCCGGATTGCGCTGTTAACCCCTGCCTCTGGTCCCGGAGACACTGTCCCAATCGTGATCGCAGGGAAAGTTTTTGTTGTAGCAACAAACTTTCCCGGGGACTGATTGCGGGTGCTGCCGTCGGTTGCTTGGCAAAACCGGAGGCCATACAATGGCCTCCGGGTCTGCCATGCACGAAAGCCTATGAGGACCAGCCGGAGGCTGGTCCTCATAGGCTTCCTGTCCGTGTCACTCTCAGCGTCACACTGACAGTTTATAACACGTTACACTACCTAAGTAATAAAAATGTTTTATAAAAGTGTAAAAACAAACAAATCTTTTTTCCTATAATAAGTCTTTTATTATAGGAAAAAAATGAAAACGTTAAAGTACATATATTTGGTATCACCGCGTTCGTAACGACCCAAACTATAAAACTATAATTCTTTTTATCGCACGGTGAACACCACAAAAAAAAAATTAAACCATGCCATCACTTTTTTTGGAAATCACCCCTCCCAAAATATAGAATAAAAAGTGATCAAAAAGTCAAATGTACCCCAAAATAATATCAATAAAAACTACAACCCATCCCGCAAAAAATAAGCCCTCACACAACTTTTTTGACTGAAAAATAAAAGTTATGGCTCTCTGAATATGGTGACACAAAAAAGAAATAATTTTATAGAAAAGTGATTTTATTACGCAAACGCCACAAAACATTAAAAAAAACAACAATATACATATGGTATCGCCATAATTGTATCGACCCGCAGAATAAAGTAAAATTGTCATTAATAGCTCACGGTGAACACTGAAAAAAAATCTAATAAAAATTGATGTACCCTAAAGTTGTGCCAATGAAAACTACAGATTGTAACGGAACAAATAAGCCCTCGCAAAGCTCCGATGGAGAAAAAAATAAGTAAAGTAAAAAGTTCTGGCGCTCAGAATATAGCAACAGAAATTGTGTAGAGCGTTCCAAAAGCGGATAAGACTGGGCACCATTCATCAGTGCGACACCGGCCACATATCTATGAATTATTTATTTACCCCATTATTATACCCTCTTATTATACTATGATGTACTCCACACAGATTACATATGCCCGAACATTATAAACTGAAATAACAGCAAAACTCCAAACAGAACTACTACCAAGCAAAATCTGCGCTCCAAATGCTGCTCCCTCCCTTCTGAGCTCCGCCGTGGGTCCAAACAGCAGTTTATTACCACATATGGGGTATTGCCGTTATCGGGAGAAATAGCTTTACAAGTTTTGGGGTGCTTTTTATATTCCTTGTAAAAAAAGTAGATTTTCATTTTCACAGACTAACTCCAATAAATATAGCAGAATAACTGTGGGGTCAAGATGCGAAGTATACCTCTAGATAAATTCCTTGAGGTGTTTAGTTTCCAAAACCATGTCACTTTTGGGGAGTTTCCACTGTTTTGGCACCACAAGACCTCTTCAAACCTGACATGGTGCCTAAAATATATTCTAAAAAAAAAAAGAGGCCCCAAAATCCTCTAGGTGCTCCTTTGCTTCTGAGGCCGGTGCTTCAGTCCATTACCACACTAGGGCCACATGTGGAATATTTCTAAAAACTGCAGAAGCTGTGTAATAAATATTGAGTTGTGTTTCTCTGGTAAAACCTTCTGTTACAGAATTTTTTTTATTACAAATTAATTTCTGCAAAAAAATTAAATTTGTAAATTTCACCTCTACTTTGCTTTAATGCCTGTGAGACGCCTAAATGGTTAAGACAGTTTCTGAATGCGGTTTTGAATACTTTGAGGGGTGCAGTTTTCAAAATGGGGTGATTTATGGGGTCTATCTAGTACATAAGCCCCTCAATGCCACTTCAGAATTGAACTGGTCCTTGAAAAATAGCCTTTTGAAAATTTCGGAAATTGCTGCTAAAGTTCTAAGCCTTGTAATGTCCTAGAAAAATTAAATAATGTTCAAAAAACTATGCAAATATAAAGTAGACATATGGGGGATGTTAATTAGCAACAATTTTGTGTGGTATTACTATTTGTTTTACAAATAGATACATTTAAAATTAGAAAAATCATAATTTTTGCAAATTTTAGTGTTTTCCCACAAATAAGCAATGAAGTTATTGACCAAATTTTTCCACTAACGTAAAGTGCAATATGTCACGAGAAAACATTCTCAGAATCACTTGGATAGGCAAAAGCATTCCAGAGTTATTACCACATAAAATGACACGTCAGATTTGAAAAAATGGGGCTGGTCCTCAAGGGCCAAAATGAGCTTGGTCCTGGAAGGGTTAACTGGTAGCAACAATGATTTAGAAATGTTTAATTTGTAATATGATACCTCAGAAAACTGATGTGTAATAGCTCAGTCAAATATGAGAGGGGGGAATTACACGTCACGATAACATCGTCCGCATATAAACCTATTTTGTGTTCCATCTGACCTACCGTAATCCCCAAAATGTTTCTGGAACTGCGAATCATTTATGTGAATGGCTCCATACATAAGCTAAATATTAAGGGGGTTAAAGGGCAACCTTGTCTGGTACCATTAGTAATTCGTACCAATCTAGACAAAGGGGAGGATCTTAGCTGACGGTAATGAGTAAAGTGAAAGAATGGCTAATTTTATAAGGGATTTTAAATCAAATTTATCTGAAGTGCATTCTAAATATTGCCAGTTAACCCTACCAAACACCTTTTCGGCATCTAAGGAGTTGAAAATAGACAAATTTTTGGAATCCCCAGTTATCTGGAGAAGAAAAAACATTCTACGATTTCCATCACTTGCTTGGTGGCCTTTGACAAATCCTACCTGGTATAAAGCTATCAGAGAGGGTAAACATTAATTTAGTCTAGTGGCTAGAAGTTTAGCGTATAATTTTATGTCCCAATTTAGAAGGGATATCAGGTGGAAATTGGCTGGAGAATCAGGAGTTTTATCCGGTTTAGGAAGGGTAAGGGTATGTGCACACACACTAATTACGTCCGTAATTGACGGACGTATTTCGGCCGCAAGTACCGGACCGAACACAGTGCAGGTAGCCGGGCTCCTAGCATCATACTTATGTACGATGCTAGGAGTCCCTGCCTCGCTGCAGGACAACTGTCCCGTACTGTAATCATGTTTTCAGTACGGGACAGTTGTCCTGCAGCGAGGCAGGGACTCCTAGCATCGTACATAAGTATGATGCTAGGAGCCCGGCTCCCTGCACTGTGTTCGGTCCGGTACTTGCGGCCGAAATACGTCCGTCAATTACGAACGTAATTAGTGTGTGTGCACATACCCTAATAATAATGGCTTGTAACATGTCCAGAGGAGGTGTTTGGTTAGATGTAATTCCCATGAATATTTTTAGCAAGTATGGCAATAAGATTTCTGAGAAAGCTTTGTAATATTCATTTGGTAGTCCATTGGGCCCGGGAGATTTATTTTGTTTATGTTGAAGAATCCATATCCTCAATAGTAATGGGGGACGTTGAATTGATTCATCTGTGAGTCGGATAAAGCAGGTCGTTTCACTTGAGACAAGAAGGAATTATTATTATCTTTAGTCACCTCCGGGAGATGTTTATCCTCTTTAACCTCTTCACGCGCTGCTCCGCAATAGTACATCCTGCAGAGGGGTTAGTTCCCGCATCCAGACGTACTATTGCGGAGTAGTTCCCGGCGAACACTGTCCTAACGGACAGTGTCCGGGAACCGGGAGGTCAGCTGTCCCCGACAGCTGACACTCCAGCCTTGCCGGTCAGTGGAACATCGCCGCTGATTTTGGCAATTAACCCCATAAATGCGCCGACTGATTGCTGTCGCCGCATTTAAGTGGTTTGAAGCACATCGGCAGCCCCCACAAAGTGATTGTGGGGCTACCGATGCTTGTCACGGCAATCGGAGGTCAGGCAATGACCTCCGGGTTGCCATGTACGGAAGCCTCGGAGGAGCAGCCTCCGGCCGGTCCTCCGAGGCTTCCTGTCAGTGTGACTGTCACGTCACAATGACAGTTAGAGTACATTACACTACGTGTGTAGTGTAATGTACTCTAGCAGTGATCAAAGCTGCAAGTCTAAGTGTCCCCTAGTGGGACAAGTGAAAAAAGATAATAAAAATGTTTTAAAAAAAGTGTAAAAATAAAAGTTATCAATCATATAAACAAACACTGCATTTTTTTCCTATAACTCTGAGCACGTTAAAAAAAGTACACATATTTGGTATCACCACATTCGTATCGACCCCAACTATAAAACTATAATGTTATTTTTCCCGCACAATGAACACCCCAAAAAAAATCAATAAAAAACGACACCAGAATCGTTATTTTTTGGTCACCACCCCTCCCAAAATAGAGAATAAAAAGTGATCAAAAAGTTGCATATACCCGAAAATAATACCGATAAAAACTACAACCCGTCCCGCAAAAAACAAGCCCTTACACTGATTTTTTGACTGAAAAATAAAAAAGTTACGGCTCTCAGAATATGGTGACACAGAAAATAAATTATTTTATAAAAAAGTGATTTTATTGCGCAAACGCTGCAAAACATAAAAAAAACTATATACATATGGTATCGCCGTAATCGTACCGACCCGCAGAATAAAATATAATGGTAATTTATAGTGCACGTTGAACGCCGCAAAAAATAAACTAAAAAACATTGTCAGAATTGCTTGTTTTTGGTCACCCGGCTTGCAAAAAAATAAAGTGATCAAAAAAATTGCATTTACCCCAAAATGGTACCAATGAAAAGTACAGATTGTCCCGCAACAAATAAGCCCACACTCAGCTCCGGTGGTGAAAAAATAAAGACGTTCTGGCTCCCAGGAATATGGCGATGCAAAATGTGCAGTGTTTTCTAAAAGCGGGTAACATCAGACACCATTTATCAGTGCGACACCGGCCACATATCTATGAATTATTATTTATTTACCGCATTATTATACCCTCTTATTATGCCCTGATGTTCTCCGCACAGATTACATATGCCCCCCCATTATGAACTGAAATACCAGCAAAACCCAAAATAGAAAAACTACCAAGCAAAATCTGTGCTCCAAAAGCAAAATGGCGTCCCTCCCTTCTGAGCCCTGCAGCGTGCCCAAACAGCAGTTTGTGCCCACATATATGACATTGCCATATCCGGGAGAACCCGCTTAACGCTTTATGAGGTATTTGTCTTCAGGGGCACAAACTTGGCATATTATGCACTAAAATGACATATCAGTGGAAAATTGCAATATTCACACCACCCGCTATGCATTAACCCCTTTGAGCACTATGACTTAATAGCACGTCATGGTGCAGGGGTGATGTATGGAGCGGGCCCACGTGCTGAGCCCGCTCCATACACTGCGGGTGTCAGCTGTGTATTACAGCTGACACCCGGGACTAACGGACAGGGACAGCGATTGCACTGTTACAGGAGTCTGTAAAAATAACAATATACTGCAATACATTAGTATTGCAGCATATTGTACCCGCGATCCAATGATCGCTGGTACAAGTCCCCTAAGGGGATAATAAAATGTGTAGAAGAATTAAAGTTATTAGTAGTGAGAAAGAAAAAAGTTTTAATTTAAAAAAAAAAACCTTTTCCCAGTTTTCTTCAAAAGTAATGTAAAAAAATAAACAGAATTGATATTGCTACGTCCGTAAAAGGCCGAACTATTACAATATACCATTATTTAACTTGCACGGTGAACACCGTAAAAAACTTTAATTTAAACCTCCAAAATCGCTATCGTTTTCGTTTTTACCGCACGGCGAAAGCTGTAAGAACGAAAACCCCAAAAAATGGAATTTTTTTCCTATATTCCTATATTTTCCTATTTTTTTTCAGTTTCCCAGTACTTTTTATGGCACTTTAAATGGTATCAATAGAAACTACAATTCCTCCCGCAAGAAATAAGCCCTCACATCACTCTACTGACGGAAAAAGAAAAAAGTTATGGCTTTTGGAAGGCGGGTAGTGAAAAACGAAAATAAGAAAGCAAAAAATGGATCAGTCCTGAAAGGGTTAATTCATTTCTACTAAAAAAAATGTATGACCACATGTTGGGTATTTCCGTACCCGGGAGAAATAGCTTTACAAAAATTGGTTATTTCTCCTTTATCCCTTGTGAAAATAAGAAAATGCAACATTTTAATGGGAAAAAATTTGTGATATTAATTTTCTCCGCCTAGTTCTAATAAATTCTGCAAAAGACCCGTGGAGTCTAAATGCTCACTATACCCCTAGAAAAATTCCTTGAGGGGTGTTTCCTAAATGGGGTAACGTGGGGGGGCTTAAACTGTTTTGGTCCCTCCAGGGCATTGCAAAGGCGGCATGGCAGCGAAATACAATCCAGCAAAATCCGTTCTCCAATATCCAAATGGCGCTACTTCCCTTCTGAGCGCTGCCATGGGTCCAATCAGCAGTTTATTACCACATATGGGGTATTGTTGTAATCAGGAGAAAATGCTTTACAAATGTTCTGGTTCTTTTTTCCTTTTATTCCTTGTAAAAATGTAACATTTCCATGCTTTTTCAGAAAAAAAGTTGATTTTCATTTTCACTGCCTAATTCCACTAAATTCTGCAAAAAACCTGTGTGGTCAAAATGCTAACTATACCCCTAGATAAATTCCTTGATAGGTGTAGTTTCCAAAATGGGGTCACTTTTGGAGGGTTTCCCCTGTTTTGGTCCCTCCAGGGTGTTGCAAACGCGACATTGAACCGAAAACCAATCCAGCAAAATCTGTGCTCCAAAATCCAAATGGCGCTCCTTCCCTTCTGAGCCTTGCTGTGGGTCCAATCAGCAGTTTATTACCACCTATGGGATATTGCCGTTATCGGGAGACATTGCTTTACAAATGTTGGGATGATTTTCTTCATTATTCTTCGTAAATATTAAAAATGTCTGTTTTTTTTCAGTAAAAAGTAGATTTTCATTTTTACAGACTAATTCTGATAAATTTAGCGAAAAACCTGTTCGGTCAAAATGCTAACTATGCACCTAGATAAATTCCTTGAGGGGTATAGTTTCCAAAATGGGGTAACTTTAGGGGTGTTTCCACTGTTTTGGCCCCACAAGACATAGACCTCTTCAAACCTGACAAGGTGCCTAAAATATATTCTAAAAAAAAAAGGAGGCCCAAAATCCACTGGGTGCTCCTTTGCTTCTGAGGCCTGTGTTTCAGTCCATTAGCGCACTTGGGCCACATGTGGGATGTTTCTAAAAACTGCAGAATCTGGGCAATAAATATTGAGTTGCATTTCTCTGGTAAAACCTTCTGTGTTACAAAAAAAAAAATGTATTATAAATGAATTTCGGCCAAAAAAATAAAATTTGTAAATTTCACCTCTACTTTGTGAATGCTGATTCGAATACCTTGAGGGGTGCAGTTTTCTAAATGGGGTGACTTCTGGGGATTTTCTAATATATAAGGCCCTCAAAGCCACCTCAGAACTGAACTGGTCCCTGAAAAATAGCCTTTTGAAATTTTCTTTAAAATATGAGAAATTGCTGCTAAAGTTCTAAGCCTTGTAACGTCCTAGAAAAATAAAAGGACGCTCAAAAAACGATGCAAACATGAAGTAGACATATGGGAAATGTTAACTAGTAACTATTTTGTGTGGTATTACTATCTGTTTTACAAGCAGATACGTTTACATTTAGAAAAATGCTAATTTTTGCAATTTTTTTTAAAATTGTGTTTTTTTAGAAATAAATACCAAAATTATCGACAACATTTTTTCACGAACATAAAGTACAACATGTCATGAGATAACAATCTCAGAATCGCTTGGATAGGTAAAAGCATTCCAACGTTATTACTACATAAAGTAACACGTCAGATTTAAAAAAATTGGCTGGGTCCTGAAGGCCAAAACAGGCTGGGTCCTGAAGTGGTTAAGATTAAATAGCGAGATATAATATTTTGAAAAAGCTTTAGTAATCTCCTGAGGATCATACATTTTTGAACCGTCTGATGTTTTTAAATATGACATTTATGTTGTTTTACTCTTTTAGCCAATATTTTGCTTGGCCTATCCCCTTGGACATAGAAGTTCCATTTAATGTTTTCAAAGTTTTCTCATATAAGAAGAGCTGTTGTGTACGCAATTTATCCCTGAATTTCCTAAAGTCCGTTCTAAGCGATGCCGGAGGGTTTGTTTGTAGCTGGGCTTCTAAGGATTGGGTATTAGTAAAAAGAGAATCAAATTCTTTGTTCCTTTCTCGTTTAGCTTTAGCTGCGGCCTGAATAAATAAACTCCTAACAGCCTGGAGTACACAAAAGAAGGTCATGGGAAGAAGCCGTAGGAGAATTAGTATTAAAAAAATATTTTAGAGCATGTCCTATGGAAGCTTGAAGAGGGGAATTTTAGAAGAAAGACACAGCCTTCAAGACACAGCCTGTTTTGGCCTTCAGGACACAGCCAATTTTTTCAAATCTGACATGTTTCACTTTATGTGGTAATAACTTCGGAATGCTTTTACCTATCCAAGCGATTCTGAGATTGTTTTCTCGTGACACATTGGACTTTGTTACTGGCAAAATTTGCTCGATACATTAAGTATTTAATTGTGAAAAACACCAAAATGTAGCGAAAAATTAGCATTTTTCTAAATTTATATGTATCTGCTTGTAAGACAGATGGTAATACCACACAAAATTGTTGCTAATAAACATCTCCCATATGTCTACTTTAGATTGGCATCGTTTTTTGAACATCCTTTTATTTTTCTATGACAACACAAGGCTTAGAACTTTAGCAGCAATTTCTCACATTTTCAAGAAAATTTCAAAAGGCTATTTTTACAGGGGCCAGTTCAGTTGTGAAGTGGATTTTAGGGCGTTATATATTAGAAACCCTCTAAGTCACCCCATTTTAAAAACTTCACCCCTCATAGTATTCAAAACAGCATTTAGAAAGTTTCTTAACCCTTTAGATGTTTCACAGGAATTAAGGCAAAGTAGATGTGACATTTTCAAATTTCTTTTTTTTTTTGCAGAAATTCATTTTTCCTCCTATTTTTTTTGTAACACAGAAAGTTTTACCAGATAAATGCAACTCAATATCTATTGCCCAGATTCTGCAGTTTTTAGAAATACCCCACATGTGGCCCTAGTGCACTTATTGACTGAAGCACCGGCCTCAGAAGCAAAGGAGCACCTAGAGGATTTTGGGGCCTCCTTTTTATTAGAAAATATTTTAGGCTCCATGTCGGGTCTGAAAGGCTCTTGCGCCACCAAAACAGTGGAAATCCCCCAAAAGTGACCCCATTTTTGAAACTATACCCCTTGAGGAAATTATCTAGGGGTATAGTGAGACTTTTGACCTCGCAGGTTTTTTGCAGAAATTATTGGAAGTAGGCCGTGAAAATGAAAATCTACATTCTTTCAAAGAAAGTGAAGGTTTAGCTAATTTTTTCTAATTTCCACAAAAACTAAAAGGAGAAAATGCACCACTACTTTTGTAAAGCAATTTCTTCCGAGTAAAACAATACCCCGCATGTGGTCATAAACGGCTGTTTGGACACACCGCGGAGCTTAGAAGGGAAAGAGCGTCATTTGGCTTTTGGAGCTCAAATTTAGCAGGAATGGTTTGCGGAGACCACGTCGCATTTGCAAAGCCCCTAAGGGACCAAAACCGTGAAAACACCAAAAAAGTGACTCCATTTAGGGAACTACACCCCTTGAAGAATCCATCAAGGGGTGTAGTGAGCATTTTGAACCCACAGGGGTTTCATAGATTTTATTAGAATTGGGCAGTGAAAATAAAAAAATCCTTTTTCTTCAATAAGACGTAGTTTTAGCTGAAAATGTTTCATATTCTCAATAAATAAATAAATGAAAAAGAGCACCCCGACACTTGTAAAGCAACTTCTCCTGTGTACGGCAATACCACATATGTGGTCATAAACTGCTGTTTGGGCACAGAGTAGGGCTCAGAAGGGAAGGAGCACCATTTGGCTTTTGGAGTACAGATTTTGCTGCATTGGTTTATGGTCGCTATGTCGCATTTGCAAAGTCCCTGTGGGACCAAAACAATGGAAACCCCCCAGAAGTGACCCCATTTTGGAAACTACACCCCTCAAGGTGTAGTAAGCATATTAACCCCACAGGTGATTGGCAGAAATTGGTGTGCACTCGATGTTGCAGAGTGAAAATGTTTTTTCAATAGATATGCCAATATGTGGCGCCCATCTTGTGCCACTGGAGACACACACCCTAAAAATTGTTAAAAGGGTTCTCCTGGGTATGGCGATGCCATATATGTGGAAGTAAACTGCTGTTTGGGGACACTGTAGGGTTCAGAAGGGAGGTAGCGCCATGTGGCTTTTGGAGCGTGGATTTTGCTTGTAGTAGTTTTGTTTTGAGTCTTACTGGTGTTTCCGTTTATAATGTGGGGGTACATGTAAGGCGGGCGGAGTATATAAGGGGCATAGTCAGGTGGTATAGTGGGGTAAAAAAAAAAAACAATAAAATAATTCATGCATGTGTGTTATGCTGTGACACAATCCTTTCTGCACAGGCCGGTGTCGCACTAATAAATGGTCTTTACTTATTGCAATTTTGGTCCACACTCGGCACCTTTGAAGTTTGGGGAATTTTGCTGGGAAAGTGTTGTCCTGGTATAATATGGGCACCCTCACTTCCAGCAGATATGTTTGGGCCCTCCCCTTCCTGGTTCCCTAATTTTAGGGGCCTTGATAATTCGCTACTTGAAACAGAAGAAACTTACCCCTCGGGCCGGCACAACTGCATATTTTTTATTTTCTGGCTTATTGGTGCCTTGACTAATTTTATTTTTTCATAGACGTAGTGGTATGAGGGCTGTTTTTTTTTCTTTGTGGGACGAGCTTTTATTGGTACCATTTTGGGGTACATGCGACTTTTTGATCACTTGTTATCCTTTTTTTTTTTTGGGAGGCAAGGTGACCAAAAAACAGCAATTCTGGCATATTTTTTTAGTTCTTTGTATACAGCGTTCGCCACGCATTATAAATTACATGTTAGCTTTATTCTGCGGGTCAGTCCGATTCCGGTGATATTTAATTTATAGCACTTTTTATGTTTTACAACGTTTTGCACAATAAAATAACTTTTGTAAAGAGAATGGATTTTTTCTGTCGCCAAGTTGTGAGAGCCATAAAGGTTTTAATTTTTTTGTCAATGGAGCTGTGTGGGGTCTTGTTTTTAGCGAGACGAGTTATAGTTTTTATAGGTACAATTTTTGGGTACATGCGACTTTTTGATAACTTTTTATTTCAATTTTTGGAAGACAAAGTGACCAAAAAATAGCAATTATGTCAGTATTTTTTAGTTTTTTTTTTACGGCGTTCACTGTGTGGAATAAATAACATCATACTTTTATAGTTAAGGTCGTTACGGTCGCAGTGATACCAAATATGTATGGCTTTATTATTTTTTTCAATAATAAATGACTTGATAAGGGAAAAAGGGTGATTGTGTTTTATTTTATTACTTGAAACTCTTATTGTATGTTTTACAACTTTTATTTAACTTTTTTTTTTTACTCACTTATTTAGTCCCACTAGGGGACTTGAATGTCCAACTGTTTTTTGAGGTTCTAATACATTGCACTACCTATGTAGTGCAATGTATTGGAACTGTCAGTTGTTCACTGACAGCAAGCCGATCAGGCTCTGCCTCTGTGCGGTGCCTAATAGGCTTACGTAGCGGCAGACAGGAGTCCATTGTTAGGGCTCCTGTTGCCATTGTAACAGTCGCCAGCCTTGCCATCGCATGGCAAGGCTGCCGATTTGCTACAAACCTCTAGGATGCAGCGATCACAATGGATCGCTGCATTGAAGGGGTTAATGCCAGGAGTCGGAGCTTGCTCCGGTTCCTGGAGATAGATCGGGGTGTCTGCTGTAACATACAGCGGACACCCACTGCTGATGACGCCGGCTCAGCTTCTGAGCCGGAAGCTGAGCCGGCGCCATCTTGCCGATGGTACCGAAAGCCTCCTGGGCCCCGCCGATGACGGGACATAGGAGGATTCCGTTACAGGCTGATCGGGAGGTAAGCATTAGCCCTCCGATCGCCTTTGCAGCCACCGGTAACCCAGCGATCACGTTGCTGGGGTGCCGATGGCTATAAACGCCTCACATGCTGCGATCTCTATTGAACGCAGCATGTGAGGGGTTAATCGGTCGGATCAGAGGCTAGCTCCGGTCCTGGCCGATACCTCAGGGTGCCAGCTGTAACATACAGCTGTCACCCGGCGGTGATGTCGCTGGCCAGCTCCAATTGTTTCACGTACAGTTACGTGGAATTGCGGGAAAACACCAGCTCCCATCACGTAACTGTACGTGAAATTGCGGGAAGGGGTTAATGTCCAGTTGGATCTAGATGGAGCATTGTATTTATCAGAAAGTGTAAGTTCAATAGGTGCATGGTCAGACCAGGTTATTAAGCTGATTTTGGAAGAAAGCGAAATTAGTAAAAATTCCCTATCTAGGAAAAAGAAATAGATTTTAGAATACACTCTATGAGGAGAAGAATAAAATGTGTTATCCTTTTCGGATGCATGTTGGTATCTCCATATGTGGTGTAACTCTTCATCTATAACCAAAGAGTGTAATTCAGGGGACAACATTGCTGCCGGCAGAGCGGTCTATGTCTTTATTTACTACAACATTAAAGTCTCCACATAATATTAATCCTCCTCTATGAAGAGATTTAACTTTTGACAATGCTTTTTTTATAAAAGGAATTTGTCTAATGTTTTGGGTGTTTTTAACCCCTTAAAGACGCAGCCTAGTTTGGGCCTTAAGGCTCAGAGCCCATTTTTCAAATCTGACATATTTTACTTTATGTGGTAATAACGTCGGAATGCTTAAACCTATCCAAGCGATTCTGAGATTTTCTCGTGACACATTGGGCTTTAAGCTAGTCGTAAAATTTGGTCGATATATTCAGTGTTTATTTGTGAAACATAGCAAAATTTAGAGAATATTTTGAAAAAGTAGCATTTTTCTGAATTTAAATGCATCTGCTTGTTATACCACCAAAAATGGTTGCTAGTTCACATTTCCCATATGTCTACCAAAGATTGGCATCGGTTTTTGAACATTCTTTTATTTTTCTTGTACGTTACAAGGCTTGGAACATAAACCACAATTTCTCCATATTTTTAAGAAATTTTCAAAAGCCTTTTTTTTTTTTTTTTTTTTTTTTTTTTAAGGTACCTGTTCAGTTCTGAAGTGGCTTTGAGGGGCCTATATATTAGAAAACCCCATAAAACACCCCATTTTAAAAACTAGACCCCTCAAAAGTATTTAAAACAGCGTTTAGAAAGTTGTTTAACCCTTTAGGCATTACACAGGAATTAAAGCAAAGTGGTGAAATTTGCAAATTTCATTTTTCTTGCTGAATTTCAATTTCATTAAATTTTTTTCTGTAACACAGAAGGTTTTACCAGAGAAACAATACTAAATATGTATTGTCCAGATACTGCCGTTTTTAGAAATGTCCCACATTTGGCTCTAGTGTGCTCGTGGACTAAAACACAAGCCCCAGAAGCAAAGAACCACCTAGTGCATTTTGATACATAGTTACATAGTTACATAGTTAGTACGGCTGAAAAAAGACACATGTCCATCAAGTTCAACCAAGGGAAGGGAAAAGGGAAGGAAAAATTTCTACACATAGGAGCTAATATTTTTTTGTTCTAGGAAATTATCTAACCCTTTTTTAAAGCCATCTACTGTCCCTGCTGTGACCAGCTCCTGCGGTAGGCTATTCCATAAATTCACAGTTCTCACTGTAAAGAAGCCTTGTCGCCTCTGCAGCTTGAACCTTTTTTTCTCCAGACGGAGGGAGTGCCCCCTTGTTTTTTGAGGGGGTTTTACAAGGAACAGGATTTCACCATATTTTTTGTATGTGCCATTAATATATTTATATAAGTTAATCATGTCCCCCCTTAGTCGTCTTTTTTCAAGGCTAAATAGGTTTAATTCTTTCAATCTTTCCTCATAACTTAAATTCTCCATGCCCCTTATTAGCTTCGTTGCTCTTCTTTGTATTTTTTCCAACTCCAGGGCATCCTTTCTATGAACTGGAGCCCAGAACTGAACTGCATATTCTAGATGAGGCCTCACTAATGCTTTGTAAAGTGGCATTATTACATCCCTGTCCCGCGAGTCCATGCCTCTTTTAATACACGACAATATCCTGCTGGCCTTTGAAGCAGCTGATTGACACTGCATGCTGTTATTGAGTTTATGATTTACAAGTACACCCAGATCCTTCTCAACAAGTGAATCCGCCAGTGTAGCGCCCCCTAGGACATATGATGCATGCAGGTTGTTGGTACCCAGGTGCATAACTTTACATTTATCTACATTAAACTTCATTTGCCAAGTGGACGCCCAAACACTTAGTTTGTTTAAATCTGCCTGTAATTCATGAACATCTTCCATAGTCTGAACTATATTACATAGCTTGGTGTCATCTGCAAAAATAGAAATAGTGCTATTAATCCCTTCCTCTATATCATTAATAAATAAGTTGAATAATAGTGGTCCCAGCACTGAACCCTGGGGTACACCACTTATAACCGGGGACCATTCAGAGAAGGAATCATTGACCACAACCCTCTGGATACGGTCCTTGAGCCAATTCTCAATCCAATTACAAACTATATTTTCTAAACCTATAGTCCTTAATTTACCCATTAGGCGTCTATGGGGGACAGTGTCAAATGCCTTTGCAAAGTCCAAAAACACTAAATCCACAGCGGCCCCTCTGTCTAGACTTCTGCTCACCTCTTCATAAAAACAGATTAGGTTAGTTTGACAACTTCTGTCCTTAGTAAAACCGTGCTGGCTGTCACTTATAATGCTATTTATTGTCACATAATCCTGTATATAGTCCCTCAATAGCCCCTCAAACATTTTCCCCACGATGGATGTTAAGCTTACTGGTCTATAATTACCCGGGGAAGACCTAGAGCCCTTTTTGAAAATAGGCACCACATTTGCCCTGCGCCAGTCCCTCGGCACTATACCTGTCACTAGAGATTCTCTGAATATTATGAAAAGGGGGACAGAAATAACTGAACTAAGCTCTTTAAGAATTCTAGGGTGTAACCCATCTGGTCCCGGGGCCTTGTGCACATTTATTTTATTTAATTTAGCTTGGACCATCTCTACATTCATCCAATTCAGTATATCAACTGATATATTAACAGCACTGGCACCGGCTACATCAGCTGCTCTTTCTTCTGTTGTATATACAGAGCTAAAGAACCCATTTAGTAACTCTGCCTTCTCTTGATCCCCTGTGATCAACTCCCCATTACCATTATCTAGGGGTCCTACATGTTCAGACCTTGGCTTTTTTGCATTTATATGCTTGAAGAATTTTTTAGGATTTGTTTTACTATCCTTGGCCACCTGCCTTTCATTTTGTATTTTTGCTAATTTTATTACATTTTTACAGATTTTATTAAGCTCTTTATATTTTACAAAGGCTACAGCTGTACCCTCAGATTTGTATTTTTTAAATGCCCTTTTTTTGTCATGTATTGCCCCTTTCACAGAAGGTGTAAGCCATGTGGGGTTTAATTTGAGTCGTTTATACTTATTACCTGTAGGAATAAATTTTGCACTATAATAACTCAAAGTAGATTTGAAAATCTCCCATTTATCATTTGTTCCATTATTTGACATTAGTTCTTCCCAGTCCATATCCTGAATTGCAGCCCTCATCCTGGGGAAATTGGCTTTCTTAAAATTAAATGTTTTTGCCCTCCCAGCCTGCGTTTGTTTTTTACAGTATAGGTAAAATGTAACTATATTATGATCACTGTTACCGAGGTTTTCACGAACATTGACATTCCCAACAAGATCTGCATTATTAGAAATGACCAGATCCAACAGAGCTTCACCTCTAGTCGGGTCTTCCACAAACTGGCCCATAAAATTTTCCTGCAACAGGTTGAGGAAATGTCTCCCCTTTGCAGTTGAAGCCGAACCATGACACCAATTAATATCCCGGAAATTAAAATCTCCCATTATCACTATAGTACCCGCCTGTGCAGCCCGCTCCATCTGTTTATATATCTGACCTTCCATCTCCTCAGTTATATTGGGGGGTCTATAGATTACACCAAAAGTAATTTTTTCAGTGTTTACCTCCCTTTCTAGTTCCACCCACAAGGTTTCAACCTCCTCACAGTCTTCACCCACTATTGTCTCTTTCACACTCGCCTTCATATCACTTCTCACATACAGACATACACCACCACCTTTCCTATTTGTCCTGTCTTTACGAAAAAGTGTAAAACCCTGTAGATTTACAGCCCAGTCATGTGAAGAGTCCAGCCATGTTTCAGCAACACCAACTATATCTATATTTTCTTCCAGTATCAAGGCCTCCAGCTCCCCCATTTTGCTTGCTAGACTTCTGGCATTTGTGAACATACACTTTAACTTGCCTGTCAGTTTTTCACTTTTATTATCAGAAATGTGATTTGACATTAATCGGTCCTTTTTATTTACACTGATGTTTTGTAACGAAAGGATCTCCTTATCTTGTTGTCTAGTCCTCTCCCCACATTCTGTTTCTCCCCCCACCAATATAGTCTGACCCCTCTCTAACCTGGCTACCCCTTTTTTTTCTACATTGACCTCCCTCCTCAGCCCTAGTTTAAATACTCCGCCACCCCAGCTAGAATTCTCTCCCCCAGCACAGCGGACCCCCTTCCATTTAGGTGCAAATCATCTGCAGAATACAGTTTGTACCCCAATGAAAAGTCAGCCCAGTGCTCTAGGAACCCAAATCCTTCTCCTCTACACCAAGACTTCAGCCATGCATTTAACTCCCTAAGCTCCCGCTGTCTTTCCTGTGATGCGCATGGCACAGGCAGTATTCCTGAGAATACAACCTTGGAGGTCCTTCCCTTCAGCTTGTAGCCTAGTTCTTTAAAATTATTCTTAAGGCTCCTCCACCTACCATTTATTCTGTCGTTGGTACCGACATGGACCACGACAGCTGGATCATCACCAGCCCCTCCCAGCAATTTGTCCACCCGTTCCACCACATGCCGAACCCTGGCACCAGGGAGACAGCAAACCATTCGGTTGAGGCGGTCTTGGCGACAAATTATTCTATCCGTCTTCCTGATTATAGAATCCCCTACAACTATCAATTGTCTTGGCTTGCCTGCATTACCATCCCGCCGACTACTAGCTGGGCTGTTCTCCCGGCTGTTAGGGAGATCAGTATCCACTAGGGCTGCCTTTTCTGAGACTGACACCCTCGCATCATCACCCAACCTGGCAATTTTGCTTGGAATGCCAGAAACCGGATCGGCCTTCCTTGTCTTTGACCCCTTTCTACTGCCCCTAACTACATTAACCCAGCTACTTACCTGATCCTGCTCACCCATGTCTTCACCCTCCAGTTCTAACCCACTAACTGCATGCTCTGTGAGCAGCAAGCTCCGCTCAAAATTGTCTATCCTCCTCAGTGTTGCATTCTGCTCCTCCAGATCTCTAATACGAGCTTCCAGGTGAACAACATGCTCACATCTGCCACAGAGATATTCACCCTGGAACTCCGGCTCCAGTCGTGTATACATATGACAAACTGTGCACTGAAGAAAACCTCCAATCTTGCTATCCATTATCCAAGTTACACCAAAACAGCGAACAATTGTCAAAGAAAAAGAAGAGTACTTACTGGGGCTTCAACTCCTCTTTTCAACTCCGGTTTTAGAACTCCACTTAGTTCACAAGCCACGTAAACCACCAAGCTCAGAAAGAGCAAGCTCAAAATGAGGTCTGATGACTAATTTATACCACCTGTGTCCAGTTAACCCCTTCCCCCTCGTCAACTGCTGAGCTGGAACGAATCTGTGTCCAGTTAACCCCTTCCCCCTCGTCAACTGCTGAGCTGGAACAAATCTGTGTCCAGTTAACCCCTTCCCCCTCGTCAACTGCTGAGCTGGAACGAATTTAGTTCACAAGCCACTTAAACCACCAAGCTCAGAAAGATACCTTTTTTTTTTTTATTAGAATATATTTTAGGCAGCATGGCAGGTTTGAAGAGGTGTTGAGGTGCCAAAACAGTAGGAATCCCCTCCAATAGTGACCCCATTTTGGAAACTGCACCCATCAAGGGATTTATTTATGGTGGTTGTTACCATTTTGACCCAACGGTTTTTTCACAGCGCGTATTTGAATTTGGCTGTGAAATTAAAAAAATATTTTTGATAAAAATTTCAAATTTTCACAAGGAATAAAACACCCCATTTTTTTGCCCAATTTGTCCTGAGTGCGGCAATACCCAATTTGTGGTGATAAACTGCCGTTCGGGCCCATGGGAGGGCTCAGAAGGAAAGGAGTGCTATGTGTTCTTTGGAATCCAGATTTTGCTGGATTGGTTTTCGGGTGCCATGTCGCATTTGCAAGCCCCAGAGGTATCAAAGCAATGGAAACCCACCAGAAATGGCCCCATTTTGGAAACTACACCCCTTAAGGCATTCATCCAGAGGTGTAGTGAGCATTTTAATCCCACAGGTATTGTCTAAAAAAGCATTGCGCAGCAGATGGTGTAGCGTGAGATTTGCAATTTTATATATATGTGTGTGTGTGTGTGTGTGTGTGTGTGTATATGTATATGGATATATATATATATATATATACATACATACATACATACATACATACATACATAGAAGGAAATAAGTATTTGATCCCTTGCTGATTTTGTTGCCCACTGTCAAAGACATGCACAGTCTAGAATTTTATAGGCTAGGGTAATTTTAGTAGTGAGAGATAGATTTTATTAAAAAAAACAAAAACGAATATCACATAGTCAAAATTATTTATATTTATTTGCATTGTGCACAGAGAAATAAGTATTTGATCCCTTTGGCAAACAAGACTTAATACTTGGTGGCAAAACCCTTGTTGGCAAGCACAGCAGTCAGACTTTTTTGTAGTTGATGATGAAGTTTGCACACATGTTAGATGGAATTTTGGCCCACTCCTCTTTGCAGATCTGTAAATCATTAAGATTTCGAGGCTGTCACTTGGCAACTCGGAGCTTCAGCTCCCTCCATAAGTTTTCGATGGGATTAAGGTCTGGAGACTGGCTAGACCACTCCATGACCTTAATGTGCTTCTATTTGAGCCACTCCTTTGTTGCCTTGGCTGTATGTTTCGGGTCATTGTTGTGCTGGAAGACCCAGCCACGAGCCATTTTTAATGTCCTGGTGGAGGGAAGGAGGTTGTCACTCAGGATTTGACGGTACATGGCTCCATCCATTCTCCCATTGATGCGGTGAAGTAGTCCTGTGCCCTTAGCAGAGAAACACCCCCAAAACATAATGTTTCCACCTCCATGCTTGACAGTGGGGACGGTGTTCTTTGTGTCATAGGCAGCATTTCTCTTCCTCCAAACACGGCAAGTTGAGTTAATGCCAAAGAGCTCAATTTTAGTCTCATCTGACCACAGCACCTTCTCCCAATCACTCTCAGAATCACCCAGATGTTCATTTGCAAACTTCAGACGGGCCTGTACATGTGCCTTCTTGAGCAGGGGGACCTTGCGGGCACTGAAGGATTTTAATCCATTACGGCGTAATGTGTTACCAATGGTTTTCTTGGTGACTGTGGTCCCAGCTGCCTTGAGATCATTAACAAGTTCCCCCCGTGTAGTTTTCGGCTGAGCTCTCACCTTCCTCAGGATCAAGGTTACCCCACGAGGTGAGATTTTGCATGGAGCCCCAGATCGATGTCGATTGACAGTCATTTTGTATGTCTTCCATTTTATTACTATTGCACCAACAGTTGTCTCCTTTTCACCCAACGTCTTACTTATGGTTTTGTAGCCCATTCCAGCCTTGTGCAGGTCTATGATCTTGTCCCTGACATCCTTAGAAAGCTCTTTGGTCTTGCCCATGTTGTAGAGGTTAGAGTCAGACTGATTAATTGAGTCTGTGGACAGGAGTCTTTTATACAGGTGACCATTTAAGACAGCTGTCTTTAATGCAGGCACCAAGTTGATTTGGAGCGCGTAACTGGTCTGGAGGAGGCTGAACTCTTAATGGTTGGTAGGGGATCAAATACTTATTTCTCTGTGCACAATGCAAATAAATATATATAATTTTGACTATGTGATTTTCTGTTTTTTTTTAAAATATAATCTATCTCTCACTCGTAAAATTAACCTAGCCTAAAAATTCTAGACTGTTCATGACTTTGACAGTGGGCAAACTTACAAAATCAGCAAGGGATCAAATACTTATTTCCTTCACTGTGTGTGTGTATATATATATATATATATATATATATATATATATATATATATATATATATTCATTCCATTTCAGGGTCTAATATATTGTGCCCCAGCATGCGCCACCGGAGATATAAACCCCTTAAACTGTAATGTGGGTTTTCCTGGGTACGGCAATACCCTACATGTAGCTGTTACCAGCTGCTTGGGCACATAGCAGGGCTCAGAATGGAAAGATGAGGGGGATAAGCTGTGCGGAGTGCATCAGGATAAATAAAACTGGTGTAAATTAAAAATCAAGGGATGTATGATAAATTTTAAAACACTTTCATGCAGAGCCCTGGCTTTCCGGGACACCTGTCACATTGGTATATTGTGTCCCTCCTTATCCCCTTATTTGAGCAGACTCTGCACCTCTTTTGATTCTTTCCCTTCTTGCCGGTTTGGTGAACTTCTCCTGGAAAGTGTTGCCCTGGTACGATGCGTGTGCCCTCGCTTCCAGAAGTACTGGGTGCCCGGCCTTCCTGGTTCCTAAAGATTAGGTTTTTGATAACCACCTCTTGAAATTCCAGGAGAGTTCTCCTCTGGCCTGCACATCAGTGTAGCACGTACGCATTGTACAATGCCATCTGTATGATGTGCACAGCCAGCTTCTTATAGCACACCCTCGTTTTCTGCATGGCGCTGTAGGGCTTCAGGACTTGATCTGACAGATCCACCCCTCCCATGTACCTATTGTAGTCCAGGATGCAGTCTGGTTTTGGGGTCTCTGTACAGGTACATGGGTACATCTCTCTTGTCCTTGAACTTGACACACAATATGTTACTGCTAGATTGTGCTCTGCTCTCAGCCCTTCTGAGTGTTTGCCCAAGCAGAGTCTTAGGGAGGCCTCTCAGATTTCTTCTGGCAGTGCCGCATGCCGCAGTACTTCTGGAAGCGAGGCAGTTGAAGAGTGGGACGCTGGTATAAAAATTATCCAGGTAGAGGTGGTAACCCTGGTCCAGCAGTGGGTGCACCAAATCCCACACAATTTTTGCATTAACACCCACTAAGAGGGGGCATTCTGGGGGCTGAATACTGGTGTCCTTCCCTTTTATATATCCTAAATTTGTAAGTATACCCTGATGCACTCTCGCACAGCTTTTTCATCTTCACGCCATACCTTGCCTTCTTACTTGGCAGGTACTGGCGGAATTGAAGCCTCCCTTTAAAATGTACCAAGGACTCATCAATAGAAATACACTTCTCGGGGGTCTATGCTTGGGCAAACCGGGCACTGAAATGGTCTAATAGGGGTCTCAGTTTATATAAACGGTCAAAACTGAAGTCCTCTCGGGGTGGGCACTGCTTATTATCAGCATACTGTAAGACGCAAAGTATTGCCTCATAACGCATCCTGGACATAGCCATGCGGTACATCGGGGTGTGGTATAAGATGTCTGTGCTCCAGTAGGTCCTAATGGATGGCTTTTTCAGAAGTCCCATGTTCAAGTGAAGTCCCCAGAACTTGCCCAACTCTGCTGCTTCTACAGAGGTCCACCTGTGGGATTGGGCATAAAATGATGTGGGGTTCTTAGTAATATATTGTTGGGCATATAAATTTGTTTGGGACACTATTAGCTCTATAAAATCATCAGTGAAAAAGAACTTGAAAAAGTCCATCTCACTGAGCCCTGCCGTGTTGAATTTTATCCTCAGACTGCCCGTATACTCTGGGATTTGGGGCTCATAATTTTCTGGTGTGGGGGTCCATATGGGGTCACTACGCTCGGGGGTTCAACTGCGACGGGGTCACTTCTCTCAGGGGGTTTCAAGTGTGGTGGTGGTCCTGGGACGTCTCCTAGGTGGTCCCTCCTCTTCACTAGATGAGGAGGTTGACAAATAAAAAAGTCTCACCATCCGACGAGTCTGTGTCGGAGGCAAAAAATTCATAGGAATCTTTGGCAGAAAATGACCTTTGGGACATCTCTTTTATTATTTGTGTGACATGTGTAATTTGTGTGCTTAGACACGTGTATTATGTATACAGCAAAAAAAGAAATAAAAAAAATCCCTAATCAAAAGCAATAGGATGCTACCAAAAACTTTTTTTTTTTTTTTAGAGAACAAGGGACTTCCCTGACACTAAAGCTAACTAGGGCGAGGGGTCCTAACACTAAATCGAACTAGATTTTTTTAAACTTCCCTAACGCTAATCCTATCTACGGCGACTATTCCCTGACACTAAAACTAGATTATTCCGAGCTTCCCCGACACTAAGCCTAACTATGGTGACCTGTTCCTGGCACTAAACCTAATTAGATTATTCCAAGCTTCCCTGACACTAATGCAAACTACAGTGATGGATCCCTAACGCTAAGGTGAAGGATTCCTGACGCTACATTCCCTGACACTAAACCTCACTACGCTTTTTGACGGTTCCCTTACACTAACTAACCCTAATACTAAACTAGCTAGATGATAACTTTCTAAACTAACTTTTTTTTATTTTAATAAATTTTTATATTTTTTTTTGCTTTTTGTATTTTATAAAGAAAAAAAAATAATCCACAGGGACCAAGAAAATGTGGCCCTGAAGACTAAGAAGTGGTCAGTTATAGATCACTGACCAAAAACGGGGGTAACAAGGGGAACACAAGGAGGACAACGACAGGTGTGGGAAGTGGATGGAGCAAGTGGGAAGTACAAAAAAGTAACTTTTTGTAAAAAAAATTTCAAGATTTCTTTGCACAATTCTCCTACACAACCGCTCTGAACTACTCTCCTATGCCAACAGAGAAGTTCAGGGCGGGTGTGGCAGGATGTGGAGTCTGGGGCAGGAAATGATGCATGCGATCCCTGCTATTGGTTAGTAGTACCTGACTAACCAATAACCGTGATCGCCGGGGCGGGACCACTGCAATTGGTCCCGGAGTATTGAGCTGTGATAGCCTGCTGTCAGAAACACAAGGTATCACAGCTCAAACACAAGCCGGGATTAAATGGCGCCGTGTTTGCTCAGGTCAGTATTATTACTGAGCTGAGCGCGAACGATGTGCTCAGCGCGACGTAATAGTACTGAGCTGAGCGGGAAGGGGTTAAAGAAACCACGGTGTATACCAAATTATCAATTTCACATACAAGAATTTTATATATCTACCCTGTGGGTCAGCATAGGATGTTAGGCATTTAAAAGCAATCTTTTCTTTTATAGCGATAATTAATCGAGCCTATTTTACATCTTTGGACGCATAATAGATATGGGGAAACCTCTTATCTCTAAATAAATTTGCATTTCTGGAGGATAAATGAGATTCCTGTACACACCAAATATCACAGTTGGATTGATGGAAAATAATTTAACACCCATTTTGATGTTCAGTGGAATAACTAGAGCAGTTTCCTACAATATGGGAACCAAAGTAGGTTACTTGAAAATAAAGAAGTGGCACACCGGAGTAGAACCAATACAAAAAAGCGGAAATAAACCTCAATAATAAAGGTAGATCAACATAGATACCCAGGGGTGAACCTAGCCCCTCTGCTGCCTGAGGCGGACTATAAAAAGGCGCCCCCCCCCCCAAATCTATCGGAGTTTTCATATTACTAGCTTTACACAAACACGAAATATATAAATTTTTTAAATAGCAAAACATTTGATGTTTATTTGTTAGGCCCTGTTCACATGGAGTATTTTGACACGTTTTTTGGCGCGGAAACAGCTCCGCAAAACTCGTCGAAAACCAGCCGAAAATGCCTCCCGAGAAAGAAGGGACATGCCCTATCTTCACGCGTTTACGCCTCTGACCTCCCATTGACATCAATGGGAGGCAGAGACAGCGTATTTCGCTGAGTTTTTTGCCCGTAGCACGCAATGGGCGCAAGCGAAAAACGCAGCGAAAAACGCGGCAAACGACGTGCAGGAAGGGACAAAATCTGTCTCAAAATCTCAAACGGAATTTTGAGGCAGAATTTTCCTCCTGCAAAAAACTGTGTGAACATAGCCTTAAAGTGCTGTTTGAAGTATGGAAAATATTTAACCCCTTAAGGACGCAGCCTAGTTTTGGCCTTAAGGCTCAGAGCCCTTTTTTCAAATCTGACATATTTCACTTTATGTGGTAATAACGTCGGAATGCTTAAAGCTACCCAAGCGATTCTGAGATTGTTTTCTCGTGACACATTGGGCTTCATGTTCGTGGTAAAATTTGGTCGATATATTCAGTGTTTATTGGTGAAAAATTGCAAAATGTAGAGAAAATTTTGAAAAAATTGCATTTTTCAGAATTTAAATGCATCTGCTTGTAAAACAGACGGTTATACCACCCAAAATAGTTACTAGTTCACATTTCCTATATGTCTACTTTAGATTGGCATCGTTTTTTGAACATTCTTTGATTTTTCTTGGACGTTACAAGGCTTAGAACATAAACAGCAATTTCTCATATTTTTAAGAAAATTTCAAAAGCCTTTTTTTTAAGGTACCTCTTGAGTTCTGAAGTGGCTTTGTGGGGCCTATGTATTAGAAACCCTGATAAAACACCCCATTTTAAAAACTAGACCCCTCAAAGTATTCAAAACAGCAGTTAGAAAGTTTTTTAACCCTTCAGGTATTTCACAGGAATTAAAGCAAAGTGGAGGTGAAATTTGCAAATTTCATTTTTCTTGCTGAATTTCAATTTTATTCATTTTTTTTTCAGTAACACAGAAGGTTTTACCAGAGAAACACTACTAAATATGTATTGTCCAGATTCTGCAGTTTTTAGAAATGTCCCAAATGTGGCCCTACTGCGCTCGTGGACTAAAACACAAGCCCTAGAAGCAAAGAAGCACCTAGTGCATTTTGAGTCCTCTTTTTTATTAGAATATATTTTAGGCAGCATGCCAGGTTTGAAGAGGTGTTGAGGTGTCAAAACAGTAGGAATCCCCCAATAGTGACCCCATTTTGGAAACTACACCCCTCAAGGAATTCATTTAGGGTTGTTGTTACCATTTTGACTGCACAGTTTTTTCACAGCACGTATTTGAATTGGGCTCTGAAATGAAAAAAAATTCATTTTTTCCAATAAAATGTCATTTATGATCAAAATTTCTTATTTTCACAGGGAACAAAATACCCCATTTTGTTGCCCAATTTGTCCTTAGTGTGGCAATACCCCATTTGTGGTGATAAACTGCCGTTTGGGCCCATGGGAGGGCTCAGAAGGAAAGGAGCGCTATATGTTTGTTGGTGTCCAGATTTTGTTGGATTGGTTTTCGGGTGCCATGTCGCATTTGCAGAGCCTCAGAGGTATCAAAGCAATGGAAACCCACCAAAAGTGACCCCATTTTGGAAACTACACCCCTCAAGGAATTCATTTATGGTTGTTATTAGCATTTTGACCACACCGTTTTTTCACAGCACCTATTTCAATTGGGCTGTGACATTAAAAAAAATTCATTTTTTCCAATAAGATGTAATTTTTTACCAAAATTTCTTATTTTCACAGGGAACAAAATACTCAATTTTGTTGCCCAATTTCTCCTGAGTGCATCAATACCCCATTTGTGGCAATAAACTGCCGTTTGGGCCCATGGGAGGCCTCAGAAGGGAAGGAGCGCTGTGTGTTCTTTGGAGTACAGATTTTGCTGGTTTGGTTTTTGGGTGCCATGTCGCATTTGCAGAGCCCCAGAGGTATCAAAGCAATGGAAACCCACCAGAAGTGACCCCATTTTGGAAACTACACCCCTCAAGGAATTCATTTATGGGTAATGTGACCATTTAGACTCCATAGTTTCTTCACAGAACTTATTTGAATTGGGCTGGGAATTAAAAAAATATATATTTTTTCCAATAATGTCATTTTAGCTCAAAAATTCTTATTTTGACAAGAAATAAAATACTCCATTTTGTTGCCCAATTTGTCCTGAGTGCGGCAATACCCCATTTGTGGTGATAAACTGCCGTTTGGGCCCATGGGAGGGCTCAGAAGGAAAGGACCACCATTTGGCCTACTGGGGATTTTCTAGTGCGAAGTCATGTATGCAGAAGCCCCTGAGGTACCAGTACAGTTAAAACCCGCAAGAAGTGACCCCGTTTTAAAAACTACACCCTTAAGGCATTCATCTAGAGGTGTAGTGAGCATTTTGACCGGAGACCTACACATAAACTGTAATGTGGGTTCTCCCGGGTATGGCAATACCCTACATGTGGCTGTTATCAGCTGCCTGGGCACACAGCAGAGCCCAGAGGGGAAAGACGAGGGGGGATAAGCTGTGTGGAGTGCATCAGGGTAAGTAAAATTGGGGTAAATTATAAACCAAGGGATGTATGATAAATTTTAAAACACTTTCATACAGAGCTCTGGTTATTCGGGACACGTGTCACATTGATATATTGTGTCATCCATTATCGCCCTCTTATAGCAGACTTTGCACCTCTTTTGACTTTTTCCCTTCTTGCCAGTTTGGGGAACTTCTCCTTGAAAGTGTTGCCCTGGTACGATGCGTGTGGGCTCGCTTCCAGAAGTACTGGGTGCCCCCCCCCCTTCTTGGTCCCTAAAGATTAGGTTCTTGATAATGACCTCTTGAAATTCCAGGAAAGTTCCCGTCTGGCCTGCACATCGACGTAGCATGTACGCATTGTACAATGCCATCTGTATGATGTGCCCGGCCAGCTTCTTATACCACACCGCATGGCGCTGTATGGCTTCAGGGCTTGATCTTACAAGTCCATCCCTCCCATGTACCTATTGTAGTCCAGGATGCAGTCTGGTTTGGGGGTGGCCTTTCCTTCATATATCCTAAACCTGTAGGTATACCCTGATGCACTCTCACAGCTTATACATCTTCACGCCATACCTTGCCCTCTTACCCGGCAGGTACTGGCGGAATTGAACCCTCCCTTTAAAATGTACCAAAGACTCATCAATAGAAATACACTTCTCGGGGGTGTATGCTTGGGAAAACTGGGCACTGGAACGGTCTAATAGGGGTCTCCGTTTATACAAACGGTCAAAACTGGGGTCATCTCGGGGTGGGCACGGCTCATTATCAGTATAATGTAAGAAGCGAAGTATTGCCTCATTTATTTATTTTTTTAGGTTCCAGTTCAGTTCTGAAGTTGCTTTGAGGGGCCCATATATTAGAAACCCCTATCAAATACCCCATTTTAGAAACTAGACCCCTCAAAGTATTCACAACAGCATTTAGAAAGTTTATGAACTCTTTAGGTGTTTCACAAAAATTTAGAGCAAAGTAGAGGTGAAATTTACATTTTTTTTTTGTCAGAAAATCCTCTTTATACCATTTTTTTTATAACACAAAAGGATTTATCAGTGAAACGCAACTTAATACTTATTGCCCAGATTCTGCAGTTTTGAGAAATATCCCACATGTGGCCCTAGTGCGGTAATGGACTGAAGCACCGGCCTCCGAAGCAAAGGAGCACCTAGTGGATTTTGAAGCCTCTTTTTTATTAGGCACCATGTCCGGTTTGAAGAGGTCTTGTGGTGCCAAAACATTGGGAACCCCCCAAAAGTGACCCCAATTTGGAAACTAGACCCCTTGAGGAATCCATTGCAGTTTTCTTGGGGTGCATGCGGCTTTTTGATCAGTTTTTATTCTATTTTTAGGTGGTGTGGTGACTAAAAAACAGCAATTGTACGATTGTTTTTTTTTTCGTTTTTTTTTACAGCGTTCACCGTGCGCTATAAATGACATATTCACTTTATTCTGCGGGGCGATACGATTACGGCGATACCAGATGTTTATAGTTTTTTTTTATGTCTTATGGCGTTTGCACAATAAAATACATTTTGTAAAAAATGATTTACTTTTTGTGTTACCTTATTCTAAGAGCCATAACGTTTTTATTTTTCAATCAATAAAGCCGTGCGAGGACTTATTTTTTGCGTAACGAACTGTAGTTTCGATCAGGACCATTTTTAGGTACATGCGACTTTTTGATCTCTTTTTATTCCATTTTTTGGGAGGTGAAGTGACCAAAGAATTATGATTGTGGTACGGTTTATTATTATTTTATTTTCCGGCGTTCACCGTGCGGGATAAATAATGAAATAATTTTGTAGTTCAGGCCGTTACGGACGCGGCGATACCAATTATGTATAGTTTATTTGTTTGTTTATATATTTTTATTAATAATAAAGGACTGATAAGGGAAAAAGGGGGATTTTTACTTTTAATAGTTTTAAATCTTTTATTTTCTTATTTTTACACATCTTTTTTTAACTTTTTTTTTACTTTATTACTTTGTCCCACTAGGGGACATGAGGGCAGGAGACCCTGATCGCTATTCTAATACACTGCACTACATGCGTAGTGCAGTGTATTAGAACTGTCAGCTACTCACTGACAGCAAGCATAGTGGGTCCTGACGTTGTCAGGACCCACTAGGCTTCCGTCTATGGCATAGCCGGACGCCATTGTTTGGTGTCCGGTTGCCATAGTCACCATCGCCGGCCGCTATCGCGTAGCAGGCCGGCGATGGCAGCTTAACCCCTAAAAAGCCGCGATCTCTATAGAACGCGGCTTTTAAGGGGTTAATCAGCGGGGACACAGCGATCGGTCCCCGCTGTAGGAGCTGTGACAGCTGCTGAACAAGACAGCAGCGTCACAGCTCCTGTATGTGTCGGGAGGACGGCCGAAACGGCCGTTACTCCCGAGACGTACTATTACGGCATGGAGCGCAAACGATACAGCTGCCATGACGTAATAGTACGTCAAGGAGCGGGAAGGGGTTAAAGAATTCTTCTTACTGCCAATCAGTGCAGTGCAAATAGTACAGTCGGCCCTGCACTGCCCCATATCTCTTCTCGGCAGCCAGTCTCATTTGCGGCGTCACTCTCTGCAATTCCATTCAGGCCAGTCCAGGACGGGTCGCGCTCAGCACTGTTGTGAAGCGGCACGTCCTGGGCTGGTTTCTTTGCTCTACCTTCTGTATTGTAGTGGTCTGCCTGTGCTGGCTCGATGCCAGTGGTGGATTAATATGATCTTAGGCCCTGGGCTGTACACAAGTTATGGGCCCACATCCCACACGTAAGTATCACCTACATGTCAAAGTACATCACATGCCACTCTGCAGACTGTCTCTTAGCCTGATCATCTGCTGCCACACTCACACTTCCCCACAGCCCCCACCACAGTAATGTACATAGATTGTAACACCAACATTATCAATAATACCCCATACTGTTACTGAATAATACCCCATACTGTTACTGAATAATACCCCAATACTGTTACTGAATAATACCCCCATACTGTTACTGATTAATACCCCCATACTGTTACTGAATAATACCCCCATACTGTTAATGAATAATACCCCCATACTGTTACTGATTAATACCCCCATACTGTTACTGAATAATACCACCATATTGTTACTGAATAATACCTCCATACTGTTACTGAATAATACCTCCATACTGTTACTGAATAATACCCCCACACCATAACCACATAGTGACTGAATAATACCCCCATACTGTTACTGAATAATACCACTACACCATAACCACATAGTGACTGAATAGTACCCCCGTACTGTTACTGAATATACCGCCACACCATAACCACATGGTGACTGAATAATACCCCCGTACTGACACTGAATAATATCACCACACCATAACCACATAGTGACTGAATAATACCTCCATACTGTTACTGAATAATACCCCCATACTGTTACTGAATAATACCTCCACATCATAACCACATAGTGACTGAATAATACCCCCATACTGTTACTGAATAATACCCCATACTGTTACTGAATAATACCTCCACACTGTTACTGAATAATACCTCCACATCATAACCACATAGTGACTGAATTTTACCCCCATAATGTTACTGAATACCACCACACCATAACCACATAGTGACTGAATATTACCCCCATACTGTTACTGAATAATACCTCCACATCATAACCACATAGTGACTGAATAATACCCCCATACTGTTACTGAATAATACCACCACACCATAACCACATAGTGACTGAATAATACCCCTGTACTGATACTGAATAATACCACCACACCATAACCACATAGTGACTGAATAATACCTCCATACTGTTACTGAATAATACCCCCATACTGTTACTGAATAATACCTCCACATCATAACCACATAGTGACTGAATAATACCCCCATACTGTTACTGAATAATACCACCACACCATAACCACATAGTGACTGAATAATACCCCCGTACTGATACTGAATAATACCACCACACCATAACCACAGTGACTGAATAATACCCCCATACTGTTACTGAATACCGCCACATCATAACCACACAGTAACTGAATAATACCCCCATACTGTTACTGAATAATACCGCCACAACATAACCACATAGTGACTGAATAATACCCCCGTACTGATACTGAATAATACCCCCACACCATAACCACATAGTGACTGAATAATACCCCCATACTGTTACTGAATAATACCCCCATACTGTTACTGAATAATACCTCCATACTGTTACTGAATAATACCCCCATACTGTTACTGAATAATACCTCCATACTGTTACTGAATAATACCACCATACTGATACTGAATCATACCCCCATACTGTTACGGAATAATACCCCATACCGTTACGGAATAATACCCCCATAATGTTACTGAATAATACCTCCATACTGATACTGAATAATACCCCCATACTGTTACTGAATAATACCTCCATACTGATACTGAATAATACCCCATACTGTTACTGAATAATACCCCATACTGTTACTGAATAATACCCCCATACTGTTACTGATTAATACCACCATACTGTTACTGAATAATACCACCATACTGTTACTGAATAATACCACCATACTGTTACTGAATAATACCTCCATACTGTTACTGAATAATACCCCATACTGTTACTGAATAATACCCCCATACTGTTACTGAATAATACCCCATACTGTTACTGAATAATACCCCCATACTGTTACTGAATAATACCCCCATACTGTTACTGAATAATATCCCATACTGTTACTGAATAATACCCCCACACCATAACCACAGTGACTGAATAATACCACATACTGTTACTGAATAATACCACCACACTATAACCACATAGTGACTGAATAATACCCCCATAATGTTACTGAATAATACCCCCATAATGTTACTGAATAATACCACCACACCATAACCACATAGTGACTGAATATTACCCCCATACTGTTACTGAATAATACCTCCACACTGTTACTGAATAATACCTCCACATCATAACCACATAGTGACTGAATAATACCCCCATACTGTTACTGAATAATGCCACCACACCATAACCACATAGTGACTGAATAATACCCCCGTACTGATACTGAATAATACCACCACACCATAACCACAGTGACTGAATAATACCCCCATACTGTTACTGAATACCGCCACATCATAACCACACAGTAACTGAATAATACCCCCCATACCGTTACTGAATAATACCCCCATACAGTTACTGAATAATACCCCCATACTGTTACTGAATAATACCTCCACACCATAACCACATAGTGACTGAATAATACCCTCATACTGTTACTGAATAATACTGCTTCACCGTAACCACATAGTGTCTGAATAATACCCCCATACTGTTACTGAATAATACCACCACACCATAACCACATAGTGACTGAATAATACCCCCATGTACTGTATATGTATTATATATATATATATATATATATATATAATGCTGCCATATATTGTACATATAGAGTCCAACATATATGCTGCAAGTATAATTAATCAAATCACTTTATACTCTGTACATTATATAGCGGTGTTATAGGTGTGTACACATATAATACCACTACATATTGTTTGTATAAAAAATACTGCTATAACTGTAGACATATAGTACCATTATATTCACTGCACACCTATTATACTGCTATATACTACACTCACATATAATACCGCTATATACTGCATACACCTATAATCAGGGGCATAGGTAAAGGCTCATGGGCCCCGATGCAAAAGTTTTTATTGGGTCCCCCCCACCCACAAACTTCTCATGGCCGACGGTCTGCAGCTTTCAGTTGCATCGCTGGGTCTCCTAAGTGACCCAACAATGCAGCACTAGCAGCCGGGGCATCACTAAGGACTTAAAATGTCAGGGGAAATAGCCCCAATATATATGTGTCTGGCCAAAAAAATGTGTGTGTATAGCACTACGACCCTATAAACTATGGATAGGATACATTGGCTCAGCAGACAGTATCACACATGATAGGATTAGATACAAAGCCCCAGCAGACAGTATCACACATGATAGGATTAGATACAGAGCCCCAGCGGACAGTATCACACATGATAGGATTAGACACATTGGCTCAGCAGACAGTATCACACATGATAGGATTAGATAGAGTGGCTCAGCAGACAGTATCAAACATAATGGGATTAGATACAGTGGCTCAGCAGACAGTATCACACATGATAGGATTAGATACAGTGGCTCAGCAGACAGTATCACACATGATAGGATTAGATACAGTGGCTCCGCAGACAGTATCACACATGATATGATTAGATACAGTGGCTCCGCAGACAGTATCACACATGATAAGATCAGATACAGTGGCTCAGCAGACAGTATCACACATGATTGGATTAGATACAGTGGCTCAGACGACAGCATCAAACATGATAAGATTAGATACAGTGGCTCAGCAGACAGTATCACACATGATAGGATTAGATACAGGGCTCAGCTCGCTGACATTGCGGCTCCAGCGCTGGACCCAGGAAAGGTAAGAATAATAAATTTGCTTCTTTATGTGCTACTGATTATTTTTGTGTGTTTGTGTTTTTTTACAGGTTCGGTTGTTGGACTTCGGATACGAGGACTTCAATGACAGCGTTTTTTTTATTCTCAATAAAATGGTTAATGGGGGTTGTTTTTTTATTTCAATAAAATATTTTTTCTATGTGCTTGTGCTTTTTTAAACTTTATTATTACCGCCTTAGTAATGGCCGCTGGCTGATTGATAACCTCCATTACTAAGGTGGGGCTTAATGTTAGCCGATGCAGAGGCCAACACTAACCCCCATTATTACCCCGGTACCCACCGCCACCAGAGGTACTGGGAAGAGCTGGGTACGAACCAATACCCAACCATCTGTAGTGACGGGCAGGCACCGGGGCGGCCACAGGCTGGTAGTATTAGGCTGGGGAAGGCCAAAAACAGTGGCCCCTACCACCCTGGTAATGATGCCTGCTGCTGCTGTATTGTATCTGGCTGGTTATGAAAATTGGGGGGGACCCCACATCTTTCTTTCCAATTATTTTGTATTTTATTTTTTTTAAATGACGTGGGGTCCCCCCCATTTTTCATAACCAGCCAGATACAATAAAGCAGCAGCAGCCTAGCATTACCAGGGTGGGAAGGGCCACTGTATAAGGCCTTCCACAGCCTGCGGCCGCCCCATTGCCCGACCATCACTACAGATGGTCAAGTACTGGTTCGTACCCGGATCTTCCCAGCACCCCTGGTGGCGGTGGGTACCGGGGTAATAAAGGGGGGTTAGTGTTCGCATCTGCACCGGCTAACACTAAGCCCCGCCTTAGCAATGGACGCTGTCACTCAGCCGGCGGCCATTACTAAGGCGGTAGTAATAAAGTTTAGAAAAAAAACACAAAGACATAGAAAAAATATTTTATTGAAATAAAAATAAACCACACAACCCTCATTAACCATTTTATTGATCATAAAAAAAGCCATCATCGAAGTAGTCCTGGAATCCGACGTAGTCCAACGACCGAACCTGTAAGAAAACACACAAAAAAAACGATTAGTAACACATGTGTTAAGCTTAGATACAGGGCCCATGTGTGATACTGTCTGTGGGACCCTGTATCTAAGCCTACCACAAGGTAGGCTTAGATACAGGGTCAGGCAGATAGTAATCTTATACAGTAATACAGGGCCCATCAGACAGGATCACACATGGGTCATGTATCTAAGCCTACCATGTGATTGGCTTAGATACAGGGCCCAGCAGACAGCATCACACAATCTGTGATCCTGTCTCATGGGCCCTCTAAACCTGCTACATCGTAGGCTTAAAGGACTTGTCCAGTCCCTAAACATTGATGGCCTATCCTCAGGATAGGCCATCAATAGCTGATGTGTCGGGGTCCGTCTCCCGGGACCCGCCAATCAGCTGTTTTGAAGGGGCCGCAGCACTCGTACGAGAGCTGCTTCCCCTTCATTTCCCTTACTTGCTCACACTGTGAATCACCGACACCGATTCACAGTGTGACCGGAATGAAGGGGAAGCAGCTCTCGTACGAACCCTGCGGCCCCTTCAAAACAGCTGATTGGTCGGCTCCTGGGAGTCGGACCCCGCCAGTCAGCTTCAGCAGACGGATATTAATCTTACCCTCCTCTTCAGCCGCGGCGGAAGCTCTGTCCTAACTCTATCCAGGATCACGATGTTGTGCGCGGCGCATAGCGTTGTGACGTCATGCGCTGCGCACAACGCTGTGACGTCAGGACCTCCACTGTGCTCCGGAACCAGGAGGGTAAGTACTGTCAGTTACTATAGTAACAGGGGCCTGCGGCCCGAGTTACTATAGTAACTTTTTATTGATGTAGTGCGGGGGCTGCGGGCCCCCCTGGCTTCGGGGCCCGGTCACAATTGCGACCGCTGCGACCCCTATAGCTACGCCACTGCCTATAATATTGCAACATACACTACGCACAATACTGCTACACAGTCTACACACACAATACCAGTATATACACTATATACTCTACACATCAGTTTTCCCACTATTTACACAAAAGCAAAGCAAAAACAGTTTCTAAATTATTGCTGCAAAACTACAATGTGTGAATGTCCTTACAGTATCATATACACACGAGAATCATATATATCCACATACACACAGATTATATATATATATATATATATATATATATATATATATATAACACACATTTACACACTCATACACACACTTACCTTCTATGTAGGATCTGTAATGCAGACAGTCTCATATATAGACGAGAATCCTATATATACACACACACACACACACACACACACACACACACACACACACACACACACACACACACACACACACACACACACACACACACACACACACACACACCTTCTATGTAGGATCTCTCATGCAGTCTCTTGAAGCAGCAGGCATCCCAGGACAGCAGATATAACCAGCTGCAGAAGTAGCTGGTCTGTTAGACAAATAGGGGGACACAGCACAGAGAGGAGGGGGGCAGAGTAGAGGGGAGAGAGGGGGACACAGGAGAGGAGGAGTGCACAGGAGAGGGACACGGGAGGACTAGACACGGAGCTTCCTCTCTGCAGATGCTGAGGCTGTGAACTCTCCCCTCCCCCTCTTCTCTGCACCGACTGCTTCAGAGGAAAGGGACAGAGAGGGAGAGGACGTAGCTTGTATTTACAGCAGTCCACCGCTCACCTCATGCGTCTCGTCACTTGCTTGAGGAGAGGACGGTGGGACTGCTCCTCCTGCAGAGCTGCTCCTCTCTGGTGGCGCGTGCTTCATACAGCGTCAGAGAGGAGCAGGAGTGTTCTCACAGACAGGCACGTCTGCTAAGAAAAATAATCCCCCTCCCCAGTCCAGTCCGTCTCTGGCTCAAAATGCTGCCCCTCACTTTCAGCTGGGCTGCGCCGCCTGAGGCTGTCGGCTCACATCGCCTCATGGTAGATGCGGCACTGTAGATACCAAACAGTAAATTCCCTCTTTCAGGGAAATGAGTGAAGAGGCAAAAGTATGGCTGTTTATCTAGCCAATGCTTACAAGGATGTTCAAAATGAAGATTTACATCCAGGTGACAATTGAGAAGCCGCGACGAATAATCTGCACAACTGCCATTTCATTTGTCAGATTCTTCTTTTGGCTCTACTGACCTTATCAGACCACGAAGGGGTAATAAACTCCGGCCGGACACTGTTCCTGAGAAGGAGGGCTTTGCGGAGGAGATGGTAATAGACCCCAGGAATGTAAAATATATTTTGTTGCTTCCGGAGAAAGGCAAACATGTTGATTTCCGTTTTTAGAGATGATAAGCTTTACTGGAAAACCCCACTTGTATCAAATACCTTTTTTATTCCGTAAAATATTTGTCATAGACACGTATTACTTGCGTCATAACATGGCCGCTGCCGAAAGATTGCGATACAGAGCGATGTCTTTAAATCATTCCTGCAAATCAAGAGCGGATTTTAACGCCCTGATAGTCATCTTTCACATGAAAGAAATAAATGCGAGCAATCTTCTCTCTGGGAAGGTAAACATCAATAAGCTTGCATTTAGGGATCCAGTATATCCTGTCAATTGTAAGGTCTAGAGTGGATTTCTGCGGCACAATGCCATCAGGTCTGTGAGATATTCAGAATAAAGATCCGGGGTGACCAATTTCGGGATTCCCCTGATGCGCATGTTATTTCTTCGGGATCTATCTTCTAGGTCCAAAACTTTGAACTCACTACCTCTTCCTCTAGAGAAGTGTCAGCATCAATGAGCAATTTTTATGAGATTTTGCAAAATCCTCCATTTTGTTCTCAATGTGATCAGTACTTGAGGCAATAGATTGAATGTCGGACCTCCAGATCTACTATTACTTGCCTTCTATCCGATTTATATGGAATCACTCAGAGAATTTCTGAGGCAGGTTGAGAGTCCATTCCGTCATTATCCACAGATTCAGCCCTGGAAGAGGGAGGAAGGGTGATGCGTTTGTTCACAACAGATTGCTGAGACGAAGAGTTGTTAAAAAAAACTGAGTAGATGCTTTGAATTTAGTGTTCCTTTTTGAGATGCCTCCCATTTTGGCAACGGGTAGCACGCACAATTGTTATACTTCAGTAGCTTTCACCGCAAACAAGGGTAATATATGTAAATGTAACTAGGTAACCACTCTATTATCCCACATTTTGAGGTGATAAAATAAGGATTATATCTGAAGTATCCTTAATTCAGCAGATGGAGATGTAGTTGAGCTTGTGAGACTGATAATGGCGGCCGCAGCCACTATCCCCCGTATTGGCAATGTGTAGAAGTCAAGGTAGAGAGGTTAATAAAATGGAGGCAATGAAGTTTACCCCAGTATAATTCCTCTGTGTCTGATCCCCAGAAAGGGCCAGCCGATACACAATGGTCTGAGCCCTCCGCTCACAAGATGGCCGACCGAGGGGAGAAAGTTGCAGTGACTACGGAGATGGTGAGTACATGCGCAACTCCACATGGATAGCCAGTCAGAACAAACTGTCATATGAGGTATCTCACCTGTTGCTCTCCGGCACCGGAGAGCAGCTCCGAGATGTCCGAATGTCCGCCGAGTTGTAGAGGAGCAGGAACGGGACCGTGCGCTAACGGAGTCAGACAGGCTGCTAAGTCGAGTGTGTCTCGTCCTTTATGAACCAAAATTGCTGACCGAAACCCCTGTCTGCAGGGTCAGGGCTCGTTCGGCGTGAAGGAATTGTCGGTGCAGGGTTTAGTAAAGCCGATTTTGGCTTCCATTGTCAGGAGCTCAGGGTTCAAGCGTCTACCTCCATGCTTCTCCGGGCCACACCCCACAAGTTGTACTTTCTAATTATACTATTTAATATTCTGTGTGATGTACTGGGAAGCTGGAATAAGATTCAGAATGGGGTGGAATTGGGAAAAAAACCAGTTCCTCCATATACTTATGGGTTTAGTTTTTAGTGTTCACTGTATGGTGAAAATGACACGTTCTCTTTATTCTGCGGGTTTGGTATGATCACGGTACCAAATTGATATTGTTTTTGTTATGTTTTAATACATTTTTTTTTTTTTTTAAAAGGTTGAAAGAAACAAAAAAAAATGTTTGCATCGCCATATTGTGACCCCCATAACTTTTTTTTTTTATATTTCTGTGTAAGGCGTCTTTTTGTACGTGGAAAGATTTAATTTTTATTAATAGTATTTGGGGGAATGTCGGGCATTTCGATCACTGTTTATTCAATTTTTTGGTGGTAGTTAAAGTGGCAAAAAACCTGTGATAAGGCCATTTTGACCTTTTTTTATCGTTACAGCGTTCACCGTATTGGATAATTTTTAAAAAATATTTTTAGAGTTTCGGCATTTTCGGATGCGGGGATGCCTAATGTGTTTATTTTTGTTTGTTTATTTTTCTATGTGATCTAGGGAAATGAGTGATGATTTGAATTTTTAGATTTTTATTTGTTTGTTTTTTTTAACTTTTATTTAGCCTCCCTAGGGGGCTTGAACCTGCGATCATTAGATCGCTTATGCCATAGACTGCAATATCACAATATTGCAGTATATGGCAAAATTAGTGCATTGCTATTGAGACCTGCCACACAAAACACCTCTGATGCCGGTGGACACATCTGACACCAGCCTCTGAGGGGTTAAATGCTTTATAAAAAAAATTCTGATCGCCAGCATTGCCGCTGGGTACCAGCTGTGTCACATAGCAGAGACCCGGCGGCTATAGCACCCGCTCTGCCTGTGAGCGGGCGCCATATTTAAATACCCTTTCACGGTGTAGATTTACATATCTGCGGTCGTGAAAGGGTTAATATGCAGGGTTAGTCTGTGTAGAAACGATTGTAAAAATAAGAAAGGGGGAGGGGTTTGCTTATATGTAAGATCCTGCCTAAACCCAATAATGCGTGATGTCTGAGGGAAATGATCATGTGGAGTCCCTATGGGTGGGTATAAGGGGAGAGAGAAATGACACGCCTATCAGTATTTTATTATAATGGAAGAAGCAGAAAATAAACTACTAAAGCAAATAGATGAGGCAGCAAACCATAATGCATTCATTATTGTGGGGGACTTTAACCTCTTCATGACCAAGCCCCAAAATCCTCTAGGTGTGCCTTTTGCTTCGGAGGCCTGTGTTTTAGTACATTACCACACTAGAGCCACATGTGGGATATTTCTAAAAAAAACTGCAGAATCTGGGCAATAAATATTGAGTTGCGTTTCTCTGGTAAAACCTTTTGTGTTACAGAAAAAAAATGGATTCAAATGGATTTTCTGACAAAAAAAAAAAAGATTTGTAAATTTACCCTCTACTTTGCTTCACTTCCTGTGAAACACCTAAAGGGTTAAGAAACTTTCTAAATGCTGTTTTGAAAACTTTGAGGCGTGCAGTTTTTAAAATTGGGTGACTTTATGGGGCTTTTTAATATATAAGGCCCTCAAAGCCACTTCAGAACTGAACTGGTACCTATAAAAAAAGGTTTTGGAGATTTTCTTGAAAATGTGAGAAATTGTTGCTAAAGTTCTAAGCCTTGTAATGTCCTAGAAAAAAAAAGATGTTCAAAAAACGATGCCAACATAAAGTAGACCTATGAAAAATGTTAATTAGTAACTATTTTGTGTGGTATTGCTATCTGTTTTACAAACAGATACATTTAAATTTCGAAAAATGAAAATTTTTGCAAATTTTCTCTAAACTTTGGTGTTTTTCCACAAACAAATACTGAACTTATTGTATAAATTTTTCGACTAACATAAAGTACAGTATGTCACGATAAAACAGTCTCAATCGCTTGGATAGGTAAAAGCATTCCCAAGTCATTACCACATACAGTGACACGTGTCAGATTTTAAAAAATCTGCTGCGTCCACAGGGCCAAAACGGGCTCCGTCCTAAAGGGGTTAAATAGGTCCTGTGAAATATATATGCCTTAGGGCGGATTCAGACGAACGTGTTTTGCGTCTGTGCCGGCCGCGTGGTTTTCACGCGGCTCGCGCGGACCTAGAGAAGTCTATGGTGCAGTGCAGACAGTCCGTGAGTTTTGTGCAGCGTTACTGCGCTGCGTAAAACTCGCGACATGTTCTATGTGTCTGCGTTTTTCGCGCATCACGCACCCATTGAAGTCAATGGGTGCGTGAAAAACACGCATGCCCCACGGAAGCACTTCCGTGGGACAAGCATTATTCGCGCAATAACAGTAAAAGAATGAATGTAAACAGAAAAAAGCACCACGTGCTTTTTTGTTTACAAACATCCAAACGGAGTGTCATAAAGATGGCGGCTGCGCGAAAAGCAGCAGCCACGCATCCATATGAACAGGGCACACGGAGCTGTCAAGTGCCTTTTGCGCACGCAAAAGCTGCGGTTTTTGTGTGTGCAAAAATGGCACGTTCGTCTGAATCAGCCCTTATGGGAATAAACAAGCTAGAAACCCATGTGGTTAATTAAAACAGTAAGTGGGGGCAATAAATGATCAAATGAAAACGTTCAAACTACTAAAACAGGATGGTCGTAACAAGGCATTAACCTCTTGGCAATATGTCACGTACTATTAAGTCTCTGTCGCCAAGGTCTTAAGGCAAGACAACGTAGTAGTACGTTGTTTTGCTGGTGCAGGCTCAATCTGAGCCCACACCATTGCCAGTGGGTGTCAGCCGTATATTAGTATAACTGACATCTTGCTGCGTGGCCAGGCCGGAGCTAGCCTCCGATCTGGCCGATTAACCCCTAAAATGCAGCGCTCAAAAGCAAGCGCTGCATCTATGGGGTTTACCAGCAGATCGGAACCCAGCAATGTAATCGCAGGGTTCTGATCGCTGCTTTGGCAAACCGGAGGCCTAACCATTTCCTCTTGTCTGCCAAGTACGGAAGCCTGTTAGGTCCCGCTCTGAGGCGGGGCTTAAAATGCTTTTGTCTTGGGAAACCAGATGGGGCCGGCTCAGAAGCTGAAGGTGGGGCCTAATACATGGGTATTAGAATAAAGATCAGAGGTGCAGGCCTTCAAGTCCCCTAGTGGGACAAAATAAAAAGTTAATACAAATGTTGAATAAAGTATAAAAATAAAAGTTTCAAGTTAAAAAAAAAACAAAAAAAAAACACTGACGTTTTTTTCCTATAAGTTTTCTTTTAAAGAAAATACACATATTTGGTATCCCCGCGTCAGTAACGACCCAAACTGTAAAACTATAATCTTCTTCCCACACGGTGAACACTGCAAGAAAAAAAAAACAATGCCAGAATATCTATTTTTTGGTCACCACCCCTAACAAAACATCGAATGAAAAGTGAAAAAAAAGTTGCATGTATTGTACCCTGAAAATAGTACTAACAAAAACTACAACCCGTCCCGCAAAAAACAAGCCCTTGCACAGCTTTTTGAAATGAAAAAGAAAAAAGTTATGGCTCTCGTAATATTGTGACACAAAAAATGTTGTTTTTTTTATTGTGCAAACGCTACAAAACATAATAAAAACTATATACCTAAGGTATCGGCGTAATCGTATCGACCCGCAGAATAAAGTGTAATTTATATCCCACGGTGAAAACTGTAAAATAAAAACATTGTTAGAATTGCTTGTTTTTGTTCACCTTGCTTGCCAAATTGTTTTTATAAAAAGTGATAAAAAAAAAAAACGTACCCCAAAATAGTACCAATGAAAACTACAGATTGTCCCGCAACAAATAAGCCCTCACATAGCTCCGGTGGAGAAAAAATAAAGAAGTTCTGGCTCTCAATATATGGTGACGCAAAATTTGCAGAGTGTTCCAAAAACGGATAAGGTTGGGCACCATTTATCAGTGCGACACTGGCCACATATCTATGAATTATGATTTATTTACTTCATTATCATACCCTCTTATTATGCCCTGATGTTCTTCGCACAGATTACATATGCCCCCACATTATAAACATTATAAAATACCAGTTAAATCCCAAACAGAAATACCACCAAGCAAATTCTGCGCTCCAAAAGCCAAATGGTGGTCCTTCCCTACAACGTGCCCAAGCAGTTTACGTCCACATATATGGTCTTGCCATACCCGGGAGAACCCGCTTAACATTTTATGAGGGATTTTCCCTCAGTGGCACAAACTGGGCACAACATATTGTGCACTAATATGGCATATCAGTGGAAAATCGCAATTTTTACTTTGCACCATCTGCTACACATTTATTTCTAATGAAAAAAACATGTGGGGTCAAAATGCTCACTACACCCCTTAATATGCCTTACGGGATGTAGTTTCCAAAATAGGGGTCACTGCTTGGGTTTTTTTTTTTACTATTTGACCTCCGAGCCCTGCAATTGTGAGCAAATGCTACGAAAATCGCCATGTGCATGGTGCTCTTCAATTCTGAGACCGGTCATTTATCCAGGCAAATGATAAATGCATTGAGGGATGTAGTTTCTAAAATGGGGTCACGTCTTGGGGGCTTCCACTGTACTCTGGTACCTCAGGGTTTTACAAATGCGACATGGCACCTAAACATGAATTTGGCTTAATCTGCATGCCATATAGCACTCCTGCCTTTCTGAGCCCAGCCGAGTGTCCAAGCAACCGTTTATTACCACATGTGCTTTACAAATGTTGGGTGTTTTTTCCTCCGTTATCCTTTGTGGAAACAAAAAAATTCAACATTTTAGTGTAAGAAATGTTGATATACATTTTCACTGCCTAGTTCCACTAAATTAAGCAAAAAACCTGTGGGGACTAAATGTTCACTATACCACTTGGTAAATTCCTTGAGGGCTTTAGTTTCCCAAATGGGGTCACTTTTGGGGAGTTTCCACTGTTTTGGTCCCTCAGGGGCTTTGCAAATGCGACATGACACCCAAAAACGATTCCAGTAAAACTTGAGCTTCAAAAGCCAAATGGTGCCCCTTGCATCCTGAGCCCTGCCGTGTACAAACAGCAGTTTATTATCATATATAGGGTATTGTCGTAATCGGGAGAAATTGCTTTTAAAATGTTGGGGTGCATTTTCTCTTTTATTACTTGTAAAAATTGAAAATTTCCACGTTTTATCAGAAAAAATTGAATTCAATTTTATTGCATAGTTACACAAAATTCTGCTAAATAAACAGTGGGGTCAAAATGCACACAAAACATGCAAAAAAAAGTGAAAAATGCGTACAATTCCCTGTGTTTTAAAAACCGCTTCACAAGAAACGTTAGTGTATTATACACGTTCACACGTAATTTTTTTCTTAGTGCCCTGTGAACATACCCTAAGGCAATTATTTTTCATTGGCCCCTACTTTGCATTGCGGCGCAGAGAGAAGACAAGTCTGTTCTGCAGGGAGAAGACAAGTTAAAAAAAACGGATCGCACACTGACCCATTAATTTCTATGGGGACATGCATACTTCCGCTGTTTTAACGGAACCGTGTGGCCATTCCGCTTGGTCACAGCTATTACTGGGTTTGGCAGAGGTAGTCCATTCACTGATGCAACAGTCAATGGCCTCTCCAGGGGGGTGGTGGGTAATTGAAGAAGAACCACCAGGTCTCTACAGATTAAATTAGCAGCGGATCTAGAGTCCAGATACGCAGAGACCTGATGCGTTCTCTCGCCGGACACTATGGTCACGGGTATGGACAATTTAGACAGAAGTCCTTTCTTACCCAAGGTTGCCTCTCCTAGCAACCCTAGACTTTGGGATCTTTGGGGACACAGGCGCAGAAGATGGTCACCGAGGCCGCAATATAGAGAGAGTCCCGAAGTGCGTCTGCGTTTTCTCCTGGGTGGATAGCTTACACTGGTCCATCATCACAGACTCCTTAGGAGGATCGACATCTGAGGACAGCAGGGGTTGCTGTAAAGTAGGGACCAGTCTATGAAGGCCTCCCTCCCGATGAACCTCTTGGAGGCGTTCTCGGATCCGCATATCAATCCGGGCGGACAGAAGGATGAGGTCATCCAGGGTAAATGGCAGGTCTCGAGCGGCAGGTTCGTCCTTAATTTTAGGAGGCAGTCCATGCCAGAATGCAGCCACCAGGTCCTCTTTGTTTCATAACATTTCTCCCGCCAGGGTGCGTAACTGGATGGCATACTCACTAATGGAGGTGTTTCTTTGGCGTAGTTTTAATCAAGGAAGCCCATGCAGATGAGACCCGTCCAGGCTCCTCAAACACCATGCCAAAATTCCGGAGGAAGGCTTGGAAGTCACGGGTCCCTGGTCCTTGTCTCTCCCAGATAGGGTTTGCCCATGCAAGAGCCTTGCCAGTGAGGAGAGAGATGATGAAAGCTATCCTTGCACTGTCAGATGAAAATGTCCTAGTATACAGGCTAATAATGGATCTGACACTGATTCAAAAATCCACGACCGTTACCTGTGTCTCCATCATAGCGGTCCGGAAGTGGCAAAGAAAAACGCGTGTCGACACTGCCAGGAGGTGTAGTAGGAGGAACAGCAGCTCATGCCTCCTGCTGTCGTACGAGAATGATCAAAGCATGGAGGAGTTGGCCCAGGTCCATGGCCTGAGCTTACTGTCACGAAGGGTCTGTGGAGCCACTGGGCTGTACCACCTTGGCGGTAAGGCAGCTGGCCAACATGGCGCAGGTGAAAGTCTATAGTTCGTATAGGTTCCTGTGGCAGCTCAGACAGCAGCAGGGCAAGCTCGGCTTGGACTAGGCAGCAGGCAGACATCCGGTGATGTGAAGCAGGTCAGACGTGGATACAGCACGACATGACTTTGGCACAGCACAGTGCTCGACCAGAAAGGTGTGTTATGCTAGGAACAGGAACTGGAACAGGTATGGGAATAGGTACAGGTAACACACTAGGAGGCCATCACATAGACACACTAAGAATACACCACAAAGCTCAGGCGTGGGAGGATGGGGCTGGGACCTTCTTATAGCCCAGGGTGCTCTGAAGCAATCGGCTCAACTACCAACATGCGTGCGCTCTGGCTTCTCAAGTCTGGACTAAGCTCGTGAGCGCACCCTGGTGTTCAGTGTGGAGCAGGAGGGCCGTATGTGCTGACATCTCTAGAGAAAAGGGCATTGACTGGATGGAAGGTGTTTGTGGTCAGCGACCACAGACATTACAATTGTTGCATTAACTCCTAGTAAGGGGGGGGGGGCATTCTGGGGGCTGAATACTGGTTCTTGATAACCACCTCTTGAAATTCAAGGAAAGTTGGCCTGGTTTTCCCAAGCATACACCCCCGAGAAGTGTATTTCTATTGATGAGTCCTTGGTACATTTTAAAGGGAGGGTTCAATTCCGCCAGTACCTGCCGGGTAAGAGGGCAAGGTATGGCGTAAAGATGTATAGGGTTAACACCTCTACCTGGATAATTTTTATACCAGCGTCCCACTCTTTAACTGCCTCACTCCCAGAAGTCCTGCGGCATGCAGCACTGCTAGAAGAAATCTGAGAGGCCTCCCTAGGACTCTGCAGGGCAAACGCTCAGAAGGGGTGAGAGCAGGGCACAATCTAGCAGCAACATATTGTGTGTCAAGTACAAGGACAAGAGAGATGTCCCACCAGTACCCATGTACCTGTACGAGGTACCAGTACAGAGACCCCCAAACCAGACTGCATCCTGGGCTACAATAGGTACATGGGAGGGGTGGACTTGTCAGATCAAGTCCTGAAGCCCTACAGCGCCATGCGGTGTGGTATAAGAAGCTGGCCGGGCACATCATACAGATGGCATTGTACAACGCGTACGTGCTACATCGATGTACAGGCCAACTTTCCTTGAATTTCAAGAGGTGGTTATCAAGAAACTAATTTTTATGGACCAAGAAGGATGGGGGGGCACCCAGTACTTCTGGAGGCGAGGCCACACGCATCGTACCAGGGCAACACTTTCCAGGAGAAGTTCCCCAAACTGGCAAGAAAGGAAAAAGTAAAAAGAGGTACAAAGTCTGCTATAAGAGGGGGATAAGGAAGGACACAATATATCAATGTGACACATGTCCCGAAAAACTAAGGCTCCGTATGAAAGAGAGCTTCAAAATTTATCATACATCCCATGATTTTTAATCTACCCCAGTTTTACTTACCCTGATGCACTCTGCACATCTTATCCCCCCTGATTACAGCCACATGTAGGGTATTGACGTACCCGTGAGAACCCACATTACAGTTTATGGGGTGTATGTCTCCGGTCAAAATGCTCACTACACCTCTAGATGAATGCCTCAAGGGTGTAGTTTTTAAAACGGGGTCACTTCTTGGGGGTTTCAACTGTACTGGTACCTCAGGGGCTTCTGCATATATGACTTTGCACCAAAAAAAACGCAGTAGGCCAAATGGTGGTCCTTTCCTTCTGAGCCCTCCCATGTGCCCAAACGGCAGTTTATCACCACAAATGGGGTACTGGCGCACTCAGGACAAATTGGGCAACAGAATGGGGTATTTTATTTCTTGTGAAAATTAGAAATTTTCAGCCAAAATGACATATTATTGGAAAAAATAATTTTGTTTTAATTCCCAGCCCGATTCAAATAAGTTCTGTGAAAAAACTGTGGGGTCAAAATGGTCACAACACCCATAAATGAATTCCTTGAGGGGTGTAGTTTCCAAAATGGGGTCACTATTGGGGGATTCCTACTGTTTTGGCACCTCAACACCTCTTCAAACCTGGCATGCTGCCTAAAATATATTCTAATAAAAAAGGGGCCTAAAAATGCACTAGGTGCTTCTTTGCTTCTAGGGCTTGTGTTTTATTCCAGGAGCGCAGTAGAGCCACATATGGGATATTTCTAAAAACTGCAGAATCTGGACAATACATATTTAGTAGTGTTTCTCTGGTAAAACCTCCCGTGTTACACAAAATTGAAATTGAAATTCAGCAAGAAAAATGTAATTTGCAAATTTCACCTCCACTTTGCTTTAATTCCTGTGAAATACCTGAAGGGTTAAAAAACTTTATAAATGCTGTTTTGAATACTTTGAGGGGTCTAGTTTTTAAAATGGGGTGATTTATCAGGGTTTCTAATACATAGACACCCCCCAAAGCCACTTCAGAACTGAAGAGGTACCTTAAAAAGGCTTTTGAAATTTTCTTAAAAAAAAGAGAAATTACTGTTTATGTTCTAAGCCTTGTAACGTCCAAAAAAAATAAAATAATGTTCAAAAAATGATGCCAATCTAAAGTAGACATATGGGAAATGTGAACTAGTAACTATTTTGGGTGGTATAACCGTCTGTTTTACAAGCAGATGCATTTAAATTCTGAAAAATGCTATTTTTTATAAATTTTCCCTAAATTTTGCAAATTTTCACCAATAAACACTGAATATATCGTCCAAATTTTACCACTAACATAAAGCCCAATGTGTCACGAGAAAACAATCTCAGAATCGCTTGGATAGGTTTAAGTATTCCGACGTTATTACCACATAAAGTGAAATATGTCAGATTTGAAAAATGGGCTCTGAGCCTTAAGGCCAAAACAAGGCTGCGTCCTTAAGGGGTTAAAGCAATAGGATGCTACCCAAAACCATTTTTTTTAATAGAATGAGTGGACTTCCATACACTAAACCTAACTAGGGCGAGAGTTCCTAACACTAAACCTAACTAGATTTTTTCTAACTTCCCTAACGCTAAGCCTAATTACGGTGACGGGTGCCTGACACTAAACCTAACTAGATTATTCCGAGCTTCCCTGACACTAAACCTAACTACAGTGATGGGTCCCTAACGCTAAAACTAACTACGGTGACCGATTCCTGATGCTAAATTCCTTGACATTAAACCTATCTACGCTTTTTTTAATGTGATATATATATATATGTTTTTTTGTATTTTATAAACAAAAAAAATAATGCACAGGGACCAAGAAATGTGGCCCTGAAGACTAAGAAGTGGTCAGTGATGGGAGATCACTGACCAAAAACGGGGGTGACAAGGGGAACACAAGGAGGAGGATCAGGACAGTAGTGGGAAGTGGATGGAGCAGGTGGGAAGTACAAAAAAGTAATTTTTTTAAAGATGTGTTTTTTTTTTACGTTTTTTTTTTTCTGCACACATCTGACACAACCACTCTGAACTACTCTCTAACGCCATTAGAGAAGTTCAGGGCGGGTGAGGCAGGATGTTAGGTCTGGGGCAGGAAAAGATGTATGCGATCACTACTATTGGTTAGTAGTCACTGACTAACCAATAGCAGAGATCGCCAGGGCGGGACCACCGCAATTGGTCCCTGGAGTATTTACCTGTGATAGCCTGCTGTCAAACCGCAGTTATCACAGCTCAAACACGTGCCGGGATTAAATGGTGCCGTATTTACTCAGGTCAGTACATTTACTGAGCTGAGCGGGAAGGGGTTAAATGTCACTTGCTTAATCCAGCAGTGCAGTACTGCCTTAAAAATTCTAAAATAGACAAATCACCGAGTCCGGATTGTATACACCCCCTGCGTTCTGCAGGAATTAAGTACCGTGATAGACAGACCCTTATTTCTGATGTTTAAGGATTCTATTATGCTTGGGTCTGTTCCACAGGACTGGCTCAAAAAGTGATCCCAGAAACTATAGACCTGTAAGTTTAACCTCCATTGTGGGTAAATTATTTGAGGGTTTTCGAAGAGATGCTATTCTCAAGTATCTCAAATCAAATAAACTGTTAACGCAGCATCAGCATGGGTTTATGAGGGATTGGTCCTGTCCAACCAATCTGATTAGCTTCTATGAGGAGGTAAGTTCTAGACTGGACCCGGGTAAGGCTGTGGATGTGGTGTATCTAGATTTTTCAAAGGCGTTTGATACTGTGCCGCATAAAATGTTGGTATACGGGGGCGTGGCTTAGGCAGCAGAGTGAATGGACATACATACACCCACAGAGCTCGATGCACTGCAGTGTGAATCTGCTGCCATCTTTCCTCAGGTGGGAGAATTATGAGAGATAAGGGGTGATACTTACCTCATCCTCCCCTGCTACTAACCGCTACAGCCTCCGGCTCTCTCCATTGTCTGAGACAGAGAAAGCCCACCTTGAAAGCACAGTGCGGCCTACACTGGCAGCTGAAGCAGCAGCCTCAATTTCTGGCTGGACAGGTTCCTGAGCCAGTGGCAACTTGTCTCTGCTCCTTGAGGTACCCTGGACCCCCCTCCTCACTGCAGGACAGGAGGATATACCCCAGATTGAGGTACGCCATCCATTTGTGTACAGTGGATTGTACACTGTGTAACATTAAGCCATATTGCCTACCTGGGTCTCTGGGCCCTACCTACCAGGTCCCACACCTCCCTGGCTATTAACTAAGCCGCCATCACCACTGACATCCACACTCTGCAAGTGAAGTGTCAGGTCACCCTACCATAACTTTATGGAACGCTACACTTTCATACTATTATTTCGACTTTATCACAATCAAAATTAGATTTGCCTATGTACCAAATATCTGTGTTCCTAATTGCACGAGCACTTAGACTTTACAATATGGGCATATGTGGAAAAAGTGCTCACATACCTGAAACTCCTTAGCAATAGAAACATCAAGCGAAGTTGGATAAATACCTACACAAGAAGGGGGCGATGCCTCCACCTAGCCACTCGAATGACAATTCTTCGTGACTAGGAAATGCAAGATGAATCTGACGATGATAGCTCTTGTGCTGCATCTGAAGTCGCAGGGCCTTCTTCCATGATTTCTTGCTCTTTCTTAACGAAAGCCCTTAGTAAAGCTCTAACACCTGTCTCGAAAGAACTTGCGGATATAAAGGCGGATACTAAACCTATCGGACACTGTTTTGAGCAGTTGGCGACTACTCAGTCTGCTCATCTTCAACAAACTGCCATACTACCATCTAACCTCACAGTTCAAGTAGCTCACCTTAACACTACCTACTTAATTTTGAAGGATCAGGAGAACAGGAGTCGACTAATGTTTGGTTTCGTGGCTTGCCAGAATCCGTTGCAGCTGACTCACTCCCCACCGCTGCCCGCCAAATCTTTGCGCATCTACTGGGTGCAGACAGCAGAGCAGGTTGTCTTTGAAAGAGTTCACAGGGCCCTATGACCCAAGCCAAAAGTATCCGACCCTCCACGGGATGTCATATGTGGCTTACTTAGTTTTGGGGACACTGCCGACATACTACGATAATACTCGAATACAACTGTACCAAGATATTGCAGCCTCTACCCTTGCTAAAAGGCGCATTCTTAAACCACTGACTGACACGCTACACAATAAGAATATACCTTTTTGGTGGCTATATCCTTTTGACCGAACGGTGTCCAAGGATGGTCAAACAGTCACTGTTAGGCACCCGGATGACCTCAAAATTATTTGGACCATCATTGGATATTGCTCCACTGGATATTCCCTCTTGGCTGCCTGTCTCCTGTGAGAACCCCATGACCTCAGCCTACCACACCCTCATGGATAAGTCGACCAAGCAGTAATACCTCTAGACCCAGGAAGACTCCAGCTAACTTTCTGAACACCTGAGATTGCGAGTGCAGTTTATGAGGTTTATTTCCAAGGACTGCTTTAGATGCAGATTTGCTTTGTCCAGCATGGAAGGTGCTCATGTGACACCTTATGGAACACCAATTCTAACCTGTGAGTTTTTATTGCTGCTTTGTTCCAAGATTGTTGGTTTTGTTTCAGATCCATTGTGTGAGCTTCTGAACGAGACGGATATATCATCTGGTTGGGATGTGTATAAACTTGGCCCATTCTGGTCTCTACCTTTCACCTTTCCTCCTCTTTTGGAAAACTGATGGCGGCCATATGTATGTGCGGTATGCTATCTATTCTTCTTGTTTATCCCCCTCCCCCTCAGACCATTTGTTCATTCAGAGCTGTTGAATCGGCTCATTAGTCAACAAATGTTACTACCCAACCTCCTTGTTGCACTGAACTGCATATTAGGGTTTCATAGTTATGTTATTTGTGCTGAATGTTTAGACCAGTCCACAATTATTGCCTGCAATTTAAGCGGTTTATCAAATATGGGTTCTCTTAAAGTAACTTCCATTAATGTCCGGGGTTCTTACTTTGCTGAGGAAGTCCAAGGTGGATATAATTTATATACAGGAAATGCACCTTAGGCTTAACCATTTGCCTCTCATCACATACCCCGTTTGATACATGGGACGATTCCTATTCCTCATGGGGACTATTGCGAAAAAGTTATTCACCTATGTTAATTTATAGGGATTTATAGGGATTTTCCCTCAGTGGCACAAACTGGGCACAACATATTGTGCACTAATATGGCATATCAGTGGAAAATCGCAATTTTTACTTTGCACCATCTGCTACACATTTATTTCTAATGAAAAAAACATGTGGGGTCAAAATGCTCACTACACCCCTTAATATGCCTTACGGGATGTAGTTTCCAAAATAGGGGTCACTGCTTGGGTTTTTTTTTTTACTATTTGACCTCCGAGCCCTGCAATTGTGAGCAAATGCTACGAAAATCGCCATGTGCATGGTGCTCTTCAATTCTGAGACCGGTCATTTATCCAGGCAAATGATAAATGCATTGAGGGATGTAGTTTCTAAAATGGGGTCACGTCTTGGGGGCTTCCACTGTACTCTGGTACCTCAGGGTTTTACAAATGCGACATGGCACCTAAACATGAATTTGGCTTAATCTGCATGCCATATAGCACTCCTGCCTTTCTGAGCCCAGCCGAGTGTCCAAGCAACCGTTTATTACCACATGTGCTTTACAAATGTTGGGTGTTTTTTCCTCCGTTATCCTTTGTGGAAACAAAAAAATTCAACATTTTAGTGTAAGAAATGTTGATATACATTTTCACTGCCTAGTTCCACTAAATTAAGCAAAAAACCTGTGGGGACTAAATGTTCACTATACCACTTGGTAAATTCCTTGAGGGCTTTAGTTTCCCAAATGGGGTCACTTTTGGGGAGTTTCCACTGTTTTGGTCCCTCAGGGGCTTTGCAAATGCGACATGACACCCAAAAACGATTCCAGTAAAACTTGAGCTTCAAAAGCCAAATGGTGCCCCTTGCATCCTGAGCCCTGCCGTGTACAAACAGCAGTTTATTATCATATATAGGGTATTGTCGTAATCGGGAGAAATTGCTTTTAAAATGTTGGGGTGCATTTTCTCTTTTATTACTTGTAAAAATTGAAAATTTCCACGTTTTATCAGAAAAAATTGAATTCAATTTTATTGCATAGTTACACAAAATTCTGCTAAATAAACAGTGGGGTCAAAATGCACACAAAACATGCAAAAAAAAGTGAAAAATGCGTACAATTCCCTGTGTTTTAAAAACCGCTTCACAAGAAACGTTAGTGTATTATACACGTTCACACGTAATTTTTTTCTTAGTGCCCTGTGAACATACCCTAAGGCAATTATTTTTCATTGGCCCCTACTTTGCATTGCGGCGCAGAGAGAAGACAAGTCTGTTCTGCAGGGAGAAGACAAGTTAAAAAAAACGGATCGCACACTGACCCATTAATTTCTATGGGGACATGCATACTTCCGCTGTTTTAACGGAACCGTGTGGCCATTCCGCTTGGTCACAGCTATTACTGGGTTTGGCAGAGGTAGTCCATTCACTGATGCAACAGTCAATGGCCTCTCCAGGGGGGTGGTGGGTAATTGAAGAAGAACCACCAGGTCTCTACAGATTAAATTAGCAGCGGATCTAGAGTCCAGATACGCAGAGACCTGATGCGTTCTCTCGCCGGACACTATGGTCACGGGTATGGACAATTTAGACAGAAGTCCTTTCTTACCCAAGGTTGCCTCTCCTAGCAACCCTAGACTTTGGGATCTTTGGGGACACAGGCGCAGAAGATGGTCACCGAGGCCGCAATATAGAGAGAGTCCCGAAGTGCGTCTGCGTTTTCTCCTGGGTGGATAGCTTACACTGGTCCATCATCACAGACTCCTTAGGAGGATCGACATCTGAGGACAGCAGGGGTTGCTGTAAAGTAGGGACCAGTCTATGAAGGCCTCCCTCCCGATGAACCTCTTGGAGGCGTTCTCGGATCCGCATATCAATCCGGGCGGACAGAAGGATGAGGTCATCCAGGGTAAATGGCAGGTCTCGAGCGGCAGGTTCGTCCTTAATTTTAGGAGGCAGTCCATGCCAGAATGCAGCCACCAGGTCCTCTTTGTTTCATAACATTTCTCCCGCCAGGGTGCGTAACTGGATGGCATACTCACTAATGGAGGTGTTTCTTTGGCGTAGTTTTAATCAAGGAAGCCCATGCAGATGAGACCCGTCCAGGCTCCTCAAACACCATGCCAAAATTCCGGAGGAAGGCTTGGAAGTCACGGGTCCCTGGTCCTTGTCTCTCCCAGATAGGGTTTGCCCATGCAAGAGCCTTGCCAGTGAGGAGAGAGATGATGAAAGCTACCCTTGCACTGTCAGATGAAAATGTCCTAGTATACAGGCTAATAATGGATCTGACACTGATTCAAAAATCCACGACCGTTACCTGTGTCTCCATCATAGCGGTCCGGAAGTGGCAAAGAAAAACGCGGGTCGACACTGCCAGGAGGTGTAGTAGGAGGAACAGCAGCTCATGCCTCCTGCTGTCGTACGAGAATGATCAAAGCATGGAGGAGTTGGCCCAGGTCCATGGCCTGAGCTTACTGTCACGAAGGGTCTGTGGAGCCACTGGGCTGTACCACCTTGGCGGTAAGGCAGCTGGCCAACATGGCGCAGGTGAAAGTCTATAGTTCGTATAGGTTCCTGTGGCAGCTCAGACAGCAGCAGGGCAAGCTCGGCTTGGACTAGGCAGCAGGCAGACATCCGGTGATGTGAAGCAGGTCAGACGTGGATACAGCACGACATGACTTTGGCACAGCACAGTGCTCGACCAGAAAGGTGTGTTATGCTAGGAACAGGAACTGGAACAGGTATGGGAACAGGTACAGGTAACACACTAGGAGGCCATCACATAGACACACTAAGAATACACCACAAAGCTCAGGCGTGGGAGGATGGGGCTGGGACCTTCTTATAGCCCAGGGTGCTCTGAAGCAATCGGCTCAACTACCAACATGCGTGCGCTCTGGCTTCTCAAGTCTGGACTAAGCTCGTGAGCGCACCCTGGTGTTCAGTGTGGAGCAGGAGGGCCGTATGTGCTGACATCTCTAGAGAAAAGGGCATTGACTGGATGGAAGGTGTTTGTGGTCAGCGACCACAGACATTACAATTGTTGCATTAACTCCTAGTAAGGGGGGGGGCATTCTGGGGGCTGAATACTGGTTCTTGATAACCACCTCTTGAAATTCAAGGAAAGTTGGCCTGGTTTTCCCAAGCATACACCCCCGAGAAGTGTATTTCTATTGATGAGTCCTTGGTACATTTTAAAGGGAGGGTTCAATTCCGCCAGTACCTGCCGGGTAAGAGGGCAAGGTATGGCGTAAAGATGTATAAGCTGTGCGAGAGTGCATCAGGGTATACCTACAAATTTAGGATATATGAAGGGAAGGACACCAGTATTCAGCCCCCAGAATGCCCCCCCCCCCTTACTGGGAGTTAATGCAAAAATTGTGTGGGATTTGGTGCACCCACTGCTGGACCAGGGTTAACACCTCTACCTGGATAATTTTTATACCAGCGTCCCACTCTTTAACTGCCTCACTCCCAGAAGTCCTGCGGCATGCAGCACTGCTAGAAGAAATCTGAGAGGCCTCCCTAGGACTCTGCAGGGCAAACGCTCAGAAGGGGTGAGAGCAGGGCACAATCTAGCAGCAACATATTGTGTGTCAAGTACAAGGACAAGAGAGATGTCCCACCAGTACCCATGTACCTGTACGAGGTACCAGTACAGAGACCCCCAAACCAGACTGCATCCTGGGCTACAATAGGTACATGGGAGGGGTGGACTTGTCAGATCAAGTCCTGAAGCCCTACAGCGCCATGCGGTGTGGTATAAGAAGCTGGCCGGGCACATCATACAGATGGCATTGTACAACGCGTACGTGCTACATCGATGTACAGGCCAACTTTCCTTGAATTTCAAGAGGTGGTTATCAAGAAACTAATTTTTATGGACCAAGAAGGATGGGGGGGCACCCAGTACTTCTGGAGGCGAGGCCACACGCATCGTACCAGGGCAACACTTTCCAGGAGAAGTTCCCCAAACTGGCAAGAAAGGAAAAAGTAAAAAGAGGTACAAAGTCTGCTATAAGAGGGGGATAAGGAAGGACACAATATATCAATGTGACACATGTCCCGAAAAACTAAGGCTCCGTATGAAAGAGAGCTTCAAAATTTATCATACATCCCATGATTTTTAATCTACCCCAGTTTTACTTACCCTGATGCACTCTGCACATCTTATCCCCCCTGATTACAGCCACATGTAGGGTATTGACGTACCCGTGAGAACCCACATTACAGTTTATGGGGTGTATGTCTCCGGTCAAAATGCTCACTACACCTCTAGATGAATGCCTCAAGGGTGTAGTTTTTAAAACGGGGTCACTTCTTGGGGGTTTCAACTGTACTGGTACCTCAGGGGCTTCTGCATATATGACTTTGCACCAAAAAAAACGCAGTAGGCCAAATGGTGGTCCTTTCCTTCTGAGCCCTCCCATGTGCCCAAACGGCAGTTTATCACCACAAATGGGGTACTGGCGCACTCAGGACAAATTGGGCAACAGAATGGGGTATTTTATTTCTTGTGAAAATTAGAAATTTTCAGCCAAAATGACATATTATTGGAAAAAATAATTTTGTTTTAATTCCCAGCCCGATTCAAATAAGTTCTGTGAAAAAACTGTGGGGTCAAAATGGTCACAACACCCATAAATGAATTCCTTGAGGGGTGTAGTTTCCAAAATGGGGTCACTATTGGGGGATTCCTACTGTTTTGGCACCTCAACACCTCTTCAAACCTGGCATGCTGCCTAAAATATATTCTAATAAAAAAGGGGCCTAAAAATGCACTAGGTGCTTCTTTGCTTCTAGGGCTTGTGTTTTATTCCAGGAGCGCAGTAGAGCCACATATGGGATATTTCTAAAAACTGCAGAATCTGGACAATACATATTTAGTAGTGTTTCTCTGGTAAAACCTCCCGTGTTACACAAAATTGAAATTGAAATTCAGCAAGAAAAATGTAATTTGCAAATTTCACCTCCACTTTGCTTTAATTCCTGTGAAATACCTGAAGGGTTAAAAAACTTTATAAATGCTGTTTTGAATACTTTGAGGGGTCTAGTTTTTAAAATGGGGTGATTTATCAGGGTTTCTAATACATAGACACCCCCCAAAGCCACTTCAGAACTGAAGAGGTACCTTAAAAAGGCTTTTGAAATTTTCTTAAAAAAAAGAGAAATTACTGTTTATGTTCTAAGCCTTGTAACGTCCAAAAAAAATAAAATAATGTTCAAAAAATGATGCCAATCTAAAGTAGACATATGGGAAATGTGAACTAGTAACTATTTTGGGTGGTATAACCGTCTGTTTTACAAGCAGATGCATTTAAATTCTGAAAAATGCTATTTTTTATAAATTTTCCCTAAATTTTGCAAATTTTCACCAATAAACACTGAATATATCGTCCAAATTTTACCACTAACATAAAGCCCAATGTGTCACGAGAAAACAATCTCAGAATCGCTTGGATAGGTTTAAGTATTCCGACGTTATTACCACATAAAGTGAAATATGTCAGATTTGAAAAATGGGCTCTGAGCCTTAAGGCCAAAACAAGGCTGCGTCCTTAAGGGGTTAAAGCAATAGGATGCTACCCAAAACCATTTTTTTTAATAGAATGAGTGGACTTCCATACACTAAACCTAACTAGGGCGAGAGTTCCTAACACTAAACCTAACTAGATTTTTTCTAACTTCCCTAACGCTAAGCCTAATTACGGTGACGGGTGCCTGACACTAAACCTAACTAGATTATTCCGAGCTTCCCTGACACTAAACCTAACTACAGTGATGGGTCCCTAACGCTAAAACTAACTACGGTGACCGATTCCTGATGCTAAATTCCTTGACATTAAACCTATCTACGCTTTTTTTAATGTGATATATATATATATGTTTTTTTGTATTTTATAAACAAAAAAAATAATGCACAGGGACCAAGAAATGTGGCCCTGAAGACTAAGAAGTGGTCAGTGATGGGAGATCACTGACCAAAAACGGGGGTGACAAGGGGAACACAAGGAGGAGGATCAGGACAGTAGTGGGAAGTGGATGGAGCAGGTGGGAAGTACAAAAAAGTAATTTTTTTAAAGATGTGTTTTTTTTTAACGTTTTTTTTTCTGCACACATCTGACACAACCACTCTGAACTACTCTCTAACGCCATTAGAGAAGTTCAGGGCGGGTGAGGCAGGATGTTAGGTCTGGGGCAGGAAAAGATGTATGCGATCACTACTATTGGTTAGTAGTCACTGACTAACCAATAGCAGAGATCGCCAGGGCGGGACCACCGCAATTGGTCCCTGGAGTATTTACCTGTGATAGCCTGCTGTCAAACCGCAGTTATCACAGCTCAAACACGTGCCGGGATTAAATGGTGCCGTATTTACTCAGGTCAGTACATTTACTGAGCTGAGCGGGAAGGGGTTAAATGTCACTTGCTTAATCCAGCAGTGCAGTACTGCCTTAAAAATTCTAAAATAGACAAATCACCGAGTCCGGATTGTATACACCCCCTGCGTTCTGCAGGAATTAAGTACCGTGATAGACAGACCCTTATTTCTGATGTTTAAGGATTCTATTATGCTTGGGTCTGTTCCACAGGACTGGCTCAAAAAGTGATCCCAGAAACTATAGACCTGTAAGTTTAACCTCCATTGTGGGTAAATTATTTGAGGGTTTTCGAAGAGATGCTATTCTCAAGTATCTCAAATCAAATAAACTGTTAACGCAGCATCAGCATGGGTTTATGAGGGATTGGTCCTGTCCAACCAATCTGATTAGCTTCTATGAGGAGGTAAGTTCTAGACTGGACCCGGGTAAGGCTGTGGATGTGGTGTATCTAGATTTTTCAAAGGCGTTTGATACTGTGCCGCATAAAATGTTGGTATACGGGGGCGTGGCTTAGGCAGCAGAGTGAATGGACATACATACACCCACAGAGCTCGATGCACTGCAGTGTGAATCTGCTGCCATCTTTCCTCAGGTGGGAGAATTATGAGAGATAAGGGGTGATACTTACCTCATCCTCCCCTGCTACTAACCGCTACAGCCTCCGGCTCTCTCCATTGTCTGAGACAGAGAAAGCCCACCTTGAAAGCACAGTGCGGCCTACACTGGCAGCTGAAGCAGCAGCCTCAATTTCTGGCTGGACAGGTTCCTGAGCCAGTGGCAACTTGTCTCTGCTCCTTGAGGTACCCTGGACCCCCCTCCTCACTGCAGGACAGGAGGATATACCCCAGATTGAGGTACGCCATCCATTTGTGTACAGTGGATTGTACACTGTGTAACATTAAGCCATATTGCCTACCTGGGTCTCTGGGCCCTACCTACCAGGTCCCACACCTCCCTGGCTATTAACTAAGCCGCCATCACCACTGACATCCACACTCTGCAAGTGAAGTGTCAGGTCACCCTACCATAACTTTATGGAACGCTACACTTTCATACTATTATTTCGACTTTATCACAATCAAAATTAGATTTGCCTATGTACCAAATATCTGTGTTCCTAATTGCACGAGCACTTAGACTTTACAATATGGGCATATGTGGAAAAAGTGCTCACATACCTGAAACTCCTTAGCAATAGAAACATCAAGCGAAGTTGGATAAATACCTACACAAGAAGGGGGCGATGCCTCCACCTAGCCACTCGAATGACAATTCTTCGTGACTAGGAAATGCAAGATGAATCTGACGATGATAGCTCTTGTGCTGCATCTGAAGTCGCAGGGCCTTCTTCCATGATTTCTTGCTCTTTCTTAACGAAAGCCCTTAGTAAAGCTCTAACACCTGTCTCGAAAGAACTTGCGGATATAAAGGCGGATACTAAACCTATCGGACACTGTTTTGAGCAGTTGGCGACTACTCAGTCTGCTCATCTTCAACAAACTGCCATACTACCATCTAACCTCACAGTTCAAGTAGCTCACCTTAACACTACCTACTTAATTTTGAAGGATCAGGAGAACAGGAGTCGACTAATGTTTGGTTTCGTGGCTTGCCAGAATCCGTTGCAGCTGACTCACTACCCACCGCTGCCCGCCAAATCTTTGCGCATCTACTGGGTGCAGACAGCAGAGCAGGTTGTCTTTGAAAGAGTTCACAGGGCCCTATGACCCAAGCCAAAAGTATCCGACCCTCCACGGGATGTCATATGTGGCTTACTTAGTTTTGGGGACACTGCCGACATACTACGATAATACTCGAATACAACTGTACCAAGATATTGCAGCCTCTACCCTTGCTAAAAGGCGCATTCTTAAACCACTGACTGACACGCTACACAATAAGAATATACCTTTTTGGTGGCTATATCCTTTTGACCGAACGGTGTCCAAGGATGGTCAAACAGTCACTGTTAGGCACCCGGATGACCTCAAAATTATTTGGACCATCATTGGATATTGCTCCACTGGATATTCCCTCTTGGCTGCCTGTCTCCTGTGAGAACCCCATGACCTCAGCCTACCACACCCTCATGGATAAGTCGACCAAGCAGTAATACCTCTAGACCCAGGAAGACTCCAGCTAACTTTCTGAACACCTGAGATTGCGAGTGCAGTTTATGAGGTTTATTTCCAAGGACTGCTTTAGATGCAGATTTGCTTTGTCCAGCATGGAAGGTGCTCATGTGACACCTTATGGAACACCAATTCTAACCTGTGAGTTTTTATTGCTGCTTTGTTCCAAGATTGTTGGTTTTGTTTCAGATCCATTGTGTGAGCTTCTGAACGAGACGGATATATCATCTGGTTGGGATGTGTATAAACTTGGCCCATTCTGGTCTCTACCTTTCACCTTTCCTCCTCTTTTGGAAAACTGATGGCGGCCATATGTATGTGCGGTATGCTATCTATTCTTCTTGTTTATCCCCCTCCCCCTCAGACCATTTGTTCATTCAGAGCTGTTGAATCGGCTCATTAGTCAACAAATGTTACTACCCAACCTCCTTGTTGCACTGAACTGCATATTAGGGTTTCATAGTTATGTTATTTGTGCTGAATGTTTAGACCAGTCCACAATTATTGCCTGCAATTTAAGCGGTTTATCAAATATGGGTTCTCTTAAAGTAACTTCCATTAATGTCCGGGGTTCTTACTTTGCTGAGGAAGTCCAAGGTGGATATAATTTATATACAGGAAATGCACCTTAGGCTTAACCATTTGCCTCTCATCACATACCCCGTTTGATACATGGGACGATTCCTATTCCTCATGGGGACTATTGCGAAAAAGTTATTCACCTATGTTAATTTATATGCCCCCAACATTAGGCCGATCTCCTGGCTGATAAAAGTTTTGGAAGATCTCGTCCTCTATGCAGAAGGTGTATTAGTATTGGGGGGGGGGGGTGACTTAAATACAGTCTTGGACCCTGCCTTGGACTCCTCAGCAAACACTCGCTCCCCTCCACACAAATTGTTGCGGAGACTGAAGGTTTCCCTATCCTCATTGCACCTTATAGATGTCTGGAGAATCTTACATGCCAACAAGAAGGAATATACTTTCTTCTCAGGTGACACCAAACTTATCATAGAATAAATCATTTGTTCTTGTCTGAGCGAATGATACCAACTCTCACTGAAGCTGATGTAGGGGTAATTTCGGTTTCAGAATATGCCCCCGTCTCCGTAACTTTTTGCCCTGATGGTCTACCAAAACGGACACTTCGGTGGGTCCTTAACAAAACTCTGTTACAGGACACTAGAGTCTCCCAAACTATTGGTGACTCTCGAACACACTTTTTCTCGATTTAATAGCACTCCAGATGTCTCTGAGAACATTGTATGGGAAGCACACAAAGCGGTGCTCAGGGGAATGTTTATTAGTGTAAGCTCAGGCTTGTAAAAGCAACGAGAAATGCATTTACTCACTCCTGTCGCAGATTTGTACACTAGAAACCTTGCGCAAGCACCCCGTTGTACAGGACGCTCAGGTAGATTTCTTGCTACTCCGGCATCAACTTAAGGACTTGTTGAATGTTAAAGCGGCTAGGGCACTTCATTTGTGCAAGTATAAATATTACGTTCATGGGGATAAGGGCTCCAAGACTACGACATTACTTAAGAAGCAGAGGGTTAGATCCTTTTTTCAAGCAGTGAAGTCCAGCCCTGGGTCACACGTTACGGACGCTGAAAATATCGCCAAAGAGTTCAGTCAATACTACCAAACCCTTTACAACATCTCGCCAAAGGAGACAACACAGAACACAGTTCGGATCCTGACCCGTCGTCTTCCTTTCTAGACTCTATTAATTTGCCCAAATTATCGGAGGAGGATAAGCTAAACTTTCTGCCCCTGTAACGGCATCTGAGCGAAGGTGGTTTCTCTCCTCTCCCTAGTGGTAAGAGCCCAGGTCCGGACGGTTACCCAATAACTTATTTCAAGAAATTTTCAGTTATACGGTTTCCCAAATTTGTAAAGGAGTGCAACTCCCTCCTGACATGGGCTTCCTGGCCTGCACAGGCACTTGAAGCGCATATTTCTATCATCCCTAAGGATGGCAAGGATCCGGAGCTGTGTTCTAGCTATTGATCCATACCGTTCGTTAATACTGACTTAAAATCGTGGTCAAAGCTCCTGGCCACCAGGATTTCCAAGATATTAGATACTCTGGCCTTCAACAGATGGGATTCATCCCTGATAGAGAAGGTAAATTTAATACCGTAAGGGTATGTTCACACACACTAATTACGGACGTAATTGAGGCGCTTTTGCCCCGAATTACATCCGAAAAATGCGCCTCAATAGCGTTGACAAACATCTGCCCATTGAAAGCAATGGGCTGACGTTTGTCTGTTCACACGAGGCGTATATTTACGCGCCGCTGTCAAATGACGGCGCGTAAATAGACGCCCGCGTCAAAGAAGTGACCTGTCACTTCTTGGGGCGTAATTGGAGCCGTTATTCATTGACACCTATGAAAAGCAGCGCCAATTACGTCCGTAATGGACGCGGCTTTCAAGCGCCTGCACATGCCGTTACGGCTGAAATTACGGGGATGTTTTCTCCTGAAAACATCCCCGTAATTTCAGCCGTTACGGACGCTGTCGTGTGAACATACCCTTAGGCTCATTCACTCAGTCGTTTTATGTGAAGCAACACAAAATACGTCTTGTCCTTCTCAGCAAAGATGCTGAGAAGGCTTTTGACCGTGTGTACTGGCGCTTCATGCAGGATACTCTAGAGAAATTTGGCTTCCCTCCCAGTTTAGTCAGAGCCATATTTTCCATCTACTCTCTTCCCACAGCAAGGGTAAGGGTTAAAAGCACGTTCTCACCAGTTCCACATTGAAAATGGTACTAGACAGGGATGCCTTCTCTCCCCTGCTCTTTTTATCTTGACTATGGAGACACTTATACAAAAAATAAGGCAAACCCCAGAGATATATGGGCTGAAGGTGGATAACCACATCCATACAACAGCAGCTTTTGCAGACGACTTAGTCGTCTTGCTTACCAATCCGGCTGAGGCTGTCCCATCAATCCAGCACCTATTTGAAATTTATGGTAAAGCTTCTTACTTTAAAATTAATCTGAATAAATCAGAGATTTTAAATGTTTGTGCCTCCCCTTCAGAATTCCGTCTAACCCCGATCTCCTTAACTCTCTTAACTATGTCCCCCTACTTTCTAATATTAAAATGCAAATATGACTCTTCCGTTCACGTCCTGGGTGAGCCGCAAAAACATATTAAAAACCTATATTTTTTCCAAAGTCATGTATTTATTACAAACCATTCCCATTACTATGCTTAAACTCCTTTTTTTTTTGGCCAACTTCGTGGTTTGTTTACTGGGTTCTTGTGGAAGGACAGAATCGCTCTCCTAACTAGGAAAAAACTGCAGGGAGGTTTTGCACTTCCTGAGATTTACACGTATTATAGAGTGAATCCTATTTCTTGCTTGCTAGACTTTATTTCACCATCTCCTGCCCGTATACACATAGAGATTAAAAAGACGCTTCTGGAATTACGGGCCCCTACTTTTTGTGGACCTCCAGCATAACTCCTATGAAATCCGACATAATCAGCATGATCACTAGAGACACAGTCTATAAAAACCTTAATGTCTCTATTGCAACTAACGATGTCCCATAACCTTTGATGCCAATAGGGGTTTTTATACTACCTCCTTTATATTCCCTCCTGGTTAAATACCTGTGTGGTAGATATTGTTGTACCTTGGTCCAACCTTTTTGACTCTCATAAAAAACATTTGCTCCCAACAACCTCGTTTTTGGATAATTGCTCTTTAGAGTCCCTTGGTGGGGTTCCAGACACAACCTTTCTACACAACCGGTCTTTTATACAAACATGTAGACAATTTCTCCGACAGATTTCTCGTCCACGTAGAGACTTGAATTGGGTAGAGAAACTTCTGACAGACACTTCACCTAAGGCTATATCTATGTCTAATATCTACTCGTTGCTGCTGCTACAGGAATTCTCTTCTAAACCATACTATATACGTTACTGGGAACGAGAACTTGGTAGGCAATTCTCAGAGATGGAACAAAAAACAATTTTGTCTAACTCTCAGGGCTTCTCCCGCTGTGTGAAAGTCCTGGAGTGCCCATTTAAATTACTAACTTGTTGGTACAAAATGCATGCGTTGTTCTACAGGATAAACCTATATGCCTTGAGCCTATGCTGGAGGTACTCATCTGAACCTGGTATGTTTTCTAACATTTGGTTGACCTGTCCCAAGATTGTACCCTTCTGGGAAGCGGTGAAATGAGAGAGAGAAGCAATTTGTGGGTAAATCAGTCTCTTGTCCCTGAGACTGTTCTCCTCTGGCTTCCACAGAATTCAAACCAAAGAAACATTGCTTGATCACTTGGCAGTTACAAGCGGCTAAATTGCTAAGCCCGCTACACTGGAGAGATCCAAAACCCCCCTCAATACTGCAATGGCGTGAGAACGTTCATCAGCTTTTCTGGTTTGAAGAATTAGGTGGGTGGGAGTAGAATTGAAAGCAGACATTCCTTCGTACATAGAATTCCTGGATTACACATACAACACCTCCGCACACATCCACCCCTCCCAAAATAGCAACTTGACTGGGAAAATATTCCTACAGTTTTGAATACACTTCGATTAATGTGACTATTGTCCCCCCTGATATTTTGACTATACCCTACATACATTTATTCCATTATTTCATAATTCCCTTTTTGACACCTTTCTTATAGATGTGGCGAGAAGAATCTCCGCCACAAATCTTTTAGTTTCTTGTTTCTAATCTAGTATTCTGGTCTAGACATTGATCTGCTTTGTATTGTATTGGGTGTTCTGATGTTCTGGAATACTCCTTTTGTATGATTATTTATGTGTTTATATCTTTTGCAACTTAACGCAAGTATTGAGTTCTTCTTTGCAAGGTGTGGCTTTATACTTGTAGTTATTTACTGTCACACTCCATGTGTGCTGTAAATTTCAATAAAAACTGATTTGAAAAAAATAAAAAAGTTGGTATATAAAATGAAAATGCTAGGATTGGGGAAAATATGTGTAATTGGGTCAACAACTGGCTCAGGGATAGATAACAGAGGGTGGTTATAAATGGTACATCCTCAGAGTGGGTCACCGTTACCAGTGGCGTTCCACAGGGGACAGTATTGGGTACTCTTTTTATATGTCTTTAAATGACCTGGTAGAGTTACAGAGTGTAATTTCATTATTTGCAGATGATCCTAAGATCTGCAAAGTAATCAACACAGGAGGACAATGTAATACAGAGGGATTTGGGACGCTGGAGGTTTTGGCAGAGAAATGGCAAATTAAGTTTAATGTGGATAAATGTAAGGTTATGCACTTGGGCCGAGGAAACCGATTTTACAATTATGCATTAAATGGTAAAACACTTGGTAAAACTACCACTGAAAAAGATTTTGGGATATTGGTGGACAGTATATTTACTTTTTAGCAACCAGTGCTAGGCTGCTGCCAAGGGAAATAAAATCATGGGATGCATCAATAGAGGCATAGGTGCCTGTGACAAGAAAATAGTTTTGCCTCTAAACAAATCACTAGTCAGACCACATATGGAATATCCTGTACAATTTTGGGCACCTGTGTATAAGAAGGACATGGCTGAACTAGAACAGGTGCAAAGAAGGGCGACCAAGGTAATTAAGGTAATGGGTGAATTGCAGTACCAAGAACGGTTCTAAAACCTGGGGCTATTCAGTTTAGAAAAAAAGACTGCTTAGGAGCAATCTAATTACAATGTACAAATAAATAACTTGACAGTACAGGGATCTTTCTATTGATCTTTTTACACCTAGGTCTGTAGCAAGGACAATGGGGGCATCCTCTACGTTTAGAGGAGAAAAGGTTTCACCACCATCAGACAGGGATTCTTTTCTGTGAGAGCAGTGAGATTATGGAACTCTCTGCCAAAGGATGTTGTGGTGGTTGATTCTTTAACCCCTTCCCTCTTTGGCCACTTTTGACCTTCCTGACAGAGCCTCATTTTTAAAATCTGACATGTTTCACTTTATGTGGTAATAACTCCAGAATGCTTTTACCTATCCAAGCGATTCTGAGATTGTTTTCTCGTGACACATTGGACTTTGTTACTGGCAAAATTTGCCCGATACATTCAGTATTTAATTGTGAAAAACACCAAAATTTAGCGAGAAATTGCAAAAATTTGCATTTTTCTCAATTTAAATGTATCTGCTTGTAAGACAGGCAGTTATACCACACAAATATGTTGCTAACTAACATCCCCCATATGTCTACTTTAGTTTGGCAGCGTTTTTTGAACATCATTTTATTTTTCTAGGACGTTACAAGGCTTAGAACTTTAGCAGCAATTTCTCACATTTTCAAAAAAAATTCAAAATGCTATTTTTACAGGGGCCAGTTCAGTTGTGAAGTGGTTTTGAGGTCCTTAGATATTAGAAACCCCCAATAAGTCACCCCATTTTAAAAACTGCACCCCTCAAAGTATTCAAAACAGCATTTAGAAAGTTTCTAAACCCTTTAGACATTGCGCAGGAATTAAGGCAGATAAAGTAGAGGTGAAATTTACAAAGTTCATTATTTTTTTCCAGAAATTCACTTTGAATCCATTTATTTTGTACCACAAAAGGTTTAACCAGAGAAATGCAACTCAATATTTATTGCCCAGGTTCTGCAGTTTTAGGAAATATCCCACATGTGGCTTTAGTGTGCTACTGGATTGAAGCACCGGCCTCAGAAGCAAAGGAGCACCTAGTGGATTTTGGGCCTCCTTTTTATTAGAATATATTTTAGGCACCATGTCAGCTTTGAACAGGTCTTGTGGAACTAAAACAGTGGAAACCTCCCAAAAGTGACTCCATTTGGGAAACTACACCCCTCGAGGAATTTATTTAGGGGTGTAGCAAGCATTTTGACCCGCCAGTTTTTTTGCAAAAATTTTTGGAACTAGGCCATGAAAATGAAAATCTTAATTTTTTCAAATAAAATGTAGGTTTTGCTAATTTTTTTTCATTTCCAAAAGAACTAAAGTAGAAAAAGCACCACAACATTTGTAGAGCAATTTCTCCCGAGTAAAACAATACCCCACATGTGGTAATAAACGGTTGTTTAGACACACGGCAGGGCTTAGAAGGGAAAGAGCACCATTTGGCTCTTGGAGCTCAAATTTAGCAGGAATGGTTTGCAGAGGCCATGTCGCATTTGCAAAGCCCCTGAGGGGACAAAACAGTGGAAACCCCCAACAAGTGACCCCATTTTGAAAACTACACCCCATGAGGAAATTGTCTAGGGGTACAGTGAGCAGTTTGACCCCACAGGTGTTTTACAGAACTTATTGGAAGTAGGCCGTAAAAATGAAAATCTACATTTTTTTCAAAGAAAATGTAGGTTTAGGTATTTTTTTTTTTCATTTCCACAAGGACTGAAAGAGAAAAAGCACCGTACCATTTGTAAAGCAACTTCTCCCGAGTAAAAAAATACCCCACATGTGGTCATAAACATCTGTTTGGACACACGGTAGGGCTCAGAATGGAACTAGCACCATTTGGATTTTGGAATGGTTTCTGGGCGCCATGTCACATTTGCTGAGCCCCTGTAGTACTAGTACAGTGGAAATACCCCAAAAGTGATTCCATTTGGGAAACTGCACCCCCTGAGGAATCATCTAGGGGTATAGTGAAAATTTTGTTCCCAAAGGTTTTTTGCTGAATTAGAATTAAGCCATGAAAATGAAAAAAAAAAAAAAATTTCCAAGAAGATCTAGTTTTAGATCAACATTTTTCATTTTTACAAGGAATAGAGAAGAAAAAGCTCCCCAACATTTGTAAAGTAATTTCTCCCAAGTACGGTAACACCCCATATGTGGTTATAATCAGCTGTTTACGTATATGGGAGCATTCAGAAGAAAAGGAGCAGTATTTATCTTTTGGAGCGTAGATTTTGCTGAAATGGTTTGCGGACGCCATGTTGCATTTGCAAAATCACTGATGTACCAAACAAAAGTGACCCCGTTTTAGAAACTACACCCCTAATGGCATTTATCAAGGGGTGTAGTGAGAATTTAGACTCCACAGGTGTTTTTCAGAAATGAATACACAGTGGATGGTGCAAAGGGAAAATTGCAATTTCTCCACTGATCTGCCCATTCACCGCACAATATGTTGTGACCCTAGAGAATCTTACCCCATAAATTGTTAAGCGGGTTCTCCCGGGTATGGTAATGCCTTACTTGTGGCCATAAATTACTGTTTGGGCACACTGTAGGGCTAAGAAGGGAAAGACCGCCATTTTGAGCATGGATTTTGCTTGGTAATAGTTGTGTTTGGGGTTTTGCTGGTATTTCAGTTTATAATGTGGGGGCATATGTAATCTGTGCAGAGTACATCAGGGCATAATAAGAGGGTATAATAATGGGGTAAATAATACAATTATCCATAGATGTGTTTTACGCTGTGAAGCGATCCGTTATGCACAGGCCGGTGTCGCACTGATAAACAGTTTTCTTTCTTATCCCTCTTTTGTAACGCTCTGCACCTTTTGGGGACTTTTTCTCCTTCGTAGTTTTGGAAATATTGCTGGCAAAGTTTTGCGCTGGTATAATACGGGCACCCTCGCTTCCAGCGGATGTGCTATGTCCCTTCCCTTTCCAAGTTCCTAAATACTAGGGCCCTGAAACTGAAGGAATGTTCCCCACCGGCCTGCGCATTGAGATGATTTTTCATCACCGCATTACTAGTGCCATAACTTTTTTATTTTTCAGTTGATTGAGCGGTGTGCGGACTTGTTTTTTTGCGAGACGGGCTGTAGATTTTATTGGCACCATTTTAGAACACATACGACATTTTGATCACTTTTTATTTCATTTTTTGGTAAAGGAAATTACTAAAAACAAGCAATTCTGGAATAGTTTTTTATTGGGTTTTTTTTCGGCATCCACAGTGCGTTCTAAATTACATGTTAGCTTTATTCTGCGGGTCGATAAGATTACGGCGATACCAAATTTATATTGTTTTTTTTTATGTATTGCAATTTTTGCACAATAAAATCACTTTTTTTATAAAATCATTTGTTTTCTGTGTCGCCATATTCTAAGATCCATAACTTTTTTATTTTTGCGTGCACAAAGCGGTGTCAGGGATTATTTTTGGCGGGACGGATTGCCGTTTTTATTAGTACTATTTTGGACTAAATGTGACTTTTTGATCACTTTTTATAGCATTTTTTGGAAGGAGATGTGACCTAAAAACAAAGATTCTGGCGTTGTTTTTCATGGGTTTTTTTTTTTACGCCGTTCACCGTGAGGGATAAATTACATAATAGTTTTGTAGTTTGGGTCGTTACGGACGCGGCAATACCAATTATGTATAGTTTTTCATTTTTACGGTTTTTCCCATAATAAAAGACTTACTATGGGAAAAAAGTCAGTTTAGCTTTATTTTTATTTGAAATGTGTGTGTTTTTATTGTTTTACCACATTTTTATTAACTTTTTTTACTTGTCCCACTAGGGGACATGAGGGCCTGATGCCCCGATCGCTACTCTAATACACTGCACTACATACGTAGATTGCGTCACTGGGTTGCCGGTCGGGTTAATCTATTGAGCGCAGCATCTGAGGGGTTAATCTGCCGGATCGGAGAATAGCTCCGGCCCTGGCAGTTACAGGAGGGTGCCAGCTGTATAATACAGCTGTCACCCCGCGGTGATGGTGCCGGCTCTGCTTCTGAGCCTGCGCCGTAACTGTACTTCGCTTTGCGGGAACACCTTCCCGGCAGCACCGTATATATACGGCGGATGTCGGTGAAGGGGTTAAACAAGTTTAAGAAGAGCCTTGATGCCTTTCTTCAAAAATATAATATTACATGTTATAAGTACTAGATTCTGGAGATGAAATTTTTACCCTAATGAGGCATAATTATGCTAATGCTAATGCATCAACCGCATGGGCGCTTTGCCTTCCTCTGGATTAACACGGTAGGATTATAGTTTGGACTTAATGGACCTGCGTCTTTTTTCAATCTTATCAACCATGTAACTATAACACGTAATAGATATTGATACATTCTATCTGAATTCCATATTTGAAGATCAGAAATATATAGAGAGGTTAGAGATCCCTAAGGTATGTGGGCAGCACTAGGATTCTTGAATTCAAAATTTCATTCAGGCATCGCCTCTAACACTTTAATCGATAGGATCCGTTCTTAATGTGATTATTCATAAACTGACAGAGAATAGAACATACCTACGTTTTCTAAAAGGGGCTGTTGCATCCAAACATTTTCTTCCAAAGTACTCAAGTACTTGGGATATAAAGCCTGTTTTGTCATATTTAAGCCTACTAGGTGACTCCAATATATCTCTCCGCTGGATCTGTATAAAACTAGCATAACCTTTTTCTCCTCCTATGGCTGCTAGACCAATGCAGTTAACTTTGATTCACGTAGTGGAGCCGTGGCTCTCACAGACCTCTAAGGGTCTGTTCACACGGCCTATTTTCAGGCGTTTTTCGGGCCGTAAACGCCCCGAAAAGCGGGTGAAAATACGGTGCTGAACGCCCCCGAACATTTGCCCATTGATTTCAATGGGAAAAACTGCATTTTGTTTCCACGGGGCATTTATTACGTGCCAGTTTTTTTAAAAAAACAGCGCGTAAAAAATGCCCCATAAAAAAAGTGCATGTCACTTCTTGAGCCGTTTTTACATACTTTGAGGGCTTATTCAGATGAATGTGATATACGTCCGTGCAACGCGCGTGATTTTCACGCGTGTCACACGGACCTATATTAGTCTATGGGGCCGTGCAGACAGTTACGTGATTTTTAAACAGCGTGAGTCCGCTGCGTAGAAGTCACGACATGTCCATTCTTTGTGCGTTTTTCGCTTATCACCCACCCATTGAAGTCAATGGGTGTGTGAAAATCACGCATGCCACACGGAAGCACTTCCGTGGGACAAGCGTGATTCGCGCAACAGCTGTGAAAAGGATGATTGAAAACAGAAAAGCACCACATGCTTTTCTGTTTACAAACATCCAAACAGAGTGTCATAATGATGGTGGCTGCGCGAAAAGCATGCAGCCGCGCATCATACGGGGCTGACACACGGAGCTGTCAAGTGCCTTTTTGCGCGCGCAAAACGCAGCGTTTTTTGCGTGCGCAAAACGCACACGCTCGTGTGAATCTGGCCTAAAGGTTATCATATTATTTTAAAAGGCAGGACTAAGACCTCACATATCGATAATAGTCCTATAGAGATCGATCTATTGGAGGATGTGGTGGATTCATCTCTCTGTTAAAATCTTATCTAGATAATACATACACATTAAGGGGAAACATTAGTTTGCTTGTAACTTTGAGAAAACCGCTTAGGAAAGCCACAGTCATTACCACAGTTGGATACACTTGGCTATGCGAAGCACAGATATAGACACCAGTATCTTTAAAGAGCATTCCATAAGAAGCGCCGCTTCCTCTAGGGCAGCGGCTAAAGGAATACCTTTGGATTCCATTCTTAAGCCAGCTAGATGGTCATTAGAGAGGACCTTTAAAACACTACTGGAGACCCTATGACATAGAACAAATGATTTATGATGACCGCAGCCGTTACATTACCCCCCCCTTTTACGCCCCTCTTAGTCGGTCCAGAGAGTACGAGGAATTTTTATTGAGGGTAGCAGCATTAAGATTCCCTTCTGGCTCCAAGGACATCTCCTCAGGACCAAACCCTTTCCAGACCACTAAATAGAAAGTCCTTCCTCCTACTGTCTTGGAGTCTAGAATCTCCTTCACATCGAACACGTCAGAAGTACCGCTGGGAGCAACTGCAGAACTAGGAGATATACTGTAGCGTTTCAGAACCACAGGCTTAAGGAGGGACACATGGAATCAGTTGGGAATCCTGAGAGTTGGAGGCAACCGAAGTTTATAGAACACGGGGTTTATACGTTGTAGAACTTCGAAAGAACCAAGGAATCTGGAAGCGAATTTGTGAGGGTGAATCTTGAGGCGAATGTTTCTCGAGGATAGCCATGCCTGCACTCCAGGAGAGAATTAAGGAGGACCCTTTTTTTTTTTCATGTGATCCACTGCCTGAAGGATCGCAGACTGTTTGCTGCCAGATGTGAATAAAAGTCCAAAGTGAAGAGTTAGCTGCCGGAACTTGAGTCATGGCTAGCACAGGAAGAGGAACTCATGGATGTTGGTTGTACACAATGTAGAAAGGAGACGAGGCAGTAGACTCCTTTGTATGATTGTTGTAAAGAATTCCACCCAAGCCAGAAGTTGTACCCAATTGTCATGTTGGGCGGAAACTAAATGACTAAGGTAATTCTCTAAAATTTGATTGGTCCCCTCCACTTGACCATTGGACTGTTGGTGATAGGCAGAAGAGAAGTCCAGCTTTATGTCTAGCAGGTTGCACAGAGCTCTCCAGAACTTGGACGTAAACTGTACACCCCGATCCGAGTCAATATGCATATGTAGTTCGTGCACAATAAATAGATTTGCCAGACGAGGAGCAGATGGAAGGCCAGTCAAAGAAATAAAATGTGCCATTTTAGGGAAACGGTCCACCACTACCCAGACCATAGTACATCCAGCTGAAGGAGGAAGGTCTGTAATGAAGTCCATAGCGATATGTTGCCAAGGGGCATCGGGGACAGGCAGGGGTAGTAGCAGACCAGCAGGTTTCGAGCGGGTAGTCTTGTTCGAGGCACAGTTCGTACAGGAGGAAGGAAACATAATCCACAACATCTCTAGGCAGCGTGGGCCACCAGTAATGATGAGCTATCAAGTCCTGTATCTTTCGGACACCAGAGTGCCCAGCCAGTCTGGAGCTTTGTCCCCAGAGGAGAATTCTCTTCCTGTCTGCAAGACAAACAAAAGTCTTTCCAGGAGGAATGTCTCTAATTTGCAGAGGGTTAGCGACAATACTCCTAGAAGGATCTATGATATATTGAGGAATTTCCTCAGTCATTAGTTTCAAAATATCGAGAGAGGGCATCCACCTTCACATTCTTGTCTGCAGAACGGAACATCTGAGATGCATCAGGATGATGGAGAACCGAGGCTGAAGTGAAAGCGCTCTTGAGGTTTACATAGTTTGTACGGTTGAAAAAAGACACATGTCCATCAAGTTCAACCAAGCGATGGGAAAAGGGAAGGGAAAAATGTCTACACATAGGAGCTAATATTTTTTCGTTATAGGAAATTATCTAAGCCTTTTTTAAAGCCATCTACTGTAGCTACTGTGACCAGCTCCTGGGGGTAGACTATTCCATAGATTCACAGTACTCACAGTAAAGAAGGCTTGTCGCCTCTGCAGATTGAACCTTTTTTTTTCTCCAGACTGAGGGAGTGCCCCCTTGTTTTTTTTAGGGGGCTTTACATGGAACAGGTTTTCACCATATTTTTTTGTATGTGCCATTCGTATAGTTATATAAGTTAATCATGTCCCTCCTTAGTCATCTCTTTTCAAGACTAAATAGATTTAATTATTTTACTCTTTCCTCCTAACTTAGATTCTCCATGCTCCTTATTAGCTTTGTTGCTCTAATTTATATTTTTTCCAACTCCAGGACATCCTTTCTATGAACTGAAGCCCAGAATTGAACTGCATATTCTAGATGAGGCCTCACTAATGCTTTGTAAAGTGGTAATAGTATATCCCTGTCCCGCGAGTCCATGCCTCTTTTAATACAAGACAATATCTTGCTGGCCTTTGAAGCAGCTGATTGACATTGCATGCTGTTATTTCGTTTATGATCTACAAGTACACCCAGATCCTTCTCAACAAGTGATTCCCCCAGTATAGCTCCCCTTAGAACATTTGATGCATGCAGATTGGTTGTACCCAGATGCGTATCTCTACATTAAACTTGATTTGCCAAGTTAATGCCCAAACACTTAAAGAGGCTCTGTCACCAGATTCTCAAATCCCTATCTCCTATTGCATGGGATCGGTGCTGCAATGTAGATAACAGTAACGTTTTGTTTTTTTTAAAACGTTCATTTTTGGCCAAGTTATGAGCTATTTTTTATATATATATATATATATATATGCAAATGAGGTTTGAAATGGACAACTGGGCGTTTTTTTTCCGTTATGTCCAACTGGGCGTGTATTGTGTTTTTAACTGGGCGTGTTTACGTGTATGACGCTGACCAATCAGTGACCAGTCGGCATCATACACTCATCTCCATTGATTTACACAGCAGCGATGTGCAGCCACATAAACCGAGATTAACGTTAATCAAGTGTCCTGATAATGAATACACATGATCTTTCAGCCTGGACGTCATGTGTATTCAGAATCCTGACACTTCTGACTCTTTTCTTTTGAGATTTCTAGCAAGTGAAACGAAATCTCGTTTACCTCCGTAATCTCGCGAGATTTCGCTTCCCTTGCCGGAGTCTCACAGAAAAGATTCAGAAGTGTCAGGATTCTGAATACACATGACGTCCAGGCTGGATGATCACGTGTATTCATTATCAGGACACTTGATTAACGTTAATCTCTGTGTATGTGGCTGCACATCGCTGCTGTGTAAATCAATGGAGATGAGTGTATGATGCTGACTGGTCACTGATTGGTCAGCGTCATACACATAAACACGCCCAGTTAAAAACACAATACACGCCCAGTTGGACAGAACGAAAAAAAAACGCCCAGTTGTCAATTTCAAACCTCATTTGCATATATATAAAATAGCTCATAACTTGGCCAAAAATGAACGTTTTAAAAAAAAAAACAACTTTACCGTTATCTACATTGCAGCGCCGATCCCATGCAATAGGAGATAGGGATTTGAGAATCTGGTGACAGAGCCTCTTTAATGTGTTCAAATCAGCTTGCAGTTTTCGAACATCTTCCATAGACTGAACAATACTACATAGCTTGGTGTCGTCTGCAAAAATAGAAATAGTGCTACTAATCCCATCCTCTATATCATTAATAAATAAATTGAATAATAGCGGTCCCAGCACGGAACCCTGGGGTACACCACATATAACCGGGGACCATTCAGAGTAGGTCTTTGACCACAACTCTCTGGATACGGTCCTTGAGCCAGTTCTTAATCTATTTACAAACTATACTTTCTAAAACTATAGTCCTTAATTTACCCATTAGACGTCTATGAGGGATGGTGTCAAATGCCTATGCAAAGTAAAAAAATACTATATCCACAGCAGCCCCTCTGTCTTAAGTATTTTTTGCCACATAATCCTGTATATAGTACCTCAATTGCCCCCCAAACATTTTCCCCACAATTCATGTTAAGCTTACTGGTCTATAATTACTCGGGGAAGACCTAGAGCCCTTTTTGAAAATAGGCACTACATATGCCCTGCACCAGTCCCTTGGCACTATACCAGTCACCAGAGAATTCCTGAATATTCTGAACAGGGGGACAGAAATAACTGAACTAAGTTCTTTAAGAACTCTAGGGTGTAACCCATCTGGTCCCAGAGCCTTGTGTACATTTATTTTATTAAACTTTGCTTATCTACATTCAGCCAATTCAGTATATCAACCAATATATTAACAGCACTGGCACCAACTACATCAGCTGCTCTTTCTTCTGTTGTATATACAGAGCTGAAAAACCCATTTAGTAACTGCCTTCTCTTGATCCCCTGTGACCAACTCCCCATTACCACTATTTGGTCCTACATGTTCAGAACTTTGGCTTTTTTTCCATTTGCATACTTGAAGATTTTTGGGGGATTTGTTTTACTATCATTGGCCACCTGCCTTTCACTTTTTTTTTTTGCTGATTTTATTACCTTTTTTACAGATTTTAATAAGCTCTTTAGAATTTACAAAGGCTACTGCTGTACCCTCAGATTTGTATTTTTCATATACCCTTTTTTTTTTATTTATTTTTTTAAACATATATTGCCCTTTTTACAGAAGGTTGATAAAAGCTGACTCTCCAGAGGCCAAACCTTGGTGTTCACCTCTTCTTAGTGAAAGCAAAGATTAGAGCAGTCAGAGGCGAGAAGTTCGGGATAAATTGCTGGAAGAAGTTTGTGAATCCCAAGAATTGTATTGACCGAAGACCCTGTGGACGTGGCCACTCTAAGAGAGACCTTACCTTTTCTGGATCCATCTTAAGTCCGCGATCAGAGACCATGTAGCCCAGGAGAAGCAGAGCGTTCCTTTCGAACGCACACTTTTCGAGTTTATCATATAAGTGATTCACCCTTAACCGCAACAGAACTTTGCAAACATGCTACCAATGCATAGACCAATCGGGGGAGTAGATCAGGATGACGCCCAAATTGATCACCACACAGACATACAGCAGATCCTGGAAGATGTCATTTACAATCCAAAGGGCATCATGAGATATTCGTAGTAACAATCTTGGGTGTTGCATTCGGCTTTCCACTCATCGCCTTTGCGGATACGGATCAAGTAATAAGCCCCACGTAGATCCAGCTTTGTGAGCACCTTGGCCTCACAAATTTTGTCGAAGAGCTCTGAAATGAGCGGGGAGGGGTACTTGTTTTTGACCCCGATTTTGTTCAAACCTCGGTAGTCGATACAAGGATGAAGAGATCCATCTTCTTCAAGAAGAAGAATCCGGCTCCAGCCAGGAGGAATATTTCCGGATAAACCCTATCTCAAGGTTCTCTTTAACATACACGGACGTGGCCAGGGTCTCCGGCAGAGAGAGAGTATAGACTCGTCCACGAGGGGGTGAGACATCAAGAAGCAATTCAACAGGGCAATGGTAGATGCGATGGGGAGGAAGAGTCTGTGCCTCCTTCTTGCTAAAGACGTCCACAAAACTGGCATAATGTGAGTGCAGATCGGAGAATGACTGAGGCAGTGGAGGCAAAACAGGACTAACCTGTAGCAGACAGCGATGAAAGCACTTGGATCCCCATAGGAGGGCTTCACCGGAACTCCAGTCGAGAACTGGAGCATGTAGACTAAGCCAAGGCAAGTCAAGCAGAATAGGCTTTAGGCAAGACGAGAAAGGCAATCTGTTCCGAGTGAAGAACTCCGGCTTGTAGTGTCAGCGGTTTAGTGTCGGACACAATAGGATCCGGCAATGGTAGTCCATTCACAGAGGCAACAACCCGGGGTCTCTCCAGAGGAACCGTGGGTAGATGCAGGTGATCCACTAGATCCTGCTGGATAAAATTTGTAGTTGCTCCGGAATCCAGATAGGCAGAGGAGGTGTGTGATCTCCCTCCAGAGACCATATTGTAGGAATAGTTAATTTGGGGTCGGATTTGGAATTTGACGTCGTTCCACTTAGGGTTGTGTCTCCAATCAACCCTAGGTGCTGGAGTTTCCCTGCTTTTGTGGACATTGACGCACAAAATTGCCGCTAAAGCCACAATACAGACACAGACCTGAAGAGCGTCTGCACGGTTTCTCCTGCTCGAACAATTAGATTTTGTCCACCTGCATTGGGAGCCAGTCTGTAGAAACGTCTCTCCCACCGAACCTCCTGAGCACGTTTCTGGATCCTCATGTCGACCCAGCTTTCCAACCGGATTTGAGCATCAAGTGTGGAACAAAGATCGCGAGCTTCTTGCTCGTCTTTGATCTGCGTGGAAAGTCCCTGCCAAAAGGTCTCCACGAAGGCCCCCCTGTTCAACGCCAGCTCCGCCACCAGTGTATGGAAGGAGATGGCATACTCTCTTACCGTCAACTCCCCTTGCTTGAGGGTTGGCAGCTGCAGAGGATGGTCTACCCGGCTCCTCGAACACAGTACGAAAAGTTTCTGAAAACAGTGCTAGATCCGAGAATTCCGGGCCCTCCCATTCCAAGGTGGGGTTTGCCCAAGACAGGGCCTTTCCAGCGAGAAGAAATATTATGAATGCTACCTTGACCTCATCAGAGGGGCAGAGATGAGCACGCAGTCTAAAGTGAATGGTACATTGATTTATGAAACCTCTACAGGCTCTAGGATCTCGTCATAGCGAGGTGGCTGAGGTAGCAAAACTGTAGATCCGGAACAGGCAGGAGGTAGTGGAACAGCAGCAGCATCCAGAGGAGGAGCAGGAGGATGATCCTGGTGAGCACGCAAGTCATGCATGTCCATTTCCATAATTTGAAACGCTGTCTTAGGTTGACAAGCGGGTTCCATGGCGTGAGCGTATTGTCATGATCTAGGGGTAAGTGTACCTACTAGGCCGCTCCGCTGTAGCGGAGTGGCGGCTGGCCAAATAAGTCTATGCAAAGTCTTTCGCACTAGAGTACCTGTAAGAGTCCAGGCAGTAGGAGAGGCTTTGGCACGGATGGAGCTTCACGTGGTGGATGACGCCTGACGTAGTGGATGACGCCAGACTCGGCAGATGATACCCACGACTCCAACTAAAGGCTTAGGCACAGGAAACCATACAGCAACAGGAAGCAGGATACGAGAACGCTTGGAGCAGGATACAACTAAGGGACCATTTTTAATACGAACATGGGTAGACAACAACAACGCTCAGGGAAGGAGTGGGAGGGTGGAGCCCGTTTTATAGTCCAGGTTGATTTGGAGATTGGTTAGGAAACTTTAGTATGTGTGCTGGCCCTTTGAGGCCGGGTACGAGCGCAGACCTTAGAAGTCAGTACAGGACAGGACTGCCGCGTGAGCTGGCGTCTCCGATGAGGGAGACCCTGGTAGGGGGCCATTTGTTTGCGCCCGTGAGACGGTGGCCGACCACAGCCGTTACACTAATTACATTACACGGCGTTGCGCTTTATTCCAGGCACTATCAGGAATCAGAAACAGATGCCTCTTTAACATACTTCGGAGGTCAAGAAGTGATGCCTTGAGGGACAAACTACATTAGTTGATCAGACAACTCGTATTAGGATTTCTGAAGTTAAAAAAATGTACATATATTGTAGTTATGATGCAATAACTATACAGTTATAGTTTGAAATATGTGGTAGCCATTAAAATTCACTTTGATACATGATCTTGCCTGCTGAATATTTTTGCCCATTTGAGTTGACATAATTGCATATCTTTCTTCTATGGACGAGGTCTTTACACTGAGCCTCTTGGAAAAATTCTGAGGTACTGCTGCACACGGGAGTACCTCACTTGACCCCACTGTTACGCGGAGGTAGTGCAGACCGGTTTTTTTCTCGCCAATTTCAGGAGGCGCCCGCCAGTACCCAATAGCTGTTGCTAGGTAACTGGCCTATTCTCTAGAACAAACGCAGTTTGCAGAACATAGATTCCTGCAAACTGAACTTTCTCGAGTCCTAATCAACCCATTTGTACCATAATATAAGACCAGGGGGAGCAGCACTGCATAACTATGTAGACTTGCTGTTCAGAACTCTTGGAAAGCTGAGTGACAATGCTATATGGTAACTATATTGGGATTGTACATCATTTTTTGTCACCTAACTTTTCTAGAAATGTATATAACGAAGCACCTCACTACTTAATTTTTCCAATCTACAAAGTTTTGGGATAAATGCCTAGATTTGTCCCCCTTTGAAACACTGTTGTTGATTTCTATATTTCTCTATCACCCCATTTTTTCAATTTAGCTTTGGAGCCATTTTCTTGTTACATTCCAGTGTAATAAAAGGGATTAGTATAGGAGGAGTTGGAGGTGTGTTTGGCATTATTCGCCAATGATCTATTTTATACAACTTCTGGATAAACTGTTCTGGATATAAGATTATTAACGGCAAATCTGAAATATTTATGTTGGGAAGGGAAGAGGGATGTGCGTGAAATAGTAGTTATGGTTTAAAATCAATACAACAAGACTTATACAGTACATTTTGGGATGCATTTATTTTATTATCCAAATAAAATGTATTGTTTGAACTTTACAGGAGATTTTAATAAATGGAAATAATTCCCGCTTTCTGTCACAGGTCAATGTCATCTGATTAAAATTATTTGTTTTCCTAAACTATTATATCCAGTTCAGATGTTGCTATTATTCCTTAAATGAACACAAATTTTTAAACAACTTATGCTATCCTAACAGTACATGTGAAATAGATCAATTTTGTAATTTACTTACTGTTAAAATTCAGTTTTATCCATTCAAATTCTGTGTGAAGTTACTGCCACTAAGTGCCTCTCTTCCTGTGATCTGCTGTCCACCATCCGTCAAGCAAAATCCATCCCTAGTTACAGGCGGACTGCAGGAAGCGGGGGGGGGGGGAACATTTTCACTGCCTGCCTATTCAAGTCTATGGAGAGGGGAGGGAGAATAGGAGGAGGAAGCAGAGAGAGTCAGCAGAGCCACACTGTTAATACCAATCTAGGGCGGAGCAGAAGTAGAGTGAAGCAGACACAGAAAGACATGCTGCAGCGGCTTCCATTTAAGTTATATTTCACCCCAGTTCTGAATTCTCCGCTACACTAATTACTGCTATATAATGTTGTTCATGCTGCTGCTTCTATATAGATATGAGATAGAGCTAAGAGAGCAGAATTCTCCTCTTCCATGTGTGCAGTCTATAGAAGACATGGTAGCCGTTAGGCTCCACCCACTAGCTAAATGAAAACTGAGAATTGGAGAGCCTGCAGAGAGGAAGGCTTCTAAAAAAGTGCAGCATAGAAGTCCTATTATAGCCCAAAATAGTGTTATTCCTTATGTACACACATATGACCGTTTATTTTGAAAAGTCACTTGAAAGATTAGGCATGCTTTAAATGTAAGGACACTAGTCTTAGTATATTAAAGGGTTTTTTTCAACTTCCACATTTGACATATACACAGGATATGCCATAAATGTCTGATAGATGCAAGTTCTAGCACTGAAACCCACACTATTGTCGAGAATGGGGGTCACCCTCGTTTTGCTTGGTGAGACGCCCACTGGCCGCAGATTCCTGGTGGTGGCATGCGTGCGGCTCTCTCCAATCTGTTGTTTGGGAGTTACATAAACAGCCGAGCAGCACTTGCTTGGCTGTTTCTGTACCTCGAAAAGAATGAAGAGAGGCCCCCTCTCCACTAGTATCTGTCTGTAATCTGCAGACCAGTAGCCGCCTCACCAGGCGAAACGGGGGTCCCAGAGCTGAAACCCACATCTCAGATGTTTAAGGCATATTCTGTGGTATGCCATAAATTTCTAAATTGGGAATACTCCTTTAATATTAAAGGCCTTTCTAAACATATTTGGGGGGGGGGGCAAGTATATGGTGGTATGGCTCTGCCAGATATTAGCATGTATGGTATAGCCATGTCTGGTATAGCCAGTCTAATGAGAATAGTAGGCAATTGGTTGATGGAATGGATTAAATCCATCTGGAAGTGTCACTGATCATTGTTTCATCGCTGAGTGCTATTTTGCACTCAAAAAAAGAAAGAATTGGGACGTGGCTTGGATGCCGAACAGAGCGGTCGCATCTCCTTGAGCTCCGCTCTGAGATCTCCGAGCTACGACCTCAGCGACAAAATATACTCACCAGGTTGCAGGTCCTGGTGTCTCTGGGAGAGCAGCAGCATGATGACCCGGACAAAGTCCCTGAAAACGGGGCCCAAGCGCCTCACAGACTTATTCACAGGGAGGGAGCACAAGCATGGCGGTGAGGCGTCTTCCTCTGCAGGAGTCCCGCCCGTCCCGCCTTCATCGTCCGGGGGAGAATCGGAGGGGATCCTTCCAGGTTGGCAACCGAGGGTGAGTCTGTGCCCTATGGAGAAGGGGAATCAGGCTCACAATGTGCAGCTTCACTGGGAGCTGGACGCTTTGCTGAAGTATCAGCCATCCCCACACCTAAAATGGCGTCTTCCCCTCAAGCACCAGGGGAGACTCCCCTCCCCAGTCCAGCAGGACTGATAGTCAACCAAGACCCTTGCATTGCAGATGTATCCTCACACTCTGTGGCCATAGAAGACATACCCTCATCTGATCAAGCTGCATCAGAAGCCTTTATAAAAAATGTGGTATTAGCCCTCAGAGGCTCCTTTCAAAATGATTTATTGGGGTTCTCCATAAAGCTTTCTAACGCCTTTGATGACCGAGGAGACCATGTGGAGTCTAAAATGAGTGAACTCACGAACGCTCATAATGATATTGTGGACGCTCATGTGTCTTTGGAAGAAGAAATGCAAGCTTTAAAATACTAGTTAGCTGACTTGGAAGATCGTAATAGAAGGAATATTAATGTCAAATTTAGAGGAATTCCGGAGTCGGTCCAACCTTGCAACCTTACCGCATATTTGCAGTAACTTATTAAAGATTTGTTACCTGCTTCTAAACCTGGGGATATTAATATTGATAGAGCCCATAGGCTTCCTAAGCCTAATTTTATTTCTGCTGAGCTGCTAAGGGATGTGATTGCAAAGATCCACTTTTTTCATACTAAAGACTCCCTGTTGTCTGCTACACGACGAATGCTAACTCTACCTGCGCCTTATGAGAAGATACACATCTATGCAGATTTATCCCAAATGACTCTGCAAGCTCGGAGGAAATTTTTGCCTCTCACATTGGCTTTGAGGAAGAACGACGTGGGATACAGATGGGGACTTCCTGCCAAATTACTAGTATATAGGAATGGAGTCTTGCATACCATGGCGGATGTGGAGGAAGGATCCGCCCTACTTCGTAAATTGGGACTTGCGCCTATATCGCCTACCGCTGTTCCTGCTAGACGGTCCCCTTCGAGACTTTCGCCGGAGTGGATCGGAAAGCCTCGGCCTTGATCTCTTTCCGGAGTATTTGCTGCAAAATGGAGGTCGTGATGGTGTCCAAGTAGACTCTTTCCCCCCCTTGTGTTTGGTGACTCTCAGCCAGGCTGCTTGGCGGAGTTACTTCTATCACTAAGTGATGTTTAATTTTCTACAGTTTCTCTGTTTGTCCTTTCCTTCCCTGCCCTCTCCCTTTGAAATTGCTGCTCTGTGTTCAAAAACTGGCAGGGTTCTAATACGGTTTCTGATGTATATGGGGAACTTTCAATGTCTTATTTATGGCGGTTAAATTTATGTCCCTGAACACCAGAGGGCTCAATTCTCCCTTTAAGAGAGCATCAGTATGGAGAGATGCTTTAACATCTAACACCGACATTATATGTCTACAAGAGACACATTTCGCCAAATCTCACTGTCCCAAATTTACTCATCATAGGTTTCCGTTAATTTATACCTCTATTGCGGATATGAAAAGGGCGGGAGTGTTGATAGCCTTTAAGGATACAGTGTCCTTTCAAATGCAGTCTTCTGTTATTGATGAGCGGGGGAGATTTTTAGTCCTGGTGGGTTTGCTCAACAATTGTCCCGTCACCATCGCTAACATTTATGCCCCAAATGCGTCCTAAATACGCTTCCTCAACAAAATTATGCGCAAAATTCGCAAGGTTACGCAAGGGAAGCTTATAATTTGTGGGGATTTCAACATTATCCCTGATGCTCAGTGGGACTTTACTAATCAGGAGAGAAGGTCTCCCCCGACTTTATCCCCATGGTTACTTAACCCCTTCCCGACATCCGCCATATATAGACGGCGCTGCCGGGAAGGTGTTCCCGCAAAGCGCCGTATAGGTACGGCGCAGTGATGGTGCGGGCTCAGAAGCAGAGCCGGCACCATCACCGCGGGGTGACAGCTGTATTATACAGCTGGCACCCTCCTGTAACTGCCAGGATCGGAGCTATTCTACGATCCGGCAGATTAAGCCCTCAGATGCTGCACTCACCCGACCAGCAACCCAGTGACGCAATCGCTGGGTTGCTGTGGCAATTGGACGCCAGAAAATGGCGTCCAAGTCTGCCTTGTACGGGAGCCGATGAGGACCCGCCTGCGGCGAGTCCTCATAGGCCTTCTGTCAGTGAATAACTGATAGTGCTAATACACTGCACTATGTATGTAGCGCAGTGTATTAGAGTAGCGATCGGGGCATCAGGCCCTCATGTCCCCTAGTGGGACAAGTCAAAAAAGTGAATAAAAATGTGGTAAAACAATAAAAACACACACATTTCAAATAAAAATAAAGCTAAACTGACTTTTTTCCCATAGTAAGTCTTTTATGATGGGAAAACCGTAAAAATTAAAAAAAACTATACATAATTGGTATTGCCGCGTCCGTAACGACCCAAACGACAAAATTATTATGTAAATTATCCCGCACGGTGAACGCCGTAAAAAAAAACATGTTAAACAACGCCAGAATCTTTGTTTTTAGGTCACATCTCCTTCCAAAAAATGCTATAAAAAGTGATCAAAAAGTCACATTTACTCCAAAATAGTACTAATAAAAACGACAATCCGTCCCGCAAAAAATAATCCCTGACACCGCTTTGTGCACGCAAAAATAAAAAAGTTATGGGTCTTAGAATATGGCGACACAGAAAACAAATTATTTTATAAAAAAAAGTGATTTTATTGTGCAAAAGCCGCAATACATAAAAAAACTATAAAAATTTGGTATCGCCATAATCGTATCGACCCGCAGAATAAAGCTAACATGTAATTTAGGGCGCACTGTGGATGCCGAAAAAAAACCCAATAAAAAACTATTCCAGAATTGCTTGTTTTTGGTAATTTCCTTTACCAAAAAATGAAATAAAAAGTGATCAAAAAGTCGTATGTGTTCTAAAATGGTACCAATAAAATCTACAGCCTGTCTCGCAAAAAACAAGCCCGCACACCGCTCAATCAACTGAAAAACAAAAAAGTTATGGCACTAGTAATGCGGTGATGAAAAAACATCTCAATGCGCAGGCCGGAGGGGAACATTCCTTCAGTTCCAGGGCCCTAGTATTGAGGAACTAGGAAAGGGAAGGGACATAGCACATCCGCTGGAAGCGAGGGTGCCCGTATTATATCAGCGCAAAACTTTCCCAGCAAAATTTCCCAAACCATGAAGGAGAAAAAGTCCACAAAAGGTGCAGAGCGTTACAAAAGGGGGATAAGAAAGAAAACCGTTTATCAGTGCGACACCGGCCTGTGCATAACGGATCGCTTCACAGCGTAACACACATCTATGGATAATTGTATTATTTACCCCATTATTATACCCTCTTATTATGCCCTAATGTACTCCGCACAGATTACATATACCCTGATGTACTCCGCACAGATTACATATGCCACCACATTATAAACTGAAATACCAGCAATACCTCAAACAGAACTACTACCAAGCAAAATCCATGCTCAAAATGGCGGTCTTTCCCTTCTTAGCCCTACAGTGTGCCCAAACAGCAATTTATGGCCACAAGTAAGGTATTACCATACCCGGGAGAACCCGCTTAACAATTTATGGGGTAAGATTCTCTAGGGGCACAACATATTGTGCGGTGAATAGGCAGATCAGTGGAGAAATTGCAATTTTCACTTTGCATCATCCACTGCGTATTAATTTCTGCAAAACACCTGTGGAGTCTAAATTCTCACTACACCCCTTGATAAATGCCTTTTAGGGGTGTAGTTTCTAAAACGGGGTCACTTTTGTTTGGTACATCAGTGATTTTGCAAATGCAACATGGCGTCCGCAAACCATTTCAGCAAAATCTACGCTCCAAAAGATAAATACTGCTCCTTTTCTTCTGAATGCTCCCATATACGTAAACAGCTGATTATAACCACATATGGGGTGTTACCGTACTCGGGAGAAATAACTTTACAAATGTTGGGGTGCATTTTCTTCTCTATTCCTTGTAAAAATGAAAAATGTTGATCTAAAACGACATCTTGTTGGAAAAAAAATATTTTTCATTTTCATGGCTTAATTCTAATTCAGCAAAAAACCTTTTTGGATCAAAATTTTCACTATACCCCTAGATGATTCCTCAGGGGGTGCAGTTTGCCAAATGGAGTTACTTTTGGGGTGTTTCCACTGTATTAGTACTACAGGGGCTCAGCAAATGTGACATGGCGCCCAGAAACCATTCCAAAATCCAAATGGTGCTAGTTCCATTCTGAGCCCTACCGTGTGTCCAAACAGATGTTTGTGACCACATGTGGGGTATTGTTTTACTCGGGAGAAGTTGCTTTACAAATTTTATGGTGCTTTTTCTCCTTCAGTCCTTGTGGAAATGAAAAAAAATACCTAAACCTACATTTTCTTTGAAAAAATTTAAATTTTCATTTTTACGGCCTACTTCCAATAAGTTCTTTAAAACACCTGTGGGGTCAAACTGCTCACTATACCCATAGATAATTTCCTCAAGGGGTATAGTTTCCAAAATGGGGTGACTTGTTCGGGGTTTCCACTGTTTTGTTACCTCAGGGGCTTTGCAAATGTGACATGGCCTCCGCAAACCATTCCTGCTAAATTTGAGCTCCAAGAGCCAAATGGCGCTCTTTCCCTTCTAAGCCCTGCCGTGTGTCCAAATAACCGTTTATTACCACATGTGGGGTATTGTTTTACTCGGGAGAAATTGCTCTACAAATGTTGTGGTGACTTTAGTTCTTTTGGAAATGAAAAAAAATTAGCTAAACCTACATGTAATTTGAAAAAATTTAGATTTTAATTTTCATGGCCTTGTTCCAAAAATATTTGCAAAAAAACTGGCCGGTCAAAATTCTTGCTACACCCCTAAATAAATTCCTCGAGGGGTGTAGTTTCTCAAATGGGGTCACTTTTGAGGGGTTTCCACTGTTTTAGTTCCACAAGACCTGTTCAAAGCTGACATGGTGCCTAAAATATATTCTAATAAAAAGGAGGCCCAAAATCCACCAGGTGCTCCTTTGCTTCTGAGGCCGGTGCTTCAGTCCAGTAGCACACTAAAGCCACATGTGGGATATTTCCTAAAACTGCAGAACCTGGGCAATAAATATTGAGTTGCATTTCTCTGGTAAAACCTTCTGTGGTACAAAAAAAATGGATTCAAAATGAATTTCTGGAAAAAAATAATGAACTTTGTAAATTTCACCTCTACTTTGCCTTAATTCCTGCGCAATGTTTAAAGGTTTAAGAAACTTTCTAAATGCGGTTTTGAATACTTTGAGGGGTGTAGTTTTTAAAATGGGGTGACTTATTGGGGGTTTCTAATATCTAAGGACCTCAAAGCCACTTCACAACTGAACTGGCCCCTGTAAAAATAGCATTTTGACATTTTCTTGAAAATGTGAGAAATTGCTGCTAAAGTTCTAAGCCTTGTAACGTCCTAGAAAAATAAAATGATGTTCAAAAAACGATGCCAATCTAAAGTAGACATATGGGGGATGTTAGTTAGCAACATTTTTGTGTGGTATAACTGCCTGTCTTACAAGCAGATACATTTAAATTGAGAAAAATTCAAATTTTTGCAATTTTTCGCTAAATTTTGGTGTTTTTCCACAATTAAATACTGAATGTATCAGGCAAATTTTGCCAGTAACAAAGTCCAATGTGTCACGAGAAAACAATCTCAGAATCACTTGGATAGGTAAAAGCATTCCGGAGTTATTACCACATAAAGTGAAACATGTCAGATTTGAAAAATGAGGCTCTGTCAGGAAGGTCAAAAGTGTCCAAAGAGGGAAGGGGTTAAAGAGGACTTATATGACTCGTTTCGGTGCATGAATGCCACTTCCAGAGAATTCACTTTTTTTATTCCACGAGACATCGCTCCTTCTCCAGAATAGATGTTTTTTTGGTAGATAAGAATTCTATTTCTTGAGTTAAAGCTTCTGAGATAGGACAAATAACATGGTCAGATCATGCTCTCACATATCTCCTTCTTTCTTTAGGACACGCCCCCTCGCCACGGTTTTCATGGCAGATCAATAATTTTCTTATAAGTCTCCCCAAATATAAAGATCTCCTCCCAATTGCAGGAATATTTCCTACTGAATGGATCCCCAGAGCGGAGTCCATTTACTATATGGAACACCCACAAAGCAGTCATGAGAGGGTTTTTGATACAACAGGGGGCACGGTATAAAAAATTTAATATGGCCACTTTGGCATCTTTATTGTCTGACATGCGTTCTGTGGAACAAGAACTTCAACAAAATAAGTCACCCTCCCTGCATGATAAACTCATGACCCTCAGAAGGAATTTGAAAGCCCTCCTTATAGATGAATTTGATAAAAAGATTGCTTCCTTAAGGTTGAACTATTATACTTCCTACAATAAAGCTAGTAAACTGATGGCGCATAGAATTAAACAACGCCAACTAAAAACTAAAACAACTCCTCTAGACTCACTAACAGATGGGTCAAAAATTACTAATCCCCAGATAATAGTGAATCAATTTAGCTCTTACTATTCTAAATTATATAACTTGAAGTCAGATCCCAGCACTCTGCAACCCTCAGATAGGGATATACAGACCTTTTTAGAGTCGGTTCATCTGCCTTCTATATCTTAGGACCAATTATTTATTTTGAACGCCCCTATTTCCCATATAGAAGTATTTAAAATAATCCACCTATCTAAAACCAATAAATCTCCCGCGCCTGACGGATTCTCTAACGAATACTACAGAGCCTATGGCTCCATCCTCGCTCCCCATCTAACTGCAGTCTTTAATAAAGCAATGTCGGAAGGAAATATGCCCCAGGAGATGGTAGAAGCCACGATAGTGACGATCCCTAAACCAGGGAAATCTCCTACAACCCCGGCCAATTTTAGACCCATCTCCCTTCTGAACTGTGATACTAAACTATACGCCAAACTCCTTGCCATCCGTCTATTAGATATCCTGCCCACATTAGTCCACTCTGATCAGGTTGGTTTCACAAAAGGGAGGCAAGCTCCTGATGGTACTAGACGGATAATTGATCTCATAACTAGGGTAGGACAGACTCGAGCGCCTTCTCTCCTTACCCTGGATGCAGAGAAAGCGTTCGATAGAATACACTGGGGGTTTGTATTTTCGGCCTTGACGAAGTTTGGATTCATGGGGAACATATTTAAAGCTATACAAGCGTTATACACCCTGCCTACTGCTAAAGTTCTTTCTAATGGTTTCCTGTCCACTCCCTTCCATATTACCAATGGCACTAGACAAGGGTGTCCGCTATCCCCCTTGTTATTCACATTGGTTATGGAACCCCTGGCGGAATCTATATGCTCTAATTTACTTATTCGAGGTATTCCAGGGGGATTTAGACAACATAAAATTGGATTATTCGCTGATGACATTATTTTGACGATTTACTGACCCTCTGCCTTCTTTAAGCGAAATTTCTCAAACTATTTCCAGATTTGGGTTAATATCTTACTATAAAGTGAATGCCTCGAAGTCCCAGATTCTTGGGCTTTTTATCAATCCAGCTCTGAAACAATCTATACAAACGGAGTTCCCATATCAGTGGAAAAACTCTTCCATTCCTTACCTGGGAATTCAATTGGATATCCTTTGTCCCGACTTCCCAAAATAAATTTTGAACCTCTCCTAGCTTCTCTACAGAGAGAATTGGATAAAATCGCTACACATGAACCCTCATGGCTAGGACGCAATGTTTGTTATAAGATGTTCATACTGCCCAAAATACTATATTACCTGCGAACGCTGCCAATCCCTATAACGTTTTTATGGCTCTCTAAATTCCAAAAGCAACTCCAGAGTTTCCTGTGGGGGGGGAAGGAAACCTAGGATGGCGGCATCTCTCCTTATGAAGCGGAAACATAGAGGGGGGCTGGGAGTTCCTAACCTGGTATCCTACCATAGAGCATTAGTAATAAAACAATCTGAAAAATGGTTTATCTCCTCTACAGGGGTTAGCTGGCATTTGATTGAAAACTATTTAATGGAGGCTCAACCTCTATCTAATGTATTGCTGGCCTATGCCTTGAAGCCTGAACTCCCTCTTCCCAACATCCCCACGGTAAAGATTGCAGTGCAAAGCTGGCTTATTTTTATAGCGCAGCCCTCTAGAATTCCTGGGAGCAGTAGGATACAGATACCGGTAGGGGTGCTGGAGTTGTTGATTCCCAATCTAGGATCAAACACTGGTCTGAAGCAGGCATCCACTTTATTTCTGACTTGCTTTCTGGGAAAGATTTTAAGTCCTTTGTCAAAATACAGGAGGAGTTTCATGTTTCGTATAGAGATATTTATAAGTATACTCAGATAAAGTCTTACTGGGCTGCCTCGCCTCTGTTGGATCTTCAGCTACCCCTATCTACTAGTGCACTCCTTTCTGGATCTGGTTGGGGAGCTGGGAGAATATATGACACCTTGAATGGGGATGTGGAGATTTCCAGACGAGCACATTTTTTGAATTCGGAGAGAGACATGGACAAATCCTTCACTCTGGCACAATGGGAAATGGCGATTAAGTGGACTTTGAAATCTTCAGTTTGTATGAAGTTTTCCATAAGGTTTTGTTGAGATGGTTTTACACTCCGTTCAAATTGGCTAAGATTTACCCTCAAACTTCCGGCTTATGTTGGCGTAACTGTGGCCAAGGGGGCTCGATCTATCATATATTTTGGGGATGTCCATGCCTGGCAAACTTTTGGACCAACATTTTTCAGTTACGCTCAGCGGTTTTAGGAATACCCATACCTCAAGATCCATGTCTAGCTTTACTATCTTTGGAGATAGAAAGGATCCCGTCTGTCTCTCCGCCTAGTGTGGCATGTTTTGCTCACAGCCAAACTTTTGATAGCTAAGGCCTGGAAGTCCCCGACATCCCCACATATGGGGAGGTTGTGGCCAGGGTGTCAACACATTGTGTATATGAACGCATCTTTTATCTTAGACAAAATAGATATGCTCCTGATTTCTCAAGCCTGTTTTTTTTTTTGTTCTCTGTTGATTTGTTATATGGATATGATTGATCAGTGCTACCAACACTGTTGTACCACTAGTTTCTGACTGCACTGAATATATGCGTCAAGTGTTGTCATATTTGAACATTTTCAATAAAAAATAAATGTTTAAAAAAAATAATAAAATAATAATTGAACATCCTCATGATGGCATAACAGTTGGTAAGGATTTTATGGGCCCATGGAAAAAAGTTAGGTTAAAAATGTTACCCAAATACTTATTATACCAAGATCTAAGATTTAGCCCTTGTAATCTATTTGCAGCAAGCGTTATGTATTACCTATGTCCTGGCAGTGAAAGGGTTAAACAGGAGTGTCTTAGATACCAGGATCAAAGGGCAGATATGGCATGTGGAAATGGGTAAATACCGAATTATGCGGTTGAAAATAACCCTTGTCTATTCATTTTTTCATTATGATGTAATGGGGGAAAAGGAATATCCAGGGTAACTGGAAAATTACATTTACAGTAATTTGCATAGCAATAAATGTCTTCCTAAAATCATGGTTATCACCTCATCCACCTAGATTAATGGCTTTGATAGAAGTATTAATAATAGAATGGTTGAATATGCAACGAACAATAGGAGTTTTGAAAATGTGGGCTAGATACATTCATAGAGCATTTGACTCGGGAAGTAGAGCTTACATCTTCAAAGTATGTTAACCGAGTCTAAACTATGCCAGTTGCTGGAAAGAGAGGGGGTTAAATGTATAAAAAGCTGTATCGAATTTTGGTATACTGGGATGTAAATGTATGTTATTGAAAATGTAGCCTTTGCATAAAGTAAGATTTTTTTTTTTGGGGGGGGATATACATTAATTCAGTAGAAATATATACATTTCTGTACTTCTAGCCCTCAATATCAAGCACCAGTCGTATTGTCACGCATGACATTCCTGTGAGTGTTATTCCCAGAAGGCTGTGGAATGATTTTGGAGAGCCTACTGTACCAGACTTTGATGTAAGTATCACATGACGAAGATAATGTATAGATTTAGATTTTTTTTTTTACGTTGAACGTAAAGACTTGGGAGTCCTGGGTTTTAAGACACAATGTAGGTGGTATTATTATTTTACACAAATATTTACGAAAAGTTTCCACACTACTGAACCCACCAGTATGACCCAACTGTAACAGTGCATTGAACTCAGGGGCGGATTGACCATGTACTTTACCGGGAATCTTCACGGTGGGTCTGTCGCTCCACTGCTCAGGGGCCACTCTCCTTTACTGTCCTGCATAAATCTGTGTATGTGGGCACTGAACTGTGATATAAAGAAATCCCCACATACACAGATGTCTGCTTGATACTGTGATTGTAGGACCTTTAGAGAGAACATCACGTGACTATCACGTGATCAAAGGTCCTGAACCAATCACTGCAACTTCAAGACTACGGACACAGGAGAGAAGAAATCATGAGAAAGGTAAGTGATAAATGGTGTGTACGTACGTACGTACGTACGTACGTACGTACGTACGTACGTACGTACGTACGTGTTTACAAGATCTCAATAAATTTGAATATTATCAAAAAGTGAATTTATTTCAGTAAAATTCAATTAAAAAAAGTAACTCATATTATATAGATTAATTACACACAGAGTGATCTATTTCCAGCATTTTTTTATTTTAATGTTGATGATTATGGTAACAGTTAATGAAAACCCAAAATTTAGTGTCTAAGAAAATTTGAGTATTATATAAGCCCAGTTTCAAAAATGATTTTTAATACCGAAATGTAGGCCTGCTGAAAAGTACGTACAGTATATGCACTCAATACTTAGTCGGGGCTCTTTTTGCATGAATTACTGCATCAATACGGCGTGGCATGGAGGCTATCAGCCTGTAGCACTGCTGAGGTGTTATGGAAGCCCAGGTTGCTTTAATAGCAGCCTTCAGCTCGTCTGCATTGTTGGGTCTGGTGTCTCATCTTCCTCTTGACAATACCCCATGGATTTAGGTCAAGTGAGTTTGCTGGCCAATCAAGCAGAGTGATACTGTGGTTATTAAAGCAGGTATTAGTACTTTTGGCAGTGTGGGCAGGTACCAAGTCCTGCTGGCAAAGGAAATCCGTATCTCCATAAAACTTGTCAGCAGGGAGAAGCATGAAGTGCTCTAAAATTTCCTGGAAGACGGCTGCGTTAAATCTTGACTTGATATAACACAGTGGACCAACACCACCAGATGTCGTGTGTATGTGTGTGTGTGTGTGTGTGTGTATATATATATATGTGTGTGTGTGTGTGTCACGTTAGGTACGTGGACTCACTGGGCCGTACCGCCTTAACGGTATGGCAGCTGGCCAACAGGACACAGGTCAAAGTCTATAGTTCGTATAGGTGTACCTGTGGTAGCTTCAGACAGTAGCGAGGCAGGTTCGGAAGGGACTTTGGTGGCAGGCGGACACGACGTGATGTAACAGGACAGGCGTGGTACACAGCACAGCACGACTCCAACTCAATACGGCACTTGACCAGGATAGCACGGGTTACAGGTAGCAGGAACGGGAACACTGGGAACTGGAAGACACTAGGAGACAATTTGCAGAGACAAACTAGGGTAACGACAACAAAGCTCAGGCAAGGCAGGAAGGGGCTGGGCCCCTCTTATAATCCTGGGTGCTCATGGGCTAGTTTGGCACTTTAGCTCAGGTGTGTGTGCTGGCCCTTTAAGAGCGGGCACGAGCGTGTGCGCGCACCCTACAGGACCCGGCCGAGAGAAGTGGAAGTGAGCGCTGGCGTCTCCTGAGGAGGAGATGGGGGCCAGCTCTCACAGACCCATGGCTGCGGCCGTCAGGAAGTGAGTGAGCCTGACGGCCAGCGGCCATGGGCATGACCGTATCCCCGCTCTTACACCTCTCTCGGCCGGGTCCTCCTCTTGGGAACAGTGCGAGAGAGAATCTTTTTCAGAAGGGTAGGAGCATTGAGGTTCTCCTCTGGCTCCCAGGAACTTTCTTCAGAGACAAACCTCCTCCAATCCACCAAATTAAAGGTTCTTCCACCCACTCTCTTGGTGTCCAGGATCTCCTTAACCTCAAAGGTATCTGATGAACCTCTGTGAGCCACTGCAGAACTAGGAATCTTGGAGTAGCGGTTTCAGAATAGAGACATGGAAGGAGTTGGGGATCTTGAGGGTAGGAGGCAGCCGAAGCTTGTAGGAGACAAGGTTGATTAGTTGCAAAATCTCGAAGGGTCCAAGGAACCTGAGAGCAAACTTGTATGATGGCACCCTCAGCCGGATATTCTTAGAGGACAGCCAGACCTTAGTGCCTGGAAGAAACTGGGGAGGCTCTTGTCTTCTTGTGTCTGCCTTTCTTTCCTTCATAAAGTGTTTTAACACCATAGTTGTTTCTCCGGAATTAAATCAAAGTAGAGGTGAAATTTTACATTTTATTAATTTTTTTGGCAAAAATAATTTGTAATACAGTTTTTTCTGTAACACAGAAAGTTTTACACGAGAAATGCAACTCAATATATATAAAGCCCACATTGTGCAGTTTTTAGAAATATCCTACATGTGGCCCTAGTGTGGTAATAGACTGCAGCACAGGCCTCAGAAGCAAAGGAACACCTAGTGGATTTTGGGGCCTCCTTTTTTCTTAATATATTTTAGGCACCATGTCAGGTTTGAAGAAGTCTTGTGTTGCCACTTAAGGAATCTATCTAGGGGTATAGTTAGCGTTTTGACCCCACAGTTGTTTTGCTAAATGTATTTGAATTAGTCTGTGAAGATGAAAATCTACTTTTTTTCTGAAAGAACGTAGAAATTTTAAATTTTTACATGGAGTAAAGGAGAAAAAAACATCCCAGCATTTGTGAAGCAATTTCTCCAGATTACAGCTATGCTCCATATGTGGTAATAAACTGCTGTTTGGACCAACAGCAGAGCTCAGAAGAGATGGAGCGTCATTTAGATTTTGGAGCGCTGATTTTGCTGGATTAGTTTTCAGTGCCATGTCGCGTTTGCAATGAACTGGAGGGAACAACTGTGGAAACCCCCCAAAAGTGACCCCGTTTTGGAAACTACACCCCTCACGGAATTTATCTAGGGGTATAGTTAGCATTTTGACCCCACAGCTCTTTGCTAAATGTATTTGGATTAATCTGTGAAGATGAAAATCTACTTTTTTTCAGAGAAAACGTAGAAATTTTTAATTTTTGCAAGGAATAAAAAAGAACAAACACCCCAGCATTTGTAAAGCAATTTCTCCCGATTTACGGAAATACCCCATATGTGGTAATAAATTGCTGTTTGGATCTACAGCCGGGCTTAGTAGGGAAAGAGCACTATTTGGCTTTTGGAGGTAAAATTTAGCGGAAATGGTTTTCGGGTGCCATGTCGCATTTGCAAAGCCCCTACGATACCAAAACCGTGGAAACCCCCCAAAAGTGATCCCATTTAGGAAACTACACCACTTAAGGAATCTATCTAGGGGTATAGTGAGCATTTTGACCCCACAGGTCTTTTGCAGAATTTATTAGAATTAGGCCGTGAAAATTAATATCAACTTTTTTTTCGTTTTCACAAAGAATAAAGGAGGAAAAAGCACCCCAACATTTGTAAAGCAATTTCTCCCGAGTACGGCAATACTAAATTAATTAACCCTTTCTGGACTGATTAGTTTGCTTTTCTATTTTCGTTTTTCACTCCCCGCCTTGCAAGAGCCACAGCGTTTTTATTTTTCCGTCTACTCGAATCTATCTCTGTACACCCTTGTGCACTACTTGCACGATGTCAGGGTATAGTAACTAGTTTTTATTATAATGTTTACCACCCACACCTCATAGTCATCTCTTGGACTGTCTAATACTCTCCCCATATGTTATAGGTAGTCTGCCATATCGTGTTCACACCGGAACTGTATTGAGTCCTCCTGTCCTTTTTGTACCTTTTAAACGATTTGTATGTATGTCAATATGTGTTAATAAAGCTGTTTATTTTTACTATATGGCTTCCATGCTCCTTTTCTCCCCTCATTGTATAAATATATATATGGGAGTTGCCTTTCCTGTTACTTAGGGCGTATGCTTCATTTCAATAGCATCAAGCCCCTTATTTGAATTGATATAGGAGTTATTTTGTATATATAAGAGTGGTGTGAGGGTTTATTTCTTGCTGGGCCTACTGTAGTTTTTATTGGTACCATTTTTTGGTACGTACAACTTTTTGAGCACTCTCTTTATTAACATTTGTTTTAGAGCTAAGGTGACCAAAAAACTGCGATTTGGGCATTTTAAATTCTTTATTATTTACGGCGTTCACTGTGTGTTTAAAATAACAGTATATTGTTATAGTTCGGACTATTACGGACGCAGAGATACAAATTTTGTGTTTTTTTTAAATTGTTTTTTGCATACACACGCACACGCATACATACATACATACATACATTACCGTTGAAAAGTTTAGGGTCCCTTAGAAATTTCCTTATTTTTGAAAGAAAAGCACAGTTTTTTTCAATGAAGATAACATTAAATTGATCAGACATACACTCTATACATTGTTAATGTACTAAATGACTATTCTAGCTGCAAACGTCTGGTTTTTAATGCAATATCTACATAGGTGTATAGAGGCCCATTTCCAGCAACCATCACTCGTGTTCTAATGGTACATTGTGTTTGCTAACTGTGTTAGAAGGCTAATGGATGATTAGAAAACACTTGAAAACCCTTGTGCAATTATGTTAGCACCGCTGTAAACAGTTTTGCTGTCTAGAGGAGCTATAAAACTGACCTTCCTTTGAGCTAGTTGAGAATCTGGAGCATTACATTTGTGGGTTCGATAAACGGTGTGTACTACTCCCTTCAGAGGACAGCACACACAGGCTCTAACCAGAGTGAGTGTGTGTGTGTGTATATATATGTGTGTGTGTGTGTATATATATATATATATGTGTGTGTGTGTGTGTGTATATATATACATATATGTGTGTGTGTGTGTGTGTGTGTGTGTGTGTGTGTGTGTGTGTGTACGTACAGTGGAGGAAATAAGTATTTGATCCCTTGCTGATTTTGTAAGTTTGCCCACTGTCAAAGTCATGAACAGTCTAGAATTTTTAGGCTAGGTTAATTTTACCAGTGAGAGATGGATTATATTAAAAAAAAAGAAAGAAACTCACATAGTCAAAATTATATATATTTATTTGCATTGTGCACAGGGAAATAAGTATTTGATCCCCTACCAACCATTAAGAGTTTAGCCTCCTCCAGACCAGTTACACGTTCCAAATCAACTTGGTGCCTGCATTAAAGACGGCTGTCTTAAATGGTCACCAGTATAAAAGACTCCTGTCCACAGACTCAATTAATCAGTCTGACTCTAACCTCTACAACATGGGCAAGACCAAAGAGCTTTCTAAGGATGTCAGGGACAAGATCATAGACCTGCACAAGGCTGGAATGGGCTACAAAACCATAAGTAAGACGCTGGGTGAGAAGGAGACAACTATTGGTGCAATAGCAAGAAAATGGAAGACATACAAAATGACTGTCAATCGACATCGATCTGGGGCTCCATGCAAAATCTCACTGCGTGGGGTATCCTTGATCCTGAGGAAGGTGAGAGCTCAGCCGAAAACTACACAGGGGGAACTTGTTAATGATCTCAAGGCAGCTGGGACCACCGTCACCAAGAAAACCATTGGTAACACATTACGCCGTAATGGATTAAAATCCTGCAGTGCCCGCAAGGTCCCCATGCTCAAGAAGGCACATGTACAGGCCCGTCTGAAGTTTGAAAATGAACATCTGGATGATTCTGAGAGTGATTGGGAGAAGGTGCTGTGGTCAGATGAGACTAAAATTGAGCTCTTTGGCATTAACTCAACTCGCAGTTTTTGGAGGAAGAGAAATGCTGCCTATGACTCAAAGAACACCGTCCCCACTGTCAAGCATGGAGGTGGAAACATTATGTTTTGGGGGTGTTTCTCTGCTAAGGGCACAGGACTACTTCACCGCATCAATGGGAGAATGGATGGAGCCATGTACCGTCAAATCCTGAGTGACTTCCTCCACCAGGACATTAAAAATGGCTCGTGGCTGGGTCTTCCAGCACGACAATGACCCGAAACATACAGCCAAGGCAACAAAGGAGTGGCTCAAAAAGAAGCGCATTAAGGTCATGAAGTGGCCTAGCCAGTCTCCAGACCTTAATCCCATCGAAAACTTATGGAGGGAGCTGAAGATCCGAGTTGCCAAGCGACCGCCTCGAAATCTTAATGATTTACAGATGATCTGCAAAGAGGAATGGGCCAAAATTCCATCTAACATGTGTACAAACCTCATCATCAACTACTAAAAACGTCTGACTGCTGTGCTTGCCAACAAGGTTTTTGCCACCAAGTATTAAGTCTTGTTTGCCAAAGGGATCAAATACTTACTTCCCTGTGCACAATGCAAATAAATATATATAATTTTGACAATGTGATTTTCAGTTTTTTTTTTTTTTTAGATAATCTATCTCTCACTGGTAAAATTAACCTAGCCTAAAAATTCTAGACTGTTCATGACTTTGACAGTGGGCAAACTTACAAAATCAGCAAGGGATCAAATACTTATTTCCTTCACTGTATGTATGTGTATATATATATATATATGTGTGTGTGTGTGTATATATATATATATATGTGTGTGTGTGTATGTATAGATATATGTATGTATAGATATATATGTATATATATATATATATATATATATATATATATATATATATACACTACCGTTCAAAAGTTTAGGGTCACTTAGAAATGTCCTTATTTTTGAAAGAAAAGCCCAGTTTTTTTCAATGAAGATAACATTAAATTAATCAGAAATACACTCTATACATTGTTAATGTGGTAAATGACTATTCTAGCTGCAAACGTCTGTTTTTTAATGCAATATCTACATAGGTGTATAGAGGCCCATTTCCAGCAACCATCACTCCAGTGTTCTAATGGTACATTGTGTTTGCTAACTGTGTTAGAAGGCTAATGGATGATTAGAAAACACTTGAAAACCCTTGTGCAATTATGTTAGCACCGCTGTAAACAGTTTTGCTGTCTAGAGGAGCTATAAAACTGACCTTCCTTTGAGCTAGTTGAGAATCTGGAGCATATCATTTGTGGGTTCGATAAAATTCTCTCCAAATGGCTATAAAAAGAGAGTTTTCATGTGAAACGCGACAGTCTATTCTTGTTCTTAGAAATGAAGGCTATTCCATGCAAGAAATTACCAAGAAATGGAAGATTTCCTACAACGGTGTGTACTAATCCCTTCAGAGGACAGTACAAACAGGCTCTAACCAGAGTAGAAAGAGAAGTGGGAGGCCCCGCTGCACAACTGAGCAACAAGACAAGTACATTAGAGTCTCTAGTTTGAGAAACACACACACCTCACAGGTCCTCAACTCGCAGCTTCATTAAATAGTACCCGCAAAACACCAGTGTCAACTTCTACAGTGAAGAGGCGACTCCGGGATGCTGGCCTTCAGGGCAGAGTGGCAAAGAAAAAGCCATATCGGAGACTGGCTAATAAAAGGAAAAGATTAATATGGGCAAAGAACACAGACATTGGACAGAGGAAGATTGGTAAAAAGTGTTATGGACAGACGAATCGAAGTTTGAGATGTTTGGATCACACAGAAGAACATTTGTGAATCGCAGAACAACTGAAAAGATGCTGGAAGAGTGCCTGACGCCATCTGTCAAGCATGGTGGAGGTAATGTGATGGTCTGGGGTTGCTTTGGTGCTGGTGAAGTGGGAGATTTGTACAAGGTAAAAGGGATTTTGAATAGGGAAGGCTATCACTCCATTTTGCAACGCCATGCCATACCATGTGGACAGCGCTTGATTGGAGCCAATTTCATCCTACAACAGGACAATGACCCAAAGCACACCTCCAAATTATGCAAGAACTATTTAGGCAAGAAGCAGGCAGCTGGTATTCTATCTGTAATGGAGTGGCCAGCGCAGTCACCAGATCTCAACCCCATAGAGCTGTTGTGGGAGCAGCTTGACCGTATGGTACGCAAGAAGTGCCCATCAAGCCAATCCAACTTGTGGGAGGGGCTTCTGGAAGCATGGGGTGAAATTTCTCCCGATTACCTCAGCAAATTAACAACTAGAATGCCATCTATACGTCCACATATATGGCATCGCCATACCCGGGAGAACCCGCTTAACAGTTTGAGGTATTTGTCTTCAGTGGCACGAACTGGGCACAAAATATTGTGCACTAAAATGGCACATACCTGTGGAAATTTGCAATTTTCACTTTGCACCATCCACCGAGCATTCATTTCTAATAGAAAAAAAAAACCTGTGTGGTCAAAATGCCTTGAGGGGTGCAGTTTCCAAAATGGGGGTCACTACTTGGGGGTTTGTTTTACTATTTGACCTCAGAGCCCTGCCATTGTGGGCTAATGCTGCGAAAATCACCAAAATAGGTCTCACATGCGCCTGTCACTCCTAAGCTCTGTCATATGTCCAGGCAAATGATAAATGCCTTGAGGGGTGTAGTTTACAAAATGGGGTCACTTCTCAATTGTTTTACACTCTACTCTGGTACCTAAGAATGCTCTGCAAATGCGACATGGCGCCCCTACACCAGTCCAGCAAAATCTGTTCTCTAAAAGCCACATGGCACCCCTTCCATTTTGAGCTCTGCCATGTGCCCAAACAGCAGTTTAGGGCCGCTCATGGGGTATTGCCGTACTCGGGAGAAATTGGGTAACAAATTATGTGTTGTTTTTTCTCCTATTACCCCTTGTGGGAAAAAAAATTGGGTGCAAAACTACATATTTTTGGGAAAAAAAATAATTTATCATTTTTACTGCCTCATTCTAATACAATCTATGAAACACCTGTGGGATCAAAATGCTCAGTACACCCCTTGATGATTACCCTGAGGGGTAAAGTTTCCAAAATGAAGTCACTTCTCAGGGGTTTCTACTGTACGGGTACCTCAGGGGCTCTGCAAATGCGACATGGCGCCCAAAAAACAATCAAACAAAATCTACATGCCAAGTAGCACTCCTATGATTCTGAGCCCTGCGGTGTATCCAAGCAGCAGTTTATAACCACATATGGGGTATTGCTGTACTCGGGATAAATTGCTTTACAATTGTTGGGGCGCTTTTTCTCCTTTATTCCTTGTGAAAATGAAAACAATTCAACATTTTAGTGGAAAGAATGTAGATTTTTCATTTTCACTGCATAATCCCAATAATTCAGCAAAAAAACTGGGGTCAAAATGCTCACTATACCGCTAGATAAATTCCACGAGGAGTATAGTTTCCCAAATGGGGTCACTTTTGCCGGGTTTGCACTATTTTGGCCCCTCAGTGGCTTTGCAAATGTGACATGGTGCTGCAAACCATTCCAGCAAAACTTGAGCTCCAAAAGTCAAATGGCGCTCCGTCCTTTCTAACTTCCGCCATGTGTCCAAACAGCAGTTTATTACTACATATGGGGTATTGCTGTGCTCAGAAGAGTTTGCTTTACAAATATTGGGGTGTTTTTTCTCCTTTATCTGTTGTAAAAATTAAAAAATCTGAGCTAAAACTGCATTTTATTAGAAAAAATTTAGATTTTCAATTTTACGGCATAATTCCCATAAATTCAGCAAAAACCGTGTAGGGTCAAAATGCACACTATACCCCTAGAAAAATTCCTTGAGGGGTGTTGTTTCCAAAATGGGGTCACTTTTGGGGAATTTCCACTGTTATGGTCCATCCAGGGCTTTGCAAACACGACATGGCACCGAAAACCAATGCAGCAAAATCTGCCCTCCAAAATCCAAATGGCCCTCGTTCCCTTTTGAGCCCTGCCGTGGGTCCAAACAGCAGTTTATTACCACATATGGGGTATTGCCGTAATCGGGAGACATTGCTTTACAAATGTTGGGGTGCTTTTTCTCCTTTATTCCTTGTAACATCTAAAACATCGTATGTTTTTTCAGAAAAAAAGTAGATTTTCATTTTCACAGACCAGTTCCAATAAATTTAGCAAAAAAACTGTGGGCTAATAATGCTAACTATACCTCTTGAAAAATTCCTTGAGGGGTGTAGTTTCCAAAATGGGGTCACTTTTGGGGGGTTTCCACTGTTTTGGCACACAAGACCTCTTCAAACCTGACATGGTGCCTAAAATATATTCTAATAAAATAGAGGCCCCAAAATCCACCAGGTGCTCCTTTGCTTCTGAGGCCGGTATTTCAGTCCATTACCACACTAGGGCCACATGTGGGATATTTCTAAAAATTGCAGAATCTGGCCAATAAATATTGAGTTGCATTTCTCTGGTAAACCCTTCTGTGTTACAGAAAAAACTGTATTACAAATGAATTTCGTAAAAAAAAATTGAAATTTGTAAATTTCACCTCTACTTTGCTTTATTTCCTGTGAAACGCCTAAAGGGTTAAAATAATTTCTGAATGTGGTTTTGAATACTTTGAGGGGTGCTGTTTTTAAAATGGGGTGTTTTATAGGGGGTTTCTAATATATAAGGCCCTCAAAGCCACTTCAGAACTGAACTGGTCCCTGAAAAAATAGCCTTTTGAAATTTTCTTGAAAATGTGAGAAATTGCAGCTAAAGTTCTAAGCCTTGTAACGTCCTAGAAAAATAAAAGCACGTTCAAAAAACGATGCAAACATAAAGTAGACATATGGGAAATGTTAACTAGTAAATATTTTGTGTGGTATTACGATCTGTTTTACAAGCAGATGCATTACAATTTAGAAAAATGCAGATTTTTGCAAATTTTCTCTAAATTTGTGTTTTTTACAAATAAATATTGAATTTAACGACGAAATTTTTTCAGTATCAAAGTACAACATGTCACGAGAAAACAATCTCAGAATCGCTTGGATAGGCAAAAGCATTCTGGAGTTATTACCACATAAAGTGACACATGTCAGATTTGCAAAAATAGGCTGTGTCCTTAAGGCCAAAACAGGCTCAGTTCTTAAGGGGTTAAAGTTCTCACCCTGTAGCAGCCACCACCTGAGTGTGTAAATCCCCTTTGTTAGGTGCTTCGGTCATAGCACTCTCCCTGGAGGAATAGCAACCTCCTTCCTCCTCACTCTCTCTTTTCACACTGTCAGCTTCCCTTTTAATCAGGGCCAGCTGAGACTCAGAACCTCTAGAAATCAAAACCTGGAGTGGAGGTATGGGAATGGCCATCCCACCCAGAATCTCTCAGCTATTCCTAAATCCCGGACCCTGAAATCCAGCCTAAAAAACTCCTGCTCACCAACTAACCTTGCTGAGCAACGAACTTCCCAGAGATTTACACCACTGAGATAAATCTCAGTGGCACATACCTACCCTCTACCAGTCTTCCTACTGACTGTCTACAATATATATATATATATAATATATATATATACATACAGTGAAGGAAATAAGTATTTGATCCCGTGCTGATTTTGTAAGTTTGCCCACTGTCAAAGACATGAACAGTCTAGAATTTTTAGGCTAGGTTAATTTTACCAGTGAGCGATAGATTATCTAAAAAAAAAAAACAGAAAATCACATTGTCAAAATTATATATATTTATTTGCATTGTGCACAGAGAAATAAGTATTTGATCCCTTTGGCAAACAAGACTTAATACTTGGTGGCAAAACCCTTGGTGGCAAGCACAGCAGTCAGACATTTTTAGTAGTTGATGATGAGGTTTGCACACATGTTAGATGGAATTTTGGCCCACTCCTCTTTGCAGATCATCTGTAAATCATTAAGATTTCGAGGCGGTCGCTTGGCAACTCGGATCTTCAGCTCCCTCCATAAGTTTTCGATGGGATTAAGGTCTGGAGACTGGCTAGGCCACTCCATGACCTTAATGTTCTTATTTTTGAGCCACTACTTTGTTTCCTTGGCTGTTTGTGTTTCGGGTCATTGTCGTGCTGGAGGACCCAGCCATGAGCCATTTTTAATGTCCTGGTGGAGGGAAGGAGGTTGTCCTGTGCCCTTAGCAGAGAAACACCCCCAAAACATAATGTTTCCACCTCCACGCTTGACAGTGGGGACGGTGTTCTTTGGGTCATAGGCAGCATTTCTCTTCCTCCAAACACGGCGAGTTGAGTTAATGCCAAAGAGCTCAATTTTAGTCTCATCTGACCACAGCACCTTCTCCCAATCACTCTCAGAATCATCCAGATGTTCATTTGCAAACTTCAGACGGGCCTGTACATGTGCCTTCTTGAGCAGGGGGACCTTGCGGGCACTGCAGGATTTTAATCCATTACGGTGTAATGTGTTACCAATGGTTTTCTTGGTGACTGTGGTCCCAGCTGCCTTGAGATCATTAACAAGTTGCCCCCGTGTAGAAGAAACAGTAGAAATGATCCAGCGCTAAGTCCAGTTGTAGATTAAAAAGGAAACGATGTTCCCATCTTTATTGGGGTGATATGAATAAAATAGAAGGGAGACGCAGTCCCAAGAAAAATGCGAGCGGGCAACGGTGCCCTGGCCTACGCGTTTCGAGCATCTCCTGTGCTCTTAATCATGGCAAAGAAATGTGAGGACACTAGCCGCCCTGTCTGCTTGATAAACGTAACTAATGAGTACGCAGATAGAACAGGTGAATAATTAACCCTAGTTTACAATTGTCTCCTCCGGTGAAATACACCCTTCGTAAAAACTGCATGCAATAGTGTGATCTAGGAGATGTAAAACATATGTAGAAGAAAAACTAAATAAATACATTCAGGCACACTAATAAAATTGTAATATGTTGCATGCAGAATCATAGGTTTAGTAATATATACAGCAGGCAAGGCTAACATGTCCCCACAGTCCTCACAACGTATATCACAGATATTATATATTCGATATACAAGGTTTAAAAACAGCACATATTAACAATTCAGCCAAGTTCCGAATATTGCATCTTCGAACACTTATACAAGCTGATGAAAAATATATAATATAAACATACAAAATCGAAAATATAATTAAAACATAAACGGGAATGTAATTCCCGGTACAATAAAATATGAATTGATTTTCACATATATGACCTGGGTAAGCCATATAAGTGTAAGAATACATACTATAAGTACACACAGGTTCATCTAAAGATCTCGAAAAATTATGTAAGGTTGCGTGATTATTCAATTGGAAATGGTTGGCCAAACTGAATAAGAGTAAGGTCTGAATGGAGGTATAATATGCACGTGCGTTTTGACGCAAGTATATGCAAAAATTTCTCTCAAAGATTCCTATACTGATTCATTGCAGGGAAAAGATATTATATTAATGCCCATCCTTGCACTCTGTTGATTATAAAAGTTTATTTCTAGAATTAAATAATTCCTAAGAGTGTATATAGCATAAGTTAATGTCAAAAAATCCCTCTTTAAATTTGATGTCTGCTTAACATTATATATTAATATGTGATACATATGGTCCTTAGATATATAAAATCGTCAACTGCAAAGCGTCATCGGAGATCTAAAGTTCAACCTTGTATAGAACGGAGTGTGTCCAAGAAATGCGCGACAAGAGCATCCATATACACGAACCACTGGACCGGTTGAAAGAACGGATTTCTGTGTTGAAGTATACTGAAAAAATGCGTTTATAAATATCAGTTATATTTTGTAAAAAATAACTATAAAATGTTGATGTTGTTAAATAAATAAGATTCGTACTACAATTGGTCCAGTGTTCAATGATTTTGGATTTCAACTCGTAGGGTGAATATCTTCCAGAGAGAATAATACCTGGATAACCAAGTGTCGTTGGTATGCATGTCCAGTTAGATACAACCGGCATTAATATAATCTAACTAGAAGTAGCTCGTATAGCTGATGGCGCTGTTCAAGATATATGGTGCTGAATGTGCTTCAGATGCAGTGTTCGGTATGAGAAAAACCTCACAGTAAATGTTGATAGCAAAGAATATTGAGTTTGCTATGCAAGCTAAGCCACCGTATCATAATCAGAGACTTTATTTACGAATATGATCTCACCAATAAGTACCCGTCCTATTGTTGTATAGAATCTCTAGGAATCTACTATATTGAAACTGGCTTCCGATAATTCAAGTATGTACGTAATTTATTAAGCTGACATTTTTTGTTTATGATATCGCTATCCGTGATAGATAGTATTTAATATACTCTAGACTGTCACAACAATTAGTCCCCTAAGTTGGAAAAACTGAATATCAAAATAATGTACCCCATTACTTTATCCGGAATGTCAGAGAGATATTTTTAAGGTAGAAACATCACATAGTCAATGAACGGGATAAAACCTAGGATTTTTGGTGATGAATTGAGGCCTTGGACTAATATCTGTTTTCTGTTTATCACGAGGACTCAACTTTGTGCCTAATCTAAATTTTGATGTCTTTTCCACCTTACTCGATATTAATAAATTTATCCGTAATCTTAAGGTGAAAAGGCACTTCCTAACCACGGAAGCAACCACGGATGGACAAATAGCGGAGCCCATTGTCCAGAGCAACAACTACAGAAAACTCATGTTCCAGGAACAGCTGGCATTAACTTGTCTTGAAGACCTTGCAGAAGAACATAAACAGAAAACAGATATTAGTCCAAGGCCTCAATTCATCACCAAAAATCCTAGGTTTTATCCCGTTCAGTCTCGGACGGAATCCATGGACACTTTTCAATCAATCATGGAGAGAGAACTGCACAAAATCAAAAATCAAACGGGACTTGACAAAACTTCACATAATTTATCCATCGCAGAAAAACAAGCCATCAAATCCTTGAAAGAAGATGAGAACATTGTAATTCGCATGGCGGATAAGGGAGGTTCCATTACTATTATGGACAAGGTTATGTATATGGACCAGATTCTCTTACTATTGGATGATGTTAATACCTATGTGAAGTTATGTCATAACCCTACCAAGGATTTTTCCAATGCATTGAGAGATATATTGGATGAGGGCTTGGGCCAGGGTTTATTAAACAAGAAACAGTATGACTATCTATATGTGGAATTCCCAGTGATGCCTATAATGCACGCATTGCCCAAAACACACAAGGGCATCATTCCGCCTCCGATGCGGCCCATAGTATCTGGGATAGGGTCTCTGACGGAGAGGATCTCAGAGTGGCTAGATTGCCACTTACAGCCATTGGTTCTGAGGGTGCCGGGTCATCTGAGGGACACGAAGGATGTACTTTCCATCTTTCATAATAAAATCTGGAACACAGACCACACATGGCTTAGTTGTGATGTAGTCTCTCTCTACACGAGTATTCCACACTCAATCGCTGTCAAGGCCCTCACCCACCATCTCCTCAAATATAGTGGATACGACCCAAGCTTGCAAAATTTTATAGTCAAAGTGACCAATTTTCTGATGACACATAACTATTTCAATTTTGCAGGCACCTTTTATCTTCAGAGGAGGGGGGTATCCATGGGGGCCAAGTTTTCTCCATCTCTGGCCAATTTGGTTATGTCCTGGTGGGAGGAATCCACTCTTTTTTCCCCGTCCAATCCATATACGGGTCATGTCCACTGGTATGGCAGATACATTGATGACCTCCTATTCATTTGGGAGGGCGATGTGTCTGCCATACCGGAGTTCATGGCCTTCATTAACGACAATGATCTTAATCTCAGATTCACATATGTCACCAATGACACAACTATCAATTTCTTAGATATCAAGTTTGTTTTTGAGATAGGTTCCAGGGTATGCACGGAGATTTACCATAAACCTATATCAGGTAACACGCTGTTACATGCCACTAGCTGTCATCCTAAGCACACCATCTCAGCAATACACGTAGGAGAATTGACGAGAGCTAAGAGAAACTGTAGCACACAGTCAGGATATACCAAAGAGGAATCCAGAATATGTCGTAGGCTCGCAGCCCGTGGGTATAGGAATTGGACATTAGAAAGGGCCAAAACTATTGTCAAAAACAAAGATAGAGACAGTCTCCTGTCCATTGAACGTAACACAGACACCACATGCTCTAGCACAATTGATACCAGTATACCAACTTTGATATTACAATATAGCAATCAATTTAATCTTATCAGAAATATGGTACTTAAATACATACCTTTGCTATATGAGGATGTTAAATTGGAAGAAGTACTAAGCAAAGGTTGTCGTGTTGTATCACGGAGACCTCCTACCCTTGGGAACATGTTAGCCCCCTCGCTATTGACAACCAGTCTCCCCAAACCCTCATGGTTAACCCACAAAGGGTATTTCAAATGTGGAACACACCCGTGTAAGGTTTGTAATTTTTCAAAGATAACTAAAGAGTTCTCGAATTCCTCAAACAATACCAATTTCCCCATCAAATCGTACATTAACTGTAATAGTAACAATGTAGTTTATGTTATAGAATGTACTATTTGCAATTTGAAATATGTGGGGTGCACCATAAGGAAATTTAAACTCCGGGTTCTGGAACACCTTAGCTATATCAGGAACCCCAACTTTTTGAATATTTCAAGTGCCTCTAGACATTTCATTTCACAACATAACCGCTGCACCAATTCATTTTGCTGCTATGCAGTGGAAAAAGTTAGAGGTAGTATAAGAGGGGGTAACATCAGACAACGCCTGCTAACGAGGGAGGCCTTTTGGATTTTCTACTTGGAAACACGATTTCCACTAGGTCTAAATGTCAGAAAGGAACTCATGTTCCATTACTGAAACATTAAACCGCATACAATTAGCCAATTTCGTCCCCTCAGCACACTGAGGGATTAACATCGTTAGCTACTCAATTTTCCCCACTAGGATTTGATCTATCTGGGCTTATCATTACTTTCAGCACCACACATGGTGGACAGCAACATTGACTATGTGTTGTTTCTACTTCAAATATCTCTCTGGCATTCTTGATAACAATAGAATACATTATTTTGATATTTAGCTTTTCCAACTCAGGGGACCAATAGTTGTGATAGTCTAGAGTAAACTAAGTACTATCCACTATGTATAGTGATATCATAAACAAATATACAATTAGCCAATTTCGTCCCTAGTACACTAAGGGATTAACATCGTCAACTACATGATTTTCCCCACTAGGATATGATTTATCTAGGCTTATCATCACTTTCAGCACCACATAAGGTGGACAGCAACATTGACTATGTGATGTTTCTACCTTAAAAATATCTCTCTGACATTCCGGATAAAGTAATGGGGTACATTATTTTGATATTCAGTTTTTCCAACTTAGGGGACTAATTGTTGTGACAGTCTAGAGTATATTAAATACTATCTATCACGGATAGCGATATCATAAACAAAAAATGTCAGCTTAATAAATTACGTACATACTTGAATTATCGGAAGCCAGTTTCAATATAGTAGATTCCTAGAGATTCTATACAACAATAGGACGGGTACTTATTGGTGAGATCATATTCGTAAATAAAGTCTCTGATTATGATACGGTGGCTTAGCTTGCATAGCAAACTCAATATTCTTTGCTATCAACATTTACTGTGAGGTTTTTCTCATACCGAACACTGCATCTGAAGCACATTCAGCACCATATATCTTGAACAGCGCCATCAGCTATACGAGCTACTTCTAGTTAGATTATATTAATGCCGGTTGTATCTAACTGGACATGCATACCAACGACACTTGGTTATCCAGGTATTATTCTCTCTGGAAGATATTCACCCTACGAGTTGAAATCCAAAATCATTGAACACTGGACCAATTGTAGTACGAATCTTATTTATTTAACAACATCAACATTTTATAGTTATTTTTTACAAAATATAACTGATATTTATAAACGCATTTTTTCAGTATACTTCAACACAGAAATCCGTTCTTTCAACCGGTCCAGTGGTTCGTGTATATGGATGCTTTTGTCGCGCATTTCTTGGACACACTCCGTTCTATACAGGGTTGAACTTTAGATCTCCGATGACGCTTTGCAGTTGACGATTTTATATATCTAAGGACCATATGTATCACATATTAATATATAATGTTAAGCAGACATCAAATTTAAAGAGGGATTTTTTGACATTAACTTATGCTATATACACTCTTAGGAATTATTTAATTCTAGAAATAAACTTTTAGAATCAACAGAGTGCAAGGATGGGCATTAATATAATATATTTTCCCTGCAATGAATCAGTATAGGAATCTTTGAGAGAAATTTTTGCATATACTTGCGTCAAAACGCACGTGCATATTATACCTCCATTCAGACCTTACTCTTATTCAGTTTGGCCAACCATTTCCAATTGAATAATCACGCAACCTTACATAATTTTTCGAGATCTTTAGATGAACCTGTGTGTACTTATAGTATGTATACTTACACTTATATGGTTTACCCAGGTCATATATGTGAAAATCAATTCATATTTTATTGTACTGGGAATTACATTCCCGTTTATGTTTTAATTATATTTTCGATTTTGTATGTTTATATTATATATTTTTCATCAGCTTGTATAAGTGTTCGAAGATGCAATATTCGGAACTTGGCTGAATTGTTAATATGTGCTCTTTTTAAACCTTGTATATCGAATATATAATATCTGTGATATACGTTGTGAGGACTGTGGGGACATGTTAGCCTTGCCTGCTGTATATATTACTAAACCTATGATTCTGCATGCAACATATTACAATTTTATTAGTGTGCCTGAATGTATTTATTTAGTTTTTCTTCTACATATATTTTATATCTACCTAGATCACACTATTGCATGCAGTTTTTACGCAGGGTGTATTTCACCGGAGGAGACAATTGTAAACTAGGGTTAATTATTCACCTGTTCTATCTGCGTACTCATTAGTTACGTTTATCAAGCAGACAGGGCGGCTAGTGTCCTCACATTTCTTTGCCATGATTAAGAGCACAGGAGCTGCTCGAAACGCGTAGGCCAGGGCACCGTTGCCCGCTCGCATTTTTCTTGGGACTGCGTCTCCCTTCTATTTTATTCATATCACCCCAATAAAGATGGGAACATCGTTTCCTTTTTAATCTACAACTGGACTTAGCGCTGGATCATTTCTACTGTTTCTTCTATTATATACCGCCAGCCGTAGCGGGGATCCGAGCAGCGAGTCAGGAGACGCAACAAACTGGTGAGCTGGAGGTTTCCTCCCTTTACTATTTCTTGCCCCCGTGTAGTTTTCGGCTGAGCTCTCACCTTCCTCAGGATCAAGGATACGCCACGAGGTGAGATTTTGCATGGAGCCCCAGATAGATGTCGATTCACAGTCATTTTGTATGTCTTCCATTTTCTTACCATTGCACCAACAGTTGTCTCCTTCTCACCCAGCGTCTTACTTATGGTTTTGTAGCCCATTCCAGCCTTGTGCAGGTCTATGATCTTGTCCCTGACATCCTTAGAAAGCTCTTTGGTCTTGCCCATGTTGTAGAGGTTAGAGTCAGACTGATTAATTGAGTCTGTGGACAGGAGTCTTTTATACAGGTGACCATTTAAGACAGCTGTCTTTAATGCAGGCACCAAGTTGATTTGGAGCGTGTAACTGGTCTGGAGGAGGCTGAACTCTGAATGGTTGGTAGGGGATCAAATACTTATTTCTCTGTGCAAAATGCAAATAAATATATATATAATTTTGACTGTGATTTTCTGTTTTTTTTTTTTATATAATCTATCTCTCACTGGTAAAATTAACCTAGCCTAAAAATTCTAGATTGTTCATGACTTTGACAGTGGGCAAACTTACAAAATCAGCAAGGGATCAAATGCTTATTTCCTTCACTGTGTGTGTGTGTGTGTGTGTGTGTGTGTGTGTGTGTGTGTATATATATATATATATATATATATATATATATATATATATATATATATATATATATATATATATAATATGTGTGTCTGTGTTAGGGATGTACCGATACCAGAATTTGGACTTCGATACCGATACTTCGTTTAGTATTGCGATTTCGATACCAATTCGATACTTTGCCAACATTAATAAAAAAAAAAAAGTTCTTCCATTTTCTTATGTGAGGCGCGAGGTGTGATGACTTTTGAATGTGCCTCACATTAATAGTAATTAATCCCATCATGTTTCCCAGTCATAATGAGTTAATGTGTGAGGATCATGATGGGGTTAATTACTATTAATGTGAGGCACATGGAGGTTAAATTCATTGCACCTCGCGCCTCACATTAATAAGTGAAAGAAAGCGGTGTTTATTTTATTTTTTTACAGCATACACATCATAAATGATGCAAAAAGATTGTTGTGCAGGTTATTACGACCGCACCAATACTGAATGTGTATATTTTATGTATTGAGACTTATTTTAATGTTCATTGTAAAAAAAAAAGGTGTGTATTTTTTTTTTTCATTTAACATTACTTTGTTTTTACTTTATTTTTAAACTTTAATGTACTGACATATATCTATATGCCAGTACATTAGCCTGTGCACAGATAGTACACAGGCAGTTGTTAGGACAGACTGAAGTATGCCCTAACAGGAAATATGGTAAGACAGACCTGGGGTCCTTCAATGGACCCTGAGCGGTCTGCCCATATATGGTATGTCGCTCAATCACGTCACAGGGATTCCTGTGATGCGATCCAAGGGGCATTTCCCCTTCTCACTTCCTCTCGAATGCTGCAGTCAGCTTTGATGGCAGCATTCAGGGGAATAGCGGCGGAGATGAGGTTTATCTGATCTGCGCCGTTATAGAGCGGGGCTGCGGCTGTGTAATACAGTCATTGCCCCGCTCCTGAGAGTTAGGCTGGGTTCACACGACCATGTTACGTCCGTAATGGACCGAACGTATTTCGGCCGGAAATCCCGGACCGAACAGTCCCTGCCTCGCTGCAGGACAACTGTACCGTACTGTAATCATGTTTTCAGTACGGTACAGTAGTTCCACGGAGAGGCAGGCTCCTAAGCATCGTACATAACTATGACGCTAGGAGCCCGGCTCCCTGCACTGTGTTCGGTCCGGGACTTCCGGCAGAAATATGTTCCGTCCATTACGGACGTAACATGGTCGTGTGAACCCAGCCTTAGTTCGCGTGCGGTCAGCCTGAGGTGATGCGGCCGGCGCTGCACTAATGAGCAGCGGTTCAGGCACTGAGGACAGAACATGGGGGTGTTTTGTAGTGGGCCCGCCATGTTCTGTCTTCAGTGCCGCCGCTCATTAGTGCAGCGCTGGCCGCATCAAATCATCCTGACGGCGCGCACGTGTCAGGAGCGCGGCAATGGCTGTATCACACAGCCGCAGCCCCGCTCTCATACATTCATGTGTTACTATACTTAGCTGTGCGGCTGCGCAGCGAAGTATCGAAATACATGAAGCAACGGTATTGAACCGTTTGGGGATGCAGAGTATCGAAACAGTATCAAAGTTTCGATGCATCGTGCATCTCTAATTCCAACATAATCTTCAACTGGTGTTCCTTGGACTGTTTGCTTGAAAACTCTTGTAGATTTATTCTGCAGTATAGGAGTATCGTTGCAAAGTCATCTTGTTGGCAAAGCTTGAAGAATGCTGTCAGCATTGTGTCTTTGGGCTGCAAAACTTATTGTGCAGCAGTTTCCTCGGTGAAGTAGACTCTCTGTCCATTTTCCAAGTGGACGTTGAGGTGAACTACCGTCTGATAGCGGTCGTGAATTGGAAAGTCCAAAATTCGCTATACAGCCTCGTTGCTACTGCTGTAACGTCCAGTTTGAAAGCAATCGATTTCATCAATTCTTCTTTCTTGTCGATTGATTTCATCAGTTGTTCTTCCTTGTCTTGCCAAGCCAAATGCTGCTTGATACGATCCTTTGTTGACATATTTGCAGATGTACTTGATCGGAATATTCAACATTGATGTGAGATTGAAAGGTCTTGGAAAGAAATGGCGAGTAGGGAACATCTTTCATGCATGGGGAGCTTGGATTCAGTCTTCCACATGGTCCATGGACCATGTTCTTCATGATGATGTCGAATAGCTTTTGATCTTTTAGTGCATTTGGGATCTCTGCACTAATGACAGAATCGATCTGATTTGGTCGGATCTTCTCCTTCAGCCAGATCAGTATATGTGCGTGAGGCAAACCTCGTTTTTGCCATTCGATTGTGCACATGAAGCATTGAGTTTCGCCAAATACCTTGCCCTTCGTGAGGACATTCATAAACTTGATAACCTTTTGTCGAAAGACTCTGGCTACCAGATCGTGTCTATCAGTCGCCGATTGTTCTGAATGGAGCTCCGGCCTTCCGTATTTTCGCACATATGTCATGGAGTTTTGAGTGTATTTGTGCATATGTCGACAAATAAGGTTCAGAGACATGTCTCCACACACAAACATGTCTTTGACCCAACAAAATAAAGAGAGGGATGGCAACAAACACTTTGTATCAGTATGTATGTAGCTAAATAGAGGTTACCCCTTGAAAAAGCTACCGCGAAACGCGCGTCGGGGCTCTTGTTGTGGAGTTCATTTCAGGCTTATCATGCAACACATGGGTTGGTATAGTCTCTGGGACCTTTTTTGACTTTTGGTGATTTCCTGGTTTCTATTTAGCTACATACATACTGATACAAAGTGTTTGTTGCCATCCCTCTCTTTATTTTGTTGGGTCAATGACATGTTTGTGTGTGGAGACGTGTCTCTGAACATTATTTGTGGTTATCACATTTCTTTGTATTATACATTTTACAGCTTGTCTGATTAAGTGACCCGTAGTGCTACTATATCATATAGCACTCTAGAGTATATGTTATCTGTTGAGTAGCCTTCTTGTTCTCTGCATCAGTGGATTTTATTTGTTTGTCTAAATTGTAGGTCCTAATGGCCAATATGTTTTTATTTATTGTAATAATGGATTCATACATTTTTGCAAGATACTATTTGTAGTTGGTGTTATTCTTCCCTTTGAGGAGGTGTGATATGTCCTCACATACAGTTATGGGTATTTAATGTCTATTTTCTCTCTGATATGTGCGGACGTTTATTATAACGTTTATCATTTGGCTTATCTCAATATAGGTATTCATCAAATTTAGTTCAATGTCCAATAAAAAATATCTATTCCCTGATCGGGCTTCAAACAAACTTTATATAGTTCTATCCACTATCCAGTATCAGGCTGCTCCCACCAACTGCCTTTGTCTGTAACAAGATGGATGCCGTCACCATAGTAACCAGCACAGCACATTGAGCCGCATTTATCAAAACTGTTTAACCGGTTAACCCCTTTGCGCCATTTCACGTACAGTTACGTCATGGGAGATGGCCTTTTCGCGCATCTCCACGTAACTGTACGTGAAGGAGATGAAGCTGGCTCAGGAGCTGAGCCAGCGACATCACCGCCGGGTGACAGCTGTATGTTACAGCTGTCACCCTGAGGTATCGGCCAGGACCGGAGCTAGCCTCCGATCCGACCGATTAACCCCTCACATGCTGCGTTCAATAGAGATCGCAGCATGTGAGGAGTTTATAGCCACCGGCACCCCAGCAACGTGATCGCTGGGTTGCCGGTGGCTGCAAAGGCGATCGGAGGGCTAATACTTACCTCCCGATCAGCCTGTAACGGAATCCTCCTATGTCCTGTCGTCGGCGGGGCCCAGGAGGCTTCCGGTACCATCGGCAAGATGGCGCCGGCTCAGCTTCCAGTTCAGAAGCTGAGCCGACCTCATCAGCAGTGGGTGTCCGCTGTATGTTACAGCGGACACCCCGATCTATCGGCAGGAACCGGAGCTAGCTCCGATTCCTGCCATTAACCCCTTCAATGCAGCGATTCAATGCAATCGCTGCATCAAAGTGGTTTGTATGCAATCGGCAGCCTTGCCATGCGATGGCAAGGCTGGCGACTGCTACTATGGCAACAGGATGCCTAACAATGGCTTCCTATCTGCCATTACGTTAGCCGATTAGGCCCCGCCCGGAGGCGGAGCCTGATCGGCTTGCTGTCAGTGAACAACTGACAGTTCTAATACATTGCACTACATAGGTAGTGCAATGTATTAGAACATAAAACAAACAGTTAGACCTTCAAGTCCCCTAGTGGGACTAAAGAAAAGTGTAAAAAAAGTAACAATAAAAGTTTTAAAAAATACAATAAAAGTTTCAAATAATAACACAAAACACAATCGCCCTTTTTCCCTTATCAAGTCATTTATTATTGAAAAAAATAATAAAGCCATACATATTTGGTTTCGCTGCGACCGTAACGAACTGAACTATAAAAATATTATGTTATTTATTCCGCACAGTGAACGCCGTAAAAAAAAAAACTAAAAAATACTGACATAGTATCTATTTTTTGGTCACTTTGTCTTCCAAAAATTGAAATAAAAAGTGATCAAAAAGTCACATGTACCTAAAAATGGTACCTATAAAAACTATAACTCGTCTCGCTAAAAACAAGCCCTCATACAGCTCCGTCGACGAAAAATTTAAAACCATTATGGTACCAAGTAACAAGTGATCAAAAAGTCGCATGTACAAAATGGTACCAATAAAAACTACAGCTCGTCCCACAACAAACCAGCCCTCATACCACTACGTCTATGAAAAAATAAAATTAGTCAAGGCACCAATAAGCCAGGAAATAAAAATATGCAGTTGTGCCGGCCCGAGGGGAACGTTTCTTCTGTTTCAAGTGGCGAATTATCAAGGCCCCTAAAATTAGGGAACCAGGAAGGGGAGGGCCCAAACATATCTGCTGAAAGTGAGGGTGCCCGTATTATACCAGGACAACACTTCCCAGCAAAATTCCCCAAACTTCAAAGGTGCCGAGTGTGGACCAAAAGGGGAATAAGTAAAGACCATTTATTAGTGCGACACCGGCCTGTGCGGAAAGGATTGTGTCACAGCATAACACACATCTATGGATTATTTTATTGGTTTTTTTTACCCCACTATACCACCTGACTATGCCCCTTATATACTCCGCCCGCCTTACATGTACCCCCACATTATAAACGGAAACACCAGTAAGACTCAAAACAAAACTACTACAAGCAAAATCCACGCTCCAAAAGCCAATTGGCGCTACCTCCCTTATGAACCCTACAGTGTGCCCAAACAGCAGTTTAATTCCACATATATGGCATCGCCATACGCGGGAGAACCCTTTTAACAATTTTTAGTGTGTGTGTCTCCAGTGGCACAAGCTGGGCGCCACATATTGGCATATCTATTGAAAAAACATTTTCACTCTGCAACATCGAGTGCACACCAATTTCTGCCAATCACCTGTGGTGTTAATATGCTCACTACACCCCTAGGTGAATACCTTGAGGGGTGTAGTTTCCAAAATGGGGTCACTTCTGGGGGGTTTCCACTGTTTTGGTCTCACAGGGACATTGCAAATGCGACATAGCGACCAGAAACCAATCCAGCAAAATCTGTACTCCAAAAGCCAAATGGCGCTCCTTCCCTTCTGAGCCCTACTCTGTGCCCAAACAGCAGTTTATGACCACATATGTGGTATTGCCGTACACAGGAGAAGTTGCTTTACAAGTGTTGCAGTGCTTTTTTTTTCATTTATTTGTTGAGAATATGAAACATTTTCAGCTAAATCTACGTCTTATTGAAGAAAAAGGATTTTTTTTATTTTCACTGCCCAATTCTAATAAAATCTATGAAACACCTGTGGGGTCAAAATGCTCACTACACCCCTAGATGAATTCCTCAAGGGGTGTAGTTTTGTGAATGGAGTCACTTTTGGGGAGTTTTCACTGTACTGGTACCTTAGGAGCTTTGCAAAAGTGACATGGTGTCAAGAAACCAATCCAGAAAAATCTGTGCTCCAAAAGCCAAATGGAGCTCCTTCTCTTCTGATGCTTGCCGTATGCCCAAACAGCAGTTTATGACCACAAATGGGGTATTGCCGTACTCCAGAGAAGTTGCTTTACAAAGGTTGGGGTGCTTTTATTCCTTTATTTGTTGAGAAAATGAAAAAATTTGAGCTAAAGCTAAGTCTTATTGGAAAAAAAGGATTTTTTTTATCTTCACTGCCCAATTCTAATAAAATCTATGAAACCCCTGTGGGTTCAAAATGCTCACTACACCCCTAGATGGATTCTTCTAGGGGTGTAGTTTCCTAAATGGAGTCACTTTTTTGGTGTTTTCACTGTTTTGGTCCCTTAGGGGCTTTGCAAATGCGACGTGGTCTCCGCAAACCATTCCTGCTAAATTTGAGCTCCAAAAGCCAAATGGCGCTCTTTCCCTTCTAAGCTCTGCCGTGTGTCCAAACAGCCGTTTATGACCACATGCGGGGTATTGTTTTACTCGGGAGAAATTGCTTTACAAAAGTAGTGGTGCATTTTCTCCTTTTAGTCCTTGTGGAAATTAGAAAAAATTAGCTAAACCTACATTTTCTTTGAAAGAATGTAGATTTTCATTTTCACGGCCTACTTCCAATAATTTCTGCAAAAAACCTGCGGGGTCAAAATGCTCACTATACCCCTAGATAATTTCCTCGAGGGGTATAGTTTCCAAAATGGGGTCACTTTTGGGGGATTTCCACTGTTTTGGTGCCGCAAGAGCCTTTTAGACCCGACATGGAGCCTAAAATATTTTCTAGTAAAAAGGAGGCCCCAAAATCCTCTAGGTGCTCCTTTGTTTCTGAGGCCGATGCTTCAGTCAATAAGTGCACTAGGGCCACATGGGGGGTATTTCTAAAAACTGCAGAATCTGGGCAATAGATATTGAGTTGCGTTTCTCTGGTAAAACTTTCGGTGTTACAAAAAAAATAGATAAATTAATTTCTGCAACAAAAAAAAAAGAAATGTGAACATTTCACATCTACTTTGCCTTAATTCCTGTGAAACATCTAAAGGGTTAAGAAACTTTCTAAATGCTTTTTTGAATACTTTGAGGGGTGAAGTTTTTAAAATGGGGTGACTTATCGAGTGTTTCTAATATATAAGGCCCTAAAATCCACTTCACAACTGAACTGCCCCCTGTAAAAATAGCCTTTTGAAATTTTCTTGAAAATTTGAGAAATTGCTGCTAAAGTTCTAAACCTTGTGATGTCATAGAAAAATAAAAGGATGTTCAAAAAACGATGCCAATCTAAAGTAGACATATGGGAGATGTTTATTAGCAACAATTTTGTGTGGTATTACTATCTGTCTTACAAGCAGATACATATAAATTTAGAAAAATGCTAATTTTTGAAATTTTTCGCAACATTTTAGTGTTTTTCACAATTAAATACTTAATGTATCGAGCAAATTTTGCCAGTAACATAAAGTCCAATGTGTCACGAGAAAACAATCTCAGAATCGCTTGGATAGGTAAAAGCATTCCGGAGTTATTACCACATAAAGTGACACATGTCAGATTTGAAAAAATAGGCTGTGTCCTTAAGGCCAAAACAGGCTCAGTCCTTAAGGGGTTAAGGACTAGGCTGTTTTACAGCTAAATGACCAGAGCAAATTTTATAATTTTGCTATGCGCTTGTTTAGATGACTATAACTCTGCAGGTGAATAAAGTTCATCTTTGAATTTTAGACTCTTTTTGAAGGACAGATTGGGCTTTGTTTTAGTGGCATTTGTCAGTATATATAATTTTTATTTTTTGCTCTAAAGTGGGGAATATTGGAAAAAAATGCAAGAATTTAGCAATTGCGTCAGTTTATGCTAGCATTTTTCACACACGGTATGGACCACGGACAAAATTAATCTCCTTTCACATTCTTCCACTTCTCCCGTGCATGGGGATACCAAATATGTGTGCCTTATTCACTGTGCGGGGTTGTGCCAGGGCTTGGCATAAAAGGAGGCTTTTTGGCCTTTTCGGTCCAGGAATTTTGCATTTGATTTTATAACCGCATACTGTTTTCTGGGGGGCGTAATGCTGCTGAAACATTAGAAACACCCCATAAATGACTTCATTCACACAAGTAGACCCCACAAGGTTTCCTTCAAGGGGTTTATCATATTTTTAGCAAGTCCAGTTTTCTTCTGAAAGTTTCTTGAATAAGATGGAACAAAATAAAATCAGCGATTTTTTAGCAAATGCGTCAGTTTAGGCTAGTATTTTTCACACACGGTATAGACCACGGACAAAATTCATCTCCTTTCACATTCTTCCACTTCTCCCGTGCATGGGGATACCAAATATGTGTGCCTTATTCACTGTGCGGGCATGTGCCAGGGCTTGGCATAAAAAGGAGGCTTTTTGGCCTTTTCAGTCCAGGAATTCTTCACTTGACTTTATAGCCGCATACTGTTTTCTGGGGGGCCTAATGCTGCTGAAAGATTAGAATCACCCCATAAATTACTTCATTCACGCAAGTAGACCCCACAAGGTTTTCTTCAAGGGGTTTATCATATTTTTAGACAGTCCAGTTTTCTTCTGAAAGTTTCTTTAATAAGATGGATCAAAATAAAATTTTTTAGCTTATACCAGCATTTTTCACACACCGTATAGGCCACGGCCAAAATTCATCTCCTTTCACATTCTGCCACTTCTGTGCATGGGGATACCAAATATGTGGGCCTTATTATCACATAGAGATGTAGGAGGGCGGACGATAAAAGAGGCTTATTTCACAAATCGCTTTTTTTCAAAGCTGGTTTTACAAAACTCAACAGAGTTTCTATAACACTTCCAAAATATCTGCTCTTGAAGCAGAAATCCCAAAATATTCATCTAGGGGTATAATGGGAATTTATTTTTTGGGGTTTTCTAAAATAAGAAATTGCAGGTTTATGCAAATGGTGCTATCCAGCAGATGAACTTTAGAAAACATCAAACATGACATCCTCCCTCACCCTTGGAGTAAAATCAGGGGAAAAATAAAAAAGTTAATGTAGGGCAAATATATTTTCAACAAATTAACTAAAATCTAATAATTCAGAACAGTGTTATTTTTTAAAACATGGCTCAATGCACAGGCCTGGTTGTGAGGGACATGAAGGACAGAAATATCGGGAATCTTTGCGGTGCCCGTCTTTTCTGCAGACGCGGCACTTTTTCTGGGGGTTGCTTCTGGTTGGTGTTGGGGGAATCCGACTGATGAAGTGTCTTTCAGTCAGTCGCGTGACATCCTCAGACTGGGGGCATTCTCGGGTGTCCTGAACATCAAAAATGAGGCCTTCAATATTTTTTTCCTGGAAATCCAGGTATGTGTCTCTGCCTCTGTTTTTTTTGTAGAGCACAAATGAATTGTGGATTGCCACCTGTAACAAATAAATGGCCACTTTTTTGTACCGGGTTTTAGTTTTGCGTTTTACTAAATAGGGCTGTAAAACCTGGTCGCTTAAATCCACCCCCCCCCCCATGTACTTGTTATATTCGGACACGCTCACTGGTTTGTGCTTGTCCGATGATGCCCCCCTTTCCCTCACTGCCACTGTTCCTGCGGTATGAATCGTGCTTAGCATATACACATCTTTGCGATCCCTGAACTTGACCGCCAGCAATTCCTCAGATGCATAAGCACAGGAGTCCCCCTTTGCCATGCGCTTCCCCACTAATTGCTGTGGAAAACCAATTCGGTTTTTGTGCATGGTACCACATGCCCCAGTCCTTGCAGCATGCAAATGCCTAAACAGGGACACACTGAAATAAAAATTGTCGCAGTACAAGTGGTACCCCTTGTGAAGCAGAGGCTGCATTATCTCCCACACGATCTTACTGCTGGTGGAAAGATCAGGGGGGCATCCAGGAACATTTATTGTGCGGTCCCGCCCTTCATAAATCCTGAAGGTGGTGGTATATCCTGACCCGCTTTCACACAATTTGTAGAGCTTAACGCCATATCTTGCCCTTTTGGAAGGTAGATATTGGCGAAAGCTAAGTCTGCCATGAAAGTTGAGGAGGGATTCGTCCACACTTACATTCTGCTCAGGGGTGTAGAGTTGCAGAAATAAATTATTCAGGGAATTTATTAGCGGTCTTATTTTGAACAACCGATCCCGATTTGCATCGGTACTTGGGGGGGGGGCCTGTGCGTTGTCATTGAAGTGGAGGAACCTCATTATTGTCTCTTAACGAGACCTGGGCATTACTGCAGAATATACTGGGGTGGCTTGGGCGGGTCTTGTTGACCAGTAAGACCTAATGGAGGGCTTTTTGACAATACCCATATTTAGGGTGAGCCCCAAAATTTTTTTTAATTCCTGCAAATTGGTGGGCGTCCAATCTCTGGCATGGGTGGATGAAGGTTTCTGCCTTATATATTGAGTGGCATATAAATTTGTTTTGTGGACAATCTGATTTAGGATGTCGTCCGTTATAAATAAATGGAAGTAATCCATTTGGACAAAATTAGTATTGTCCACGGTTATGCCAGGAGTGGAAGTAAATCTGTGGATTCTAGGCCCAAAAGATGGGGCAGGTGCCCATACAAGAGCCTGGACTGGAGGGACCAGGCTGTCCCGTACTACAGTGCTACTTGGCCCTGCGCTTCAACTGCATCAGGGACAACGTTCCCTGAAGATGAACCTGAAGTGACGCTGTCATCGTCACTACCTAAAACAGGTTCCATCTCGGACGCCATCTCTGATGCGGTCTCCGACTCAGACCACAGCATGGCGTATGCCTCCTCGGCGCTAAACAACTTCCTCGCCATAACGTAACTAACACTAACTAAACAAATTATTTTCTTTTTTTCTTTTATAAAACAGACAAACTAACTGGTATATATATCTACACTACCGCTAACAAAAAAATAAACCGCTATTGCTATATATATTATATATATGTGGATATATATATAATTATATACTCCCTACCTGCCTATTCTAATAGAATAAAAGAAAGGTAGATAGATAGAAAAAAAGATAGATGGATAGATAGATTGTATAGATAGATAGAAATCTATCTATACATAGAATGTTTTATGAGTGTAACTGTATTTTTTTTTCACTGTAATCTTCTGGCAGCAATTCTCTCGAGTCTCTTCTTCTCCTCAAACTGAAACAATGTTTGAGGAGAAGAAAAGAGGCAGGAGATTTACTGCCAGAAAAGTCAAAATAAAACAAATGTGGTCACAGCGACCACATGTTCAGGGACCATCAGATTGGTCCCTGATACTCTTCCCAGTACCCAGAGCTGTTGGTAACCGTGTGGGCACAGGGCTGTGTGCACGCGATCGCGTTTACACTGTTTTATATGCAGAAATGCATGTGATCGCTGTGATTGGTTGTCACAGCGATCACATGTTCAGGGGCCAAAAGATTGGCCCCTGACATTCTGCCCAGTGCCATTGGCTGTTAGCAACAGCCAGGGCATAGAGCTGTGTGCACGCGATCGCACGTGCACAGTCTCTGAAGTGCCGCCGTAATTAGTCTATACGGCGGACTTCAGAGACCCTGACCGCTGGCCGTATATATACAGCCAGCGGTCGGGAACCTGTTAATAGAAAAATATATCCTTTGGCCCATAGCAACCAATCAAAGCTCAGCTTTTATTTTTTTCCCACTGCGCTGGAATTATGAAAGCTGCACTGTGGTTGCTATGGTCAACAAATCCAGTTTTTCTATTAGACAGTTGTGTTAAATGAGGTTGAATCTTCTCCCATAAGTTCCAAGATGTCTGCCATTGCAACCAGCACAACACATTGTTCTCATATAAGGCACAAGATGGCTGCTATCACCATAGTAACCAGCACAACACATTCTCATATAAACTACAGTGGCTCTCATTATGAGACATATATAACATTGTAATTTTCAGTAAACACTAACATTGAAAGTCTAATTTATATCAATAACCAAAAGAATTGTCTGTAACATGGATATAAAAATGAACGTTATAATGGATTGTGTCCATAATAAATCTAGAGACATTTCCATTACAGAGACGTCCCATTACTGCACAGAGCGTTAGTGTGAGGATGAACAAATAGGTTATAATCTCACTCATACCCCTCCCCCGTACTATTTATCATTACCAATCAACCCAAATCCATAGTAGCAAAGCATTGATGACTCTCCCCCTTTCTGCCTGAAAACACAAATTTGCATAAACACCACCTTTCCTAACCCGGCTTGCTGGACCGTCTCCCACAAAATGGGGTTGTTGGCAAAAATACACAACCTGCCTATCTATATTAACCTTTATCCAGTATAGTAGAAGGACTGTGATGTCTCCCATGTTAGATGTAGGAAGTAGTTCTGATCATGTCCCAGGAAAACACAGCAGAGATGGCTTCTCTTTGTAGCAGGAGATGGAGTACGGTCTTGTGAGGAATATTGTGTCCCCTCTCCTGGATGTGGAGTCTGGTGGCAGCAGGAGGTGTATTAGATGTGTGTCTGGTCTCTGAATAATGTACCGGGAGGCAGATTATGATGTCAGCAGCAGCAGTGTGACATCACTCTGGTTGTTACATCCCTACCAGCAGCCAATCAGGTAAGCTTTTATAATTTCCAAAGCAGGTATTAAATATCCAAGCAGCGATCTGATTGGTTGTTATGGCTTACAGATTACATAATCCATTTTAAACCAATGAAAAATTGGGCTTCAAATAAAATTTTGAAAATATATAATAGATGTTTTATATTCCAGTTATATTTATTATGTTTTATATTCATTATATTATGTTTTTTTATATTCCAGTTATGTATCGTTATACACCAGTTGCAGGTATTTTATGTATATATTATATACCAGTTATTCTATATTTCACTTATGTTATAGACGTCATCACCATATATATATATATATATATATATATATATATATATATAGTTTTTTTTTTTTCATTCTTAATAAAATGAGTTTTTGCAGTCCTGTCACTATTTCTGGTCTCTACGGGTGGTGCGGCCACATGCTGGGAGTTGTAGTTTCACACGATACAGACGACGTGTCTATTTAATAGATGAGCAGCTCTGCACCTGAGGAGGTACTACAAACCTCAGCATGCCCTCAGTGAGAGGATACATAGAGGACTACTGCATTTGGGGTAACCACTACTCCCCTAGTAATCCTTTCCTCCGGGATTCACCGTCCAGAACGCGTCCTGCAGTGATATGACATTCACCGGCAGTGGAGGGAGACGCGGAGCCCCTGCTGTACCTCAAATTTCACACATAATGTGACCCCAAAACTGAGGCGGTGGTCACTCACCACCAGTGAGGACGCGACAGCGCGGGAAACGGGACGTCACGTGACACATTTGGCACGCAGGAAATGCGGCTGCAGGATGGAGCTGAGGCGGCTGCAAACAATGATGGAGGACAGTCTGGGAACAGAGGTGTCTGGTACAAATTCAATGCGGTTTTTTTTTTGTAGCTAAAAATCATGAGGGTCTCATCTCTGACGGGATTATTCAGACGTAGCGGTCGTGGCGTTTTGCCGCGATTTTGCGACGTATGAATGGGACAGCTACAGTTCTGTACATGTGAATAAGAGGTTCTGCGGCAGCTGTGTTTTATATAAGAACACGTTATACAGATGTCACGGACATCGCTGTGTGATCTGCATGCGATATTACTGCGGTGCTTGATTATAAATTACCAGTGATAGGGATTAGTCCTTACTGCAGGTCCCAGAAGTCATCGAATGATGTACGTTGCAGCCAATTATGGGCTGCCACAACAGTAGGGGCGGAGCCTGTCAGTGCAATCCGTTACCTGGGGAACGCGTGTCCAATAAAAAAATAGCTATCCCCTGATTTTAAACCAATGAAAAATCGGGCTTCAAACAAACTTTCGAAAATATATGACACTATAACATTACTAGCATAAAGGTGTAGAGCAACATGAGGAAAAAAAACTTAAGAAGAACTGATATACCGTAGCAAGCATTTATTAGGCAACACGTTTTTATTTATTTTTGTTTGAACACTTGGATAAATTATAATAAAGCAAAGAATATATGTATATAGTTCAACACACTGCCAGAGTTGGGTCATATTGGTGGGCTCCGCAGTGTGGAGCCAAATTGTTTTATTTACAATTACGATTTTTTCCTTTTAATAGTTTCCAAAGTATAGTATGACTTGCGTAGCTGTAACAAGTAATATAGAACTGTCTGTACAGACCACTGTATTATTTATATCAAGACTGAAATCAGTAGGTGAATACCGTATTCAAGTATGTTATTTGAATATAACGTAAAGGGTGAATATTACAGCTCTGATATATAGTCCATACTTCATGATAGTTTACAAAGTAATATTGGGTAGATTTCTCATTACAGTGCATCTATTTACAATATGATGAATGTGGCAAAGCTCACCAGACAAATAAGACACGACACCTCATGGCTGCCATATCCGAACGTAAAAAAAGTGCAAACCGCTGTAATAAATAAAGCGTATGTTACAATGTATCTTAGCCACGCCCCTTTTTCTGCATAATAAATGTCATACGTATGTCGCTTTCTTTCTTTTCACAGAATTTGTGACAATTCTGGCACTTTTGCTTAGTCAATCTCTTTGTGTCTTTCTGTAATAAGCAGCATTGGGTAACAAATGGAGTGGATGCATTGGTGAATAAAGCCTTCCACAGTCTTACATACCTCAAAATCTAGAATTTTGCTGGTGTCCGAGAACAGTGCCTTGTGGGAGTTCTGATGAGTTACGTAGTGGCTCATGATTACCTGTTATATTTAAATGTGGCTCTCAAAGTAAAATTGCTTGGGGACCTATGACCTACAACTTAAAAGATTTTTTACTAGGATGTGTTTTATTTTACTTATTGATTTTGAGTTTGTACCTGTTTTTGCAGGTAAGCATATACTTGCCGGCAATAAAAACTATGAGGAGCGTCTTGGAAAGAATGAAAAATGTAAGCAATTTTATAGTAAGTGCCTTTTTACTTTTCATTTGTGACTTTTATGTTTAAGACTTTTTCGAATACAGATTTGGATACAATATGGGTGACCTTTTGTCGCGGCCAAAATCACAATGTAGTTCCAGCCTTAGCTTAATTTTACATGTGGCGATTTTTCTGCAGGTTATGTACACAGTGGATTACAATACAGGACATGTAGATGAGATTTTACAAATCTCATTCACGTGCTGCATAAAGACGAACCACATATAAGGATAAAACTTCGATGCAGTCAAACAGCATGGGCACTCAGTACTATGGCTAAATATCTGTGTGGTAGTAGCCATAGGAGGAGCATTGGCAGGGAAGTGGCTACTGTTCATTAGCGGTAGTATATAGAAATAACTGACTAATGAAGGTATCTGTCTGTTTCCCCTAACTGTCTAAAATTGCATCATCTAAAATCAAAAGACCAGCAGCGTCTTCAGGGATATTGAGGCTAATGACGGCGTTCTCACGAGAAATCCCCCTTTTAAGACCTAGGGTATGTTCACACGCTTAGCAAAAAACGTCTGAAAATACGGAGCTGTTTTCAAGCGAAAACCGCTCCCTGATTTTCAGACGTTTTTGTAGCAACTCACGTTTTTTGCGGCTTTTTTTGCGGCCGTTTTCGAAGTTGTTTTTCAATGGAGTCAATGAAAAACGCTTCCAAAAACGTCCAAAAGAAATGACCTGCACTTAGTTTGACGCGGCATCATTTTATGCGCCGTATTTTGAAAACTACACGTATAATTAAGCCTCGTGGGAACAGAACACTGTAAATCCCATTGCAATCAATGGGCAGATGTTTGGAGGTGTAATGGTGCCGTTTTTTCAGGCGTAATTCGAGGCGTAAACGGCCCGAATCACGTCTGAAACCACTGCGTGTGCACATAACCTTATGGATGACGTAGGTGAGGATATGTGGTAGACCAAAGCCAATAGGCATCCGTGTAGCGAGACACTCCTCTTTCTAGATTGATGGCGTATCCATCAGCCAATGAAAAGTAGTAAGCCACTACCAATGGGGAAAAGGCGCCTGCGCATGCGCACATATGTGTCAGATGCGCTCGCACGTTAAAGTTCTGAAAGTAGTATAACTGCGCAGGAGGACTTAGAAAACTATAAATAGAAATTCTCAGGGACTTGGTTAACCAGCACAATATACAATTGTAATTCATACGTCAATTAGAAAGTTTTGTAAGTTAAAAAGGGGTGACTGAATTGTGCATTCTCAGGGACTTTGTTCCCCTGAGCAAAATCACTTAGATGCACTAGTACAGGGATTTAGAGATTTATCAGTTTACAAGAATTACTGGATTGCACTTGCTCAGGGACTTGGTTCCCAAAATCGATTAGAAGAATGATTTTACAAGGGGAAGATGAGGACAGGTATAACCATCTTAAGATGTGACAAACACACAGAACAGTATAAAGCTCACTGGTTTATCACAGAACCACGTGGCTGCAAATTTAATTAATTTTAAAAATGTGAATATATTGCCAGACGGCTTGTTGTAAATCCCACTAAAAATAGCATATATTAAAAATATTATAAAATATTATATCCATGTGTGGATCACTAAGTAGGAACCGGGGAATGCGTGTAAGAAATGCACACACATTCGGTATCGATGAAGACGGCAGAAGTTGGAAAATGTGTTCAGTAATGTTTTCCCCCAGTGGCCTGCACAAGGTGTCAAAAAACATCATCTAAATTCATTTTTTCCCCCTTTTTGTTTTCCATCCTTATGTTTTAAAAAGTAAAGTATATAATTTTTTTAACACAATATGCGAGCCCAATATGTTCTAAAAAGAAAAAACAAGACCAAATACATGTAGCTTGGAGGAGTAATGGAACAACAATTTGCTTTTAAATTGGCACATGGCTAATACTTTAATGTTCCTGGTCACGAAGGTGGGTAACGCTTCTACGCAGGAAGTGGTTAATGGGGAACATTATATGGCTCAGTATATGCGTGGCAAGTAGCTGATAATCTTTTTCTCACTGGATTAGTTGCTTGTAATTTATACTCATTGTATCCTAGCTTCTTACTGGTGAGCTGGTGCTAATACACAGCAGCCAATCTGAACACACACAGCTGCAGTGTAAAGTATGAGGTTGAGACAGAGCAGCAGCCTGAGTCACTAATAAGACGGAGAGGAGGGGGCAGAGGTTGACAGCGTGCTGTGAAGGCAGCTTGAGCCGGAGCTTCTCTCGCAGACTGACTAGACCCGAGCTAATAGCGGGATGTGACACTCCAAAATGGTGAAAAACACAAAGGACAGAAAGAAGGAGTATGCTGGTACCCCAAAATCCAAGAAAAAACAGGCAGATCTGGATAAATTTTTGAGGAGGATCTTGACGCCTCTCCAGCGTGAGTTTCTAAAATGGCGGCGGGCTGCCACGCTGCAGAGGAAGACTGATGCTGGAAGCACAGTAGCCCGCTCTGATGCAGAGGGTGAGCCTGCTTATGCCCCTGTTTCTAGGGGTTTTATCAGCAGAGTCCTCTTCAAAGCCTTGGGCCCCATAGCTAAAGACTTGGCGGACATAAAAGCTGAGATCCACCATATTGGGGGACAGGGTTGATATGCTGGAAACTGCACACACAGAAGTTGCTAAATTTGGAGCCGTGGTACATGAGACTTTTGTAGCACAACACGATCACATTAATATGGCTTTATTACAAGCAAAAATGTTACGATTTGTGGCCCACAGAATCCAAAGCACATGAAGCTCTACTTAAAGTAGCACAAGAGATTTTTATCTCTCTTTTGGGTGGAGACCTAGCCGCTCTGATTCGGATTGAGAGAATTCACCGGGCCCTGAGGGCTAAACCATGCCCTACTGACCCTCCCAAGGACGTTACATGTTGCTTAATCAGCTATGTGGACGCTGCAGTGATCTTAAAATCTGCTAGAGATGTACGTGGTAGAGAAGCGCGGGATAACACTAATAAGACCCTTCTTTTAACTTCATACTGCCAAACCCGTAAGATACCGATGTGTTTACTCTCGGTCGATGCCGAAAAAGCTTTTGACAGGGTACATTGGGTGTTTCTCCGCAGTGTCCTGACACAGGTTGGCCTTGGCGCCACTATGGTGGATAGGATTATGGCATTATATCATGGGCCTACGGCCCGTGTTCGAGTTAATGGTTTGTTATCTGACTCTTTGTCTATTACTAATGGAACGAGGCAGGGGTGCACACTCTCACCTCTACTCTATGTTTTGGTCATGGAACATCTAGCCGTGGCACTGCGGAACAACCCTAATATCAATGGCCTAAGTGTAGGCGCACACCATCACAAATTGCTTTATGCTTTATGCTGATGATCTCCTTGTGTACATTCCGAATCTCATGATTTCCTTGCCATCTTTGACGGGGGAATTTGAGCGATTTGGTCATTTGAGTAATTTTAAAGTAAACTATTCTAAATCGGAGGCATTGAATATATCTCTTGATACTGTTCTAGCCACTCATCTCGCTCGGGTCTTCCAGTTTAAGTGGCAATCTAAATCTCTAAAATATTTGGGGGTGCATATCCCCAGACAACAGTCGGATTTGCTCGCTTTGAATTACACACCCATTCTGCAGCGTACCTTGAAGGACCTAATGTCGTATGGCGGGAACCGCATATCGTGGTTTGGGTGCATTAACGTGGTTAAAATGGACATTCTGCCCAAATTCCTATACATATTCCAGACCGTCCCTATCATAGTACCAACAACTTTCTTCCAAACCTTGCATAGGGCCATAACCAAATTTGTATGGGGCTCCTTTAAGCCTCGTATCCGTTTTGCTGTCCTTAGTCGGCCAAAAGTGGAGGGGGGTGCGGGTTTGCCGGACTTTAAACGCTATCACCAAGCTGCGGTTCTCATGCGATTGGTAGACTGGTTCCGCTCAGATGCGGGTAAGCAATGGGTGTGCATTGAGAAGGCTGTGTCTCCCCTAGCACTGTCGTCTCTGCCTTGGTTGTCTGTTCTCCAGCGACCTTCCTCTTCTCTGCCTTCCCTCACACGTCAGTTTCTTGTAGTCTGGGAGCGGATCGTTGCTACGATGGACCTTGTTCACCGTCCAGGTACTCTGACTCCTCTTTTTGATGACCCTTCCTTCCCTCCGGCGGTGGGTGTGGACAAATTCCTCTGTTGGGAGAGACAGGATGGTGGTTATTTTTTGCTAAGACTCTTACACCCGAGGGTGAAATTTTGTCACAGACTGTTGTCTCGGAGGCCTGCCCGGGGAGACGTTCAATATGGTGGTCCTATTTTCAGTTGCGCTCCTATCTTTCCTCCATGGGCGATTGCCTTGTATTGCTGCAGGATAAGACTCCTCTGGAGCACTATTTGTTGTTGACTGCTGCCCCCTCTCATGTGTTGTCCTACTTACACGGGATCCTTCTGCCTAAATACGATTACTCTCAGTTGACATTCACTACAGCATGGGACGAGGAATTTGGGACTCGACATTCTGCTGAAGAGTGGGGCACATCTTTCTTCCTGGCGCACAAGTTACCGACCTCGTGTTTCGCTCAGGAAAAAAATTATAAGATACTCACCAGATGGTACCGCTGTCCTGCTTTGCTGCATAGGATATTTCCTAATGTATCTGATGAGTGTTGGAGGTGTGGGGAGGCTCCTGGAACTATGTTGCACATTTGGTGGGACTGTCTCAAGCTCCGTCCCTTTTGGGGAAAATTTGTTGATCTTGGTAACAAACTGTTTCATACTGAGGTCCAGACTTCAGCCTCCATTGGCTTACTTTCCATGGTTACTGGATCACTCCCACACTTCAAAAAGGGTGTCTTTCGGCATTTTTTGACTGCAGCGAGAACAGTGATCCCTCGTCATTTGAAGTCCAGTACTGTGCCTTCTTTGAAGGAATGGGTAACGGAGGTGAACGGGATTATGAGGATGGAGGAGTTGATGTCCGCTGATCGGGGTAAATCTGAGCTCTTTGTCCTCACTTGGGCAGTGTAGTCCAGATTCAGGGGTGGTACTGATCCACCTCTCTGGCTGGATGTCCTCTTTTGAAACACCTATATGCCAACTTTTATGTGCTATGTCCGTATGTGTTTCCCTTTGTTGTCTTGTGTCTGTGTTAGTCTAAAGTATAATGTGCACCTATATGTGACAACTCTTATCCAAATGTGGGGACTGGTTTCCCTAAATATTGCACTAATTTTGCTGCACTTATGGTACTGTTATTCTCATTGCATTTCTTACTTAGCTTATACTTGCTGATTGGGAGGCTACCTCCTACTGCTGTTTCTATGTTTCTGTAAATTTTATGCGATATTGAAGTTATTATATTGCACTGCGTGCAAAGTTTGCAAATTTATGAAACAATGTGTATGCTGTTATATTTTTTGTATTTTCAAAATAAAAATCTTTGATAAAGGAAAAAAAAAATCTGCTAGAGAATCGGATGGATTCAAGTATGAAGGTACCTCTGTGCTATTTTGCCAGTATTTGGCAGCCTCAACTCTTGCTAATCAATGCACCCTAAAGCCATTATTGGATGCATTGAGAGCTGAAAACATTCCCTTTCGGTTGCTGTACCCTTTCGGTTTGCCAATTTCGAAAAATTATAAATTGTAATACGGAAACCTGAGTATCTTCACACTGCATGGGATTTACTTGGATTACTACCGATGGATATCGCTTCCTGGCTCCCCTTGGCTCCTGTCACGATGATCCCCACTGTGCAGGTTTCAGATTCCTGGAACATTTTCTCCAGACATGGATCCCCAAGAGGAAAGAACTCCTCCCTCAGGCATCAAGAATCAGACCCAACCTGAGAATTTCAGGTTTCATCTTGGTTGCAGTTTTGTGCCTCTTTGTAGCCTGAATTCTCATCTTCGCTGAGTATATTATATGCACTTTGATAAGTTTCTGTCTTTTGGGCTCAGTGAGTTATGTTTATGCCCATAGTACATTACATTAACAATTGCTCCTTTGTTGGTTCTCACTTATATATATTTTCATAGTATATTATTTCTGTATATTGGTTATGTCCTTTACTCCCCATGATAATAGGCAAAGAGCCGGTTTCATGAAGAATGGACAAGGTAAAGACAATACTTGCAGAGTCATTAGATTAATTGAGTATGCTGGGACTCATCAGATCCCTTTGGGCCTTCTAGGCACAGATGCTGAGAAGCCATTACATAGAGTTAGATGGGCCTATTTAAAAGCTACACTACAGAAATTTGGTATCCCACAGTCATACATTCAGGCTATATTTTCATTATATAAGAACCCTAGTGCCAAGATTAGGGTTAATGGGACCCCCTCTAGATCCTTCAATATTTGCTACAGTACTCGCTAAGGGTGTCCCTTATCACCCTCTCTATTTATACTTGTAATGGAATCCTTAATCCAAAAGATTAGGCAAAATCCTCATGTGCAGGGCTAGATCTTTCATGCATACCACAACTGCTTTTGCAGACTATCTGTTAATATTGACCACTAATCCAGTAACTTCTATACCGCAACTTATAGGTTTGTTTAAATCCTTTGGGTTCGTATCAAACCTCAAAGTTAACTTTGGAAAGTCCGAAGTATTAAATATTTCCACTCCTAACACACTCATCAATTCCATCAAAGCTAACTCACCGTTTAAATGGTCGGATAAATGTTTAACATATCTAGGTATACAGCTTACAAAAGACTATTCCCAGTTATACTATTGTAATTATTTGCCTTTGCTCACATCTATCCAGAAACAAAGACCTCAAAATACTGTTCATGTCTTAGATGGGCAGTAAAATCCTTCTCAAGACTTTTATAACACCTATATTACTGTATTTGCTTCAGACACTTCCCCCTATGGTTACCTAGGAAATTTTTTGACAAAGTTAGAAAATTGTTTTCTGGGTTCCTCTGGAACAACACACTGCCTTGGCTAAAATATTGGTTGCTCACTCCAAAAAAAATCTGGGGGTCTGGGTTTTCGTTACATAGTTACATAGTTAGTACGGCTGAAAAAAGACACGTCCATCAAGTTCAACCAATTACAAAGCAAACCATTTGAAGGATGGAAATCATATTATAATATACTGATTTGGTGATGGATCTTTTCTTGTTATCGTATATATTCTATATGTGGGGATTGAGGCTTTTTTCACAGACTTTCCCCTGCACCCACATCTTGCAATGGCCCTGTGAGAGTTTGACAAGATGTCAATAATACCCACCCTCTCCTTTCTAAGAACTATCCACTTTTACCTTTTAAGCCTTTTACCTTTTCTGGTTGACCTCAAGAGAACTCCTCAATCCACCTTTTGGAGTCACCTTAACAATATGACAATCTCTGCGTTCTTTGATACTGATGCACAGGTTTCCGCACCTTTCTTATTCAGGAAAACGGAAAAATTATTTTAAAAGATTTGATACAAATGCAAGATTTCCAGAATGTATGCGACAGGTACTTGGCCAAATACTCCATCTCACTAACCTTGACACAGTTTGAACGTCCAGTGAATTGTTCGGTGACACAAAAAGGGGTCCTTGCCAATACATATGAATACCTTCTGGCCTTAGGGAAGGATGACAAATTGGATTTCCTGTCCAAGTGGGAAACGGATCTGCAAATAACGTTAACTGATGTAAAAGAAATTACTATTTTGAAAAACTTGCATGGCTTTTCTCACTGTATTAAATTAATTGAAAATTCCTACAAGCTTCTGTCGCGTTGGTACAAAACACCTGTCTGGTTACATAGCCATATAACGTTCCTAGGAATCTTTGGATACTGCATTTGTGTTATTGCAATTCTATTGTTGGAAGCTTTGGTTTATACCCTTTATACATTTAAGTGGTTACATGAGCCCTATGGTTCTCCACAATTGAGATGAGCGTTTTTTTATTCTCTTCCCTTTTGATGTGATTTTCCTGGGTGGATCTACATAAATTGTTCTTTCCCCCTGGCCAAATTTAGAACCATTGATGTGGATGCCTATTTCTGAGACTTGTAGTAAGCTCAAACACCCTTTCCCACATAACCTCAATATAGTGCGCGCTAGCGCTTGTATATGTATTCTATTGCAGTATCCTGCCTTGAATCAATGATTCCCTTTAGTAAGATGGTGCCTCTAGCCTCGGAGGCACTTGATACGCAGGTGTGAGTAGACCCCTTTAGTCCTGCGACTAGTTATGGGGTTGAGCGTCTATTGCTGGATAGGATGACGATCTTGCGCATGCACAGATTAACTCTCAACGCTGGGTTATTAACTTTGCATCGTCAGGTTGAGTCTCTATCACTGGATTGGATGACGCTCGTGCGCATGCGCAGTTCATTTTCCACAACGCTAAGTTATTTCTTTGCTCATCATACACACTATGTTATACAGGTGTCTGTGTTTACATCCCCTCGGAGGTGAGTGCCAGCTGTTACTTGTAAAGTATATGACTAATTAGAGTAGTTTGAGTCCTGTATGCATATTGTCTCAAGATTTGATGTCTTAATAATTGCACTTTATCACTGGATTATTTTTATGGATTTATTGATCTATTGATGTTCCTATTAACACTATTTATTATGATCTGTACCTGTTTTTCTGTTAATGAAATCTTATAACTTGTATTGTTTGACCAATCACTGACGCACTATTTTAATGGTGTATGCAGATGTATTCGTTGCTTGAGAATACTTTTTATGAAAAGGTGAAATGTCGCCTACACACGGTGAATAAACAGTTTTTCGAATTATACATTGGTCTGCTGCCTCTTTTCCTTTGGAAGATTCCTGGGGACATTGTATGGCTTTGTCTAATGGGATCCATGGTCCAGAGCCCTTGAGGTTCAGCACCCATTACCCTTTACCCATTACCCATTACCCTTTTACATTTTGATCAACTAGATATACCAGAAGTGTGTTGTAGATGTGATCTTGAAAGCAGCTCTCTGTTTCACATTTGGTGGCAATGCCCCTGGTTTCAAGGGTTTTGGAAAAAGGTAATTGATACGATTAATACAATTTTCTCTTCTGAGATCCCTTTGTCACCCCAGACTATGCTTTTGTGGCTGCCTTCTGATTCCTTTACACCTAGAAGGAATGATTTTGCTACAATTCTAATCACAACAGTGAAAATATTAATCCCATCACATTGGAAGCCGAATATACCTCCATCTTTAGAACAATGGGAACTGAAGGTACAAGAATTATATAGGCTAGAAGAGTTTGTTCATTGGGAACGGAGAACAAGAGCTTAATTTCTACAGATATGGTCTCCTCGGATGATCTATTTTTAAAGGTCCCCCCCCCCCTAATATGTGATACACTTGGGCACGTTGCATTCAGTCCTCAACAGATTTTAATACTGGTCTTCAGACACCACATTTACACAATTAGATCATTATTTTGTGAAACTTACTTTCATTCCATATATCTATGGTGCCTGACTTTGAAACACAAGACATCATCTTCTCTTCCCTCCCTTCCTTCCCCATCCTACTTTCCTAGTCATGACATTCTGAGCCTTCTTCCTCCATCTTATTTTGTATTTTGTTTTGATATTCTGTACTGATTATAAACCCGATACGAGTCCGTATGGGTATTTAATTGTTCAATTGCTTATGTAATGTCGTGAATAAAAACGACAAAAAACTGACTGTTTCATGTAAAATGTTTTATTTCTTCTCTTTGTACTCAATAAAAACTACTTCAGACCTCCTTTTCAGCTTACGTTACCATGCAGCTAATCTGCAGGTAATGATCAAAGCTGTGAATAGCTGGAACTTGGTGTTAAAGCGGTCCATGGCGGAATTATTTTTTTTCTAAGTCTGTTTAGCTTAATTCCCTTGTAAGTGCATGAAATATTTTTACCAGTGATGTCAATACCAAGATTTTTTTATTGTGAGATGAACTGGATCCAGTAAACCCTGATAAGCTTTTTAATAACCGCCCCTATTAGGCATAATAGCCTAAAGATCCAAGTCAGCGGTACAATGTGTGTCATTCAAAATGTTAAATAATCTTAAAGGGGGTATCCCAAACTTCTAAAAATCATCAGCATGGCATGGGGATGGTATAAAGTAATAATCTATTATTTTCTCACCCCTGAAATGCCCCCCTGCTCCAGCGCTGAGGCTTAGTTTGCTGTCACTCTGGTCCTGGAAGTTCCAGCAGTGGTCATGTGCAGGCCTGAACAGAACGGTGGTTATGCTGACATAAACCACACGTGACCACTGAGGCCAGCGATTGGCGGCAGCAATACTTGACCGATAAACGTTATGTGGCGCTGCAGTAGCTTCCGGGCTTTAAGCAGCAAAGTACGGGACCTCAGCACTGGAACGGAGGCAGTTCAGGGGGGGGGGGTATATGATAGATTATTACTTTATACCATCCCCTGCCCTTCTGCCTATTCTTATAAGTTCCTGATAACCTATTTAATTACAGAAAGAATTCTAAAATATAAAGCTTATATTGAATTTACTTGATTGATATGATACTTACAGATACTAATAGTTTTGTCTGGTATTACAATATATAGTAAAAGCTGCAGATCAGTAAAGGTTAAAATGCATTTATTTATTTTTTATTTTAAAGGTCATTGAAGCCAATAGAAATGGAGAAATTAATTTGAAAATTGAGACTGATCTAGTGTTTGTTTCAACACATTTCAGAGATCTAGGAAATCCCCCTTGGGGTAGGTGGTTCTGTATTTATTCATTTCTTTATTTAAAGCTTTTCATCTTTATCTTTGGAGTATTAGGAGTATATTGCAATATCATAGATATAAAATATATTAAAGATGTGGAACTTGCTACAGAGTGGTGAGAGAGTAGTACCCTCAATAACTACTCCGGGATATTAAATGGGTAAAAAGAAACGATAAAGGTTTTATCACCAGCGCTAAAGAACAATTACAGTATATGGTTCTAATTTTAAAAAGAAAAATGGAATAAACCCCCAAAAAACAAGTCACTTACTTGATAGGGTATGCAGAACAGTGAAATTTTTTGTATATGTGTGTGTGTGTGTGTGTGTGTGTATATATATATATATATATATATATATATATATATGACCCTGAATTGTGCTGCTCAAACAATAAATAATCCAATGAAATAATAGTAAAGGTTTTAATGCAATAATCGTAGGGCTACGCGTTTCAACGCAGGACATGCCTCTTCATCAAGCCAAGTGACTTGGGCCTGATGAAGACGCATGTCTTGCGTTGAAACATATATATATATATATATATATATTATATATTTACACACACACACACACACACACACACCCGTACGTGTGTGTGTGTGTATATATATATATATGTGTGTGTGTGTATATAAATATATGTGTATGTGTATATATATATATATATATATATATATATATATATATATACACACACACACAGTCAAATTGTAGATGAACACCGCACTCCACGTACCTATATATTAGGCCATGTGCACGTTACCAGAGGATGAATTAGTTCCCCAACTTGAATGCATAAGAACCATCGGACAAAATAACGGCACCAGGACTTCCAAACCTTTCTCAAGCTGGAAATTGCCAAGAAACAGAAGATTTCCTACAACGGTGTGTACTACTCCCTTCAGAGGACAGCACAAACAGGCTCTAACCAGAGTAGAAAGAGAAGTGCGAGGCCCCGCTGCACAACTGAGCAACAAGAAAAGTACATTAGGGGACTTCCAGCGCTGGCGATGCAGGACGCGAGTGACTGAGCTCCTGCTCCCACCTAGCCTGCTTGCCTGCAACAGTCGCTTCGGCGGCGAAAATCAGCTGTCAAACACCGGCCCTGCACACAGGAGCATACCTGGTGGTGCCTGTATGGAACGGTACCTCCTCAGAAGCGCACATAAGCCAGCCATGGAGGATTCAGCCGCAGCCGTGGAGAAGGGAGATAAGATGGCGGCGCTTCCCGCCACTGCTCCCCCGTTATACACACAGGATGATGAGCTGCAGCAGCCTCAGTCCCCTTTTTCAAGCCCTGCAGAGCCCATAGGCTCTTCATATCCTGCACCTGTCGATTATATAGCCCTGGCCCATGAAGTGGCTAAGCGGATAGCTCCTGACCTGCAAAAAGCACTAGAAAAAACGGTGCAAGCTTCTCTCAACCGCATGCATGCGGATCTGGCACAAGTTACTTCCAGGACTGATGAATTAGAACAGCGTATAACGCTGTTGGAGGATGAAAATGAGCGCCTGCAATCCAAACTTAAAGTGGTGCTGTCTGCTACAACGCAGTTGAAGGTGGAGGACCTAGAAAACCGCTCCAGGAGGAGCAACCTGTGACTTGTGGGTCTGAAAAAGGCGGTGGTCCCTTCTGATTTGCAGCGACTATGTGAGAGGACATTGCCAGCAGCACTTGGTCTTCAGCATCCCTGCCGGGTGGAAAGGGCGCACAGGGTGGGACCGGACCCCAGAAATCTTCCATCAGCGGACGGCAGCAGCTCGCTTCGCCCCAGACAAGTCATCTTTAAGCTGTTGGATTACAATGATAAGGTGGCACTTATGAAGGCATTTCGCAGCAGATCTCGACCTTTGGAGATAATGGGAATGAGAGTGCTACTTTTCGAGGACTATTCTACGGAGGTCGCGAAACGCAGGCGTTCTTTCACCAAGATCTGTACTGCGCTGTTCCAAGCGAAAGTGCGTTTTAACCTGCAATATCCAGCCATCTTACGGGTGTTTCAAGAGAGTGGTCGGACCAAGATATTTACCACACCGAAGGAAGAGGAGGACGCACTTGCAGAATTTTGTAGAAATTGCCCGCCGCACGAGGAGCAACGCAGTCCAGCACACAGCCCACGTCGCAAGTCAAGAGAAGTCGGACGGAATCGACTGGATATGGATCGAACCTGGGCAGAAGCTTTAATGCCCACACCCGGAAGAGCCCGTGGAGGCCGATCCAGGAACGGAAGGGACTCTCCGAAGCCGCAGAGACGACCGCGAGACTGCACCCGGTCTACGTCTCCTGATTGACGAGTGGAGTTTTTTCAGGACCCTTATATCTGATGAGTTGGTTCTGTGGACGCTGTAGATCAATCGCAGGTTTCGATCTTTTACAGCTAAGTTTGCAGATAATTTTAGTCTTATAAGGCAGTATTTTTTCTGTCGCCAACTGATCTACTGTTACAATGTTAAAATGTATGCATTTTGATGCATTTTGATATTCTGCTGTATTTGCAATTCAAAGGATTTGAGATTGAGTTAGGGCCTGTTCTAGGCTCTCTCCTTATGTGCGTCTCCGATCGAGAATTATACAAGGCCTCTCTCTCCTACGGGATTAGTTATGTCTGTTGCAGGACACATACTCGGGGAACACTCGGTAGGGGCCTCTGGGTCGTTGGGCGTGGCAGCCTTGAAGTGAAGCAGGGTTTATACTGTAATCTGAACGGATTCTAGGCTGTTGGTCCTTTGGTATAAGACTGTATACCGGCTGCAAGGGGTTTTATGGTGTGTTATGGGCTGGTGCAGCTCTGTCACTATGTGTTATATACGCAGGTCTGGGGGGGAGGGAGGGACGTGTTGGTGCACAACAGAAAAAAGTGAAGTCTCTTACGCCAATGGGTACTAGGGGGTTGAAGGCCCTTGCCGCAGGCGATTTTTCTTTCTCTTTTGGTCAAGGTCTGATGGCCTTGATTTGGAGTTTAGTTTTGTTCTCTAGGCCGGGTTTTGGCTGTGTTCTTAATGTTTATGCATGGCTTTTAGGTAAAGATGGATCCGACTCCCCGAACCAATCACGGCTTTTTGACGCCTTAGCTCATCTTATGCATTGCCCAATAACATGAAAATAATTTCATGGAATGTTAAGGGGCTTAGATCTCCACAGAAAAGGACCAAACTTTTGCGACACATGAAACGATTACACCCAGATGTAGCCCTGTTAAAGGAAACTCACCTTACCGAGCCAGAATTTAAGTATCTACAAAAGTTCTGGGTGGGTCAAGTTTTTGGCTTGGCTGCTAGAGACGGTAAGGCTGGAGTTATAATTTTGCTGCACAAAAATTTTGCTTTTACGCTGGTGTCCCAGGAACGTGATGATGAGGGCCGTTGGATCCATCTAGTGGTGGAACATGCAGTGGAAACTATTAGTATCCATAATGTTTATTGCCCGAATGCGGCCAACACAGGGTTTTTTGGTCACTTGAAAGCCCAACTTCAGCAGGATCGCACCAAATTATTAGTACTAGGGGGAGACCTTAATACTGTAAGGTCCACCAGGGAGGATAGGAGTGCAGGGGCCAGTTTGCATAGAAATAGGGATAGGATCTTGCCAGACTTTTTAAGACACACTGCCCTTACAGATGCTTGGAGGAGTTTACACCCTGATGCTCGGGAATACACACACTATTTTTATGTCCATCAATCGTGGTCGCGCATTGATTATTTGCTGGTGAATGACGCCTAATCCCGCCGGTTACGTGACGTGGCAATCGAGGATCTCATCATTTCGGATCATGCCCCGGTTACCATTACTCTGGCCGACACAGTAGCTAGGGGACTGGATTTTATATGGAGGTTCCCCTCCTTCCTGGCAACGGATGAGGGTTTTTTACAGAAGTTAAGGGGATGGTGGACGAAATTTGATGGGGATAATGCGTCGCATCGTTCGGACCCGTCATTGTATTGGCGTATGGCTAAAGCGGTAATTCGCGGGTAAATGATACAATTCATGTCTAATCTTAAATGCAAGACCACCGAAGGGTACAAGATGGCGAGCGAGCGGTTACGGTGTGCATACACGGCATTTTTACACTCTCCGTCAACGTCTCTGGGGGAGACCTGGAGGGAAGCCAAGCGGCAATTTGATCAGTGGTTAGATAAAAGAGAAAGTATTTATCGGTCCCAATTTGATGCAGATCTCATGCGTGTCGGCAATAAAGCGGGAAAATTATTAGCACGACTAGCACATATAAAGGTATTGCCCAAGAGAGGGAAGGATCCTCTTGACCCAGGGTCATATCGTCCCATATCATTGATAGACCAAGACCAGAAATTACTCACCAAAATTTTAGCTAATCGTTTGGCTATGTATCTACCCACATTGGTGGGAAAATCCCAAGTGGGCTTTGTAAAGGGCAGGGCAGCAGTGACTAATCTGCGCAAGGTGTTGACGGTGCTAGAATCAGTCAAGCATGATCCCCAGCCAGGTACCCGGCCAGCACTCTTGGCGCTAGATGCAGAGAAAGCTTTTGATAACATACAGTGGGAATGGCTGGGGATGGTGCTGGATAAGATGAATGTCCAGGGAGCCTTTCGGATCTTCTTGAAGGGTGTCTACAATAATCCCCAAGCTCGCGTTTATTCCTTAGGATTTCTGTCGGCTCCCTTTCACTTGCATAAAGGGACCCGTCAGGGATGTCCCCTGTTGCCACTATTATTCTAGCACTAGAACCCATGGCTAGATTTCTGGAGGAGTCTGCAGTGTTCAGAGGTATTCAGGTGGGGTCTCTGGCAGTTAAGTTAGCCCTGTTTGCTGACGACGTTATACTTTTTATGTCAAATCCTCAAGAACATTTATTGCCGGTCTTTCATTTTTTACAGGACTTTGGGCAATGCTCGGGATACAAAGTCAACATAGCTAAAAGCGAACTCCTGGAGTTGGGCAAACCGTTACCTAAGACCTTTTGGCAATCTTTGGGATGTGGGATATCTCCGGTCAAGCACTGCATTACTTATCTAGGCATTAAGATAGGGAAGGTACCTGAAACCCTGTATGGCCTGAATTACCCACCGCTATTGAAAAAAATACAGGCGGAACTCACCAGATGGTGTCAGTTGGCGTTATCCCTTCTGGGGAGGTGCCACTTAATTAAGATGGTTAGTTTCCCCAGACTGCTATATCCCTTTCAAACACTCCTGCTCTTACTGAAACATGTGGATGTCTCCAAACTGGCTTCCTCATTCACAAAATTGCACTCACTAAGCTCATGATGGGCAAGCATGAGGGGGGGCTGAATTTTCCAAATATCAGGGGTTATAATGTGGTATGTCTCTTTCGTCATGTAGTGGATTGGCTCCACGAAACGAGCCATTATTCCAACTTCGATCTGGAAGGGGCGTATGCCTCACCCTGGAACCTGAAAGCCTTGTTACACTGTAGAGTTGCTTATCTTCCGTGCCGCCTCAAAACCTCCATTGTGCTGAGAGATACAGTCCTAGCCTGGAAAGCGGTCCGTAAATTATTTGACCTGCCTCACCTGCTCTCTAAACATATGCCGTTATGTGGACACCCGGAATTCCAACCGGGAGTAGACAATGGGGATAGATTTGCCTCTTGGGGGGGATGCAGGCATTAATAACGCAGGGGACCTAATGCATATAGAGGAAAGGAGATGGTTAACTAGGGCGGAAATCACCGCTAAACTCAGACCCTTAGAGGGTAATGTTAATTTTTGACAAGTTCTTCAAGTGCGCTCATTCTGCTCATCTAGGCTCAGGGATTTGAATAAGGAAGCCACCATTCATACTTTAGATGAGGTCATAGGCCCAACGACTCTTCGGGCGACTATTTCAAGGTTGTATAGAGCGCTTGATTATTTTGTCCGCCCGCAATCACGGGATATGTTCAAAGTCTGGGAACGATGGACTCAAGATCCAGGTATAGGAGAGATCATATTAGGGGGTTGGGAGACGGTACGGAGGAGTATCGTGAACGAGAGTTGGAGGGAAACCTATTTTAAATTTAATGCTAACGGCTATATATGGTTTCAATATTTTGCCTTCACAGTCCTTCGCCGATCGCATTACGTGTTGTCCAAATGTCACACCCCCCTGACGAATTTGTGGCATGGAGTATGGGGTTGTGCTCATACTACACGTTATTGGGTGATGGTACACAACTATATTTTGGATCATTGGAAGGCGAAACTTCCAATGACGCCTCAAGCGCTGCTGTTCCATCAGGCGCGACCGCCGGAGGAAGAGGGTGCTCTCCTCCCCCTTTTGTACACACTGGTGGCCTTGAGATGCCTTCTAGGTAAATGGCTGGAAACTGACACGCCGGGCTAGACCTGATAGTGTCCAGTTTGAAACCGTTATTAACTCTTGAGCGGATGGAGGTGGAAAGACTGAAAGAAACTGGAGCCAAGAAGTTATTCGCTAAATGGCAAATATTTATAGAATCGCAATGCACAGCGGCCGAGGTGGTGGAAATTGTTACGCCTTTCAGACACACAGCGTGGTATCATACGCAGCTTCTGGCAGGCACTTTAGGAGGCTTGCAACTTCAGTCTAGTTAGGGGATAGATGGGAAGTAGCTACTCTTTGATGACCTAAGTCGTGTTCAGGGATAGGGGAAGTCATGTTTTCTTCAGTTGATATGAGGATCGAAAATTATGCCATGATTGTATGTTATGCTATGTTGGTTTAATGTTATTTTGTTGACCGTTGCGTGCTGTTCATTTATGACGCAACCTTTCTGTGAAATGTTTATAAGAAAATGTGAAAACTGTTAATCAAAAATGATGTTTTAAAAAAAAAAGACAAGTACGTTAGAGTCTCTAGTTTGAGAAATAGATGCCTCACAGGTCCTCAACTGGCACCTTCATTAACCAGTTAGTGACGGCAAATACGCCTATTCACGGCGGCCACTAACGGGCTTTATTCTGATGCATATGCCTTTTTACGGCACTGCATCAGGATAAAGTAAATAGAGCAGGGAGCCGTCAAATCTCCCTGCTCTCAGCTGCCAGATGTAGCTGAGGGCTGGGGGCGTCCCTGCTCTGCCGTGTGAGATCGATATTAGTATCGATCTCACTCGTTTAACCCCTTAGATGCGGTGCACAATAGCGTGCACCGCATCTGCGTGGTTTTGGAGAGAGGGAGGGAGCTCCCGCTCTCTCCCACCGACACCCGGCGATAAGATCGCCGAGTGTCTGTGTCTCTAATGGCAGCCGGGGGCCTAATAAAGGCCCCCAGGTCTGCCTGGAGCGAATGCCTGCTAGATCATGCCGGAGGCATGTCCTAGCAGATGCCTGTCCGTTTTAAACGGACAGGCAGTAATACACTGCAATACAGAAGTATTGCAGTGTATTATAATAGAGATCGGAAAATCGCATATTAAAGTCCCCTAGTGGGACTAGTAAAAAAGTTAAAAAAAAGTTTAATAAAGTTAATTTGAAAAAAAATTTGAAAAAAAAAAATGAAAAACCCACCTTTTCCCCTTACAAAATGCTTTACTATTAAAAAATAAAATAAAGTAAAAAAAGTTACACATATTTGGTATCGTTGCGTCCGTAACGACCCCCACTATAAATCTATAACATTATTTAACCAGCACGGTGAACGGCGTAAAAAATGTGATAAAAAACTATGGAAAAATTGCTGTTTTCTGTGAATCCTGACTTTAAAAAAATGTGATAAAAAGTGATCAAAAAGTCGCATCTACTCCAAAATGGTACCAATAAAAACTACAAGTCGTCTCGCAAAAAAAAGCCCTCATACAACCGCATCGGTGAAAAAATGAAAACTTAACGGCTCTTCAAATATTGAGACACAAAAACAAATAAGTTTGAAATAAAAGCGTTTTTACTGTGTAAAAGTAGTAAAACATACAAAAACGATACAAATTTGGTATCGTTGCAAACGTAACAACCCGCTGAATAAAGTTATTGTGTTATTTATATCACACGGTAAACGGCGTAGATTTAAGACGTGAAAAAGAATGGCGAAATTTCAGGGTTTTTTCTACCCCCCAAAAAAAGTTCATAAAAGTTAATCAATAAATAATATGTCCCCGAAAATGGTGCTATTAAAAAATACAACTTGTCCCGCAAAAAACAAGACCTTATACTATGTCGACGCAAAAATAAAAAGGTTTTAGCTCTTGGAATGCGACGATGGAAAAACGTAAAAAATGGCTTGGTCATTAAGGTTTAAAATAGGCTGGTCATTAAGGGGTTAAATAGTACCCTCAAAACGCCAGTGTCAACGTCTACAGTAAAGAGGCGACTCCGGGATGCTGGCCTTCAGGGCAGAGTGGCAAAGAAAAAGCCATATCTGCGACTGGCTAATAAAAGGTAAAGATTAATATGGGCAAAAGCACACAGACATTGGACAGAGTTCGATTGGAAAAAAGTGTTATGGACAGACAAATCGAAGTTTGAGGTGTATGGATCACACAGAAGAACATTTGTGAGAAGCAGAACAACTGAAAAGATGCTGGAAGAGTGCCTGATGCCATCTGTCAAGCATGGTGGAGGTAATATGATGGTCTGGGGTTTGTGCTGGTAAAGTGGGAGATTTGTACAAGGTAAAAGGGATTTTGAATAAGGAAGGCTATCACTCCATTTTGCAACGCCATGCCATACCCTGTGGACAGCTCTTGATTGGAGCCAATTTCATCCTACAACAGGACAATGACCCAAAGCACACCTCCAAATTATGCAAGAACTATTTAGGGAAGAAGCAGGCAGCTGGTATTCTATCTGTAATGGAGTGGCCAGCGCAGTCACCAGATCTCAACCCCATAGAGCTGTTGTGGGAGCAGCTTGACCGTATGGTACGCAAGAAGTGCCCATAAAGCCAATCCAACTTGTGGGAGGGGCTTCTGGAAGCATGGGGTGAAATTTCTCCCGATTACCTCAGCAAATTAACAGCTAGAATGCCAAAGGTCTGCAATGCTGTAATTGCTGCAAATGGAGCATTCTTTGACGAAAGCAAAGTTTGAAGGAGAAAATTATTATTTCAAATAAAAATCATTATTTCTAACCTTGTTAATGTCTTGACTACATTTTCTAGTCATTTTGCAACTCATTTGATAAATATAAGTGTGAGTTTTCATGGAAAACACAAAATTGTCTGGGTGACCCCAAACTTTTGAACGGTAGTGTATTTAAGCTGGGGAACTGATTCATCCTCTAGTAACGTGCAAATGGCCTAATATATAGCTGTGTGGAGTGCTGTGTTCATCTACATGTGTGTATGTAGAGATATGCGTGTGTGTGTGTGTATATGTATGTATATATATGTGACTTGGCCTGATGAAGACGCATGTCCTGTGTTGAAACGCGTAGCCCTACCATTATTGCACTAAAAACTTTTCTATTATTTAATTGGAATATTTATTGGTTGAGTAGCGCCATTCAGGGTCATATATATATATATATATATATATATGTGTGTGTATGACCCTGAATAGCGCTGCTCAACCAATAAATATTCCAAGTCAAGAGTGGATTTAGGCTTAACATGATTCCTAGTCCCAAACGCAGGTATTGAAAAGAGGTTTGAATTTCTGCTTGGCAACCAGAATAAATAAATTCACAATGATTAAGGATCTAAACCTCTTTGGGCGTAAACTTACATACAAAAAGATTTTTGCTAAAAATGAACAAAATAACCTATTAGAAGATCAAACTGTGATGTCACTCGTACATGTAATATCTGAGCAAGAGTTGGAGACTATCAGGAATTTGGAGGAATTTTTGTCAGAAAATCTCAATCATGAGGAAACTGATAACCCGGTATTTGGGACTAGGAAACCTCTTAAGCCTATATCCACCGTCATGCCAAATCTATGATAATATCTGGCCTGAAGAGCAATATGCGCGGAGAGAGCTTAGATTGTGGGAAGATGTAGTCTACAAACCGTTTGATAAAGGGGGGAATGTTGTCATTTGGCCTAAGGATAAATACGTGCATGAGTCAAAACGACAACTACTAGAAAATAACGGTTATAGACCTCTATGGGGTGTTCCTACGTCACACTTTGTACAAGAATATGAAACAATGATTGAAGAAGGGTATAGTTCAGGAGCAATCACTCTTAATGAAAATAACTTTCTGTTAGGCAAGGATCCTAGAGTAGCCACTCTGTACTTACTTCCTAAGATAAATAAGAGCAAGGACAATCCTCCAAGAAGGCCCATTGTCTCTGGTGTGGGAAATCTTACTGAGAAATGTAGTATTTGTTTAGATCAAGAACTTAGAGAAATTGTTTACCAGCCACCTTCCTACACCAGAGACATGATGCAAATTTTGAAAGAAGTTGATGGCATTCATTTGAGTAAAGATGAGATCCTGGTGACCAGTGATGTAAAGATACGAACTACGATCCCGTTCGAAAAAAAATTGTCCTCCGTACCCTTAAGTTCATTCTTACACTAAATTATTTTTTTGTTTGATGGTCGTTTTTACCTACAAGTGTGCGGAACTGCCATGGGAGCGGCAGTTGGTCCAACTTTTGCCAACATTTATTTGGGTTGGTGGGAGGAAATAATTGTATATAATGACCAAATGAACGAATTTACTGACCATGTCCGTTTATGGCGGCGTTATATAGATGATATTCTGGTGGTTTGGAGTGGGACCGTCTCCAGCCTTCAAGAATTTATGCGCCAGCTTAACCCCTTCCCGCACCCTGACGTAACTGCACGTCGATGTGTGCAGTAAGTTCGCGCACCTCGACGTGCAGTTACGTCTGTGCTTTGACAGTTAACTGCCGCGCGGCGGTTAACGGTGCAGGGTGTCTGCCCTGCATTCCCCGTTGCCGATCAGTGGCCCATCGCCGCTAATTTCGGCAGTTAACCCCTTAATTGCGGTGTTCGATTTTGAACGCCACAATTAAGGTGTTTAGCGCCGATCGGCAGCCCCCACGTGAAATCACGGGGGCTGGCGATGGTACCCATGGCAACCGGACGCCAGACAATGGCTTCCAGGCTGCCATGTACAGAAGCCTATGAGGACCAGCCGGAGGGTGGTCGTCGTAGGCTTCCTGTCAGTGTGACTGTAACGTCACAATGACCGTTGGAATGCATTACACTATGTAGGTAGTGTAATGTATTCCAGCAGCGATCAGAGCTACAAGTCTAAGTGTCCCCTAGTGGGACAAGTGAAAAAAGTAAAAAAAAAAGAATAAAAATGTTTTAAAAAAAAGTGTAAAAATACAAGTTATAAGTGACATAAACAAGAACTGCTTTTTTTTCCTATAATAAGTCTTTTATTATAGGAAAAAAATTAACACGTAAAAAAAAAGTACACATATTTGGAATCACCGCGTTCGTAACGACCCCAACTATAAAACTATAATATTATTTTTCCCGCACGGTGAACACCCCTCCCAAAATATACAATAAAAATGATCAAAAAGTCGCATGTACGCAAAAATAGTACCGATACGAACTACAACCCGCAAAAAGCAAGCCTTTACACAGCTTTTTTGACTGAAAAATAAAAAAGTTATGGCTCTAAGAATATGGTGACACAAAAAATAATTTATTTTTTAAATAAGTTCTTTTATTGCGCAAACGCTGCAAAACATTAAAAAACGTATATACATATGGTATCGCCGTAATTGTACCGACCCGCAGAATAAAATATAATGGTCATTTACAGCCAAGGGTAAACGCCGTAAAAAATAAATAAAAATCATTGTCAGAATTGATGGTTTTTGGTCACCAGGCTTGCCGAAAAATGGAATAAAAAGTGATCAACAAATTTGCATGTACCCCAAAATGGTACCAATGAACATTACAGATTGTCCCGCAACAAATAAGCCCTCACGCAGCTCCGGTGGTGAGAAAATAAAAAAATTTCCGGCTCCCAGATTATGGCGATGCAAAATGTGCAGAGCGTTCCAAAAGCAGATAGGATCGAGTGCCATTTATAAGTGCGACACTGGGCACATATCTGCGGATTATAATTTATTTACCCCATTATTATACCCACTGTCACGGACACAGGGTTTGTGGACCCACTAGGCCGCTCCGCCGTAGCGGGGAGGCAGCTAACCAGGTCACAGTCTAAGCGGAAGTAAATGGCAGACAGTAATGCTTGGGTACCTGAAATAGTCCGGGCGGTGGCTGTGGCTTCAGCACGGATGGAGGCCGGTGCGGCAAGTGGCGCCAGACGTGGCGGGCAGTATCCGATGAGCGGTAGACACTTGACGTGGCAGATGGCACTTGGTGTGGCAGATGGCACTTGATGTGGCAGATGGCACTTGGCGTGGCAGAAGACACTTGATAGGGCAGATGGCACTTGACGTGGCAGATGGCACTTGAACGCGGTTAGGCACAGGAACAATACGGAATACAGGAACGGTAACAGGGCACGGGTAACAGCTGGAACGGGAGACACTAAGGGACCATTTGCGAGACAGACTGGGAAAGACTAACAACGCTCAGGCAAGGATTAGAAGGCCAGGGGCCTTCTTATAGACCAGGAAATCGTGGCAGTTGATGGTGATGACGATTTCCTAATTGCGCGCGCTGGCCCTTTAAGGCCGGGCGCGAGCGTAAGTGAGCGCTGGCATCTCCTAGGAGGGAGACGGAGGCCAGCGCTCACAGATCCATGGCTGCGGGCGTCGGGAGGTGAGTAAACCTGACGGCCCGCGGCCATGGGCGCTACACCCTCTTATTATGCCCTGATGTACTCTGCCCAGCCTACATATTCCCGCACATTATAAAGTGAAATACCAGCAAAACGCCAGAGCTACTACCAAGCAAAATCTGCGCTCCAAAAGCGAAATGGCGCTCCCTCCCTTCTGAGCCCTACATCGTGCCCAAACAGCCATTTACGTCCACTGATATGGCATCGCCATACCCGGGAGAACCCGGTTAATATTTTATGAGGTATTTGTGGCACAAAGTGGGCACAACCTATAGCGCACTAAAATGGCACATCAGTGGAAAATTGTAATTTTCACTTTGCACCATCCTCTGCGCATTTAACCCTTCGATCACCATGACTTAATAGCATGCCATGGTGTGGGTGGTGATATATGGAGCGTCTCACGCGTTGAGCCCGCGCCATACGCTGCGGGTGTCAGCTGCGTATTACAGCTGATACCCGGGACTAACGGACAGAAACAGCGATCACGCTGTTACAGGAGCCTGTAAAAATGACAATATAATGCAATACATTAGTATTGCAGTGTATTCTACCAGTGATCTAACGATTGCTGGTTCAAGTCTCCTAGGGGGACTAATAAAATATGTAAAAACAAAAGTAAATAGTTATTATTAGTGGAAAAAATGAAATAAATATTTAAAGTCCAAAAATAAACCCTTTTCACATTTTTTTCTCTAAAGTTATGTAAAAAAATTAAAAAAATACACAAAATTGATATTGTTGCGTCCGTAAAAGTCCAAGCTATTACAATATGCCATTATTGAACTCGCATGGTGAACGTCGTGAAAAATAAACAATTTAAAACGGCAAAATCGCAGTTTTTTGGTCACCTTGGCTCTACCAAAAAATTTAATAAGTGCTCAAAAAAGTCTTATGTACCAAAAAATGGTACCAATAAAAACTACAGCTCGTCCCGCAAAAAATAAGCCCTCACACCACTCTATTGACGGAAAAATAAAAAAGTTGTGGCTCTCGGAATGCGGGGAGGAAAAACGAAAAAGAAAAGGCAAAACATGGATCAGTTCGGAAAGGGTTAATTACTTTCTAATGAAAAAACATTTATGACCACATGTGGGGTATAGCCGTACTCGGGAGAAATTGCTTTACAACTGTTGGGGTGCATTTTCTCCTTTATCCTTTGTGAAATTGAAAAAATTCAACATTTTTGTGGAAATAATGTTGATATTAATTTTCACGGTCTAATTCTAATCAATTCTGCAAAAGATGTGTGGGGCCTAAATGCTCACTATACCCCTAGACAAATTCCTTAAGTGGTGTAGTTTCCCAAATGGGGTTACTTTTGGGGGGCTTCCACTGTTTCGGTCTCTCAGTGGCTTTGCAAATTTGACATGACACCCAAAAACTATTCGAGCTAAATTTGAGCTCCAAAAGCCAAATAGCGCTCCTTCCCTTCTAAGCCCTGGTGTGGGTCCAAACAGCAGTTTATTACCACATATGGCGTATTTACGTAATCAGGAGATTGTTTTACAAATGTTGGGGTGTGTTTTCTCCTGTATTCCTTGTAAAAATGAAAAATGTCTAAGTTCTTACAGAAAAAAAGTAGATTTTTACCTTTACAGACTAATTCCAATGAATTCAGCAAAACAACTGTGGGGTCAAAATACTAACCTTACCCCTAGAAAATTCCTTGAGGGGTGTAGTTTCCAAAATGGTGTCACTATTGGGGGGTTTCCACAGTTTTCATCCCTCCAGTGCATTGCAAACGCGACACGGCACTGAAAACTATTCCAGCAAAATCAGAAAATCCAAAATCCAAATGGTGCTCCTTCTGTTCTGCTGTGGGTCCAAACAGCAGTTTATTACCACATATGGGATATTGCTATAATCGGAAGAAATTGCTTTACATATGTTGGGGTGTTTTTTCTACTTTATTCCTTGTAAAAATTTAAAATTTAACATTTCTAAGTTTTTTCCCCAAAAAAGTAGATTTTCATCTTCACATACTAATTCAAATAAATTTAGCAAAAAAACTGTGGCTTCATAATGCTAACTATACCCATAGATAAATTCCTTGAGGGGTATAGTTTCCAAAATGGGATCACTTTTGGGGGGTCTTTACTGTTTTGGTACCACAAGACCTATTCAAACCTGACATGGTGACTAAAATATATTCTAAAAAAAAGGAGGCCCCAAAATCCACTAGGTACTCCTTTGCTTCTGAGGCCTGTGTTTCAGTCCATTACTGCACTAGGACCACATGTGGGATATTTTTAAAAACTGCAGATTCTGGGCAATAAATATTGAGTTGCATTTCTTGGGTAAAACCTTCTGTGGTACAGAAGAAATGTATTACAAATGAATTTTTGAAAAAAAAAAATGAAATTTGTAAATTTCACCTCTACTTTGCTTTTATTCCTGTGAAACGTCTAAAGGGTTAAAACACTTTTTGAATGCTGTTTTGGATACTTTTAATTCAATTGATTAATGGGGACTTTCTAATATATAAGGCCCTCAAAGCCACTTCAGAACTGAACTGGTCCCTGAAAAAAATAGGCTTTTGAAATTTTCTTGAAAATATGAGAAATTGCTGCTAAAGTTCTAAGCCTTCTAACGTCCTAGAAAAATAAAAAAATTTTCAAAAAACAATGCAAACATAAAGTAGACCTATGGGAAATTTAAACTAATAAGTATTTTGTGTGGTATTACTATCTGTCTTACAAGCAAATACATTTAAATTTAGAAAAATGCAAATTTTTGCTAATTTTCTGTAAATCTGTTTGATTGTTGTTTACAAATAAATGTTGAATTTATTGACCAAATTTTTTCCCTAACATAAAGTACAATATGTCACGAGAAAAAAATCTCAGAATCACTTGGATAGGTAAAAGCATTCCGGAGTTATTACCACATAAAGTGACACATGTCAGATTTGAAAAATCTGCTTCGTCCTGAAGGCCAAAACAGGCTCAGTCTTGAAGTGGTTAATGACAACACTTTTAATTTGAAACTGACATTGGATTTCAGTCATAAGTCAATACCTTTTAAGATATCAAAATATACAGGGATGAAAATGGAGAGCTCAATACTGATCTTTATAGAAAAGAAACCCCTTCTAACAGCCTTCTGAATGCTGAGAGTGCACACTCCTGCAATACCATTAGGGGGATCCCCAGAGGGTAATTCCTACGTTTAAGACGCAACTTTTCGACTTTTACTACTTTCAAGCAGAGAGCTGCAGACTTTAAATCTAGACTGCGAATCAGAAATTATTCGATCAGAAATATCAAAGAGGGATACAATATAGCATTAAGAACCAATAGAGAGAATCTCCTAACACCTAAGAAAAAGAACACTGACTTTCCTCGCCGACCGAGATTCATCACAGATTATTATGAGGATTGGATCATAATGCTAGATATTTTCAACAAACATTGGCATGTTCTGAAAACGGATGTGGATCTTGGAAAAATTTTGGAAGATAAAGTTCCTTCAGGTTATCGTATAGGCAAAAGTATATCCAACCTTCTCGTCTCAAGTCATTTTTCCCGTACAAATAGCAAGCAAACAACCTCCACACCAGGATTTTATCCATGCAAACTGTACAGGGCCTGTAGGATGTTGAAAAGTACAAAAGAGTTTTTGGATGGTTCAGGCAAAATTTGTACTATCAGAGCGCATATCAGATGTACATCAGTAGGTGTGATCTATTGCCTGGATTGCCCATGTGGCCTCAGATATGTAGGCAAGCCCAAAAGGGAACTGAGGATCAGAATCAGAGAACATTTTGGCTCAATCTTAAATGAGAAAAATCAGAAAATGTCTGGCACAAAATAAGCTCCGACCCCAATTGCCCGACACTACAAACAAAATCATACTTTAGATTGGACTAGTCTTAAAGGGAACCTGTCACCAGCAATACCTGGTGGTAGTGGGTGAAAAATCATTTCTATATAAGCTATAATTGTGTGTGCGCACAAAGGGACACCGGATCACGGTAAAAGGCGCAAAATGTTTGCAGACCATTATTTACAGTCGGAGAAGGAGTTTAGGAGAGGGGATAACGGCAATGAACTTTTGATAACAGCGACCAGTGAGGGCTAAGTAAAGTTCAATAGGGGAAATGCTGGTGACCGGTTCCCTTTAAAGGCAGGGCAATCTGTCAGTTTACAATGGGTATCAGAGGGGGCAATTTGGATGAAGCTCTTCTGAAAAGAGTCAGTGGAGTTTTCAGATAAATTCTGTTAGTCCCTATGGTCTTAATGAAAGTTTCAACTTTTGGTTGCTTTTTGTAAAATGTCTTTCCTTTTACTAATGATGTCATTTGAAATCAATCATATCATTGGAACTTATATTAAATCACAATAAACTACACCTTTTTGAAATGACAAACTTAAATACATTGGAGTCCTTTTTGAGGTTTTGCATTATGTTATTTATTGGTGTATAACCTAAAAATACCTTTATCTGTATGAAGATTGCTTTACAGATAGAAGAAACTTTTGTATAAACCATTTGACCCCATATTGTCTCTTATATTGTTAATTATCAATTCGGAAACCATAATATGTTTTTCACGTGTCAACTTGTTTCTGTAGAGCTACAGTATATACATTTAAATCTCTCATTTTGTTTACAAATACATAATACTGAGCAATCAACAGGACATTGTATCCAACTTATCCTGTTTATACACACTGATACATTGCATTAATTTTGACAAAATTCTATTGGCCCTTGTAGCTGTCAATCAAGATTTAACATATTTAAGGGCGGTTAAACCGGCGTTTGCCACCCCTAGAGGAAGCTGGAATGCCGGCAAAACGCGCGTCAGATGCATAGCTTTTTTAAAATCCAATGTAAGGCTATGTTCACACGGAGTATTTTGGGGGAGGAATATCTGCCTCAAAATTCCGTTTGGAACTTTGAGGCAGATATTCCTCTCCCTGCACGCCGATTTTCGCGGTGATTATCGCGCCGTTTTTCGCCCGCAGCCATTGAGCGCCGCGGGCATAAAACAGCGAGAAATACGCTTTCTCCTGCCTCCCATTGAAGTCAATGGGAGGTCAGAGGCGGAAGCGCCCGAAGATAGGGCATGTCGCTTCTTTTTCCCGCGAGGCAGTTTTACTGCTCGCGGGAAAAAGACGCCGACGCCTCTCATTGAAATCAATGGGAGGCGTTCTCGGGCCGTTTTTGCCGAGTTTTGCGACGCGGTTTCCGCGTAAAAAAACTCTGCAAAATACCCCGTGTGAACATAGCCTTAAGGTTCATCTATCTATCCTAACTATCTGCAACTGATATCCCAATAAAACATGCCCGCAATCCGTTCTGACACGCCGCCTCTGCTTCTAGCAAGGTGAGCGGTGTGAGCCAGAGCAACCACACCAATAGACAGTGTCAGGTGATCACATCACTGACCGCTGAGAACTCACTCACCATTGGTAGCGGCTCAGTCAGGTCAGTGGCGCACATAATCCAGTCAGCCCAGGAACACCACTGTGCTGCTGCCTGTCATATCTTCCGTCTCCGGCGGTGTGGATGATAAGACACTGGTTCAGTGTCTATAACCTGGCAACAGCATTCAACACAGAGTGCGTGCAAGTATCGCCCTCGAGATACAGGCTGACTATGCTGCTGCTATAGCACCCATACAGCTCATCTTATAAGCAGTCAATATAGCTAAAGAATCTTATGATATGGGCTTAGAAATAGAGGCATTTTTTTAAGTACTTTGAAAACTATTCACTTTAGAATAAATAAACAAGGTGATATTTAGATATACACACTGTCTACCCTTGCAATCTTTACTGACATTCTTGGTATCAATGATCATGGGTAGTCCTTGCAATATTACCATTGCATGATAGTAATATTGGATAGCAAGTTATTCACAAGGCAAATTGTGTCCTTTATAGTGTAAGATTGGGGGTCATCTGCACTAAAATCAAATTTGGACCTACATTGGATAATTTTAATAATTCACATATATTAATTACTCAAGTCCATTAATAAAGTTTATTATTTTACCACATTAATTTTTGTTCAATTGAACCACAATTCTTTTCCCTATCTTCCCTTTTCCTAATCAATACTTGTACAATACTGGTGGTATACACCGTTTTGGTTCTTTAACTCTACTCTCTATACTATAATTGAGAGGGTAATTGCAAAAATCTTCTATTTTCAGCTGTAATATACAGTACAGCTGACACTCACTTGTGATGGCGCTGACTCGGCTTCTGAGCCCGCTCCATCACCATTATGTACAGGTAGCACATTAGGCTGATGACATAACTGTACGTGATTTGGCGGGAAGGGTTTATGTAAAATGGTAAAGTGTTTTCATAAAATCACACTTTGTCTAGAGCCTTATTCCTGCTACTCAATTCCTTAATAAATAATTAAAATAAATGTAAATCTAATGTAAACTCGGAGCTCATAAACGTTTCAATTTCGATACCTCGCAGTATTGAAAAGGCTGGTTCTCTGAGCCTCTCACCACAAGCAGTGGACATAAAGGCATAAGGCTTTCATATCTTCCTACTGTTTTTGATGTTCTCAATCAAGCCCTCAACTTTTCTGTTGCTGCTGATATTGTTACTCTCCATGGGATAGAATTCCTCTGCTGTGCATTCTTTTTCAAATCACAGCTATTGCGCTGATGTTAAAGTGCTGCTGCCCAGGCGCTCTATTTACTTGTTTAAGTGGATCCTTCAGCAGGTCTATCTGGAGAATGACAATGAGATATTAAAGAAGGAAAGACTGTGTGGAACCTGGTATTAAAACTTTTCCCTTTCCTTTAATATTGTGCTTAAAAGATAACAACTTGCAAAACGTATTGTAAAATCTCAGTGTATCCGACCGGTTTCGCCTTTTGGCTTCCTAAATTTGAGCTATTAGTTATATTCATCATGTCTGTTTGCATATTGCTGTTTTTAAATAAAATAACAACCTTCCCCCCCCCCCCCTGTAGTTTCTGATGAGTCTTCACAAAGTAACACTCCGGAAAGAGACCCAGACATCATGTCAGAAGCCAGAGTGGATATAAGAAAGCTTCTACAGTTTCTTGCAGGACAGCAAGTAAATCCAAATAAAGCCATATGTAGTAAGTAATTTTCATATATTCCAGATTGTCATTCACTGTGTAGATTGAACTGAACCTGTCCGTTGTATAGGTTAATTTAGAAAGAAATAGAATAGTTGTCACTAAACATGTTCAACATTTCTAAATAGCATATGCAGGCAAAGCTCCAGCATCCAAGGTGTGGGTCTTATTGAGAGAATGGAGCAGCGAGTTTAGTACCAGTCTGAATTCCCAGAGAGGTCTGGTGAAGTGGGTGCAGTGCGCTGGGCTAATGATGGGCAACTTTAATGCGCGCATTTAGTATCACCAGTACTTTTTTTTTTTTTAAGTGAGTCCCTATACTATAGTGGCTGGTTCACTTTTCTAAATCTGATCACATTATCTAGTGACTCTTAACCCCTTGGCGCCACAGCAAAGTTTTGTTTTTCACTTCCCACCTTTCAGGGGCCATAACACTTTTTTATTTTCCATTCAGTAGAGTGGTGTGAGGATTATTTTGTGCTGAAAAAAAAATATTTGTGGGGTGCTATTGGGAAAAACTGTGACTCCATATTCTATGGGGGGGGTTTCTTTTTTACATTTTGACCGTGCGGTAAAAACAACAACTTTAAATGGGTTATGTGGGACCAAAATTATTAGCACTGCACTGACTGTAGTATGTGAGTACACTTGTTGGTATACAAGTCCCCTGTCACGCAGATTCTGAGATTTTCATCTATTTTTATAGCGCTGCCGGGGGATTGGAAGTCTTCTTTGATGAAGATACGACTTTGTCACGTTTCCAACCCCGCTGTACTCCATGTAGTCGCTGTACCACTTCTTGTGCTTGTACATGGAGTACAGCGGGTCGATCACATGACGAAGAGTCGTATTGTCATCAAAGAAGGCTGTGCAACTAGACTTAGTATCCCCCGTCCGCGCTATGAATTGATAAAAATCTCGTGACAGGGAAACGGAATGTATGTTAGCGAGTGTACTCACGTACTGCAGTGCGTACACTGCTAATAATTTTTGGTCCCCGCATAACCCCTTAACCCCCTCCCGCTCCTGGACATACTATTAGGTCATGGTAGCTGTATCGTTCGCGCTCCATGACCTTATAGTACGTCCTGCATTCAGCACAGCGGTGCTCGCGCCCGGCGCGTTCATGAGCTGTGATAGCTGCTGTTTCTGACAGCAGGCTATCACAACATAATGTGCCGGGACCAGTTACTATGGTCCCGCCTCGGCGATCACTGCTATTGGCTAGTCAGTGACTGACCAATAGCAGCGATCGGTCTCATTCAGCACAGCGGTGCTCGTGCCCGTGCGTTCATGAGCTGTGACAGCTGCGGTTTCTGACAGCAGGCTATCACAGCACAATGTGTCGGGACCAGTTTCTATGGTCCCGCCTCGGCAATCGCCGCTATTGGCTGGACTAACTGACCAATAGTGGTGATCGGTCTCTTCACTTCCTCTCCCTGACATCACATCCTGCTGCAACCGCCCTGAACGCCTCTGTTAGAGTTAGCGAGGAGTTCAGAGCGGTTGTGAGCAGAGAGTCAGTTTCAGAAGTTTCAAAAACCACTTTTTTTTTTGCTACCCACCTCCTCCTCCACTACCCACTCTTGTTCCCTTCCTCTTTGAGTTCCACCCACGTTTTTGGTCAGTGATCTCCTATCACTGACATTTTTTCAGTCTTCAGGACCAAATTTCTTGGTCCCTGGGGATTTTTTATTTTTTTTTTATATATAAAACAAAAAAGAAATATAAAAATTAAAATAAAAAATAGTTTAGCCAATTTTGATATTAGGGTTAGTAAGCGTCGGGGAACAGTCAAAAAGCGTAGTTGGGAATTTAGTGTCAGGAATCGGTCACCGTAGTTAGGTTTAGCATTAGGGATCCATCACTGTAGTTAGGTTTAGTGTCAGGGACCCGTCACCATAGTTAGGTTTAGTGTCAGGGAATCATCGCCGTAGTTAAGTTTAGCGTTAGGGAAGTTCACATAAACTTTAGTTAGGTTTAGCGTCAGGGACCCGTCACCATAGTTAGGTTTAGTGTTAGGAACCCTCGCCCTAGTTAGTTTTAGTGTCAGGGAAGTCCACTTGCTCTCTAAAAACAAAACACGCGTTTGTGCTAGTTGTTCTAGCCTATTGCTCCCAGTTAGGGATTTATTTTTTTGCTGTATATACATTTTGTCTTAGCATAACAAGCATGTCCCAAAGGACATTTACTGCTGAAGAGGCGTATTCATTTCTGGCCTCCGACACAGACTCGTCGGATGGTGAGACACTGTTTTATTTGTTTTCCTCCTCATCCAGCGATGAAGAGGAGGGACCCCCTAGGAGACGCCCCAGGACCACCACCATAGTTGAAATCCCTGAGAGAAGTGACCCCACAACAAGTGATACCCCCGAGCGAAGTGACCCCATTTGGACGCCCACACCAGACAATTATGAACCCCAAATCACTGAGTACACGGGCAGCCAAGGGATCAAATTTAACACGGCAGGGCTCAGTGAGATGGACTTTTTCAAGTTCTTCTTCACTGATGACTTTATAGAGCTTATGGTCTCCCAGACAAATTTATATGCCCAACAGTATATAACAAAGAACCCCACATCATTTTATGCCCAATCCCACAGGTGGACTCCTGTGGATGCCGCACAGTTGGGCAAGTTCTGGGGACTGCTCTTGAACATGGGGCTTCTGAAAAAGCCGTCCATTAGGACCTACTGGAGCACGGACATCTTATACCACACCCCGATGTACCGTATGGCCATGTCCAGGATGCGTTATGAGGCAATACTTCGCTTCCTACATTATGGCGATAATGAGCAGTTCCCACCCCGAGATGACCCCAGTTTTGACCGTTTATATAAACTGAGACCCCTATTAGACCATTTCAGTGCCCGGTTTGCCCAAGCATACACCCCCGAGAAGTGTATTTCTATTGAGGAGTCCCTGGTACATTTTAAAGGGAGGCTTCAATTCCGCCAGTACCTGCCGAGTAAAAGGGCAAAGTATGGCGTGAAAATGTATAAGCTGTGCGAGCGTGCATCAGGGTATACGTAGAAATTTAGGATATATGAAGGGAAGGACAGCAGTACCCCAGAATGCCCCCCCTTACTGGGAATTAACGCAAAAATTGTGTAGGATTTGGTGCACCCACTGCTGGACCAGGGTTAACCACCTCTATCTGGATAATTTTTATACCAGCGTCTCACTCTTCAAGTGCCTCGCTTCCAGAAGTACTGCGGCATGCGGCACAGCTAGAAAAAATCTGAGAGGCCTCCCTAAGATTCTGCTTGGGCAAACACTCAGAAGGGGTGAGAGCAGGGCACATTCTAGCAGCAACATATTGTGTGTCAAGTACAAGGACAAGAGAGATGTCCTTGTATTGACAACAATACATAGCCACACCATTACCCATGTACCAGTACGAGGTACCAGTACAGAGACCCCCAAACTAGATTGCATCCTGGACTACAATAGGTACATGGGAGGACTGGACTTGTCAGATCAAGTCCTGAAGCCCTACAGCGCCATGCGGAAATCGAGGGTGTGTTATAAGAAGCTGGCCGTGAACATCATAAAGATGGCATTGTACAATGCGTACATGCTACGTCGATGTGCAGGCCAGAGGAGAACTCTCCTGGAATTTCAAGAGGTGGTTATCAAGAACCTAATTTTTTGAGACCAGGAAGGGGGGGCACCCAGTACTTCAGGAAGCGAGGTCACACGCATCGTACCAGGGCAACACTTTCCAGGAGAAGTTCCCCAAACCGGTGGGAAGGGAAAGAGTCAAAAAGTGCAGAGTCTGCTATAAAAGGGGGATAAGGAAGGACACAATATACCAATGTGACACGTGTCCCAAAAAACCAAGGCTCTGTATAATATATTGTTTTAAAATTGACCATACATACCTTTTTTTTTTATTTACTCTGATGCACTCCGCACAGCTTATCCCCCTCATCTTTCCCTTCTGAGCCCTGCCGTGTGCCTAAGCAGCAAATAACAGCCACATGTAGGGTATTGCCAAACCCGGGAGAACCCACATTACAGTTTATGGGGAGTATGTCTCCGGTGGCACATGCTGGGCACAATATAGTGAAGGAAATAAGTATTTGATCCCTTGCTAATTTTGTAAGTTTGCCCACTGTCAAAGACATGAACAGTCTAGAATTTTTAGGCTAGGTTAATTTTACCAGTGAGAGATAGATTATATATATAAAAAAAAAACAGAAAATCACATTGTCAAAATTCTATATATTTATTTGCATTGTGCAAAGAGAAATAAGTATTTGATCCCTTTGGCAAACCAGACTTAATACTCGGTGGCAAAACCCTTGTTGGCAAGCACAGCAGTCAGACGTTTTTTTGTTTTTGATGATGAGGTTTGCACACATGTTAGATGGAATTTTGGCCCACTCCTCTTTGCAGATCATCTGTAAATCATTAAGATTTTGAGGCTGTCGCTTGGCAACTCGGATCTTCAGCTCCCTCCATAAGTTTTCGATGGGATTAATGTCTGGAGACTGGCTAGGCCACTGCATGACCTTAATGTGCTGCTTTTTGAGCCACTACTTTGTTGCCTTGGCTGTATGTTTCGGGTCATTGTCGTGCTGGAAGACCCAGCCACGAGCCATTTTTAATGTCCTGGTGGAGGGAAGAAGGTTGTCACTCAGGATTTGACTGTACATGGCTCCATCCATTCTCCCATTGATGCAGAGAAACACCCCCAAAACATAATGTTTCCACCTCCATGCTTGACAGTGGGGACGGTGTTCTTTGGGTCATAGGCAGCATTTCTCTTCCTCCAAATACGGTGAGTTGAGTTAATGCCAATGTTAGTCTAATCTGACCACAGCACCTTCTCCCAATCACTCTCAGAATCATCCAGATGTTCATTTGCAAACTTCAGACGGGCCTGTACATGTGCCTTCTTGAGCAGTGGGACCTTGCGGGCACTGCAGGATTTTAATCCATTACGGCGTAATGTGTTACCAATGGTTTTCTTGGTGACTGTGGTCCCAGCTGCCTTGAGATCATTAACGAGTTCCCCCCGTGTAGTTTTAGGCTGAGCTCTCACCTTCCTCAGGATCAAGGATACCCCACGAGGTGAGATTTTGCATGGAGCCCCAGATCGATGTCGATTGACAGTCATTTTGTATGTATTACGTTTTCTTACTATTGCACCAACAGTTGTCTCCTTTTCACCCAACGTCTTACTTATGGTTTTGTAGCCCATTCCAGCCTTGTGCAGGTCTATGATCTTGTCCCTGACATCCTTAGAAAGCTCTTTGGTCTTGCCCATGTTGTAGAGGTTAGAGTCAGACTGATTAATTGAGTCTGTGGACAGGAGTCTTTTATACAGGTGACCATTTAAGACAGCTGTCTTTAATGCAGGCACCAAGTTGATTTGGAGCATGTAACTGGTCTGGAGGAGGCTGAACTCTTAATGGTTGGTAGGGGATCAAATACTTATTTATCTGTGCACAATGCAAATAAATATATATAATTTTGAATGTGTGATTTTTCTTTTTTTTTTTTTTTTATTTAATCTATCTCTCACTGGTAAAATTAACCTAGCCTAAAAATTGTAGACTGTTCATGTCTTTGACAGTGCGCAAACTTACAAAATCAGCAAGGGATCAAATACTTATTTCCTTCACTGTATATCGGACACTGAAATGGCATATATGTATAGGAAATTGCAAATCTCACTCAGCACCATCTGCTGCGCATTACCTTTTACACAATAACTGAGGGATCAAAATGCTCTCTACACCTCTAGATGAATGCCTTAAGGGGTGTAGTTTTTAAAATGGGGTCACTTCTCCGGAGTTTCAACTGTACTGGTACCTCAGGGGTTCTCCATACATGACTTAGCACCAGAAAAGCTCCAGTAGACCAAATGGTGGTCCTTCCCATTTGAGTCCTCCCATGGGCCCAAACGGCAGTTTATCACCACAAATGGGGTATTGCCGCACTCAGGAGAAATTGGGCAACAAAATGGGGGGTTTTGTTCCCTGTGAATATAAGAAATTTTGGTCAAAAATGACATCTTATTGAAACAAATGTAATTTTTTTAATTTTACAGCCCAATTCAAATATGTGCTGTGAAAAAACTGTGGGGTCAAAATGGTAACAACAACCATATATGAATTCCTTGATGGGTGTAGTTTCCAAAATGGGGTCACTTCTTGTGGGTATCTGTTGCTCTGATACCTCTGGGGCTCTGCAAATACGACATGGCACCCAAAAACCAATCCAGTGAAATCTGCACTCCAAAGAGCACAAAGCTCTCCTTCCCTTCTGAGGCCTCCCATGGGCCCAAACGGTAGTTTATCACACAAATGGGATATTGCCGCACTCAGGAGAAATTGGGCAACAAAATGGGGCATTTTGTTCCCTGTGAAAATAAGAAGTTTTGGTCAAAAATGACATCTTATTGAAATAAATGTAATTTTTTTAATTTCACAGCCCAATTCAAATATGTTCTGTGATAAAACTGTGGGGTCAAAATGGTAACAACAACCATAAATATATTCCTTGAGGGGTGTAGTTTCCAAAATTGGGTCATTTTTCGGGGATTCCTACTGTTTTGGCACCACAACACCTCTTCAAACCTTGCATGCTGCCTAAAATATAATAAAAAAGAGGCCCCAAAATGCACTAGGTGCTTCTTTGCTTCTGAGGCTTGTATTTTAGTCCACGAGCACACTAGAGCGACATGTGAGACATTTCTAAAAACTGCAGAATGTGGACAATACAAATATATTAGTGTTTAACTGGTAAAATCTTCTGTGTTACAGAAATAAATGGAATACAATTTAATTTCTGCAACAAAAATGAAATTTGCAAATTTCACCTCCACTTTGCTTTAATTCCTGTGAAATGTCTAAAGGGTTAATAAACTTTCTAAATGCTGTTTTGAATACATTGATTGGTCTAGTATTTAAAATGGGGTGTTTTATGGGGGTCTCTAATACATAGGCCCCTCAAAGCCACTTCAGAACCGAATAGGTACCTAAAAAAAAAAAAGCTTTTGAAATTTTCTTAAAAATATGAGAAATTGCTGTTTATGTTCTAAGCCTTGTAACGTCCAAGAAAAATAAAATAATGTTAAAAAAACTATGTCAATCTAAAGCAGACATATAGGAAATGTTAATTAGTAACTATTTTGTGTGGTATAACCATATGCCTTACAAGCAGATGAATTTAAATTCAGAAAAGTGCTATTTTTTAAAATTTTCTCTAAATTTTGCTATTTTTCACAAATAAACACTGAATATATCGACTAAATTTTACCGTTAACATAAAGCCCAATGTCTCACGAGAAAACAATCTCAATCGCTTGGATAAGTTTAAGCATTCCGAAGTGATTACCACATAAAGTGAAATATGTTAGATTTGAAAAATAGGCTCTGAGCCTTAAAGGGGTTGTCCGAGATTTATTTTTTAAGTACATTTAGAAATACATTACACATATTAAAAATTGCATTATATACTTTACCCGTGCAATCTTGCTTCTGTTCTCCGCTCTGGCTGCTTTTTCCTTCTGGTCATATGGGCTCTGACGTCACCTTTTCAGCCGCCTCCACTGTCGTGTCGTATCCCGATCACATGGTCTCGTACCAGAGAGACCTTGGATGGTGTACGACACGTCACTGGTGACGTGTCGTATATCGGCTTCTTCTGCTTCACATCCCGTAATGCGCATGCGCGGTCACTGCTGTTCTCGCGGTCCCTGCTGTTCTCGAGATAACAGCAGGGGCCGCGCATGCGTGTTACAACAGAACAAGCCAATATACACCACGTCACAAGTGATGTGTTGTATACCCGTCAAGAATTCAAGATCAACAATGCGGCAGTTCCCGACGGCAGGATCTGGAAACGGGGCCACTTTGGAAAACGTAAGTATATTACAAATGTATTTATATTTATAACTTACATGATTTAAAGGTGTTATTAAAAATATTATATTATCTCGGATAACCCCTTTAAGGCCCAAACTAGGAGGCGTCCTTAACCCTTTCAAGACCGAGCTAATTTTGACCTAAAGGACCAGCCCCATTTTTTTGTGTTACTTTATGTGGTAACTCCGGAATGCTTTTGCCTATCCAAGCGATTCTGAGATTGTTTTCTCGTGACATATTGTACTTTATATTAGTGGAAAAATGTGGTCAATAAATTCATTGCTTATTTGCAAAAATTATGATTTTTCTAATTTTAAATGTATCTGCTTGTAAAACAGATAGTAACTATTTTGTGTGGTATTACTATTTCACATTCCATATGTCTACTTTATATTTGCATAGTTTTTTGAACATTATTTTATATTTCTAGGACGTTACAAGGCTTAGTACTTTACCAGCAATTTCTCGCATTTTCAAGAAAATTTCAAAGGCGATTTTTACAGGGACCAGTTCAGTTCTAAAGCGGCTTTGAGGGCCTTATGTACTAGATAGACCCCATAAATCACCCCATATTAAAAACTGCACCCCTCAAAGTATTCAAAACAGCATTCAGAAAGTTTCTTAACCCTTTAGGCGTTTCACAGGAATTAAAGCAATGTAGAGGGGAAATTTACACATTTTATTTTTTTTGCTGCAATTCATTTGTATTACATTTTTTTCTGTAACACAGAAGGTTTTACCAGAGAAACGCAACACAATATTTATTGCCCTGATTCTGCAGTTTTTAGAAATATCCCACATGTGGCCCTAGTGTGAAAATGGACTAAAATACCGGCCTCAGAAGCAAAGGAGCACCTAGTGGATTTTGTGGCCTCCTTTTTTTAGAATATATTTTAGGCACCATGTCGGGTTTAAAGAGGTCTTGTAGTGCCAAAACAGTGGAAATCCCCCAAAAGTGACACGGTTTTGGAAACTGCACCCCTCAAGGAATTTTTCTAGTGGTATAGTTCGCATCTTGACCCCACAGGTATATTTATTGGAGTTTGCCTGTGAAAGTGAAAATCTACTTTTTTTCTGAAAAATGTTTAAAAAAAAAGAAGAGATTTGCAAGGAATAAAGAATAAAAAGCACCCCAAAACTTGTAAAGCTACTTCTCCTGATTACAGCAATACCCCATATGTGGTGTTAAACTACTGTTTGGACCCACGGCAGAGCTCAGAATGGAGGGAGCACCATTTGGATTTTGATGCGCAGAATTTGCTGGATTGGTTTTCAGTGCCATGTCGCGTTTGCAACGCCCTGGAGGGAGCAAAACGGTGGAAACCCCCCAAAAGTGACCCTATTTTGAAGACTACACCACTCAAGGAATGTTTCTAGGGGTATAGTTAGCATTTTGACCCCACAGTTTCTTTGCTGAATTTAGTGGAATTAGGCCGTGAAAATGAAAATCTACTTTTTTCTGAAAAAACATAGAAATGTTTAATTTTTACAATGAATAAAGGAGAACAATCACCCCAAAATTTGTAAAGCAATTTGTCCTGATTACAGCAATACGCCATATGTGGTAATAAACTGCTGTTTGGACCCACGGCAAGACTCAGAAGGGAAGGAACAATATTTGGCTTTTGGAGCTCAAATTTAGCTGAGGTACCAAAACCAGTGGAAACCGCTCGTTCCAGTCCCCTAAAGGGACTTTTGGGAGATCATTAGGTCGCTGGTACAATACACTGCAGTACTAATGTATTGCAGTATAATATCATTTTTACAGGCTCCTGTAACAGCGCGATCGCTGTTCCTGTCCATTAGTCCCGGGTCTCAGCTGTAATACACAGCGGACACCTGCAGAATATGGCGCGGGCGCAGCGCATGAGCCCGCTCCATATATAACCCCCCGCACCACGACATGCTATTAATTTGTGGTGCGCCAAGGCGTTAATGCGCAGCGGTTGGTGCAAAGTGAAAATTAAAATTTTCCACTGATATGCCATTTTAACGCACAATATGTTGTGCCACTGAAGACATATACCTCATAAAATGTTGAGCGGGTACTCCCGGATATAAAATATATATGTGGACGTAAGCTGGTGTTTGGGCATGCTGCAGGCTCTCAGAAGGGAGGGAGCGCCATTTGGCTTTTGGAGCGCAGAGTTTGCTTGTTACCTCTTCTGTTTGGGGTTTTGCTGGTATTTCAGTTTATGATGTGGGGGTATGTGTAAATTGGGCAGAGTACATCAGGACATAAGAGGGTATAATAATTCGGTAAATAAATAATAATCCGCAGATATGTGGCCAATGTCGCATTGATAAATGGTGCCCGATCTTATCAGCTTTTGAACACTGCACAATTTCTGTCGCTATATTCTGAGAGCCAGAACTTTTTTTATTTTTTCTTCACCGGAGCCGTGGGAGGACTTATTTGTTGCGGGACAATCTATAGTATTCATTGGTACCATTTTAGGGTACATGTGATTTTTTTTTATCACTTTTTATTAGATTTTTTTGGCAAGCAAAGTGACAAAAAAACAAATTCTGCCAATGTTTTTTGTCTTTTTTTTTTTTTTTTTACACTTTTCACCGTGTGCTATAAATTACAATTTACTTTATTCTGCGGGTCGATACGATTACGGCGATACCAGATGTATATAGTTTTTTTTATGTTTTGTGGCATTTGCGCAATAAAATCACTTTTCAATAAAATTATTAATTTTTGTGTCACCATATTCTGAGAGCCATAACTTTTTTATTTTTCAGTCAAAAAAGCTGTGTAAGGGCTTGTTTTTTGCGGGACGGGTTGTCGTTTTTATTGGTACTATTTTAGGGTACATGCGACTTTTTGATCACTTTTTATTCTATATTTTTGGAGGGGTGGTGACCAAAAAAATAGTGATTCTGACATTTGTTTTTTTATTTATTTTTTTTGCGCTGTTCACCGTGCGGGAAAAATAATATCGTTTTATTGTTTGGGTCGTTACGAACGCGGTGATACCAAATATGTGTACTTTTTTTTAACATTTTAATTTTTTTCCTATAATAAAAGACTTATTATAGGAAAAAAAGCATTTTTTGTTTTTGGAACTTTTATAAAACATTTTTATTACTTTATTTTTTACTTTTTACTTGTTTTACTTGAAGACTGGCAACACTGATCGCTGCTATAATACATTACACTACCTAAGTAGTGTAACGTATTATAAACTGTCAGTGTGATGCTGAGAGTCACACTGACAGGAAGCTTATGAGGACCGGCCTCCGGCTGGTTCTCATAGGCTGCTGTGCATGGCAGACCCGGGGGCCGTTGTATGGCCCCCGGTTCTGCCTTATAACTGATTGCAGCACCTGCAATCGGTCCCCGGGAAAGTCTGTTGTAGCAACAAACTTTCCAGTACAACAAGCTTTCCCTGCAACCAATTAGGTCCCGGTCATGTCTCCGGGACCAGAGGCAGGGGTTAACAGCGCGATCCGGGTGTCAGCGCTACTCTGAGACACCCGGATCGTGCTTTTAACACCCACCGTGAATTCAAGTGGGCGGTCGGGAAGCGGTTAAAGGGTTAAACTTTATACTGCTGGTCATTACGATTACGGCGATACTAAATTGATGTTGTTTTTTATTATGTTTTACTACTTTTACAAAGAAAAAACTATTTGTTAAAATACAAATTTTTGTGTGTCGCCATATGCTGAATCAACTTTTATATTTTTTTGTGTCGATTGAGCGTTGTAAGGGCTTTTTTTGCGAGAAGAGCTCTGATGAAGCCTGCTCTAAATACCGGCTAAAAGTATCAGGTCCGGTTCTTACAGCCGCCATCGGGACCGGACGATTTCCTCCTAACATCATGTGACCGCTGTGACAACCAATCACAGCGGTCACATGCTGTTACTGTGTCACGGTCACAGGGTATGTGGACCCACTAGGCCGTTCCGCCGTAGCAGAGAGGCAGCTGACCAGTTCTCAGTCTATACAAAAGTCTATAGCAGTTCGTAACACTCGGGTACCTGAACTAGTCCAGACAGTGGCTGTGGCTTCAGCACGGCTGGAGGTCAGTGCCGCAGGTTGCGCCTGACGTGGTGGGCTGCACAAGATGTGGCAGAAGACACTGGTCGTGGCAGAAGACACTGGACGTGGCAAACGACTTCAGGTGCAGTAGGACACGACTCCAACACTAGCAGGCACAGGAACAAGAACACAGCACGGCATACAGGTACAGGTAACAGGGCACGGGTAACAACTGGAATGGTAAACACTAAGGTACCATTTGCAAGACAGATTTGGGATGTACTAACAACGCTCAGGCAAAGATCAGGAGGGCTGGGGCCTCCTTATAGTCCAGGAAATCATGTGGGTTGATGATGATGACGATTGTTTTCATGTGCGCGTGCTGGCCCTTTAAGAGCGGGCACGAGCGTGCGAGCACACCCTACAGGACACAGTGGACCGGAGCGGAAGTGCGCGCTGGCATCTCCTAGGAAGGAGATGGGGACCAGCGGTCACAGATCCATGGCTGCTGGCATCTGGAGGTGAGTAAACCCGACTGCCCGCGGCCATTGACGCTACAGTATCCCCCCTCTTACACCCCCTCTTGGGGCCAGAGCGAGAGAGGAATTTCTTAATGAGAGCAGGGGCACTGAGGTACTCTTCCGGCTCCGAGGACCTCTCCTCAGGACCAAACCCTCTCCAGTCCACCAAATAGAAAGTACTTCCTCCTACCCTTTTGCAGTCCAGGGTCTCCCACATCTCAAACACATCAGAAGAACCACTGGGAGCAACTGTGGAGCTAGAGGTCTTGCTGTAGTGGTACAGGACCACTGGTTTCAGGAGGGACACCTGAAAGGAGTTGAGGATTCTGAGGGTAGGAGGCAGCAGCAGCTTATAGGTGACAGGGTTTATCTGTTGCAGAATTTCAAAAGGACCAAGGAACCTGGGAGCAAATGTGTATGAAGGCACCTTCAAACGAATGTTCCGAGAGGACAGCCAGACTTTAGTACCCGGAAGATACTGAGGCGGCTCTCTTCTCTTTGTATCCACTTTTCGCTTCATGCGATCGACTGCCAGCAAAATAGAGGACCGGATCTGTTTCCAGATTTGCATAAACTCCCCAAATGCAGAGTCCGCAGCGGGTACCTGAGATGTAGTAGACACAGGAAGAGGGACTCTAGGATGTTGACTTTACACAATGTAAAACGGAGTGGAAGTGGTGGACTCACTTGTGTGGTTGTTGTACGAGAACTCGTCCCATGGAAGAAGCTGTACCCAGTTATCGTGCTGTAAAGAGATGAAGTGGCGAAGATAATTCTCCATGATCTGGTTGATCCTCCTGACTTGCCCATTGGACTGGGGGTGATAAGCTGAGGAAAGGTCCAATCTCACATCCAGGAGTTTACAGAGGGGTCTCCAGAACTTTGAGGTAAACTGAACCCGACATAATGTGAAGGGGCAAGCCATGCAAGTGAAAGATGTGTAGAATGAGGAGACTCGCCAGTCGGGGAGCAGAAGGTAGGCCGGTCAGCGGGATAAAATGTGCCATCTTCGAGAACCGGTCCACCACCACCCAGACAGTGTTGCATCCTGCTGAGGGAGGAAGGTTTGTGACAAAGTCCATCGCAATGTGCTGCCAGGGGGCATTGGGTACAGGCAGAGGCTGAAGCAGGCCGGCAGGCTTGGAGTGAGTAACTATGTTAGAAGCACACACCGTGCAAGAAGAGACAAAGTCCACAACATCTTTAGGTAGGGTAGGCCACCAGAAGTGACGAGCAATCAGGTCTAGGGTTTTACGAACACCAGCGTGCCCAGCCAGTTTAGAACTGTGTCCCCAGCGGAGAATTCTTCTCCTGTCTGCCAATCGAACAAAAGTCCTCCCCAGAGGGATGTCTCTAACCTGCAAAGGATTAGCAGTGACAATGCAGGACAGGTCTATGATAGTTTGAAGGGACTCCACTGTGTCATCCGTCTCAAATGACCTGGACAGGGCATCGGTCCTCACATTCTTGTCAGCGGGACGGTAGTGGAGCACAAATTGGAAACTGGTGAAGAACAGCGACCACCTGGCTTTTATAAGTGGCAACGGGTATTTTGTTCATGACCGTGATCTGGTTGAGACCACGGTAGTCAATGCAGTGTCGAAGAGATCCGTCTCTCTTCGTAATGAAGAAGAAGCCGGCCCCAGCCGGGGAGGAAGATTTTCGTATAAAACCCCTCTCCAAATTCTCCTTGATATAGGCTGACATGGATAAAGTCTCTGGCAAGGAGAGAGGATATACATTCATACTTCCAATGTGGAGGCAACGTCTCAGCCTCTCGCTTGCAGAAGACATCCGCAAAACTGGCATACTGAGGTGGTAGATTGGAGTGTGACTGAGGCAGAGGGGGCATAACAGGACAAACTTGTGACAGGCAATGGCTATGGCATCTGGAACCACATTGAAGAATCTCTCCGGAACTCCTGTCAAGAACCGGGGCATGTAGGCGAAGCCATGGCAGACCCAGCAGGATAGGATTGATAGCCTTAGGTAGTACAAGGAAGGCGATCTGCTCCGAGTGAAGAGCTCCGACCCGTAGTGTCAACGGCTCCGTGATGAACACAATCGGATCGGGCAATGGTAGACCATTCACAGAGGCAACAGCCAGGGTCTTTCCAGAAGAACTGTGGGCAGATGTAAATGATCCACTAGATCCTGCTGGATGAAATTAGCAGCTGCTCCGGAGTCCAGATAGGCGGAAGAGGGATGTGACGTCTCTCTGGAGACGATGGCCACATGAATCGATAATTTGGAAGAGGTTTTAACGTTTGGAGACGTCCCACCTAAAGTTGCCTCTCCAACCAATCCTAGGTACTGGAGTTTCCCGGTTTCTGTGGGCATTGGCGCACAAAATGACCCTTAAGGCCACAATACATACATAGTCCAGAGCAGCGTCTGCGCTGCTTCTCTTCTACAGACAACCGGACTCGGTCTACCTGCATGGGTTCTTCAGGTAGAAGACATGGGGAAGGCAATAGTGGTCTCTGGACTGAGGGTGCTGGTCTGTGGTCCCGGCTCTCCTGTCTCTTGAGTGCGCTCCCGGATTCTCATGTCAACCCGAGTGGCTAACCGGATGAGGGCATCCAAGGTAGAAGGAAGGTCGCGGGCCGCCAGTTCGTCCTTGATGTGAGAGGACAGTCCCTGCCAGAAGGTCGCCACCAGTGCCTCATTGTTCCATGCCAGCTCTGCTGCTAGGGTAAGGAAGGAGATGGCATTCTCCCCTAATGTGGAACCCATTTGCTTGAGGGTTAACAGAGTGGCTGCAGCAGAGGATGTTCGACCCGGCTCCTCGAATACGGCACGAAAGGACTGCAGGAACAAGGCTAGGTCTGAGGATATAGGTCCTTGTTGCTCCAAGATTGCGTTCACCCATGCGAGGGCCTTGCCAGCAAGAAGGTAGATGATAAATACTACTTTGGCTTCCTCGGAGGGGAAGAGATGAGCCCGTTGCCTAAAATGAACGGTGCATTGGTTAATAAAACCCCTACGTGCTCTGGGATTACCGTCATAGCGAGGAGGACGAGGCAGAGGAACTGTGGATCCGGAACAAACGGGGAGCAACGGGCACTGGTACAGTAACAGCCTCTGGAGGCAGAACCGGAGGTGGCACAGTGAGTTGATCCAGACAGACCATGATAGAATTTACAGCCTTAAGGAGTTGATCCTGACGTGTGCGTATGTCATGCGCATCCGACTGTATTGTTGCGCCAGATGTGATGGGCCGTACAAGATTTGGCAGAAGACACTGGACGTTTCAGAAGACACTGAACGTGGCAAATGTCAGCAGGTGCAGTAGGACACGACTCCAACACTAGTAGGCACAGGAACAAGAACACCGCACGGGATACAGGAACAGGTAAAAGAGCACGGGTAACAACTGGAACAGGAAACACTAAGGGACCATTTGCAAGACCGACTTGGGATATACTAACAACGCTCAGGCAAAGATCAGGAGGGCTGGGGCCTTCTTATAGTCCAGGAAATCATGTGGGTTGATTATTGTTTTCATGTGAGTGCGCTGGCCCTTTAAGAGTGGGCACAAGCGTGTGCGCGCACCCTACAGGACAGAGCGGAAGTGAGCGCTGGCGTCTCCTAGGAAGGAGATGGTGACCAGCGCTCACAGATTCATAGCTGCGGGCGTCGGGAGGTGAGTAAACCCGACAGCCCGCGGCCATAGACGCTACAGAACCGGTGGGGAATGTCTAAATGACCGCTCCTACTCTAAAAACTAGCTGTTGCTACCAGCTCTGTTCTTCGAACAGTGATCAGGAGCCAATAGTATTGGTTTCTGATCTTGTGTTCACTATGAGATCCAATCTTAGTGATCACTGCAGTAAAATAAAAGCAAAAATAAGTATTGGTTTCTTCTCACTCTGTTCTAGCTGTGGAGATAAACAGATAGAAGTGTTTGTATTCCCCTCACAAAATCACTTTTGTCCTTCACACACGGTTACAAAAAAACATTTTTTTTTTACTATTTTATAGTGTGTGTGTGTGTGTGTGTGTGTGTGTGTGTATGTATATACTTCGGATCGTACTGTAAAATATATTCAGTTTAGGGTACGCTGTTAGACGGCTTAGGGTTCGAGTCTGGGCTTGGCTTTGTGTTTGTGTTAGGCGTAGGGTTTAGGTTTGATTAAAAAAAAATGTTAAAAGAAACGTTTTTATATCCTTTAGCTATCTTAGTTGATAAAAAAAAAAACAATTAAACCGCTAGTTACATTTATTATTTGTGGTTTAGACTGTATAGTCGTTATGGCTCTGAGAAGATACAGTGTTTAGGAAGCCTATCAGATGCTGTGCTCAGATACTTCTTCAGCATCTTAATCTTTTACTTGAAAGCGACAGCGAAAGTGTCGCTTCAAGTGATTATGTTGAAATGAGACCCAGCACCAGTAATATGGGAGATGGCGCAGTTGCCACAACATCCGTTCAAAGTGCAGCCCCTGAAATTGCACAACCCCACCAAACAGATTAAGTGTGGATACCCACAAGTTTATTTACTCCCACCATAAATGACTTTATTGCTACTCCTGGCAATGTCAGTAATTATTTTTTTTTCTTTATCAAGATTTTTATTTTGAAAAAAAAATGTAACAGCATATAAAACATTGTACAACATTGCCAAAAAATTTGCACGCAGTACAAAATACCAATTTTCACAGTATATGAACAGTATATGAAATGCATGAACATCAATGGGAGGTAACCTCCCAGCCATCTAAAGTAAGTATGAATCAAAATACGGTGGTACTAACTGTACCATGTTCACATAAAGAGAGTGCAATAAACATGGGGACCAGGCCCCAGTGAAGTAAGAGTTGGTACGTATAAGTGCCACAAATATAATATAACACCAACACAAGACGCCAGACAACAAAGGGAAATACAGACAGACATAGCGCATGGAATAAGATCACAGAAGTTGCTCAGAACCTTCCATCCAGCCAGAGAGGTAGATCAGTTCCACCCCGGAATCCAGACCACACTGCCCAAGTTTGGACGAAGAGCACAGACTTGCCCCTGTCAGCGGACAGCAATTCCTCCATCCTCATAATCCCGTTCACCTCTGTTACCCATTCCGTCAAAGAAGGAACAGTATGAGACTTCCAGTGACGAGGTATCACCGTTCTCGCCGCAGTCCGGAAATGCCTAAAGACACCTCTTTTGAGGTGTGGGAGTGATCCAGGAACCATGGAGAGTAATCCAATAGAAGCCGAGGTCGGGACCTCAGTGTGAAAGAGCTTGTTACCCAAGTCAAATATCTTTCCCCAGAAGGGACGTATCCTGGGACAGTCCCACCAAATATGCAACATGGTTCCAGGAGCCTCCCCACACCTCCAACAATCAGCAGACACATCAGGAAGTATCCTATGCAACAAAGCAGGACAACGATACCACCGGGTGAGTATTTTGAAGTTTTTTTCTTGAGCAAAACAAGACGTTGGTAGTTTGTGAGCTAAAAGGAAAGAAGTACCCCATTCCTCTTCCGAATGTTGAACCCCCATTTCCTCGTCCCATGCAATAGTGAAGGACAGTTGAGAGAAAGAGAATTTGGGTAAAAGAATCCCATGTAAATAGGACAAGACATGAGAGGGAGCAGTAGATAAAGATAAATAATGTTCCAAAGGAGTCTTGTCCTATAAAAACACCAGACAGTCTCCCATGGAAGAAAGATAGGAACGCAACTGTAAGTATGACCACCAGGTTGATCGTCTCCCCGGGCAGGCCCAGAGACAGCATTCATTGATAAAATGGCACCGTCAGGAGTAAGGGTCTCAGCCAGATATCTACTCTCTCCCAACAGAGGAATGTATCAACACCCACCGCCGGAGGGAAGGAGGGGTTGTCAAAGAGAGGAGTCAGAGGACCCGGGCGATGAACAAGGCCCGCAGCACCAAAGATTCGCTCCCAGACTGCAAGAAACTGACGTGTGAGGAAAGGCAAAGATAGCATGTGGCGCTGCAGGACAGTCAACCACGGCAGAGAGGATAATGCAAGAGGAGACATATCTCTTTCGATGCGCATCCATTGCTTACCTGTTTCCGAGCTGAACCAATCCACTACCCTCATAATCAATGCAGCTTGATGGTAACGTTTAAAGTCTGGGAGACCCGCGCCCCCATCTACTTTTGGACGACTAAGGACAGCAAAACGAATACGAGGCTTAGAGGAGCCCCACACAAATTTAGTTATGGCCCTGTGTAAGGTCTTAAAAAAGCCCGATGGTACTACAATAGGGACGGTCTGGAAGAGGTATAAAAATTTGGGCAAAATATCCATTTTGACCGCGTTGATACGCCCAAACCATGACATACCGTTCCCACCATACTCTGCCAATTCCTTCAGAGTACGCTGCAGAATAGGCGTGTAATTCAAGGCAAACAGGTCTGCCTGTTGCGTGGGAACATGTACCCCCAGATATTTTAAGGATGTAGTTTGCCGTTTGAATGGGAAAACCCGAGCGAGATGGGCAGCCAGAGGAGCATCAAGAGATATATTCAAGGCCTCAGATTTAGAGTTAACTTTAAAATTACTTAGGTGACCAAAACGCTCAAATTCCTCAGTCAAAGATGGCAAGGAAATCATGGGAGTTGTAATGTACACAAGGAGATCGTCTGCATAAAGCGCCAGTTTATGATGCTGTGATCCAACACGTACACCCTGAACATTAGGATTGCTCCGCAGTGCCACGACCAGGTGTTCCATGACCAGAACATAAAGTAGAGGCGAGAGTGGGCACCCCTGTCTCGTGCCATTAGCAATAGGCAAGGAATCAGATAGAAGTCCATTAACCAGAGCCGTAGGTCTATGGTATAATGCCATTATCCTATCCACCATAGTAGTGCCAAGGCCAACCTGCGCCAGGACACTGCGGAGGAACACCCAGTGCACTCTGTCAAAAGCCTTTTCGGCATCCACCGAGAGTAAGCACATCGGTATCTTACGGGATTGGCAGTATGAAGTTAAAAGGTGAGTTTTGTTAGTGTTATCCCGCGCTTCCCGACCGCGTACGAACCCCACCTGATCATCCAATATCAAGCCAGGCAACAACGGCGACAAACAAGAGGCAAGCAGCTTTGCAAAAAGTTTTACATCTACATTAATTAGTGAAATGGGTCTGAAGTTAGCGCAAGATGTTGGATCCTTGCCTGGCTTTGGTAAAAGGGTGATGTGAGCCTCGAGGGACTGGGGCGCAAAGGGACACAAGGAAGACACAGAATTAAAGACTTTCGTCAAAAAGGGAGCCAGTAGAGCCTTAAATGTTTTATAGAATTTGTTGTTAAACCCATCGGGCCCTGGACTCTTGCCCAAGGGTGAGTCTCCAATAGCAAGCTCCACTTCTGATTCTACAAAATCTTCCTCAAGCCCCGAAGCCTCCCCAACTTCCAAAGACGGCAACGCAGTATTGTGCACAGAATGATCGATTTTTATCCCGCAACGCCTCAGCCTGCATATCATGAAATTGACCTTTAATATTATATAAGGCCGAGTAATAATGTCTAAAGCAATCCGTAATACCCGCCGGGTCATGAACCTCGCTGCCCGAGGGAGATAGAATTTTAGGGATGTAGGACGCTTGTGTACGGGGATGCAATATCCGCGCCAAAGACCTACCACACTTGTCCGCAAATTCGTAGATATGCTTCCTCATCCGATCCCTGAACCGAGCGTGGGACTGATCTATGAGGGAGCGTAAGGATTATCTCGCTGTAGTAAGATCCGCAAAAACCTGTGAAGATGGAATCCGTTTATGACATAATTCCAAGTCCCGAATCTGAGTCAGGAGACGCGCAATAGTTACCCCTTTCTCTCGCTTCAAACGTGCCCCGTGTTGTATTAGGACTCCTCTAATGACACATTTCAGTTCCTCCCACTGGAGTGGCAAGGGAGTAGGGTCATGCTCATGGACCTCGAGAAAACTGGAAAGCGAGTCCTTAAGGGCCGACACACACACTGTATCCCGTAATAGATTATCGTTAAGTTTCCAAGACTGAAAATTCGGAACCGAGTCAGGAAACGTAAGAGTCAGAAACACCGGGGCATGATCTGACCAGATCATGGGACCCACATTAGTAGTAGGATGCCAGGTAAGCAAATGGTGACTAATCAAAAAATCATCTATCCGACTGTACATATTATGCAATGGGGAGAAGTAAGTATACTCTCTTACCTGAGGGTGCAGAATCCTCCACACGTCAATCAATTGCATGGAATGCATCACAGTCTTTAGTGCCCCCAAGTACGATTTAGGAACAGTAGACCTGCCCGAGGAGGTATCAAGCCTGGAATCAAAAGTCAGATTAAGGTCTCCTCCCACAATTAAAACGCGCTCGGTGAACTCTTCCAATTTCTTCAAAAACAAACGCCCCACTCTAGCCTGGTCCTGATTGGGGAGGTACAAGTTCGCCAGGGTAAAAATCTTATTGCGTATGGACAATTTGAGAAAAACATACCGACCTCCTGGGTCAACCAAAACATCAATGAGTTTATGAGAGAGTGACTTGTGGAGACATATACTAGCCCCCTTGGACTTGGATTCCGGGTTGGCACTGTGAAACCAAGTCGGAAAATATCGATTTGTAAATTGTGGCGTATGGCCCACCTGGAAGTGAGTCTCCTGTAGGAACAAAATATGTACTCGCTCTTTGTGCATGTTATATAAAATTTGCGAGCGGTTTTCCGGGACATTAAGCCCCCTAGCATTAAAGGTACAGACTTTCAATTGCGCCATCACTACCTCCCACCAGAGTAGCACACAAAATGCCCTCCCACCAGAGGAGCACACAAAATGCGCTAAAGCAGTAGTGAATAGAACAAGACAGACAAGGAGGGGAGACACGACAACAAAGACAAACGAACGGGTGAAATAATCACCCACTCCTTGAGCTACTCAAGGAGAAACAATCTAATAGACACCGGAGTCAACCAGTGAGTCCCTAAGAGGAGAAGTGTCAGGACTAGCCAGTGCCCCGCCCCCCCCCCCCAACCCGGCAATATTACAATAAAGCAAATAATGATATAACATAAAAGAAAGGAAAACCAAGGCACTTAGCATGATACCCTATAGTAGTGAGACAAAGGTATGCAGCATTAGTATAGACCTAAAGATACCTCGGTAGAGAACACTCCTGGATACATTCAACGTCATCATAAGTGCATATTTAGTTAGCAATACACGGAATTTATAGAAATATTAAGCATTCACATTTGTAGAGCATTAACAGCAATCAACCTACACCAATTAACTATCAGATCTCCAGCAACAATCACTTATAACGAGAGGCAGACCCAGACAGCAATGACTATAAGAAACACAGAATGCAATTGCTTCAGATGAGGAACACAAGAGCCGTAGCATTGAACTCTGACAACAGGCTGCAAGGAGACATAAGAAGGATATCATATCGGCACAGCGGGGCGACCCTCGTTACGCCGCCTAGGAGAAGCAGGAGAACGACCTCGCCTGCGCGACCGCGGACGCGGTGTTGGGACGGGAACATAAGGCCAATCAGGTAGGGAGACTCGAGGCAAACGGAGAGAAGCGCAGAAGTCCGGAACATCCCCTGGGTCCCGAACAATCAGCAGTGTCCCGTCCCTCCGAACCTGCAGCTGGAAGGGGTGACCCCAGGAATAAGAGATCTCGTGTTCTCTCAAGACGTCCAGCAAAGGACGAAGCACTCTGCGCTTATCCAGAGTCATCCTGGATAAATCAGATAGCAGCTGGATCTTGACCCCCTGTAATAAAACCTCACCTTTATCTCGGGCCTTCCTCATTATCTGCTCCTTGAGAGAAAAGAAATGAACCCGGCATAGCACATCTCTAGGCCTATCAGGATCTTGGTTCCGAGGGCCCAGAGTCCTGTGGGCTCTATCCAGCTCCAGAGGGTCATCAGCAGGGCGCCCCAATAAGGTGTTAAATAGAGACTGTAAAGCAGGGATGAGCTGACCCGGAGAGATATCCTCAGGAATGCCCCGAAGCCGAATATTATTGCGGCGATTCCGATTCTCGTGATCCTCAGCAAGGTTAAATAACGCATGAATCTGATGAGAGTGTTGATCCAATCGGTCGGCATGAGAAACTTGCTGTTGTGAGATAACGGAAACATCGCTTTCCATACGCTGCACTTGATCGGACAATTGGGATAAATTGGTGGTAAGAGACTGTATCTCCGACTTGTACGTCGTCTCAAGACGGTTGACATAATGCTCCATGTCCTGCTTAGTGGGTAATGCTGATAACTGTCGTCTCAGGCTCAGTAAATCATCCCCTAGGACAGTAGGAGAGGTAGAAGGCAGCAATGCCGGCCCCAGCACATGAGGGGAGGATGATGGAGAGACCCGGCCGCCATGACAGGCACCACGTGGCGAGCAGTCCCGTGCAGGCAGCGCCATCACAGCCCCAGAAGAGCTCGGTGTTACCCCATCCAGCCGGGAGGGAATCTGCCCTTACGAACCGGATCGCGAGGAGAAGGTACTAACGGTACCTGATGCAGCAGCGCCAGACGCAGATGATATCCCCTCTGGAAGCAAGGTCCCGGTGCCATCTCGTCTCTCCTCCATCGGCACCATCTTAGAAGATGTTCCATTAGCAACGTCAGTCAAAAATCGCTGGATGGAGCCGGCTGCAGACATCTGCCGAGTGGAATAAGGAGTCCCCGTGGAGGCCTTGGATTTCCTGACCATTAGGCAAGTAGATGGATGCTTTTTAATGAGCTTATGATCGGGTTAGAGGAGTGCAGCAGCGGAGCTCTCAAGCAGCACGTCTGGTCAGCGCCATGTCCAAGCCACGCCCCCATGTCAGTAATTTTTCACCACTAAATTATTTTAACATTTTTATTACGGACCAAGTTTTGGGACATATTGTGCAGGAAACAAATTTGTATGTCAGGCAGTACATTGCAAACAAACCTACGTCTCTTTATGCCAGGTTGCGGAATCCCACAAATGATATGGAAAAAAAAATAAAAAATCTGGGCCTCACCCTTAACATGTGAAACATGAAAAAAAACAAACTCTACTAGGTCATATTGGGCATCAAGCACTATACATGCCATCCCCATTTTTTCTGGCATTATGTCACGCAGCAGGTACTCTATGAAAATACTTATGCGATTTCTCTACTTTTGTGACAACCTACAGGCAGCCCCTTCCAGCGACAGAAGCCGTGACCGGTTGTATAAATTAAGGCCTTTGCTACATTTTCTTAATTCTTCCTTTTTAGGAGCATATACCCCTGAACAAAATTTAGCATTGGATGAATCTCTAATGAATTTCAAAGGGCGTCTCTCATTCCGCCAATTCATACCCTCAAAAAGCGCAAAGTACGGTATAAAGTTATGTAAAAGCGCTACTGGCTACACGTGTGCGTTTAAAATCTACGAGGGTAAAGATAGTGTATTTACTCCACCAGGGTGCTCTCCTAATATTGGTACTACTGGTAAGATCGTGTGGGATTTATTGAGCCCTTTCCTACACTAGGGGCATCATGTATACACTGACAGCTTTTATACCAGTGTGTAGTGTCCTGCACGGTGCCAACACCAGAGCCTGTGGCACAATACGCAGGAATCACAAAGGTTTCCTACGTCAACTTGTTAATAAAAAAAAGTCCCAAAGGGGGAGTCATGCACTTTTCAAATTGAGAAGATGCTGGCTTTAAAATGTTGTGACCGCAAGGATGTCTATATGATTAGTACTATCCATTCAAGTGCAACAGAAACTGTCAGAGAACGTGGTGCTTCTGCAGATAGACAAAAGCCTGTGAGTGTCATCAGTTATAACAAATTCATGGGTGGGGTAGATTTGTGCAACCAGATGTTACAACCTTATCTGGTTAATAGGAAAACCAGAACATGGTATAAAAAAAGTGGCAATATACCTAATCCACGTAGCGATGCAGAATGCATTTGTCCTGTACAAAAAATCAGGGGGCTGGGCTACATTCATTGAATTTCAGGAGAAAGTGATTGAAGATCTCCTATTTCAATCTGCAGACCAGAGTAGTCCATGAGTCAGAGGATGTACGCCGAGTTGTTGAAAAACATTTTTTTACACCCCATCCCTTCAACACCGAACCAAAAATACCCCCAAAAAAGGTGCCGGGTATGCAGAAAATTAGGACAACTAAGTGAGTGACGATATTATTGTTCCGCTTGTCCTTCCAACTCTGGTCTATGCATAAGTCCCTGTTTTGAAATATATCATACCGTCGTACATTACAAAAAACAAATTCTGATCTATAAGTTATAATGAAGGATTTATTTAGCTTTTTATTTTTCTGTACACCTCTTTTTTCTTTTAGGGAAGCAGCTGCGCTCTATATTTAGGAGAGGCCAAAATGTAGGGTTCTTTTAGGGATTTATTTTTAATTACTTTCTTTTGGGAGGGAGGGAACTCTACTTTTTCTAGATTGAGTCATTTTGGGATATAACCCAGTTATAGAGAATGGAATAGGGCCTGAAATTCATTCAACATAAAATTGTGCCCTGAAAGCTTTTTTTTTTTCTTTTCTGTTATGACTATGACCTGCCATAAAAAGCTGTTACTGACTGGGGCATCGTTTTTCTTTTTATTCGGAGGATTTCCAATAAGCGAGCTTTTCCTTATCAATACACTATGGGCTGTATTACAGTTTTGTTCGGGTTTTTGGTGGACCTCTTACACCCGAAAATACTTCTAGAAATACCGACATTAATTTGGGGAGTAGTAGTTCTTTACTGTCCCTCTAGACGGTGGTGGACACTGCCCCTTTATATATTCTGCAGGTAATTGGTTGTTTTGCGCACATCTCCGTTCCTATCTTACCGGTAGTACTTTAATAAAGTGCATATTGTGCTAATTAATAAAACCTGTGGTTAAAAATTAAATTTCCATAATAAGTTGTGGATCCGTGCTCTAGTGTGTATGTTCAGCCGTTTCCGGCGTCCTATTCACTTGATTACGCATGACCAGGTTTTACAGCTGAAGAATATTATCATTTTTAAATAGAATCGAGCCTGTGCCATGGCAATCTGAGATTATCCCGCAGCCAATAGGGCATCTCTACAACAGCTGCATTTTGCAGTCCGGGCTCATTAAAATGAATATACACGGCCATGTTCACGGCTCATGATTTGCGGGCGGCCCGCGGATGACACTCTGCTGCCGTCCGAGCCGCAATTCACGCGTCGTTCACACCAGTACAGTCGTGTGCATGAGCCCTTAGTTAAGTCTTCTCCATATTTCTAGCAATGTGCATGTCCGCGTATGCGCAAGAAATAGCTGAAAATGTTCTGGCGGCCATATTGGACTAAGGAGATAGTTGCCTAGCAATGTCTCATATAGGAAGGGGAATTGCAATCACAGAATTTTTTTTTAGGGTATTAAGAATTTGGAAAGAGTAGTGGCTCACATTATGCCATGACCATATAATTTGGATTATAATGGAATAGTTTAGCAAACTTTATATACAATATTTCATACTGTTTGCTGTAAACCTCCACTTAATATTCCTTCTAATATGAAGAACAGTGTATAAGTGGTCGAAGGAATACTACATGAGCTCCTAAGAGGAAATCCATGTGTAAACACATAAGTCCATCTATATGTTAATGTGGGGGCATCATTTCCTGGGGTAAATGTCGTCAACATATCGCCATCGGGCACTGTATGGGCCCCGTCATCATATGTCAGAATAACCACCCCACAGAGAGCACGCAATCAACAAAAATATATCTCTTTAGAAAATAAAAGTGAAAATTAAAAAAAAAAATGCATGTGGTGAAGAATACAGAACAATAAATAATATGTCATCAAAGAAATCAAAGTTATTCATACTATGTTGCATATAAAAGATTTGTATTCCTACTTAGGCATGTATGATTGGATATTATAGATTTCACACAATGGAACAGGAGTCCAAGGTAAGTATGGATCGTAACTTTGTTATGGCTGCGGTCGAGGACGGCTGCCGCTCACCCCCGGCGAACGGCCGCAACCACAACTTACTGGCCGTCAGCCAGCATCTTACTCCCTGAAGACACCGGCTGGCGCGGCCTCCCCTTCCTGGACTGTGCGATAGGGCGCGCGAGCTCTTCCCGGCCTTAAAGAGCCAGCGCACACATTCCCTAAATGTTCCCCATCCTATCCCCAGTGCACCCCAGACTATAAAAAGGGCTCCGTCCTTCCACTCCTTGCCTGAGCTTTGTTGTAGTTTTCCCATGTCTGTATTGCAAATGGTCCCTTAGTGTTTTCCTGCTCCCAGTGATCCTGTGCCCTGCTTCCTCTCTCCTGTATCCCGTGCTGTTTCGTTCCTGAGCTTGCCTAGCATCGGAGTTGTGTTGTACTGCCTGCTAGATACACCACGTCTGTTGTCATCTGCCATCCTTGGTACCATCCGCCACATCTGGCGCAACCCGCCACGCCTACTGGAATACACCACGTCTGGTGTCATCTGCTACTCCTGGTGCCATCTGCCACGTCTGGCGCAATCTGCCCCATCTGTGCCAGAGCCCTGCCGCCGTCTGGATTATCTCAGGTGCCCTTGTGCTACGAACCTCTTCCATAAGACTTTGGCTAGACTGTGGGTTGACCAGATGCCTCTTCTCTACAGTGGAGCGGCCTAGTGGGTCCACATACCCCTGGATCGTGACCGTACGCTCACGCCATGGAACCCTCTGGCCAATCTAAGACTGCAGTTCAGGTCATACAAACGGATATGCGTGACCTACGGGCACCCCAGGATCAACTCCTCGTGGCTGTAAACTCCATCATTGCCCGACTGGATCAACTCCCTGCCTTTCTGGATGCTGCTGCCGTTCCACTGCCCGTTACTCCTCCTGTCTGTTCCAGATCCACAGTTGTGTTGCCTCTTCCTCCTTGCTAGAACGCTGACCCTAGAGCCTGTAGAGGGTTCATCAATCAATGTACTATTCATTTTAGACTACGAGCTCATCTCTTCCCCTCTGATGAGGCCAAGGTAGCATTCATTATCTCTCTCCTCGCGGGCAAGGCCCTCACATAGGCGAACCCCATCTTGGAACGACAGGGACCTGAATTCTCGGACCTAGCCTTGTTCTTACAGACTTTTCATGCCGTGTTCAAGGAGCCGGGCCGAACATCCTCTGCAGCGATCACTCTGCTAACCCTCAAGCAAGGAGGGTTCACAATAGGAGAGTATGCTATCTCCTTTCGTACCCTGGCAGTAGAGTTTGCATGGAACAATGAGGCGTTGGTGGCGTCCTCTTGGCAGGGACTGTTCTCACACATCAAGGACGAGCTAGCAGCATGCAACCTCCCTTCTACCTTATCCTTTTGGCTACCCGGGTCGACATGAGGATCCAGGAACGCGCTCAGGAGTTTCGGCGGGAGAGATGTTTTCACAGATTGGCACCCTCGTTCCAGAGACCACTGTTGCCCCCTCCTGTTCTCTACCTGAAGAACCGATGCAGGTAGACAGTCACGTTGTCCGAGCAGTAGAAACACCGCAGACGCTCTTCAGGTCTGTCTCTGTATTGCAGCCTTAAAGGCCATTGTGTGCGCCAATATCCACAAAAGCCGGGAAACTCCAGCACCAAGGGTTGGTTGGAGAAGCAACTCTAGGTGGGACAACGCCAAACATTAAAACCTCTCCCAAATTATCTATTCCTGTGACCATCATCTCTGGAGAGACATTACACTCCTCCTCTGCCTATCTGAATTCCGGAGCAGCTGCAAATTTCATCCAGTAGGATTTAGTGGATTGCCTACATCTACCTACAGTTCTTCTAGAGCAGGGGTCTCAAACTCGGCCGGGTAAGTGGGCCGCATATAGAAAAAATGGGAAGTTGACGGGCCGCATTACTTTCAAATTTGATACAATACAAAATTATTGTTCAATCAATTAGTTATTTGAACTACTATAACACTATATTACTAGAATAATACTACATTACTATAATAATAGCGCTAGGTTTAAAATTTGAGATATTTCTCCACGTGCTTATTTCAACAATCCTTCTTTCCAGTTTAAGTGTCGCTAAATGCAGTCCGGCGGCTCAGTTAGCACACATGTCAAGATTGGGCAGCCCCTTTTTAGATAGTGCCGCAGTGCCCTCTGTGGATGCTGCCGCAGTGCCCTCTGTGGATAATGCAACACACCCCTAGATAAGGCCACAGTGCCCTCTGTAGATAAGGCCACAGTGCCCTCTGTAGATAAGGCCACAGTGCCCTCTGTAGATAATGCAACACACCCCTAGATAATGCCAGTGTCCTCTTCAGATACTGTCACACACCCACATGTAGATAACGCCACAGTGCCCTCTGTAGAGGCTGCCACAGTGCCCTCTGTAGAGGCTGCCAAAGTGCCCTCTGTAGAGGCTGCCCCAGTGCCCTCTGTAGAGGCTGCCCCAGTGCCCTCTGTAGATGCTGCCCAAGTGATGTCAGGGGCTTGCCCAGAGCTGGAGTCCCAGGCAGAGCGCTAGTAGGCTCTTCCTGGGACTCCAGCTGTGCTCCTGACATCACTGGGACTCCTGCTCTGGGGAAGCCCCTGACATCATTGTCGATGTATGGACAGCAATGTCAGAGGCTTCCCCAGAGTCCCGGAGCAGAGCCGATAATAGCGCTCTGCCCGGGACTCCGCTCTGGGGAAGACCCTGACACACTGTCCATATATGGGCAGCAATGTCAGGGAATTCCGCAGAGTCCAGGAACAGAGCCGACACCAGCACTCTGCTCCGCTCTGGGCAAGACCCTGACACACTCCATATATGGGCAGCGATGTCAGGGAATTCCACAGAGTCCCGGAGCAGAGCCGACACCAGCGCTCTGCTCGGGACTCCGGCTCTGGGGAAGCCCCAGACATCGCTGTTCATATGTGGACAGCGATGTCAGGGAATTCCACAGAGTCCAGGATCAGAGCCGACACCAGCGCTCTGCTCGGGACTCCGGCTCTGGGGAAGCCCCAGACATCGCTGTTCATATGTGGACAGCGATGTCAGGGAATTCCAGAATCTCGGATCAGAGCCGATACTAGTGGCTCTGTGTCCCGCGGGCCGCAGATGACAGCCCCAGGGGCCGCATGCGGGCCGCGTGCTTGAGACCCCTGTTCTAGAGAGACCCCTGGCTGTAGCTTATGTAAATAGACTACCATTTCCCGATCCTATTGTGTCTATCACTAAACCACTGACGTTACAAATTGGAGTCCTTCACTCGGAACAGATCACCTTCCTCATCCTGCCTAAAGCCATCAACCCTGTCCTGCTTGGCCTGCCTTGGTTTCGTCTACACGCCCTTCTCCTTGACTGGAATTCTGGAGTGGTCCTCCAATGGGGCCCAAGATGCCTTAGCTGCTGCCTGCCACAGGTTCGTCCTGTTTTGCCTCCACTGCCGCAGTCACTCTCCGACCTACCGTCTCATTATGCTAGTTTTACAGAGGTCTTCAGTAAGGGGGAAGCAGAGACTCTTCCTCCTCATCACATCTACGACTGTCCTGTTAACTTACTCTCTGACGCTTCACCGCCTCCAGGGCACGTTTATATTTTTCCTTGCCAGAGACCTACGCCATGTCTGCCTACGTCAAGGAGAAACTCGCGTACATCTGGAAATCTTCCTCCCCTGCCGGAGCCGGATTCTTAGTGAAATGTATCTTCGTCCATGTATCGACTACCGGGGTCTGGACCAAATTACAGTTAAAAATAAGTATCCCCCCTTCAGCTCATCCATGAACTTTTTGATAGAATTCGTGGGGCCAAGGTATTCACAAAGCTGGATCTACGCGGATCATATGGCTTAATCCGTATCCGCAGAGGAAATGAATGTAAAAACGCATTTAGCACCCATAACAGCCATTCCGAATAACTTGTGATGCTATTTGGACTGTGTACCGCTCCAGCTATGTTTTCAGGAATTTGTAAATTACATTTTCCTGGATTGCTGTATGTCTGTGTGGTGGTCTATCTGGACGACATCTTGATTTACTCACCGGATTTGATGACCCATTGGAAGCACGTTCGCCAAGTTCTGTCGCGGTTACGTGAGAATCGCCTAAATGCTAAAATTGAGAAATGGGTGTTCGAAAAAACTCTGTGCTCTTCCTGGGCTACATTGTATCGGACCGTGGTCTCAAGATGGACCCAGAGAAGGTGTGATCCGTCTTAGAGTGGCCACACCCACAGTTCCTTCAGTCCATACAAAGATTTACATCCATACAATGCGTGCGTGCGTGCTACGTCGATGTGCAGGCCAGAGGGGAACTTTCCTGGAATTTCAAGAGATGGTTCTCAAGAAACTAATTTTTAGGGACCAAGAAGTGGGAACACCCAGTACTTCTGGAAGCGAGGCCACACGCATCGTACCAGGGCGACACTTTCCAGGAGAAGTTCCCCAAACTTGCAAGAAGGAAAAAAAGTCAAAAGAGGTACAAAGTCTGCTATAAGAGGGGGATAGGGGAGGAAACAATATATCAATGTGACATGTATCCTGAAAAACTAAGGCTCTGTATGAAAGAGTGTTTTAAAATGTATCATACATCACTTGGTTTTTAATCTACCCCAGTTTTACTTACCCTGATGCACTCCGCACAGCTTATCCCCTTCATCTTTCCCTTCTGAGCCCTGCTGCGTGCCCAGGCACATAACAGCCACATTGAGGGTATTGCCATACCCAGGAGAACCCACATTACAGTTTATGGGGGTGTATGTCTCTGGTCAAAATGCTCACTACACCTCTAGATGAATGCCTTAAGGGTGTAGTTTTTAAAACGGGGTCACTTCTTGGGGATTTCAACTGTACTGGTACCTCAGGGGCTACTGCATACTTGACTTCGCACCAGAAAATCCCCAGTAGGCCAAATGGTGGTCCTTTCCTTCTGAGCCCTCTCATGGCACAAACAGCAGTTTATCACCACAATTGGGGTATTGCCGCACTCAGGACAAATTGGGCAACAAAATGGGGTATTTTATTTCTTGTGAAAATAAGAAATTTTCAGCCAAAACTACATATGATTGGAAAAAATTAATTTTGTTTGAATTCCCAGCCCAATTCAAATAAGTTATCTGAAAAAACTGTGGGGTCAAAATTGTCACAACACCAATAAATGAATTCCTTGAGGGGTGTAGTTTCCAAAATGGGGTCACTTCTGGTGGGTTTCCATTGCTTTGATACCTCTGGGGCTCTGCAAATGCGACATGGCACCCGAAAACCAATCCAGCAAAATCTGCACTCCAAAGAACACACGGCGCTCCTTCCCTTCTGAGGCCTCCCATGGGCCCAAACGGCAGTTTATCGCCACAAATTGGGTATTGCTGCAAATGGGGTATTTTGTTCCCTGTGAAAATAAGACATTTTGATGAAAAATTACATCTTATTGGAAAAAAAATATATTTTTTTAATTTCACAGCCTAATACAAATACGTGCTGTGTAAAAACTGTGGGGTCAAAATGGTAAGGCTGGGTTCACACGAGCACATTAACGTCCATAATGGACGGACGTATTTCGGCCGGAAGTCCCGGACCGAACTCAGTGCAGGGAGCCGGGCTCCTAGCATCATAGTTATGTACAATGCTAGGAGTCCCTGCCTCTCTGCAGGACAACTGTCCCGTACTGTAATCATGTTTTCAGTACGGGACAGTAGTTCCATGGAGAGGCAGGGACTCCTAGCATCGTATATAACTATGATGCCCGGCTCCCTGCAGTGTGTTCGGTCCGGGACTTCCGGCCGAAATACGTCCCTCCATTACGGACGTTAATGTGCTCGTGTGAACCCAGCCTAACAACAACCATAAATTAATTCCTTGAGGGGTGTAGTTTCTGAAATGGAGTCACTTTTGGGGGATTCCTACTGTTTTGGCACCTCAACACCTCTTCAAACCTGGCATGCTGCCTAAATTATATTCTAATAAAAAAGAGACCTCGAAATGCACTAGGTGCTTCTTTGCTTCTGGGGCTTGTGTTTCAGTCCACGAGCACACTAGAGACACATGTGGGACATTTCTAAAAACTGCAGAATCTGGACAATACATATTTAGTAGTGTTTCTCTGGTAAAACCTTCTGTGTTACAGAAAAAAATTGAATACATTTGAAATTCAGCAAGAAAGATTTAATTTGCAAATTTCACCTCTTCTTTGCTTTAATTTCTGTGAAATGCCTGAAGGGTTAAATAAAATTTCTAAATGCTGTTTTGAATACTTTGAGGGGTCTAGTTTTCAAAATGGGGTGTTTATGGGGGTTTCTAATACATAGGCCCCGCAAAGCCACTTCGGAACCGAACAGGTACCTTAAAAAAAGGCTTTTGAAATTTTCTTAAAAATATGAGAAATTGCTGCTTCAGCCCCGTAACGTCCAAGAAAAATAAAAGAATGTTAAAAAAAAAACGATACCAATCTAAAGTAGACATATGGGAAATGTGAACTAGTAACTATTTTGGGTGGTATAACCATCTGTTTTACAAGCAGATGCATTTAAATTCTGAAAAATGCTATTTTTTCTACATTTTCTCTAAATTTAGCAATTTTTCACCAATAAACACTGAATGTATCATCCAAATTTTACCACTAACATAAAGCCCAATGTGTCACGAGAAAACAATCTCAGAATCGCTTGGGTAGGTTTACGAATTAAGACGTTATTACCACATAAAGTGAAATATGTCCGATTTGAAAATTGGGCTCTGAGCATTAAGGCCCAAACTAGGCTGCGTCCTTAAAGGGTCCAAAAATGGGGGGGACCCCCACGTCGTTTTTTTTTTTTAAATTTAACAATAGACGTTGGGTCCCCCACATTTTTAATAACCAGCCATATACAAGGCCGCAGCAGCCTGGCATTACACGGGTGGGAGGGACCACTGGTTTAGTACATTCCCAGGCTAATAACACTGTGTTGTTTGTTTGTGGCTGGTTATGATAAATTGGGTGGAACCCCATGTCTTTTTAAAAAAAATAAAAAATAATAAATAAAATGACGTGGGGTCCCCCCCACTTTTATAACCAGCCAGATACAACACAGCAGCAGCAGCCTAGCTTTACAAGGGTGGGAAGGTCCACTGTTTTTGACCCTTCCCAGCCTCATAATACCAGCCTGCGGCCGCCCCAGAGACCGACCATCACAACAGATGGTCGGGTACTGGATCGTACCTGGCTCTTCCCGGCACCCCTGGTGGTGGTGGGTACCGGGGTAATAATGGTGGTTAGTGTTAGCCTCTGCACCGGCTAACACTAAGCCTCCCCTTAGTAATGGACGTTGTCACTCAGACCGCGGCCATTACTAAAGTGGTAGTAATAAAACTTGAAAAGAAAAGACAAAGATATAGATAAAATATTTTATTGAAATAAAGCACCCCAACACAAAAAAAAAGTCATCTAAGTAGTCCTCGAAACCGACGTAGTCCAAATACCAAAACTGTAAAAAAAATATATATAAAAAAAAAAGAAATAAAACATGTCGTAGGCTTAGTTTCAGTTTCATGCTGATACTGACTGTTATACCATGTATAGAAGCCTGCAGCGAAGTTGACTTAGATACAGGGCGCCAGCAGACCGTATCATACATGGCCATACAGACATATATACAAACAAACATACATACAAACATACATATATATATATACACAAGCATGCACATATTTACATGCAAACATACATGCAAACATGCACATATATACATACATGACATACATACATACATACATACATACATACATACATACATAACAACATACATGCATACTAACATGCACATATATACTAACATGTACATATACATACATACAAACATACACACATACATGCACATATATACATACATGACAACATACATACATACATACATACATGCAACCATACATACATGCAAACATACATGCACACATATACATGTATGCCAACATACATGCAAGCAAACATACATGCACATATACACATACATACATTACTACATACATACATACATACATGACAACATACATACATACAAACATACATACATGCACATATACACATACATAACATACATACATGCATGCACATATACACATATATACATGACAACATGCATACATGCAAACATACATACATGCACATATACACATACATACATGCATGCAAGCATACATACAAGCAACCATACATACAAACATGCATGCATACATACATACATGCATGCAAACATACATGCACATATACACATACATGCATGGCAACATACATATATACATACATACATGCATGCATGCAAACATACATACATGACAACATACATACATACATACATCTACACATACATACATGACAACATACCTACATGCAAACATACATGCACATACATACATGCAAACATACATACTAACATGCACATATATACTTGCATGCCAACATACATACATACATGCATACATGCAAACATACATGCATACATACATGCACATATACACATACATGCATACATACATACATGGCAACATGCATACATGCATGCACATATACACATACATGACAACATACATACATGCCAACATACATACATGCACATATACACATACATACATACATGCCAGCATACATACATACATGCCTACATACATACATGCACATATACACATGCATACATACATAAATAAACTCACCTAAGACGTTCCCACGAAGAGCTGAACGGTCCCGTCACTTTTCTTCTTACTGCTCCCATTCACAATAACAGAGCGGTGGGCGCAGATGATGTTACTATGTTACTATGAATGCGAGCGGCGCCAAGTAGAAGGAAGATGGCAAGTGACGGGACTGTGTAGAGCTCCGTAGGAACGTCTTAGGTGAGTTTATTTTTTTTATATATATTTTTTGTTGTTCGCCGGGTGCTGATGCAGCACCGGTGCGGCGGCTACAAAAATTACATGTAGTGACAGGGTGGGGGAGGGAAAAGTTGGTTGCCGAAACGGGGTGAATGTAGTGTAGTGTAGTTGACATTCACGGTAAGTTCGTCTGGACCGGGCTTACCATGCCCGCTTGAGACGAACATTCTCCCGATGTTGCTAGAACTACAGTATCTAGCAACGTCGGGAGCGCGCACACTGCAGGGCGGCTTGATTGACATCGAGCCGCTTACGCCCCTTTTTAGAAAAGATAACCAGCACTTGCTGAGTTATGAAGTGTAAAAAAAAGGTACTTAGGGAATGAATTTTTAACATTTTTTAACAGCAAATGTTTTAAAATTAATTTCCTGCTTAGAATGTCTAAAAAAAATAATTTGAGTCAACTTGGGAATAACCCTTTAAGGGGTTAATAGAGTTTCTCGTTTGATCTTCTCAGCCTGCTTCTCTGATATTTGAGGGCAGATGGAGGATAGCCCCTCTGAATAAATTTATTGTCCATGCCATGGCCCCTCTGAATAAATTTATTGTCCATGCCATGGGGAGTATTATCAATTTTGGCAACCTCACTTGTAATTCTTTGGCCCGTATGAACAAGTGGTTACTGTTATGTTAAAAAATTGTTTCTGTCAGTGAGTTTGACATAAAGCTCTGTGGAGACATTTCCATCCTGGAGATTCACTTATACGTCATGAAACAGTATGGAGTTGTCTGAGCTAACCAATGTGAATTTAACTGTGGGGTCAATGGTGTTTAAAAATGAATGAAATAAAGCAAGGTCGTCTTCCTCTCCTGTCCAAATGAGAAAGACGTCTTCTACGTTTCGCCACCACCTCAGCACATAGCTGAAGTGCTGGGACACATAGACGTACATCTCCTCCAGGGCCCGCATATACATGTTGGCATATGTAGGTGCCACATTTGACCCCCATAGCGGTGCCTTGAATTTGTACATAGAACTCATCATGAAAAAGAAAGTAATTGTCAGTCAATATGATTTCCAGGAGATCAAGGAAGAATTGTTGTCCCCTCTTTGTATAATGTGATTCCCCAAAGATAGTTAGATGTGACTTGTAGACCTCTGTCATGTTCAATAGATGTGTACTTATGACTTAAAAGGACACTCGCGTTGTGTTGGTTTGGATTAACCTCAACTGAATTTAGCTTGTATAAAAAATGAGATATATCCCTGATGTAAGAGAACGCACCTGTTGAAAAGTCCCTGAGTATCTAATTCAAAAAGATGGCTATATTACAAAAGATAGAATCCCTTTAGAGACCCTAATATGACTAACGTATTAGTGAATCTCCAGGATGGAAATTTCTCCACAGTGCTTTACATCAAACCCACATTTAACTAACCGTCCTAGACCAATGATTAAAAGTCTCCTAGTTAGCCAGTTCATACGGGCCAAAAGGACTACAAGTGAGGTTGCCAAAATTGATAATACTCTCCATGGCATGGAGAATAAATTTATTCAGAGGGGCTATCCTCCATCTGCCCTCTAATACCAGAGACAGGAGGTTGAGAAGATTAAACGAAAAGCTCTATTAAGGATTAAACATAAAGACAAATCTAAAAAGTTATTACGTATACCTTTAGTCTCTACATACCCGGAAAATAGCCACAATATCACTAAAATTATATGTGGCCAATGTTGGCAAAATGTCTACCACACATTGGGGAAGTACGCAACGCTCCATTGTTCTCATACCGGAGATCACCCAATTTGAAAGATAAACTGGTGAAATCTGATATCGGAACGAATATGGTAGACAAACATACTTATATATATACAGTTAGGTCCAGAATTATTTGGACAGTTACACAGTCTTCATGATTTGGACTCATCTTTGGTCTCATAATTTTAAAACATTATAATAGGGAAAACTTCCTGAGTAACCAATGATTGAAAAGAGATAGATCTGTGAGTAGTGTTTAGGCAGCATAAGCTTTGGGATTTGCTGCATTTAAATGAGCCTCCAAGGTTAGGGAATAGGTTTCACTGTTTTATTCTTTACCTGTCTGAGTCTACTTGGAGCTAGCAGATTTTTAAGGGTGGTCGCTCTTCTGAATGTCCTCTTTGGTTTATTAGGTAGTACACCTACCTAATTAGTATTAGTAACAGAAGAGCGACCGACCACCCTTAGACATTTGCTAGCTCCTATTAGACTCCGACCGGCAAAGAATAAAACAGTGAAACTATTCCCTAACCTTTAGCCAACTGTCCGCTCCCGGTGTTTTCCTCCGGCCGCCGAGCCACGTAGGACAGGGAGTGTTCATTCCCTCCCCGCTTGTCCTACGTTGTTTGGCTGGTGGGGGTGGACACTAGTGGAGGATCTATACTATGACAATGTACGATCGGACGCTATAGTGGGCTGGC